>NC_134533.1:11824000-12428000 GCF_050624435.1 Tenrec ecaudatus
TGGCGTCCTCTAAAGTAAATCCTTCTGTGTGGAGGGGCAGTTGTCATGGAGCTGGTAAGAGGGCCTGGCCCTCAGGCCCCTCCACTGGCTCCCCTCTCCCTGCTGGCTCACTGGATTCGAATCCCAGAACACTGGATTTAAGTCTGGTCCCTCTTTCGCTGTGGAGACACAAACAATGCCTTCCCTGAAGGGGTCATTTACCCTCATTTACGCCCTACAAAGGTGCAGGTCAGCACATTAAATTAACCTTGCTCTCAATGGACCAGACATTGAAATCCCAGCTGTGTTGTGAATTCCCACTCAAGAGTCAAGACCATGACAGAGGAGTGGGGGCAGAAGGAGAGAGTTGTTCTCCTCAAGTAAAGTTTTCCAAAGTGGGATGTTTCCAAAATGTGCGGTCCAGATGGTTGGCTGGAAGGGAAACCCAGGAGGAGGACTGGCCTGTGAGGTTGTTCCATGGACGGTTGACACACACCCTGTTGTATTGTCAGACATGGCAAGTTAGTAGTCACTGTGGAGTCTCATAAGAAAAGAGTCCCTTCTCTGCCGGATAGGGCAAGATATGACAAAATAACGATGTATAAATTACCAAGGGCACATGAGGGAGGGAGGGGAAAAAAAAGAGGACCTGATGCAAAGGGCTTAAGTGGAGAGCAAATGCTTTGAGAATGATTGGGGCAGGGAATGTATTGATGTGCTTTATACAATTGATGTATGTATATGTATGGATTGTGATAAGAGTTGTATGAGTCCCTAATAAAATGTAAAAAAAGAAAAGAGGAGAAAAAATGATTAGGGCAAAGAATGTACAGATGTGCTTTATACAATTGATGTATGTATATGTATGAACTGTGATAAGAGTTGTATGAGCCCCTAATAAATTGTTTTTAAAATTTTTTTTAATTTTTTTAAAAAAAGAAAAGAGTCCCATTCCCAAGGTGCAGCCCACCCTGCTTCTGCACTGACTCAAAGTACAAGGGAACCATGACTCCCAGGCTCAGAATCTAGGAATGGAACTATTTCCTATGGGGACCCTGAATGCTTACCTGGAGGGACAGAGTGAAATTCCTGGGGGACTGGGATTGGGTAATAGGGTGGGGTGGGAGGGGGTCTGGGACTGGGACACTGATGGCTGACTAATCCTCAGTAAGCCAGACCTTGTGAGCTGCCACATGTCAGTGTGGGCGGGACCAGGAAGGCTCACTGGGTACAAATAGCCCTGGGCTCTGCAGGCTCCTGAGAGCTTCCTTTGCACAGGTCACAGCTCATAGCACAAGAAGCCAACATGAGGCTGTCCGTCACGGTCCTGCTGGTCACGCTGGCCCTTGGCTGCTTTGAGGGTGAGTATCTCCTCCAATTAATTCAGCACTAGTCCCCTTGGACATGGGCTTCTCTGAGCTCCAAGGACATTTATTTGAGAGTGTGTGTTGGGGTGGGGTAGAGGACTGCTCTCCACAGCCATCTCTTCCTTGAACCAGGTCCCCCAAAGCCTCATTTTATAACTCTCCCAACACCTGGGATCTTTTACAGGTCAGGCATCACAGGCAGACCTGAGGAAGTTCTCCCACGGGCTGCCCTGTCCATCCATTTCCTGCTCTCCCAACATGATGGAATGGAGACATCCCAGAGGGAATTTTGGGTCTTCCTCATCCCAGCAGTTTGACTTGGGGCAAAACACACACCCCTCCCAGCCTCCTCTCTGTCACAGACTTTGATTCCACCACCAAGAGGTGTTGTGAGAATGAGATCCAGAGCGGCTGGAGTTTAGCTGTGGACACCCAGCCGATACAGATACCTCCTAGTCATTAGCCCTTCTCCTCCCCTGGGGACTTGAGGGTGCCGGCTGCACCCCCAGCCTCTTCACTCTGAAAACCCAAGATTTCAAACTTGCTACAACTGGAACGATCTTTGAAGCGTTTCCAGATCAAGCAACGGCAGTGTTCTCTGAAAAAAGCCAAAGCAAACCAACACCAGTGAAGGGACAGGTTTTCAGGGAGCGCGATTCACAACATAAGTGCACCTGTCCTAGTGACCATGATGATTTAAAGTGTCCCCAAGTGAATGTTAGTCCTTCATTGCATTGCCCCCGGGGAGCTCTATGGAGCACTGCTCTTCTGTCCTGTGGCGTCACTGGGGGTTCACCCCACTCCATGGCCGTGGCTTAAAGCGTCACTTCATATTCCATTCCTTTATATTCGGGTTGACAAGGTCTAACTGAATCTGCGGCATAACTTGATCCTGTCCCATCGATCCCACCCCACCCATTGCCACGGAGGTGACTTCGCATAGTGACCCATGCATGCTGCCGGGGAACTGCA
The DNA here is from genome assembly GCF_050624435.1 of Tenrec ecaudatus. NCBI lineage: Eukaryota > Metazoa > Chordata > Mammalia > Afrosoricida > Tenrecidae > Tenrec > Tenrec ecaudatus. Next base: position 11,826,319 of record NC_134533.1, read on the forward strand.
CCCCAGAAGAGGCTTAGCAGTCCAGGAAACCCACAGGGTCCCCTCTATGCTGCCCTTCCCAGGGTCACTCTGAGTCGCCTCGACTTCATGGCAGTGAGTTTGGTTGTTTTGTGTCTTTTTAGCCATGTGAAAAGTAGGAGTGCCCTGGGCTTACCTTTGCAGGCAGGTGCTTGTCGATGGGTTAGAAACGTAGGGCTTTTCAACTAGCACCCAGCCCAGGGACTCCTGTGAACAAATGTAGTTAGGGTGAGTGGCACCAAACCAGAGAATTCTGGCACAGCAGTGGAGTGGGCTTCAGCCCCTTGAAGACCAAAGCAACACATCTGAATCGGGCTGCCAGCCATTGGAAATGCCTGTCTCACTTCTGTCCTGCACTTTGTGAAACTTGGGCAAGTCATGACCTTGAGGGCGGTACTTCCCCCTGCCCGTGGCCTCTGCCTTTGCTTTCCAGTTGTACAGAATGGTGGGGAAAGGGCTCCTCCTGACCTCTATTGTGTTTCTTTCTGCTCTGCTCCAGCCGATGCCACTGTTTGCCCAGATGTCATGGAAACAATGCAGCGCTTTTTGCTGGGGTCTTCAGAAGGTCTGAAGGAATTTCTGATCAGCCGCAACATTCCTGACAAGCTGATAGAGCCTATGTTGGAATTGAAGGAATGCACGGATAAGTTGGAAACACTTGATAAGGGGAGAATTCAAGTCACCCTGGTAATTAGCCTCTTTTGTTGTGCACAGTGTCACCACTCCCTCTCCTGATGAGCTGTCAGCCAGCAATCAGCTAGTTATCACTTGCTGCTCTGTGGTCTGCACAGGAAGGAGAGACCCCTGAAAGGGTCTGGCAGCCCATGTCTCTCCCTGGCCTCCATTGTGAAGAACACCTACAAAAGGCCAAGGAATTGGATGTCCAGTGCTGAGCAGCCTCTCTACCCTTAGGGCTGGAGTCCCACCTGGGGACGCTGGGGAGGTTGGGAAAGTGGTGCTTCCCAAACTTTCCCCATCCTCTTCCAGGCCATTTATCCCTTTGCGGGGAAAGCAGACCATGGCTTCAGGCAGTCAGAGGCAGAGACCCAGACTGCCCAGCCATGTCTTCACTCTTCTTTGTGCATTGAACCTCAGTGCACGCGGGGGTCATCTCTGGGGTTATTGGCTTGGTCTGGAAAAGGGTGTTCCCTGACTTGTAACTCTTGGTGATATACACACGCAGTCATTGCCCTTGAATCCAGGCGCCCTGGGGCTAGTCCTGAGCCCTCCTCCCTAACAGCCTTCCACTGCAGTCGTTCAGAGTGCACATACCAGTTGGCGTTCACGGGTCACTTCCAGTGATGACACTAACCTGCCTTCCTGTGTTGTTTGTGTTTGGCTCTTTCAGACGCAAGTGGTGGCAAAATGTGTCGATGAAAGTGTATCAAACAAAGTGGAGAATATGTTGCCCTGGTAGCCCCTTGATCTTCCCGGAAAATGTCAAGGTTTCAACGACTTTTGCTTCAATAAACTCCTTGCAAGCAGTGCTCCACCTGTCTTGTTATGATCCGTTGGCGATGGGCCTTGAGTTCTGGGCACGGGGTTGGTTTTGATCATGACCTGGTATTGACTGGTGGAGTTCAGAACATGGATGCTTTTTTTTTGGTGGTAGGGGGGGGGGGTTGTATACCTCAGCCTTTGACTGCTTTTCTCCCACCTTACATGCAACAGTTCACCCAGGTCTGTCCCCTCCCTTGACCCAGCATTCTTTCTGTGAGTCCTCTTGTCTGTAGCCCCACAGTCTAGTGGTATTGTAAATGAAGGGACCCATTTGGGTCACATCAAAGTGTGTGCACACACACAACATACACACGTAAATGACACACAACACACACACACACATCACATCCCTTCTATTTTCCTTCTGAGACACAATACGTATAGCTCATAGGGTTGTTGTGAGAATATATTAGCACATAGACAGCTCTCAAATCCTATCATTATGATTTCTGAACCCTAGAAAGGGTTTACACGTATTGAGCTCCCCGAGGGGGCGGGGCATCAATCTGCAAGAGGCCCCTAAGTCCTCCTAGAAGCAGAGACTCTCACTAAGTAAACACATGCAAACACAAACACACTCATATTCACTGTATAGGACAGGGTAGAACTGTCCCTGTGAGTTTCTGAGGCTGTAACTGTGTAGAGGGCTGGAAAGCCCCGCCTTTCTCCCTCAGAGCTGCTGGTGGTTTCAAACTGCTCACCTTGCAAGGCAGGGCCACAGCTCAATGCATAACCACTCCAACACTAAACAAGAGGATGAGGAACGCCCCATCTTCGGGAAGCCTCCATTGCCCAGGCTGCATGCCAGGAATATTTCATTGGCATGTGTGCAACAAGAACTCCTTGGGCAGTCCCGTGTGCTTTTGCCTCGTTTCCTTCACGGTGCAGCCAGTCAGTAAACTGGAGAGGTGGGAGCTGGGGGTGGATGTGGGGGTTGGAATTCTTCCTGAGACACAGAGAACCCCCATCATCACCAAGGCCATCCCCTATAGCTCTCTCCCTGGGGCCCCATCTGTGGCCTTCGCACCTGAGGAGGTGGGCCAGGTGTCAATTGCACAGTCACAAACCTCAGGACACGGGGGTCACATTCTGAAGGCTCTGCTTTCAGGAGCTGCTGTGAAAGGGTCGGATGGGGAGGGGCCAGGGATTCAAGCAAGGCTCCCGAGGCTGTGGCTGTCTGGGGGAAAGCCCAAAGATAGCCCCTAAGAGGGGGAACCCTGTATTCAGTTTGCACTGACATACGCTCCTGGGGCCGCCAGCACCTCCCCATGGATTATCTCCACCTACCTGCTCTCTCCTGAATCCACCTCCCTTGTTTCCTTTGCCACGGATGTTGTCGCTCATGGTTAAGGACAGCTGGCTCACAGTTAGACAACAGAATTTTGCCAAGCGCCGAAGATGAACTTCAACAGTCCCTTGATTTTCTCTTAGGCATGTCTAGTGCTCCTTTTTAACCCCTTTCCTGGTGAAGAGTTGATTCTGAAGCACAGAGACCCCACAAAACAGTAGAGCCGCCCCTTCCAATGTCTGAGGCTGTCAATCTTTACAGGAACAGACAGTTCCATCTTTCCCTGGGGAGTATCTGGTGGGTTTGAATCATCAGCTTTGCAGTCCACAGCCCTACATGAGCCCACTAGCCACCAAGGCTCCTTTTGAACCATCTGGGGGAGCCCTGGTGGTATGTGATGGTGAGTTGGTATTTGCCAGCAGCAGTTGGAACTCACCGGCCGCTCCTGGGGAGAAAGAGGAGGCATGGAAAGCTCTGATTTTGTACCAGTTTGTCCCAGGCTGAGCTCTGATTTTGTACCAGTTTGTCCCAGACTGACCTAAAGCAACTCTCCATGTGTGACAGACAGGGTTCTCTAGAGAGATAAAACCAGATTGCTGATAAATTTATATCTATCTTTTTCTATATATGTATATATTTTTATATAAAGATAGATGGATAGGTAACACAAGAAATGAACTGTTAAATTATGTACAGAGAGATAGATACATCATACAAGAAATGAACAGTTAAATTATAAAGCAGCACAAATGGCTCAGTGCAACTCACTCCCGGGAGAGAGTTGTGAGATACTGGAAGTTCTTCAAGTCTTGAGGGTCACCAGGTAGTCCTCTGTAGAGAGAGGTAGGCTATCCCAGCACAAGGAGCAAACAGCAAGGAAGGTGACCAACCATCAGCCAGGTCACTAACCGTCAGTCCTCAGCTCCAGAGATGTACATTCCAGTTCTCTGGTGAGGCAAGGCTTAAAGGGACCTCAAACTACAGCAACACAGTTCACAGGTTAGGTGTCCCACAGGTAGTGCAGCTTTCAAATTGAGACACAGAGCAAGCAAGGCAGCCACACATGGGTCTGATGATCAAAGAGCGAGAGACAAGCAAGGGGAGGCTCACTGAGCCATTTATCTCTCTGCCCTTCAATTAATCCCACATGTGTTTATCATCCAGACTGGCACAATAAACTATCTCAATCCACCCCTTGCCAACCTGCCACCTGTACACATTTCTTTAGCCATATATAGTTATATAATTCCAAGACATTGATTAAATCACACTTATACTTATCATCAATCATCTATCATACATATAAATGAAAACACTGTGAGTCCATTTGTATGTGATATATCATACCTGAACACAGGAAAGATATGCAATAAGCACATAAAAAATACATTGACAATTACAAACCTCGCTTTTGCAATTGATCACGTGGTCGTAACTGATAGGTGGAACTACCTTCTTCTACTACCCATTCTGTATGACCTTTGCCCTCAGCAAGCACCTCAGCTGGCTGTGGTTTTTTGCCTGGTGGGGTGACCCAGACCTTCATTCCTGAGGGGTCTGGGTTATTTTAAGTCCTGTCAGGATTGGGTTGCTGTAATTTATCATTTACTTTAATAACAGGACATGGTAGCACTGAGTCGGCCTGTGGGATCTCCTGGATTCCAGACATATTCTTCTTTACCTCCATTATGGAACACCAGGCCAATTTCTCCTTGGTAATCAGGGTCAATCACACCACTTAGTACAGTGATACCCTTCCTGACCCATTGATCCTAAGGCATGAGAAGTCCAAAGTGGCCAGGGGGCATTCTCAGCTGCCAGTTCAGTGGAATCTGTGCTGTGTTTCCACGTGGGAGAATTCCTTCCTTCAGGACCAGGACCTCCAGGCCTGAGGAACACAGGGTTGCTGGGACAGGAAGCAAACATGCTGCAAGGGGATCACTAGGAGTAATAGTGAGTGGTGCCACTCCAGTTTCCACCCCTTGGTTCCTGGACCCATGAATTCTAGCTATTGGAGACACAGCACCGTATATTGACCGCTGATTTAGAGCATATACAGCTTCTTGGAGAACATTGCTCCAGCCCCGCAAGTTGTTGCCACCTAGTTGGCGCCATAATTGTGTCTTTAGGAGCCCATTCCATCGTTCTATCAAGCCGGCAGCTTCAGGATGATGAGGAACATGATACGACCAGTGGATTCCATGGGAATGGGCCCATTGCCGCACTGTATTTGCCTTGAAGTGAGTTCCTTGATCTGAAGCAATGCTCTGTGGGATGCCATCTGGTGGATGAGGCATTCTATAAGTCCATGAATAGTAGTTGTGGCAGAAGCATCGCGTGCAGGGAAGGCAAATCCATATCCACAGTAGGTGTCTATTCCAGTAAGAACAAAGCACTGTCCCCTCCATGATGGAAGTGGTCCTATGAAATCAACCTGCCACCAAGTTGATGGTCGATTTCCCTAGGAATGGTCCCCTATCTTGAACTTAATGTTGGTTTCTGCTGCTGGCAAATGGGGTACTCAGCAGTGGCAGTGGCCGAGTCAGCCTTGGTGAGTGTAAGTTCATGTTGCTGTGCCCTCGCATAACCTCCATCCCTGCCGCCATGTCCACTTTGTTCATGTGCCCATTGGGCGATAACAGGGGTGGCAGAGGAAAGAGGAGGACCAGTCTCCACAGTGTGTGTCATCTTATCCACTTGATTATTAAAGTCCTCCTCTTCAGATGTAATACTTTGGTGAGCGTTCACGTGAGATACAATTACCTTTACTTTCTTGGCCCATTCAGAGAGGTCTATCCACATACCTCTTCCCCACACCTCTTTGCCACCAATTTTCCAACCATGATCCTTCCAATTCCCTGACCATCCAGCCAAGCCATTAGCCACAGCCCATGAATCAGTATACAGTCTCACATATGTCCATTTTTCTTTGTAGGCAAACTGATTGACCAGGTGCACTGCTCAAAGTTCTGCCCAATTGGGAAAATTTCCCTTCACCTTCACCTTTCCCTTCTCCTTTAGGGAGATCCCAGAAAGGGGGCTGTAGTGCTGCTGCTGTCCACTTATGAGTGGCACCTGCATATCATGCAGAGCCATCCGTAAACCTAGCATGACTTTTTTGGTCTTCACTTAAAGTATGGTAAGGAACTCCCCAGGAGGCCATAGGTACAGACTGGGAGAAAGGAGGCAATGTGACAGGAGTGGAGACTGTGGGCATTTGGGCCACTTCTTCATGCAGCTTATTTGTTCCTTCAGGTCCTGCTTTGGCCTGATCTCGTATATGCCACTTCCATTTAACAATGGAGTGTTGCTGCGCACGTCCAACTTTATGATTACGTGGGTCAGACAATACCCAGTTCATGATAGATAATTCAGACCTCATGGTGACTTGGTGGCCCATGGTGAGGCGTTCAGTCTCCACCAAGGCCCAGTAACAGGCCAACAGCTGTTTTTCAAAGGGGGAGTCGTTGTTTGCGGAGATGGCAAGACTTTACTCCAAAATCCCAATGGTCTACGCTGTGATTCACCAATAGGGGTCTGCCAAAGACTCCATACTGCATCTTTATCTACAACTGACACCTCTAGCACCATTTGGTCAGCCGGATCTTATGGTCCCAGTGGCAAAGCAGCTTGCACGGCAGCCTGAACTTGTTGAAGAGCCTTTTCTTGTTCTGGTAAACAAACGAAAATGGAGGCTTTTTGTGTCACTTGATAAATAGGTCAAAGTAGAACAACCAAGTGAGGAATATGTTGCCTCCAAAATCCGAAGAGGCCCACTAGGCGCTGTGCCTCTTTTTGAGTCATTGAGGGAGCTAAATGCAATCGCTTTTCCTTCACTTTAGTAGGAATATCTCGACATGCCCCACACCACTGAACCCCTAGATGTGTTACTGATATGGAAAGTACCTGAATCTTTGTTGGGTTAATTTCCCAACCTCTTATACACGGATATTGTACCAATGAATCTAGAGTCTTTGATACATCCTCATTCATGGTTCCAATCAGCATAATGTCATCAATATAATGGACCAGTGTGACATTTTGTGGAATAGACAGGTGATCAAGGTCCCTTTGGACTACATGATGGCACAGGGAAGAAGAGTTGATGTACCACTGGGGCAGAGTTGTGAAAGTATATTGAATCTCCTTCCGTTTGTTTACCGGGCAGCCGCACAAACTGCACAGATGAGTGCGTGTTTCAGTGCCCCTGAGTGTTCTCTGAAACATCTCACATGTGGGGAAAACCACTGTGTGTGCAGATAATGTAATTCCTGCGCTTGCAGTCAGAAATACCTTGTACGATCTCCCCCTTTATTTTAAGCTCCATCAACAGAAAAGGACATTAGGCTTGGAGACATAGAGGGGCATTGAAGAAAAGGAAGCCCTTGGGGCGATGGAGGGTCACAGTAGCTGTCACCATGGGCTCTAAGGTAACAAGTGTGCCGATGACACATGATCGGGGGATGACCCCTTCTGCTCTACATATGGTCACTAGCAGGCAAAATGGATTTGATGGCACCCAACCACCACAGCAACAGCCTTAAGCTCTCAGAAGGATCTTGGCTGAAAGTATGTTGTGTATGTTGTTGTTATGTACAAGGGAACACTGTACCGTCCTCACCGCTATTGCTCTGTTAGAGCCATTGTTGCAGCCTCCGTGTCCATGGAGCTCATGGTAGACCTTCCTCTTTCTCTCTGCCCCTGCCCTTCACCAGGCATGGTGTCTGTCTCCAGGGACTGCTCTTTCCTGACAATATGTCCAGAGTCTGTAAGACATTTCGCCTTCCTTGACTTTCAGGAGCACTCTGGCCCTACTTCTTCCAAGACAGATCAGCGTGTGCTTGAGCAGTCCATGGTACTTCCAATAGTCTTCTCCAGCACCAAAATTCAAGTGCATCACTTCTTCTTCTATTTTCCTTATTCAATGTCCAGTATATGAGGCAATGAAAAAGACTGTGGCTTAAGTCGGCACACCTAAGTGTTCAAAGTGACATTCCTGCCCTCCAATACTCTAAAGAGGTCTTGTGCAGAAAATTTACCTAATGCAACATATCTTTTGCTCTGTTAACTGCTGTTTCAGTGAGCATTGATTATGGATCCAAGCAAGACAAAGCCATTGACAGCTTGAACCTTTTCTCCATTAATCATGATGTTACTTTTGGGTTCACTTGTGAGGATTTTGGTCTTCTTTACATTGAGCTACCATCCAACTGAAGGCTGAAATCCTTTATCTTCATCAGCAAGTGCTTTAAGCCCTCCTCACTTTCACCCAGCAAGGCTGTGTCATCTGCATATTACAGGTGGTTACTAAGCAGTCATCCAATCCTGATGCCACACTCTTCTTCATAGTATCGAGTTTCTGTGATGATTTGCTCAGCACACAGGTAGAACAAATACGGTGAGAGGATGCAACCATGACACACACCTTCCCTGATTTTAAACCATGCTGTCTTCCCTGTGTCCGTTTGCACCACTGACTCTTGTTTATGTTCAAGTTCCTCATGAGCACAATGAAGTGTTCTGGAAGGCCCATTCTTTCAAAGGCTATCCATAGATTTTTTATAGTCCACATAGGCGAATGCTTTTGCATAGTTAATTAAAAAACAGGTCAACCTTTGTCTGGCATTCTCTGCTTTCAGACAAGATCCATTTATCATCAGCAATTCCCCATCCTCTTGTGAATCCACCCTGAACTTCTGGCAACTCCTTGTCAATGTACCGCTGCAACCATTGTTGGGTTGGCCTTCAACAAACTTTATATGGGTGTGAAATCCATGATTTTTTTCTATTGCTTGAGCCTTCGGTTGGGTCCCCTTTCTTTGGAATGCACGAAGATGTGGCGTTCTTACAGTCAATTGGTCATGCCGCTGTCTTCCCACATTCCCCAAAGATGTTTACACATATCTCCCACTTTTATGAAGTTTGCTGTATGCCACTTTATGGGGTGGGTATAGAAAGACTTTCCCCCAGCTTCTCTCCCAAATATATGTCAGACCTAGATCACTGCTTGCAACTCATGGTAAATGCTTCTCAAAGTGATCTCCCGGAAGGCACCAGCCACCCAGAGCAAGCAGTCCCTATTGTCTGTCCCATCATGCGTGTGGCTCACGCCCTACTGTTAAGGACAGGGGAGTGCTCTCTCTGGAAAGCTTAGAGTAAATCAAGTCTCTAGCTCAAAGCTAAGCAAGGTTAGGCTACCATCATTGATCTAGGACCCGCCCATCTTGTCACATGCATACCCTTAATTCCTCCTCTTCTTGTTGCGTGTATACCCCTAGATTGTCCCCTCCCACTACTGTATTACCTATAGTACAACACCTTCCTGTGACATATGTCTTTACCTGTAATCAGGGGGCTTGCACACCCCCAAAAGATATATAAGACTTGGTGGGAAATAAATCTCTTTTCTCCCCCTCACCTCCGCTCACACTGTACGCGGACTTGGCTGGTGAGATCGTGGCTGTCAAGAAAGTGAGCATGTGACCATGAAACGTGTCTGTCTTTTATTTTGCCTTCTCTTCTAAATCACTTATTCCCTATGACTTTATTATAATCTTTACATAGCATAACCATACAATTGTGCTTACCAAAACCATGATTTGTTGTGGGGGGCTGGTTTCCCTCCATGACACCATGGGGTGGGTTGTGGGGAGCTATCCCAAAGAAAGATTGGTGGTTGGAACTCACTAACCACTCTGTGGGAGAACAAGGTGGCAGTCCGCTTCCAGAGAGATTGAAAGTATTGGCAATGCTAGGTGGTGCTACCCTGTCTTTTAACACTGCTGTGAGTCAGAATTGACGGCAAATGATGGGACTTTTGGTTTATAATGGATGTTGATCTTCTTTATGTTGAGTTGCAATCCATACTGAAGGTTGGTTTTGATAACTGAAATACACCCAAAGAGGATTTTTGCTTTTAGGATCAAAAGGAAGAGGGTTTCCAAGACTAAGACTTTCGAGGTGCAGACAACCTCATCTTCTTCCAGTGGGGCAGCTGGTGGGCCACCCGCCATGCAAGCCAGCCCTTGCCCCAAGGTGCCCCCAGGGTTCCTTCAGGTTTACTCTCTGTCACTGGCACTGTACATTTGAAGTGCTATTTGGTTACATTTAGTAGTTTATTTGTGTGTTTCTGGGGACCCACTAAAATGTTTCCAATGCCTTTCTCTGTAATTGCTTCTCTGCTTTTTGCTATTTTCACTTTTGAAAACCTCCTAGCATTGGTTGGGGAAATTTATCTGCTATTGAAAGGCAATCGACTCTGTGGATCACAACACACTCTAGGTAACTGGAGAATAGACATTCCGGAGCGCTTCCTTGTGCTCAAGCAGAACCTGGACATGGACCAGGAGGTAGTTGTTCAAGCAGAAAAAGAGGGTCCTGAGAGGCTTACAATTTGGCAAGGTGTGCAGCTGAATCGTATCCTTTGGCCTACGTGCTCTGTGTGCATGCTGAACAAGTCGCCGGAGGAGCTGGACCCCATGAAGAAGAACATGGCATCAGGAACATGGAGGCAGTCTCATGCATGCTCTGCAGTATGCACAGGATATAAACTTGCTAGCAGAAAACTTATATGACTTGAAGCCTTTCCAGATGAATGGCAAAGACAACAGCCTTCCATCTGGGTCACACTTAAACTTAAAGAAAAAAAGCTATGAATACATTATGCTAAGTGATGAAGGAATGGAAAAGATCAAGGACTCCATTCAACTTGGATGAACCTTCAATGTCCATGGAAGTAAAACCCAAAGTCAAACACACTGCCCTCGAGTCAGGAAATCACGCAATGTTTTGCATGGAGGAAAGCAGCCACACCAGACTTCTTACAAGTATCCAAAGGGAAAGATGTCCCTTCAGGTGGATCTGTCCCAAGGCAACAGTCTTCTCACAATCCTCTTCCATGCTGGGGTAAGCTGGCCCATGAGAAAGGAAGGGCAGAGAAAACCACACTCTTGACCTGTGGTGTTGGTGAAGTCTTCAGAAGATACAGTGTCCAGCCAGGGGAAGGAGCAGATCCGCCTTGGAGCTAGTGCATTCACGATCCTCCTGAAGAACGAAGAGGGGGAGATTTTGGGTTGCTTATGTTGGACATGCCACCAAGGAAGACCATGTGCTAGAAAAGGGCCTTCTCTTTAGTCAAGTAGAGGGTCAGCAAAAAAGGGGGCAGTCCTCCCTGAGTGTCCCCAGTGAGATAGATTGACGCCAGAGCTGCAGGCAGGTGCTCAAACATAGCCATCATGGTGGGGAGGCTGGACGAGCTGATTACATGTGGTTCTGGTCATACGTAAAGGTGGCTGTGAGTTGGAGCTGAGCTTCCCCACAGTGGGATAATGTGAAACCAGTAGGGCTACCTGGAAAATGTGGTTCCCAAATCAAAGGGACAAATGACTAAGTGACTGGTGAAGCGAGTAGTGCAAATATCTCATGAACCGAATCAAGCTGTCACAGGTGTAACATCACACATTTGGGGGAAAGGTCAAGTTGTGTAAAGTTCAGAGTTTTGGTGAAGGAGCCAAGTAAAACTGGCCAGCGGCTGCCATCTGACACTGGCTCAGATTCCCAACATCCGACTCTTCTTCCCAACTCCTTGGCTAGATCCGGGTAAGGTTGATTGGGGTAATGGTGGCCCTGGGCCTGAATGACAGGAACTATAACGAACTCTTGCCCTCACCTGAGAGTTCTTTATTCCTGACTCCAACATCCTCATGCGGGAAAGTTCCAGAGTGTCAGGCTGATTTGTGGTTTTAGTGTAAGAATTGAAACCCCTGTTATGGTTTGCATTTGCAGGTGCTCATGTTTGTCACTAGACTGTGCTAATGTTTATAATGAACTAGTCTAAAGGGACAAACCGATGTGTCTTGGAAGAAGAGCAAGGGGCTCCTCAGAGGCAAGGATGGCCAGACTTGGTCTTACGTACTGTGGACAGATTGTCAGGAGAAACCACTCTATGGAGAAGGACATTGAGTTGATAAAGTGGCGGGGCAGCAAGATGGATGGACACAGTAGCTGCAATAATGGACTCGGGTATAGGAACAATGGTGAGGGTGGCACAGGACCGGGTCATGTTTCATTGTGTGGAGAATAGTGTCGCTGTGTTAGTCCGGATTGACTTGAGAAACAAAATCATAGACACTCATATGTGTATAAGAAAGAGTTTTATATAAAAGAGCAATTGTATATTGAGAAACCATCCCAGTCCACTCCAGATCAAGTCCATACGTCTGATATTAGCCCATATGTCTGATACCAGTTCATAAATTCCTCTTTAGACTCACACAGTCATTGCTCAGTAAAGAGCTCTGGTGGTGCCAAAGGTGAAGAGCTCAACTCGTCATAACAAAGCTGGCCATCCAGTGTCTCTGCACAACAAGACCAAGCATTCCTCCTTCATAAGGACGACAGCCAAGGGAACCCCACAGGAGCAGTTCCACTCTGCCACTGTGAGTTGGAATCAGCTTTATGTTACTTAGCACAGAAACATGAATGAAAACTTGACATCTCTATTATTCTTATTAATGTAATCTGGTGACTTATGTAGAATTTAGGACTTCTGAGAAAATAAAGTATTAGATCTCTTTGGCACTCCCATTTCCATGTTTCAGTGCTCACTGCTAAATCGGTCTTTTCTGGGTTGGATTACTGTGTTTTGATTCAGCCAAGAATGATCGCCATCAGATGCCAGGATAGACCATGGAGGGTAAAGTTCACACAATCTCTTTAGTGTTGGGTATAGTGACCATGATGTAGTATTTAAAAAATAATGATAATGGATAAGATATCCTTGAAGGAACCAGTGTCCTGGTAGGTGACAGGGCAGGACTATAGGAAGACTGGGGATAAGAAATAGGCCCATTGATTCCTGCAAGGATACAGCCTCTATTTCACTATCAAAGCCCTCCATTAACTTTGAATGGAGAACAGCCATCAGGTACAACTGCATGGAACCCCTCAGGGGCAGACACTCTTCTCTCTCTTTCTGGCCTCTTCCTAAGCCAGAAGTCTCTTGGCAACTCATGGTGCAGCTGGCTGATGGGGCAAAGAAAGATGTCACAAATAATCTAGAGAGCAAATATCAATTCACGGGTAATTGAAATCACTTCTGGCTCACACATCCATCCCTTCTTTTTTATTTATTTATCTTTAACTGGAACCAGATTTATTTTCTCATCCCCATTGTTCTTATCGCATACGACTGTCCTACCCACTCTCTCTGTGTGCCTTAGCAACACTTTCCTTATTTTCTTGGACTTTGCCAAGCACCATGCCCCCTATGGCCTGTGTAATTGTTATTCCTTCTGCTTAGAATGCCCTTCTCCACCCTCACTTGATGTTGCTGCTGCCCACTCCGTTGAAGTCCGACAGCCTCACCTGGGCTCTCTTAGACCCCTCTCCCAACACTGATCCCAGCCTAGCCAGTCAACAGCCCCCCGCCGCTGCTTTTGAGGCTATTTGCTGTTCTTTCTAGTGCTTCTACTTCTCCAAGTTCTGCATCTGCGTAGCTTTGCTTATGTCCCCCCTCATTACAAGGTGAGCTCCACAAGAACAAGGTCCTCTATCAATGACCCTAAGCCAAGATTGCCAGCCCCAGGATGACCAGCTCTCCTGGATCACCCCAACATCATCCTCCTGGGCACCTAAGTGGACAACCCCTCCCAACAGGGTAGGAAGTATGTGGACCCCAAAGCCCCACACTGTGTCCCTTTTGTCAGCAGAAAGCACCCAGAGATGTCAGTGCCCAGTACTCCCAAAGATTTGGGTCTGCACTCCTTCAGTGGGGAAATGTCAGCTAGTTAACTGAGGGACAGGGGCTTTGCTCCTCCCATGCTGGCAAAGGCCCCATAAAGGAGGTTGGAAAGACATCAGGCCACCATTAGATCCCGGCATCAAAGAACAAAGAAACAAATAATTGTGAATGAGGTGGAGTACTTACTGGGGACCCAAGACCCATCTGTAGACATTTGGACATCCCTTACAGAAGGGTCACGGGGAGGAGAAAAGCAACTCAGGGTGCAGTGTACCAACGATGAAACATACAACTGTCCTCTAGTTCCTAAATGCTTCTTTTCTCCCACTATCATAATCCCAATACTACTTTACCAATCTGGCTAGACCAGAGGTTGGAAACTGGACATACAGAGAATCCAACAGACGATGCCTTCAGGAGCAGTGTTGTGAGTAGCGATAATGGGAGGGTGGAGGGAGGGTAGTGTAGAAAAGGGGAACCGACTACAAGGATCTACATATGACCTCTTCCCTGGGGAATGGACAATAGAAAAGTGAGTGAAGGGAGATGTTGGGCAGAGTAAGATATGATAAAATAATTATTTATAAATCATCAAGGGTTCCTAGAGGGAGGAAGGTTTGGGAAGGAGGGGAAAAATGAGGAGTTGATACAAAGCACTCACGTAGAAAGCAACTGTTTTGAGAATGTTGATGGCAACAAATGTACAAATGTGCTTGACACAATGCATGGATGGATGGATTGTGATAAGAGTTGTACGAGCCCCCAATAAAATGATTTTAAAAATTAGGTACTCATGTGTGTCTGAAGAGCTCGCCAAGACAGTGAACAGGGAACCCAAAGACTGGGACATTTTCTGGCAAGGACATTGGACAAGGGACTAATGTCTAAAACTCATAGAAAACTTCAACACCTCAACCAGCAAAAGACAAATAATCCGGTGTCAAAACAGGGAGAAGACATCAAGAGACCCTTCACCAAAAAAGACATTCGGGCGGCAGACCCACATTTGAAGACATGCTCATGTTTAGTAGCCGATAAATTCAGACTCTGAACTCACAGCCATTGAGTGGCTACTGAGGCGTAGTGTCTTCTTAGACATAATCAACCACCTCAAGGGAATGAGGCATGGATCCTGGTGGCTCAGGACTATGGTTTCAGGGGATCTCCAGGTCTATTGGCATAAAATGTATAGACAAGGCTCTTCAGGCTTCTTCCTACTTTGATGAGTAGCAACCAGAATCTAAAAAGCCCAGGATCAGCACCATCTAAGGAGACAATCTTGGAGTCTCTGGAGTGAAGAAAACTGAAGACACCTGGAAACAAGTAGTCCAATGATGAGTGGAGCTCATGACCATCAGTCTCTACAATCCTGAGAACAGAGCTCGATGGTACCCACCTACCAGTGCTTACATTCTGAATGAATCGTTTCAGAAAGTTCTGAAGGAGATGATGTTGATGGAAATCAAGATCATCAAACCAACAATGATGGCAATACCACCAAAGGCCATGTGTCTCAGAAAGTCATCTTGGGTCGCAAGGTCCTTGTCTCCTTGGTATTTCTATGAACAGAGCATTGGCTGGCTGGGTTCCTCTGCTCTGTTGTTTTCTATTTTGCTGCCAATTGGATCTGGAGACCCCTTTCCCATTCCTGGGAGGGATTAAGGCAGCTCCTGGGAGAATAAATAGAGTTCTGAGCGCTTACTCCCAAAGCAAGTTCCTTGATTGCTCCACATTAAGGCTGAACAGTTAACAACAGCCACCTCAAGCATGAAGCTGGTAATGGTCCTTGTGCTGGTTGCCCTTCCCCTGTATTGTTATGCAGGTATACTGTGGGGGGAAGGCAGTCTTCAGGCCCAGGGTCCTTGATGCAAGACCTCCCATTCAAGTACAGTCAGGCCCAGTACAAGGGTCTGGGTCTAATGGACCCTGTATTCCTAGAGAATTTAGAGAATGAAAGACATGCTTCTTTCCTGAGTTTTTGCTTCTGTCTTGACATTGCATGTAGTTTGTCTTGCTGTGATTCGGGATGACAACCTGCGGTCACAATTACAAAGAGAAACAGGAGGAGATCTTAATTAGATAGTCAGTGGTGGCTGGCCAGGGTGGGTTTGGGGGATGTACTTGCATTCAGATGAGTTATTTCAAAGAAACACTAGTGGAAACTTCTTAAAGTGGAAGGAAAATTCCCAGGTGCAAGCAACTACAAGTGATAAAGTTTTCAATGCCAATTAAGGTCTACTTTGGGGAGTTGATTCAAGCTTTTCTTTTTTAAAAAAACAATCATTACATTGGGGGCTTGTACAGCTCTTATCCATCCATCTATCCATCCATCCATCCACCCATCCATCCATTGGGTCAGGCACATTTGTACTTTTCTTGCCATCATCATTCTCAAAACATTTTCTTTCTACTTGAGCCCTTGGTATCGGCTCCTCAATTTTCCCCTCCCTTCACCACCCTACCTCCCTCGTTAACCCTTGATAATTTATCAATTATTCTTATTTTTTCATGTCCTATACTGACTGGTGTCTCCTTTCACCCACTTTTCTATTGCCTGTCTCCCTGGGCAGGGGTTATATGCAGATCAGTGTGATTGGTTCCCTGTTCTCGCCCAACCTTCCCCTTACCTTTCTGGAATGGTTACTCTCAATATTGGTCTTAAGGGGTTTATCTGACCTGGATTCCCTGTATTTCCAGCTCTTACCTGTACCCATATACATGCTCTCTGTTTTACCTGGATTTGTAAGATAGAAATGGGATCATGATAGTGTGGAGGAAGGAACCTTAAAGAACTAGAAGAAAGTTGTATGTCCATCAGTGCTATACTAGACACTGACTGGCTTGTCTCTTCCATGTGATCCTTTTGTAAAGGATCCCAATTGTCTATAGATGGGTTTTAGGTCTCCACTCTGCATTCTGCGTCATTCATAGTAATATGATCTTTTGTTCTTTGATGCCTGATACCTGATCCCATCGACACCTTGTGATCCCACAAGCTGGAGTGATTTTTCCATGTGGACTTTGTTGCTCCTGAGCTAGATGACTGCTGGTTTATCTTCAAGCCTTTAAGACCTCAGATGCTATATCTTTTGATAGCCTTGCACAATCAGCTCTCTTCACCACATTTGCTTATGTATCCGCTGTGTCTTCTGCCATCGTGTCAGGAAGGTGAGCATCATGGTATTCCAGTTTAATAGAACATAGTGTTCTTACATGGAGGGAGTAGTTGAGTGGAGTCCCAATGTCTCTCTGCTACCTTAATACTAAATCTATAAATATATGTGCATAGATCTATTTATCCATCATTAATTATAAATATATTTATATATGGACAGTTCTTTATTTAGACCTCAATAAATGTCTTTTTCCTCCTAGTTCTTTGCTCTATTTCCTTTTACTTTCCTCTGGTCCCAAAATCATGCTCAGCCTTCATTTGGGTTTCAGTAATTCCTCTCGTTTACATTGCCCTTGATCAAGCCCTACCATGCTTCCTACACCCTCCTTGCCATCAATTTTGGATCACGTGCTGTTCCCTTGTCCCTGGGTTTGTGAACGCCCAATTCCTCTCCCCTGCATTCCTCTCTCCCATGTCTTCCTGGGAACCTTTGGTCTCCTCCAGATTGTTTTCTCCTCCAGATTGCTTATCCTGCCTATCTTATGTAGATAGGCCTGCAGAGATGATAATATGCACAAAAAGGAAACAGAGCAAGACAAAGCAACAAAAGAAAACAAAATAACAACAGCAACAAAAATAAAACCAATGATAAAAAAGAGAAAAGCCTGTAAATAGTTCAATGTCTTATGTTAGGAGTGTTTTCCTGTCGAGTCTGATGGGTACCATGGCCTGGCCCCAAAGTCTGTTTTTGGTATTCCCTTGGAACTTCCTTGCTCTGCTCCCTTTGCTTTTCTGTTGCACGCCCTCAGTGTTTTGCCTCCATGTGGTAGGGTCAGACCGAGTGCAATTCCCACACTGTGTCTCCAGTATTGTTCCCCGTAGGGCTACGGGTCAGTGAGGAATGTGGTGTCTCATAATGGGGCCGGTCATATGATTCTCTCTGTTCATTGGCTGCTCTGAGAGGGAATAACATCCTCAAGGCTTGGTGGGCCAGAATGTGCTCCACGCTCTTTTCCTCCCACTTCATTTGGACATGTGTGCTCTGATCAGACTTGTCCCGCTCCCTGAGCTGTAGCTTCAGTGCTGTCCTCTGAAGTAAATTCTTCTGGGGAGTAGGAGGGGGCTGTCCAAGTAGCTGGGATTGGAGCTGGCCCCTCAGAGCTCTCTACTGGTTCCTTTCTTCATGCTGGTATGTTGTGTTAATATCTTGGATCACCAGGTTGAAGTCTGGTCCCACTTTCCCTGTGGAGATATAAACATTATGCTCCCCTAGGTGGGTTACTGCCCCATTCTCCTTCTACTCACTTTTCCTTCTGCCTTTTTAGTGTTTATGACCCTTCCATACTACCTGGACCTCATCCCAGGGATATTTCTATACAGTACCTTATTCCCTATGCTGCCCCCCTTCTTTTTAAGCTGACCTCAGCGAACTCATGTTGTACTTCACCTTTTATGCTTGGCTTACTTCACTTAGCATGATTTCCTCCAGCTCTTGCCATGATTCAAGCCTTTTATACGTGTCTTTTGACCCCAAGTTTCTCAGCATTGACTGAGGAGGAGGTCCCCAGCCTTCAGGAGAGGGCCTTGTAGTGTGGAAGACCAGAGAAACATAAGTAGCAGGAGCTGACTGTCAATAAGACTTCCCACACACAGCTAGTGAGCTTTTGAACATTGACATAGCTCTTTCACACAGGCTTCGGCATCTGCTACCCAGAGAGTGTTCCTTGTTGTGTTGCTGTTGCTGTTTGTTGCCATGGAGGCAGTTGCGACTCATGGCAAAAGAGGTGTGAACGGACTACAATGGTGACAGGTTGAAAGTCACCCCAAAGCCAGGGATAAAGAAAACTCAGCCCTCCTGGGTCCACACCCAGAGCTCTTTCCCCGATAGCACCAGTGTGGCCATCCTCCATTCATTCTGTGAACCAGAATCTGTTTTAGGCTTTGTTGTTGAGAATGATAGTTAAGAATCAATAGAGAGAAGGGAGACCATTTTGGACCCATGATGCTTGCAATCTTGGCAATCCTCCCTGATGTGCTGTGATTGGGTGAAGCCTTGCAGGCTGTTGAACAGGGAAAGTTAAGCTCTGGCACCGAGTAAGTGCATCTCATTTCTTTAGCACCCTCATTAACAGACTGGCGTCTGGATTCCTGAGGTGGAGAGGTAAAGGGGAGGAGTCACTGGCTTCATGGGCACTGGCTGGGGAGGAGGAATAACACTGAGAGTGAACACCTGTAGGTGATATTCCGTCACCTTCCTGATGCCCACCCTAATCGGGTGTGAGACAATGGCGAGCATCACAAACGTACCCACCAGAGGATGTAAGCAATGGACCCATTTTCTAATGATTTCTTCCCAGGTTCTGGATGCCCATTGCTTGAAAGATTGATTAACGAGACGATCAGTTCTGAAATATCAGTAGACAACTATGTACGCATTATTGATCAGGAAGCAATAATGGATGATAATACTAGAGAAAGCTTCAGAGATCTCAAACAATGTTATCTCGACCAGCCTCAGGAGAATCTGGACAACATCATGGCACTGGTGGTAATTTTGGTTTCTTCCTATGTGCTTCTCCAAAACACAGACCAGGGGCTCCCTGGCTCTAAATTTGCCTCTAACCCCACCAAGGAAACCGGTAATCTGGAAGATCTCTTTAATATATATGTTAATCTTTTATATACATACACATACATATATAATTAAAGATATCTATTCAGGTGTGCATAGATCTACTGAATTTGAACTTGATATTTTAAAGACAGCTGTATAGATATTTACTTTTACAGGGAGTCTCCTAACCTGGACATGAAGGGAGCATTTCAGGCCCCAAACTGATTTGAGCTTTCCTCCATGGATTCCTCATTGCCCGATAGACAAGGCAAGGCAAAGAGAGACGAGGAAGCACAGAGAAAGGCTTCCCTGCTCCCTTAGCTTCGCTCATGCACATACACACATTCATGCACACACACGTTCACATTCTCTCTCTCTCTCTCTGTCTCTCTCTCTCTCTCTCACACACACACACACACACACACACAAACACAGACACACACACACACACACACACACATTCCATCAGGAAGAAAATCCAGTTTGTAGGAAGCCTCTCTCTAGGAAGATTCAGTAGAGAAAAGTCCCTTTCCTCACAAAACCAAGTCGTTAAAACACATTTCCTTTTTCTGAAGTACCAATGAGACTTTATGGGACTCCGGAGATTGCAGAGGCTCATCCAGGAGGGTGGGGACAGCTCCTGGGCAGTGTCATCGCCTGCCACCCCTGCCTATTTCCTCTGTGTGTTAAAAACACCTTTGTTATTGTGAGTTGGGGGAAAGAAGGCTGAGCAGAGCATCAGTTTTACAGCCACCAAGTTATTCCCAGATTGTTTGGGATCTGCAATCTGCACTCTGGAACATCACGTCCTCAACCCACGTTGTTGCATTGCCCTCTCCCCCCTTCCTTCTCTCCTGATCCATTGGCGTTTGTCCTTGGGCCAATGCTGCCCTTTCGCACGCTCATGGTTGGTCGCTCTGAGGTGTGATTGCCCACGTGCACAACTGCCTATTGCTGGACTGATAATTGAGCCAGGGGTTTGAGCTCATTTCCAGCCTTGAAGGGTGGCTAAGGAGGAAAATCATTCTTAGGAATCTTATTGACTGGTCTCAGAATGTGTCATTTGGGTAAGATCTTGTAGTATCTGAAAAAATGTTAAAATGCTTGCCGAAGCAATCCATAGTTAAGAGGCTCTAAGATGGGAGATTAAGGATCACTTAATTAAATGAACTAGTGCTTCAAGTGACTCATGTGTGAACCCACAATGGGGAATAAATGGTTTAAAACAACAGCAAGAACAAAAGAATCCCAACACTTAAAACTGTCCCTGGGGAGTGGAAACGGGGTGGGTGGGACCTGATTTGTAGCCACACACACCTCCCTGGTGTCCATCAATGTCGCTTGTCAATTGAATCCATCACTCTGTAATTGATTACACTCTCGGGATAACCTGCTTGGATGTTTGCTGCTTGTGGGCAGACCCCAGAGGAGGAAAAGTTGGTTACACTTCAATATCTTGCGCTGTGAGACAGAGTTGGAAAACCTAAGTGACATCTCTGTTTTGTTTTGTTTTTGACATCTGTTTTTTGTCTTCCAGAATATGATATACAATAGCAAAAATTGTGCAAGCTACTAACTTCCCATCAGATTTCGTCTCAAAGGGTTACAAAGCAATGGCTACAACGTGACTGCTGAGTTGCTCTCACTCCCATCCTTTCTTTTTATTGTTTGTCTCTTTCTCTACAAACTGCAAGACAATGGTTGAAACCTCTAAGACATTTTCCATTTTAATAAACTAGTTCCACAAACCTATAGTTCTTCTTTATTTTACCATTAAAATGGAGGTTTTATAAGGCCTGGCCTATCACACACATACACACACACACACAAGGCTTTAATACATACCAATGCATGCACTCACATATACACACATGGGAAGCCCCTACTTCCTTGTCATCTGAAGCCCACTCATCAGATTGTGCTGCATCTCCACCATTTCCCTAAGCTGAAACTAGAGCGCACACCAGTTACCATTGAGCCCCTTCTGATGCATGGAGACCACCACCTGTTCCAGAGCTGGACTGTGCTCCAGGGGGCCTTTCAAGGTTATGTCTTTTGAGAACCAGAATGCCAGGCCTTTCTTCTAGATGCAATTAAGTACATTTGAATCACCAGTGTTTGTGCTTGTGAATTGCTATCCCCCACCCCCCATGACAGAAATTAGGAAGTCCTCAGGCATTTATACCTTAATTGTCTGGTCAAACTCAGTTACCTACCCTCTTCTCTGAGCCCTGAAATCCTTGCTCTGCTCATGAGTGGATTCTGACTCATACAGATCCTGTAGGATGGAGTGGACCTTCCCCTGGGGCTTTCCAAGTCTGATCTTTTTTTTCTTTTTATGCTTTTAATTTTTATGCTTTTAATTTTTGTTTATTTGGATCATTTTATTGGGGGCTCATGAAACTTTTATCACACTCCATACATATATCCATTGTGTTACGCACATGTGTACGTGTGTTGTCATCATCATTCTCAAAACATTTTCTTTCTGCTTGAGCCCTTGGTATCAGTTTCTCATTTCTCCCCTCACTCCCCCACCCTCTCTCATAAATCCTTAATAATTTATAAATTATTATTATTTTTTCTTGTCTCACCCTGTTCGATGTCTCCCCTCACCCACCTTTCGGTTGTCCATCCCCCAGGGAGGAGGTTAGAGGTAGATCCTTGTGACAATCTGACACTGAATTGGCACCCACACTGAAGGCTGCCATCCTTGGTCTCCATCCTCCAGTGCTTCAACTTCTCACGTTCAGCAAGTAAGATGCTGTCACCTGCATATCACCAGTTATTCATCAGCCTTCCTCCGCCCGCATGTCCCTTTCTTTTTCTTTTCACCCAGCCTCTCTGATGATTTGCTCAGCATACAGATTATACAAGTAAGGTGAGAGCATACAGCCCTGATAGAGTTTAAGCCACGCAGCACACTCCTGTTCCACTAGCACAGCTGTCTCGATCCATGGACACATTTCTCAGGGGCACAAGGAAGTGTTCTTGAATTCCCGTTATTTCACGGTTATTCATAGTTTGTTATGAACCTGAGATAGTTAACTTGTATTGTGCCAGCCTGGCCGATAAACACCTGTGGGGTGAATTGAAGGGCAAAGAGATAAATGGCTAGTGAGCCTCGCCTTTCTAGTATTCAGGTTTCTTGCTCTCTGATGGTTGGACCAGGGCATAACCACCTTAGCCAGTTCCCTGCTTCCATCTGGCAAGGTTTACTTCCTGCAAGACATCCCTGAGGAGAAGCCACATGGACTTAACCTGATGCAGTCCTAGGTGCTGGAGCAGCCATGTGGAGACCCCTGCCAATGCTGAAATGCTTACACATCCACTGATTTGACTTTCCTCCTGCACTCGGCATTACTGCATGTGTTTTGTGGGTGCTTTGTGGGATGGAGGAGGACTTTGTGGATTAATGTCGGACATATAGTCTAATGTTGGACTTGTGGGTTTGGGCAGCACTGGGTTGTGATGTTTTCTTTTCTTTTTTTTAATTAATAAATCTTTTTATTGGGGCTCATACAACTCATCACAATCCGTACATACATCAATTGAGCAAAGCACCCTTATATATTCGTCATTCTCAAAATTCACCTTCCACTTGGGTTCCTGGAATCCGCTCGGTTTCCCTTTTTTTCCCCTCCCCCTCCCTCTCCGCTCCCCCCTTCCCCCTGGTCCCTTGATAGTTTATAAATAATTATTATATCTTATCTTACACTCCCCGACATCTCCCCTCACCCACCTCTCCATTGCCCATCTCCCAGAGAGGAGGTTACACATAGATCTCCAAGATCGGTTCTCCCTTCCTACACCCCCTTCCATCCTGGTGTCGCCACTCCTACCGCGGGCGTTGAGGGGTTCGTCTGTCCTAGATTCCCTGTGTTTCCAGATCCCTACTGCACCGCTGTACATCCTCTGGTATAACCAGGTCCGCAAGGTAGAATTGAGGTCATGATAATTGGGAGGGGAGGAAGCATTCAGGAACTAGAGGAAGGTTTTGAGTTTCATTGTTGCTACGCTGAACCCTGAGTGACTCATCTCCTCCACACTACCCCTCTGGAAGGGATGTCTAGCTGTCTACAGATGGGGATTGGGTCCCCATCACGCACTCCCCCTCATTCACGGTGATGTGATTCTCACCACCACCCCGCCTTTGTTGTTTGAGACCTGGTCTCCTCTGCCCTTCACAATCACCTGTGTTGGTGTGTTGCTTCCGTGTGGGCTTTGTTGCTTCTGGGATAGATGGCTGCATGTTTGCTTTCAAGCCTTTAAGTCTCCAGGCGCTATATCTCTCAGTAGCCGGGCACCATCAGCCTTCTTCACCACACTTGCTTATGCACACTTTCGTCTTCAGCGATTAAGTGAGGAAAGTGATCACACAATGATTGTTTTTGTTCCTTGGTGTCTGCTACATGGTCCATTCAACACCTTTTATTCACTTAAGCCGTGTGCTTCTTCTCTATGGGCTTTGTTGCTTCTGAGCTTGATGGCTGCTTGTTTGCCTTCAAGCCTTTAAGCCTTTAAGATCCCAGACGCTATATCTTTTTGATAGCCGGGCACCATCAGCTTTCTTCACCACGCTTGCTTACACACACGTCTGTCTTCAGTGATCATGTCGGGAAGGTGGGTATCATGCAATGACCGTTTAGCAGGGCGAGGTGCTATTGTATTGGGGGAGTATGCGTGGGGAGGCCCAATGTCCATCTGCTACCCTACTACTGAACCTATAAATATATACATATAGGTCTATTGCCCCCATAAATATATTTACATATGTACATGTCTGTATTTAGGCTTCTCTGTATGCACTTTGCCTCCTACTCCTTTCCTCTATTTCCTTTCGCCTTCCTCCCATCCCACCACCATGTTCAACCTTCATTCTGGTTTCAGTAATTCCTCTCAGTTACCTTGCCCTTGTCACTCCCTACCAGTCCTCCCCTCCCCTCCCTCCTCTGGTTTTGAACCACTCGCTGTTCCCATGTCCCTGTGTTGGGCGACACCTCCTCCCTTCCCCTACCTCCCACACTCTCATGTCCCTCCAGGACCATTGGTCCCGTTATTTTCTTCTCTCATTATTTGTCCAGCCTATCTTGTCTAGGTGGACCTGCTGATATAGTAATATGTGCATACAAATGCAGATGACTTTGACAGTGCCTAAGTGGCACATATGAGCATGGCTTCAACAGCAGCAACATCGGCACGCTGATAATCAGAAAAACCACTAACATACAAAATTTACAAGGTAAAAAACAGAAGAAGAAGAAGAAAAAGAAAAAACAAAAAGATAGCAAATATTAAAAGAAAAATTGCCAGTAGTTCAAGGTCAGTTCGTTGGCCTTTAGGAGTGTTTTCTAGATATAACTTGTGAGTTGTCACGTCCTAGCCCGAAAGTCCATCCTTTATACTCCCTCGGGATCCCTTTGCTCTGCTTCCTCCGCTGCTCCACTGCACACCCCCAGTGTTTGCCTCAGTATGGTGGGCTCACCTCAGTTGCACATCCCCCACTGTCTCAGGTGCTGTCCCGTGTAGGGCCATGTGTTGGTGCAGGATGTCGCATCTCGCAGCGTGGCCAGCTGTGTGATCCTCTTTGTACGATGGGCCCTTCGAGCTGGTCTATCGTCCTTGGGCTTGGTGGAACCAGGTGTACTCCACTACGTCCTTTCTCCTTCCTTTGTTTCAGCTTCCTTCTGGATGTGGTGTGGTGGGTCAGTTTCTTTCCCACTCCAGAAGATCTATTTTTGTTTTCTCTGGTATTCCCTTCGAATGTGGGGGTCGGCCTAATTCTGGTTTGGGCCAGCGTATGGTCCAGCCTCTTTGTGTAGTCCTCTGTACTTTACGTTGCCCTCCTTGTTTGGTGTGTCGTGGTGGGGTCCGTATGCACGTTCCAGTACTGTGGGGACACAACCGATACTCTCCCCCGGGTGGGTGAGTACCCTGTTCCCCCCCATACCATCCACTCGGATTCTCCCCATCCCAGTTCTTCCTCTCCCTGCCCCACTACTCCTTCTTTATGCTGGGCTCTCATGTACCTCCCTTAGTGTGGCCTGCCCCCCCTCCAATTATCTATGCTTCCCCCCATTTATTGTGAGATGGATGTTTATTCTTCTATTTCTGTCATGCTGATTGTACTTACCTCAGGGGACTCATGTTGTACCTGTCCCTTTGGGTCTGGCTTACCTCACTTAACATAATTCCTTTCAGCTCTTCCCATGAAATAACGTGTTTCATGTGCTCATCCGTGCTTTTCAGTGCTGCATAGTACTCCATTGTGTGTATGTGCCAACGTTTACTAATCCACTCGTCTATCCATGGAAACTTAGGCTGTTTACAAGTCTTTGCTATTGTGAATTTTGCCGCAATAAACATTGGAGCGCATATGACTGGTCGTGTTTTATTTGCTGCTTCCACTGGGTATATGCCCAGTAGAGGGATGGCTGGCTCATAAGGTAGATCAATTTCCATTTTCTTTAAGTATCGCCAGATTGCTTTCCACAGTGGCTGTACAAATCTGCATGACCACCAGCAGTGGAGGAGGGTTCCTACTTCACCACAGCCCCTCCAACACTTGTTGCTCTCTGATTTACTGATCTGGGCTAGCCTCAGGGGTGTTAGGTGGTATCTCATGGTTGTTTTGATTTGCATTTCTCTTATGGCAAGGGACCATATGTGTCTCCTCTCTAGTGAAAGTTCTTCTCAATTCTTTTGCCCACTTCTTTAGGGGGTTAACTGTTTTCCTCTTTTTGCAGGTCACGATGGTGTTGTAGATTTTAGTAATGAGCCCTTTGTCTGATGTGTCATTACTAAAAATCTTCTCCCAGTCTGGGGGTTGTCTTGTCACCCTCTTGGCGAACTCTTTCGAGGTGCACAGGTGCTTTATCCTTATTAGATCCCATTTGTCGATTTCCAGTTCACCTGTGTGTGTACCCTTCCCTGTTGCAATGAGCCTATGAGCTCCCTGGACCAGTGCTCTGAGATTAGTCCCGATTCCCTCCTTAATTGTGCTGATGGTTTGGGGTTTGACTTCTAGATCTGTGAACCACCTTGAGTGTGTTCTTGTGCATGGGGTGAGGTAAACGTCTTGTTTCATCTTTCCACATGTGGATATCCATTGTTTCCAGCACCACTTATTAAAGAGGGCATCTGCTTCCCACTTGATGTTTTTGGGACCCTTGTCGAAGATCAGTTGTCTATATGCTGATGATTTTACTCCTGGGCTTTCTATTCTTTTCCACTGGTCTGAGTGTCTGTCATTGTGCCAGTACCACGCTGTTTTGACCATTGTAGCTGTGTAATAGGCATTAAAATCAGGTAGGGTGAGTCCTCCAATTGTGTCCTTCTTCTTGAGGAGTTCTCTGCTAATTCTGGGTATCTTCCCTCTCCATATGAAGTTGGTGGTCAGTTTTTCCAATTCCTTGAAGAAGGTTGATGGTAATTGGATTGGTATAGCATTGAACTTGTAGAGTGCTTTAGGAAGAACTGTCATCTTTACTATGTTAAGCCTACCTAGCCATGAGCAGAGGAGGGTCATCCATTTGTGGAGGTCACTTTTGGTTTCCTGTATTAGGGTTTTATAATAATGCTTATAAAGGTCTTTAGTATTTTTTGTTAAATATATTCCTAGGTATTTCAGTTTGTTCTTGGCTACTGTGAAGGGTACTTCCCTCTTAATCGCCTCTTCCCTGGCCCTGTCCGATGTGTATAGAAACCCGACCGACTTCTGTTTATTGATCTTGTATCCTGCTACTCTTCCGTATTCCTTCACTGTAAGTACTCCAACTGTGGAGTTTTGGGGGTCTTCAATGTATAGGATCATGTCATCTGCAAATAGCGATAGCTTCACCTCCTCCTCTCCCAACTGGATCCCTTTGATGTCCTGCCGCTGTCTTATGTTGTTAGCCAGAAGAACCTCCAAAACGATATTGAATAGAAGGGGGGACAGGGAGCATCCTTGTCTTGTACCCTTTTTCAGTGGAATTGTTCTTGTCTTTTCTCCATTGACTATGATGTTGGCTGTTGGTCTTTCATAGATAGCTTGTATGAGCTTGAGGAACTTACCTTCCAATCCTATCTTCATGAGTGTTTTGATTAAAATGGGTGCTGGATGTTGTCAGATGCTTTTTCTGCATCTATGGATATTATCATATGGTTTTTATCATTTTTCTTCTCGATGTGGTGTATGATATTGATGGATTTTCGGATGTGAAACCATCCCTGCATCCCTGGGATGAATCCTACCTGGTCGTGGTGGATGATATGTTTTATATACCTTTGAATTCTATTGGCCAATATTTTGTTAAGGATTTTTGCATCTATGTTCATTAGAGATATTGGTTTATAATTCTCTATACCTGTGGGGTCTTTGCCCTGTTTGGGTATCAAAGTAATGCTGGCTTCGTAAAATGAGTTTGGGAGCTTGCCGTTCTTTTCTGTTATGGAATACTTTGTGGAGGATCGGTGTCAGCTCTTCCCTGAATGTTTGGTAAAATTCTGCTGTGTAGCCATCTGGCCCTAGGGCCTTTTTCCTTGGTAGGTTTTTCATGACACTCTCTATTTCTTCCTTCGCTATGGGTTTGTTGAGGTTCTTGATCTCTGTCTCAGATAATCTAGGGAGAGATTGTTTTTCTAAATGTTTATCCATATCTTCCAGGTTTCTGAATTCATTAGAATGCAACCTTCATAGTACTTTGTGATTATCCTTTTTATATCATTGGGGTCTGTTGTTATTGCCCCCAATTCATCCCTCATCCTGGCTATTGATGTTTGCTCCTTTCTATCTTTGGTAAGCTTTGCCAGAGGACTGTCAATTTTATTGATTCGTTCATAAAACCAGCTTCTAGTTGTGTTAATCCTTTGCATTGTTCTTTTGTCTTCCCACTGGTTTAACTCCGCCCTGATTTTTATTATTTCTTTTCTCTTGCTATTGGAGGGGTTGTTCTGTTGACTCTGTTCTAGTTGTTGATGGTTTTGTGCTAACGTTTCTGTCATGCGCCTTTCTTCTTTTTTCATATATGCATTCAATGATATCAAGCTACCTCTGATAACTGCCTTTGCAGTGTCTCATAAGTTTTGATACGTTGTATGCTCGTTCTCGTTAGTTTCTAGAAACGTCCTAATATCCTCTCTGATCTGGGCCTGTACCCATTCATGTCGCAGGAGATCGTTGCTTATTCTCCAATTGGTTGCCCTTGCTTTTCTGGTTGCCCTCTTATTAATCTCCAGCTTTATGGAGATTAAAAGACGTCTGGATAATATCTATGTGTTTGAATTTACTCAGGCTGGCCTTGTGTCCCAGCATGTGATCGATTCTTGAAAAAGATCCATGTGGATTGGAGAAGAATGTGAAACCTTTTGCTTTTGGAAGAAAGGCTCTATAGATGTCTATCAGGCCCTGTTGCTTAATTACATTGTTTAGCTCTCTGGCCTCTTTGCTGAGCTTCTTTCCCTGTGACCTGTCTTTCTCTGATAGTGGAGTGTTAAAGTCCCCCACTATTATTGTTGATTCCGTGATTTCTTCTGTCATTTTTTTAATAGTTTGCTTGACGAAATTCACCGCACCATTATTAGGTGCGTAAATATTCAATATGCTAAGTGCTTCCTGGTTTACTGAACCTTTGAGCATTATGTAGTGTCCCTCTTTGTCTCTTTTTATGTTTTGGATCTTGAGGTCCATTTTGTCGGAGATTAAAATAGCCACTCCTGTCTTCTTGGAGTTACCATTTGCTTGGTAAACTTTCTGCCAGCTCTTTATTCTTAGCATATGCTTGTCTGTGCGCTTAAGATGTGTCTCTTGCAGGCAGCAGATTGATGGGTTATGTTTTCTAAGCCAGTCCTCTAGCCTCTTTTTTAATGTATGAATTGAGCCCATTGGTATTCAGAGTAATTATTACTATCTCTGGCTTCATAGTTGCCATATCCTGTTGTGTTTTGGGTATTTACCTATCTCCCTTCATATCAGTGTGCTGCGTTTGAGTGGAGGGGTTCTATCATGTCTTCTTTTCCATCCGAGACCCTGCTGTCCTGGTACTTGTTGCTGGCATGTTGGCTTCTAGATGGAGATGGGCTATATGGTGATCTCCTGATGGTTCTAGTTGGAGCTTGATCCTCTGGCCATAGTGTGTCAGCCAGCATGTTCTGCAGGGTTGGGTGGCTTTCAGTATATTCTTTGAGTTCTTCCTTGTCCTGGAAGACCCTTATCCTACCCTCTATCTTAATGGATAACTTGGCAGGATATAGGATTCTGGGGGAGGCATTTTTATCTTTCAGTTTTTGGAAGATGTTGCTCCATTCTCTCCTCCTCTTCGTGGTTTCTGCTGATAAGTCTGAGCATATTCTTACCTGCACTCCTTTGTATGTGACTGTCTTCCTTTCTCTTGCTGCTCGTAAAATTTTCTCTTTTTCCTCTAAGTTGGATATTTTTACTATTATATGTCTTGGCGTGCTCTTCTTTGGATTTAGCTTAGCCAGCGTCCTCTCTCCTTCCTGTATGAGAGTCTGATTCTCCCTTGTTAGGTTGGGAAAATTTTCTTCCAGAAATTCCTTTGCTATCCTGGCTGTCGATTTGTTTGTTATGTTGGGTTCCAGTAGACCGATTATTCGAATATTATTCCTCCTCATAGCATCTGTCATTGATCTCAGGCTGTCTTTTGTTTCTTTAATTTTCCTAGCTGATTGTTTCTCTCACTTGCTTCGTTCGGTTTGAGTGTCCTCGAGTTCACTGATATGGTTCTCAGCCTCCTCAAGCCTAGATGTAACTTCTGTGACCTTTTGTGTGGCCTCTGCTACCTCCTCTGTTAGTTTCTGCAGTTCCTTTTGGTGGGTAGAATTCATCCCCTCTATTGTGGACTGCATCCCCTCTATTGTGCATTTCATCCCCTCTATCATTCCATCCTTATACTGGGTTGCTTCTCTTACCTCCTGTATTACTACAAGCAGAGTTTTGAAGATTTCCTTTTGTGGCTGATCTATATGTTTCTTCTATGGGCGATGTTAGGTCTGTTAAAGTGCCTCGTTTCTATGCTTCTTTTGTTGGGAGTGATGTGATCTGTTGATTTTTCCTTGATCCTTTCATAGGCCCCATGCTTCTGGGAGACCGCGGTAACCTTATCTATGTTATTGTTAAGGATTCTTTCAGGCGATTGCCTATGACCTACTCTAAGGGTGGGTCAGACTGCTGTGGAGACCGAGTTCCCCGTCGGGTTGGTGACCCACAGTGGTGAGATGTTTCAGCAGCTGGAGTGGGGGCTGGAGCCTCAATGAGTGCCCTCAGGCTTCTTTGACCAGGTTTGACAGGGTACCCTTAGCAGCCCCCGCTTTTGTGGGGGGTTTTAGTAATAAAAAGGATTTAAAAGGTTAACAATTTTTAAATAGTTTTGAACAAAATATTGGGCAGAGGAAGAAATAATTGGAGAGAGAGGGAGGAGAATCTATAATAGAAGAGGGACAAGCTGTGATACTAGTAGAGGTGGAAGGAGAAGAAGAAAAAAAGAAGGAGAATCTATAGAAAAGGGGCAGAAGAGAAGTACTAGCATTAATGAAAAAGTAGGAAGGAAGGAGAGAGAGAATACAGCACAGAAAGTAAAAGAAAGGAAAAAAAACTATGCTAGATGGAGGATGTGTAGATGTGTATATCTAAAAATTTCCCTCTAAGCGCTGGTGATGCCTAATAGAGCACAGAGGTGGGTGAGTTCGTGTTGTCCAAAGATGTGGTGCTGATCTGGGCTCCAGAGCGAGGCTATGTGGTGGTGGTGGTGGTGGTAATGCTCTTCAGCTCAGCAAACCCTCCCAGGCTCGGCCGCTCCCCACTGGATGTCCTAGTGCTCTAGCTGGGAAGTGCTAGGGCAGCTAAGGGTACTGTGAGGAGGCACAGGCCATCATGCCCATCTCCTGTGGTGGCTGGAGAGGGCTGCAGCAGGCTTAGGAGCTGGCACTGGGGACCCCACAGGACCCCTAGGTGGTGAGAGCTGGCTGGAGCCCACAGACAGCTCCGCAGGGACTGCAAAACCGAGTCCCAGGCCCCACCACAGGAGGAATGTTTGATCTGCCCGGGCTGTGAGCGGGCGCAGGCAGGCCCCTAGGACAGCCACGCTGCGCGGACAGCAACACGAAACTGCAGGGGGCAATGGCGCCCGTCCTCTGCCCAGGCTCAGAGCTCAGAGCCGCGGCCGCTGGGATCCCCGCAGCATCCCGGGGAGGGACCCACTCTTGTGTCTGTCGCTGGGAGGGGCCCTCAGCGGGCAGACTCAGTGGCGCAGGCCGCGGCACTCCATGGAACCGCAGGGTGGGGGGCAGGCGCGGGTTGGGCTATGGCTCCTGCCTCCGGGAAGTGTTCCACATGGGGTCCCCGTGGGAGTGGAGCAGGCGCTAGGCTGCTGGGGGTGAGAGGCCGGGCACACGGGGGGCTGGTGGAGAAGACCGCGGCAGCGGTGTGGGTGGATGGCCCCCCGTTGGGGTGGCCAAATAACCCGCAGGTCTGTTCCGCGGAGCTTGGATGAATGGAGGGAGGGACGCGGGCCCAAGGGCAGATCGCTGCCCTGCAGGGAGAGGGGAACCATGGGAGAGGAAAGCTTCTCTCCCAGTGGGGATCCGCGAGTGGGCCGCTGGTGTAGGGGAGTACCGACCTGCTGTGCCTGTCTAGGCAGGGCAGGCAAGCGACTCTGGGCTGGGGTCCGGTCTGGGGATGGAGCTTAGGCTAGTCGCCAGTGCGATGGCCACGGCCTAGTGACCAGAGATGTGCCACGAGTCCGGTCCTGTTTCACCGAGACCCCTGCTCAGGACAAATGCGTGGGATGGGACTGGGGTGCTGTCCCAGGGGGATATTTCACTCACCAGACTCCTACCATTCAGCTACCTGGACACCAAACCCGCTTTGTTCGGAGGAGCTCTCAGAGTATGCGGGTGTCCCGGTTGGCCATCTTCCTCTCTCACCATGATGTTTTCTTGATGTGCACTTACCCTTTAGGTAAAACTCTCTCTCTTATACATATGGGTTTCTGTGGATTTGTTTCTCTAATGCACCCAGACTAATACAGACCCACATGCAGAAATGCCTTGTCATAGTCAATAACACAAAAGTAAGCATCTTTCTAGTCTTCTCTGCTTTTAGCCAAGATCTATCTGACATGTGAATGATATCCCTAGTTCCATGTCCGGCCTAAACCTCTGACAGCTCCCTGTCATATATTATCAGGGAAGTTAACAGCTTATCAAAAGTCAGAATCAGTAAAGGTACAGACACTGGTCCACAGCAACACCTCTCCCCTGCTAGAAGCCAAGTCTTTGGCTTGTCCTCAGCCTCTCTTGGCAATCCTAAGTCTCATGGTCTAGTCGTTGCTCCTCTATGTCCCATCATCTCTGTGCTGGAGTCTCTGGTGCCTCTGGTCTAGACTCCGCCACTTTGGGTAGACATCTGCAACGTGCTATTCTGGTGATCCTGGGCTGGACTTGTCATTCTCTGTGTGTCTGAGATGGCTCTTACACAGAGAGCAATGGCTTTGATGGAGCGGTGGGTTGTTTTTTTCTTTGAGCAGACCATACCCCCAAAGAAATCAAGGATGGTGAATTAGGGCACACCCTCTAGTAGAGTATACCCACCCTTCATCCTGTAACAGAGGACTCCCTCCAAAATGGGATTATAGCCACAGCATGGAGTCCATCCCTTACAGAATTATGACTAGACTGGCCATATTCATTGATGACATCTCACATATGAATTTGTTTCTTTGTAGGTTTATGGACGTTCTCCTATCTCTGACAAGATAGATTTTTAAACTTTATTTATTAAACTTTTTAGTTGGTTAGCATACGTATCCTCATCTCCTTTTTAGTTGGTTAACATATGTATCCCTGGATTTTTTCTGCCCCTGCCATACTACCTGGACATCACCCTAGGAATGTTAGTGCACAGTAGCATTTTCCCTATGACCCTTTTGCATTTTTTTCAAGCTTACCTCAGCAGATTCATGTTGTACTTGTTCTTTTGTGCTTGGCTTAATTTACTTAGCATAACTTCCTCCAGTTCTTCCTATGCGGCAATGTGCTTCATGCATCCATCACTGCTCTTTAGCAATGCATAGTACTCCATTGTATGTATGTACCAGAGTTTTTTAATCTGTTTGTCAGTTGATGGAAATTTGGGTTGTTTCCATCTCCTTGCAATTGTGAACTGTGCCACGATGAACATTGGAGCATAGATGTCTGGTTGTGGTTTGTTTCTTGCATCTTCTGGGTATATGCCCACTAACAGGATTGGTGGGTCTTGTGGTAGCTCAATTTCCATCTGTTTTAGATATCACGAAATCAATTTCCATAGTGGCTGTACATATCTACAGGTCCACCAGCAGTGGATGAGAGTTCCTATCTCACCACAACCCCTCCAACACTTTTTGCTTTCTGGTTTTTTGAATTGGCTAACTTTGAGGGTGTTATGTGGTATCTCATTGTTGTTTTAATTTTCATTTCTCTTTTAGCTAAAGATCGGGAACATTTTCTTACATGTTTATTCGTCATTCAGATTTCTGCCCTTGTAAAACTTCTCTTCAGGTCCTTTGCCCACCTCCTCAGTGGAAAAATAGTTTTTTTTTCTTTTTGAAAGCTAGCAGACTATTGTAGATTTTAGTAATAAGACCTTTGTCTGATGTGTCATTGCTAAAGATGTTTTTCCCAGTCTGTGCGCTCTCTTATTACTCTTGGTGAATTCTTTCTATGTGCACAGGTGTTTTATCTTCGGTATATCCCACTTGTCAATTTGTCACTCATCTGTATTTTTGGTCTTACCTATTTCTGACAGCCTATGCATTCCCAGCACCAAGATTCTCAGGTTTGTCCCAATTTCCTCATTGATGCTCCTAATAATTTGGAGTTTTATGTTGAAGTCTGTGATCCATCTTGAATTTATTCTTGTGTATGGAGTGAAATAAGGGTCTTCCTTAATTTTTCTGCAGGTAAATATCCATTTTTTCCAGCACCACTTGTTGAAGGAGGCATCTGATTCCCTCTGGATATTTTTGGAGTACTTATCAAAGATCAGTTGCCTGTATGGTAATAATTTTACTTCTGGGTCTTCAGTTCTTTTCCATTGGTCTGGGTATTTGTCATTATACCAATACCTTGTGGTTTTGACCACTATGTCTGTATAATATATGCTAAAGTCACGTAAGAGGAGCCCTCCCACTCTGTCCTTCTTCAGGAGTTCTCTGCTAATTCTGGGATTCTTCCCTCTCCATATGAAGTTGGTAATCAGTTTTTACATTTCCTTAAAGAAAGATGAGGTTTATTGTATTGGGATTGCATTGAACTTATATAGTGCCTTGGGCAGAACTGACATCTTTACCATATTGAGTCTTCCAATCCAAGTGCATGGGATATTCTTCCATTTGTTGTGGTCCCTCTTGGTTTCTATTCATAGTATTCTGTAATTTTTCTCATAGAAATCTTTTTTCCTTTTTGTCAGGTGTATCCCTAGATATTTCAATTTGTGCTTGGCTATTGTGAAGGGTATCACCTTTTAGATTTCTTCTTCTGTGATCTTATGCGATATGTATAGCAGTTTGAAAGACTTCTGTTTTTGATCTTGTATCCTGTCACTCTGCCATGCTCTTCTATTGCTTCCAGTACTCCACTTGTGGAGTTTGTGGGGTTTTCCATATATAAAATCACATCATCTCCAAATTAGTATAATTTCACCCCTTCCTTCCTTAGTCGAATAGCTTCGATGTCTTTTTATTGCCTTATGCTGTTAGCTAAATTTCCAGTACGATGAGTGTGAGGGCAAGGGGCCGCCTTGTCTGGTCACCCTTTTCAGTGGGATTGTGGTTGTCTTTTCTCCATTGACAACCTCGTTGGCTGTTACTTTTCATGTATACCTTGTATTATCTTGTGGAATTTTTCTTCCATTTCTATCTTGTTGAGTGTCTTAAGCAGGAATTGGTGTTGGATGTTCTTGGATGCCTTTTCCACATCTATCGATATTATCATGTGGTTCTTAAAGTTCTTCATGTCAATGTGGTGAATGATACTAATGGTCTTTTGTCTGTTGAACCATCCCTGCATCCCTGCTATGAATCCCACTTGGTCATGGTGAATTTTTTAAAAGAGTGTTATTAGGGGCTCATGCAGCTCTTATTACAATCCATACCTACATCAATTGTGTAAAGCACATTTGTACATTCATTGCCCCCATCATTCTCAAAACATTTGCTCTTCACTTAAGTCCCTGGCATCAGCTCCTCATTCTTCCCCTCCTTCCCCATTCCCCCTCCCTCATAAACCCTTGATATTTTTCAAATTATTTTTTTGTCATATCTTGCCCTGTCCGACGTCTCCCTTCGCCCACTTTTCTGTTGTCTGTTCCCCAGGAAGGAGGTCACATGTAGACCTTATAGTCGTTTCCCCCTTTTCAACCCACCCTCTCTCCACCCTCTCAGTATCGCCACTCACACCACTGGTCCTGAAGGGATCATCCGCCCTGGATTCCCTGTGTTTCCAGTTCCTATCTGTAGCAGTGTACATCCTCTGGTCTAGCCAGACTTGCAAGGGAGAATTCAGATCATGACAGTGGGGGTGGGTGAGGGTGGGGAGGAAGCATTTAGGAACTAGAGGAATGTTGTATTTTTCATCGTTGCTACATCACACCCTGACTGGCTAGTCTCCTCCCTGAGACCCCTCTGCAAGGGGATCTCGAGTGGCCTACAAATGGGCTTTGGGTCTCTATTTCACACTCCCCTCCCCCTTCACTATAGTGGGATTTTTGTTCTAATGATGTCTGATACCTGATCCCTCCTACACCTTGTGATCACACAGGCTGGTGTGCTTCTTCCTTGTGGGCTTTGTTGCTTCTGAGCTAGATGGCTGCTTGTTTACTTTTAAGCCTTTAAGACTTCAGATGCTCTATCTTTTGATAATCGGCCACCATCAGCTTTTTTCACCATATTTGTCTTCAGGGATCCTTTCGGGAAGGTGAGCATCATGGAATGCCAGTTTAATAGAACAAAGTGTTCTTGCATTGAGGGAGTAATTGAGTGGAGGCCAAATGTCCATTTGCTATCTTACTACTAAACCTATAAATATATGTACGTAGATCTATTTCACCATCATCATATACAAATATATTTACATATTACGTGCCTGTATTTAGACCTCTAGAAATGCCTTTGCCTCCTAGTCTTTTCTCTATTTCCTTTTACTTTCCTCTTGTCCCACTATCATGCTCAGTCTTCATTTGGGTTTCAGTAATTCCTCTCAGTTACATTGCCCTTCATCAAGTCCTACCAGGCCTTTTATACCCTCCTGATTTTGGATCACATGTTTTCCCTTGTCATTTTACACCACTTCTTTCCAGTGCCTCCCCCTCTCATGTACCCTCCACCCCATTCCCCCACCCATCAGTCCTGTTGTTTTCTCCTCCAGAGTGTCTATCTAGCCTATCTTATCTAGATAGAACTGCAGAGGCAATAATATGCACACAAAAACAAGACAATGTTGTTTTGGTGCATGTTATGATCTCCTCAGGTCTGTCTAAATAAGATAGGCTGGATGAACAACTGGAGGAGAAAACAATGGGACTGATAGTTCTGTGGGGACATGGGAGATGGGGAGGTGCGGGGGTAGTGGTGTTAATAAACCCAGGGACAAGGGATCAACAAGTGATCCAAATCGGTGGTGAGGAGGGTGTGGGAATCCTGGTTGGGCATGATCAAGGGTAATGTAACTAAGAGGAATTGCTGAAACCCTGGTGGGGAATGAGCATGATAGTAGGACAGGAGGGAAGTCCAAGGAAATAGAAGAAAGAGCTGGAGGCAGAGGTCTAGGTGAAGACATGTACATATACAAATATATTTATACATGAGGATGGGGAAATAGATGTACGTGCATATATTTATAGGGTTAGTATTAAGGTAGCAGAGGGACATTGGACTTCCACTCAAGTACTCCCTCAATGCAAGAATACTTTCTTCTATTAAATTGGCTTTCTATTTTGCTCACCTTCCTGATACAACCGCTGAAGACAAAATGGATGACCAACTAAATGTGGTGAAGAAAGCTGATGGTGCCCAGTTATCAAAAGATATAGCGTCTGGGGTCTTAAAGGCTTGAAGGTAAACAAGAGGCCATCTGGCTCAGAAGCAACAAAGCCCACATGGGAGAAGCACACCAGCATGTGTGATCACGAGGTGCAGAAGGGATCAGTTATCAGGCATCAGAACAAAAAAAATCATACCATTGTATGCTCACTTCCCTGATACACGTTCATAAGCAAATGTGGCAAAGAAAGCTGATGGTGCCCAATTATCAAAAGATATAGTTTCTGGTGTCTTAAAGCCTTGTAAGTAAACATGCGACTATCTAGCTGAGAAGCAACAAAGCCCATTTGGAAGAACAGACCAGCCTGTGCAGTCACAAGGTATCAAGGGATCAAGTATCAGGCATCATCAGAATAAAAAAATCTTACCATAGTGAATGAGCGAGGGAGTGTGGAGCGAAGGCCCAAAGCCCATTTGTCAGCCACTGGACATCCCCTTATAGAAGGGTCTTAGGGAGGAGATGAGACAGTCAGGGTGCGATGTAGCAAAGATGAACAATAAAACTTTCCTCTAATTCCTAAATGCTGCCTCACTCCCCTCCCACTGTCATGATCCAAATCCTACTTTGCTATTCTCACTAGACCAGAGGATGTACACTGGTACAGATAAAAACTGGAAACACAGGGAATCCAGGGCGGATGATCCCTTCAGGATCAGTGATGTGAGTGGCGATACTGGGAGGGCATAGGGAAGGTGGGTTGAAAAGGGGGCACTGATTTCAAGGATCTACATGTGACCTCCTCCCTGGGGGATAAACAACAGTAAAGTGGGTGAAGGGAGACGTGGGACAGAGCAAGATATGACAAAATAATAATTCATAAATTATCAAGGGTTCATCAGGGCGTGGGGAGCAGTGAGGGACGGGGGAAATGAGGACCTGATGCCAGGGGCTTGGGTGGAGAGCAAATGTTTTGAGAATGATGAGGGCAACATATGTACAAATGTGTTTGACACAATTGATGTATGTATGGATTACGATAGGAGTTGTATGAGCCCCTAATAAAATGATTTTTTTAAAGCAAAATGAAGAGCTGATGCCAGGGGCTTAAGTGGGGAGCAAATGTTTTGAGAATGATGAGGGCAATGAATACACAAATGTGCTTTACACAAATGATGTATGTATGGATTGTGGTAAGAATTGTATGAGCCCCTAATAAAATGATTTTTAAAAAAACAAGAAAGAAAAAAAAAAGACAGAGCAAACGAGCAACAAAAGAAAACAAAACAAAAAAAAACAATGACAGAAAAGAAAAGCCTGTAGATAGTTCAAGGCCTGTTTGCTTACTTTTCGGAGTGTTTTCCAGTCGAGTGTGATGGGGTGCCACAGCATGGCCCCAAAGCCCATTTTTGATGTTCTCTTGGGACTTCCTTGCTCTGCTCCCCTTGCTGTTCTGTTGCACACTCTTAGTGTTTTGCGTCTGTGTGTTGGGATGAGAGTTGGTGTAATTCCCAAACTGTGTCCCCAGTGTTGTACCCTGTAGGGCTATGTGTCACGGAGGGATGTTGGAACATGGATACTTTTGTTTTAGGGATTATAAATATGATCAGAGGAAAATCATTTTGGGGGTTCATCCACCTTCTATAGTTCCAGAAATTGTGGATGCCATGAGAATTAAAAATTCTTTCCCACATTTTCTCCTGTTTTCCCTGGAGTCTCCTATAGAGTCTGATGAAAATGTCCAGGAATGGTAGCTGGACACTATCCAATTCTGTATTCATGGAAGCAAATAGCCGCACAAGACCTAGGCTGCTGATACAGCTTCGCTTTAGACAAGCCCGCAGCCTCCTGCGCCAACGGCTGCCCGCCTGCTGCACGGCTGGTGAAGCGGTTTGGGAAATTGTGCCACTGAAGGTGCGACCTGATTCCAAAGGGTCTCTTGGAACCACCTTAGGCCTGAGTTCACAAGCCGTAAGATGTGTCCCCAACAAGACAAGGGAGAGTCACTAGCTCTGATGAAGTTTGCCCTCCTGCTTTCTTCCATTTTGTGAACTTTACACTTTACACTTCGATCTGTAATCTCTGTT
Organism: Tenrec ecaudatus; assembly: GCF_050624435.1. NCBI lineage: Eukaryota > Metazoa > Chordata > Mammalia > Afrosoricida > Tenrecidae > Tenrec > Tenrec ecaudatus. The sequence goes on from NC_134533.1 coordinate 11,865,697, forward strand.
GAATTCATTTTTCATAAGGTGTGATGTGTGTGTGTGTATGTTTGTGTTTGGTGTTCTAATTGTTCCAGCACAACTTATTGAAGAGAATATGCTTTCTCCACATCACCACAGGATTTCTTTATACACACACACACACACACATATATATATGTGTGTGTGTGTGTGTGTGTGTGTGTGTGTGTAGTCTTTTGGTGGGGTGAGTGTAAAAATCAATTAGCTGTGTTTCTGTGGGTCTATTTCTAGCCTCCCTATTCTGTTCATCTGTGTGTCTGTCTGTACTTTGGCAATTCTCCCATGGTCAAAATTACTGTGGCTTTTTAATACATCTGGAGAATCTGATCATGTGATTCCTCCAACCTTTTCAAAATGATGTTGACTATCCTGTAGTATTCAGTAATACAATGCTTTGTATGCTAGTAAAAATCTGAGACACAGCTGTTTTATTTGAATTACCTTACAGCTATCGATACATCTGGGGAGAGCTAACATGTATCCTATCATGAATCTTATAATACAGGAACATGACATCTTTCCACTTATTCTTGATTTCTCATTTTGGAGATTTTAGAATATACACTTTATACAAGTATTGCTAGATTTGTGTGTGTGTATACAGTTGCAAATGGTGGTGCTGTCGAGTAAGTGTTGACCACACACTGCAGCTGGCAGTTCAAGCTCATCAGTCACTTTTCTGGAGAAATGACACAAGGTGCCCCCATAAAGATTTAGAAATTCTCACAAACCCTGTACAAGGTCACTATGACTCATAGTTGACTTGATGGGAGTGGGTTGGTTTGGTTGGACTTGGTCCTGCTGGTGTATGTAAGTACAGTTTGTGTGTGTGTACATGCTTGTTGTGTGTTAAACTTGTACCCTGGAGTGCATCTAAAGTTCAATTCAGAGGAACATTTATGGCACTAAGCTCCTGTGTTAGAGGAAAAGGGTCTCACCTCAGTGACCTCAGCTTCTACATCAAGGTGCTAGATAAGGTAGAACAAATTAAATTCAGTGTAATCAGAAGAAAAGAAGGAAAAGTAAGAGCAGAAATGAATAAAATAGAAAGGAAGTCATTGGGGGAGGGAGGGGGAAATGAGCTGATCTCAGGGGCTCAAGTAGAAAGTGTTTTGAAAAGATGACGACAACATATGTAAAGATGTGTTCGAGAAAATGGATATATGTATGGAATGTGATAATAGCTGTAAGAATCCCCAATAAAATAAAAAAATTTTAAAAAGCAAGTCATGAAGGAAACCAAAGTCTGGTTCTTTGAGAAGATCAATAAAATGGATAAACTTTCATCTAGACTGATGAGTAGTAAAACCAAAAGAGATCATCAATCTAAAGAATGAGAGTTTCCATTTACAGATGATAAAAGCAGAGGCTTCGTATATAAACAACTAATGGCAACAAATTGGAAATATTGTTAAAATGAACAAATTACTTGGAAGGTACAAATGATGGCACTTATTAAGACGTAGAAAACCCTGGGACCACTGTGTCTATGAAAGTGATTGACTTTGTAATTAAAATCCTCCAAATAAAACTTAGGGTCCAGAAAGTGTCAGCAGTAAATATTAACAAATATTTAAGGAAGAAAAGGTGCCAATTCTGTACAGCTATTCCCAGAATACTGAATTGGAAGGGATATTCCCCAGCTTAAACTGTTTGGGCAGCCTTGCCCTGATGGCTAAGCCAAACAAGAATTATGAAAAGACCCCCAAAGAAAGCTGATGGAGCCTGGCTATCAAAAGATGTAGCGTCTAGGATAGGGTCATAAAAGCTTCAGGTAAACAAGCAACCATCTAGCTCAGAAGCCACAAAGCCCCCATGGAAGAAGCACACCACCCTGTGTGAACACAAGGTGCTGAAGGAACCAGGTATCAGGCATCAAAGAACAAAAATGTCATATCAGTGGATGTCCACTTTCCTGATATCACTGAAGACAAATGGGTGCATAAGCAAATGTGGTGAAGAAAACTGATGGTGCCTGGCTATCAAAAGATATAGCATCTGGGGTCTTAAAGTCTTGAAGAGAAACAAGCAGCCATCTAGCTGAGAAGCATCAAAGCCCACATGGAAGAAGCACACCAGCCTGTATGACCACAAGGTGTAGAAGAGATCAGGTATCAGGCATCAAAGAACATAAAATCATAGAATTGTAAGTGAGTGGAGACCCAAATCCCATCTGTAGGCAACTAGACAACCCCTTACAGAAGGGTCACGGGGAAGAGACAGGCCAGTCAGGGTGCAGGGTAGCAATGATAAAACATACAACCTTCCTCTAGTTCTTAAATGCTTCCTCCTCCCAACTGTCACAATCCCAATTCTACCTTACAAATCTGGCTAGACCAAAGGATATACACTGGTACAAATAGGAACTGGAAACACAGGGAATCCAGAGCAGATGATCCCTTCAGGACCAGTGGTGAGAGTGGCCATACTAGGAGGGTGGAGGGAGGATGGGGTGGAAAGGAGGAACTGATCTACAATGATCTACATATAACCCCCTCCCTGCGGGATGGACAACAGAAAAATGGGTGATGAGAGACATCAGACAGTGTAAAGATATGACAAAACAATAATAATTTATAAATTATCAAGGGTTCATGAGGGAGGGGCGAGCAGGAAGGGAGGGGGGAAATAAGCTGATATCAAGGGCTCAAGTAGAAAGCAAATGTTTTGAAAATGATGATGGCAACAAATGTATAAATGTGCTTGACACAATAGATGTGTGTATGGATTGTGATAAGAGGTCTAAGAGTCCCCAAGAAAATGGGGGGGGAAGACCCCCAGAAGAATTCACTTCAGAGGACAGCACTGAAGCCACAGCTCAGGGAGAGAGAGACATGTCTGATCAGAGCACACAGGAACAAATGAAGGAGGAGGTAGAGAGAGTGGAGCACATCCTGGCCCACCAGGCCCTGAGGATGATATTTTTTGCCCAGAGCAGCCAATGCACAGAGAGAACCATAGGGCCAGTCTCACCTCAAGACACTATGTCCCTTAGTGACCCATAGCACTATGGGGGACAACAGTGGAGACACTGTGGGAATTGTGCCACACCAAGGTGAAACACTAAGCAAGGGTCCTCAGCCTTTTAAAACAGAGGGTCAGTCCACTGTCCCTCAGACGCGTTGGAGGGCCGGACTATAGTTTGTTTGTTTGTTTATTTGTTTAAAAAAACATGAACAAATTCCTATGCACACTACACATATCTTAATTTGAAGTAAAAAAAACGTAAATGGGGCAAAAACACCCGGCAGGCCAGATAAATGTCCTCGGCAGGCCACTTGTGGCCTACGGGCCATAGTTGGAGGACCCCTAAAAGGGTGTGCAACAGAACAACAAAGGGAGCAGAGTAATGAAGTCCCCAGGGGAATACCAAAAGTAGACTGTGGGGCCAAGGATTGGCACCCTATCAGACTCAAAGGTCAACGAATAGACCTGGAACTATTTACAGGCTTTTCTTCTTGTTTTGTTTCTTTTGCTCTGTCTTGTTTTTGCACATAGTATTATCTCTGCACGTCTATCTAGATAGGATAGGCGGGATAAACAATCTGGAGGAGAAAACAAAGGGACTGACTGTTGGGGGGGGGGTGGGAGGCAGGGGAAAGCAAGTGGGTGCTAACAAGCCCAGGCACAAGGAAATGGTGAGTGATCTAAAATTGATGGTGAGGAGAGTGTAGGAGGCTGGGTAGGGCTTGATCAAGTGCAATGTAACCGAGAGGAATTACTGAAACCCAAATGAAGGCTGAACATGATAGTAGGACAAGAGGAAAGTAAAAGGAAATAGAGGAAAGAACTAGGAAGCAAAGGGCATTTATAGAGGTCTACATATGGGTATGTACATATGTAAATATATTTATATAGGAGAATGGGGAAATAGAACTTTGTACATATATTTGTAGGCTTAGTATTAAGGTAGCAGATGGACATTTGGGCCTTTACTCAAGTACTCCCCCAACACAAGAACACTTTTTCCTATTAACCTGGTATTCCATGATGCTCATCTTCTGGACATGATCACGAAAGACATGGGTGTGTAAGCAAATGTGGTGAAGGAAGCTGATGGTGCCTGGCTATCAAAAGACACAGCATCTGGGGTCATCTAGCTGAGAATCAACAAAGCCCACATGGAAGAAGTACACCAGCCTTTGTGATCATGAGGTGTTGATAGGATCAGGTATCAAGCATCAAAAACCCAGAACAAAAAAACATCACTGTGATTGATGGGGAGTGTGGAGTAGAGACCAAAGTCCATAAGTAGACAATTGGATATCCCCTTACTGAATTGTCACATAGAGAAGAGTTCCAATAAGGGTATAGCACCTATGAAACATACAATTTTCCTCTAGTTCTTTAATGTTCCCTCGCCTCCACTATCATGACCCCATTTCTACCTTATAAATCTGGCTAGATCAACCAGAGCATATTCATGGGTACAGATAAGAGCTGGAAACAGGGAATCCAGGACAGATAACCCCCCCAGGACTAATATTAAGAGTAGGCATACCAGGAGGGTAAGGGTAAAGTAGGGGAATAAAAGGGGAACCAACCACAATGATCTACCTATAACCCCCTCCCAGAGGGGTGGACAACAGAAAAGTGGGTAAAGGGAGACATCAGTCAGTGTAAGACATAAAATTTTTTTATAAATTATCAAGGGTTCATGAAGGAGGAGAAAAATGAGGAGCTGATACTAAGGGCTCAAGTAGAAGGAAAGTGTTTTGAAAATGATGGCAGCAAATGTACAAATGTGCTTGATACAATGGATGGATGGATTGTGATAAGAGTTTCCCCCAATAAAATGACTTTTTTTAATTATGAAAAAATACAAACGTGCATGACATTATGCTTCATGCATATCAATGTCAAAATCCTTAACTGAGTTTTCGCAAATCAAATCTAAAGGAAAGGTGATACACCCAAAACTACACGGGAATGCCAGGTAGGTTTCACATATGGAAATCATACTATTGACCACATTAATAGAATATAGGAGACAAATTATATTAAATCAATTGGTGTAGAAAATGTGTTTGAAAGTTCAACTTTTCATGGGGAAATTAACCAAGAAGTAGGAATGAGCATGATTTGATAAAGTGGTTTTTTATCCATTTCCAACATTTCCATACTAGTCAGCAGTCGCAGTGGCAGAGTGGTTACATGCTGGGCTGCCAGCAGTTCAAAACCACCAGCCACTCGGAGCGAGAAAGATAGGGCTTTCTACTCCGTCAGCAGTGTCGGAAACCTGCAGGGGCCATTCCACCCTGTCCTATGGGGGAGTGTGAGTGGCCCATCGAGTCGATGGCAGTGAGTGGTTTGTGTTTGTTCGTCATACTCGAAAGTCTGATACTTAGTAGTATCAGAGTCAGCAGTTTGAAAGGCCAGCCGCTTCTTGAGAGGAAGATGAAGCTTTTCACTTCTTCTTTTTTTCATTTTGTTTTTGTGATTGAGTGAATGAGAGTGAATGTGAGAGAGAGTGAGTGAGTGAGTGAGTGAGTGTGAGTTAGAGACTGAGTGAGTAACAGTGAGTGAGAGAGTGAGTGAGTGAGTGACAATGAGTGAGTGAGTGAGTGAGTGAGTGAAAGTGTGAGTGAGTGATTGAGAGTGAGTGAGAGAGTGAGTGAGAGTGAGTGAGAGACTGAGTGAGTGACAGTGAGTGAGAGAGTGAGTGAGTGAGTGAGAGTAAGTATGAGAGTGAGTGAGTGAGTGAGAGTGATTGAGAGTGAGTGAGAGAGTGAGTGAGAATGAGTGAGTGAGAGACTGAGTGACAGTGAGTGAGAGAGTGAGTGAGTGAGTGAGAGTGAGTGAGAGAGTGAGTGAGTGAGTAAGAGCAAGTGTGAGAGTGATTGAGAGTGAGTGAGAGAGTGAGTGAGTGAATGAGAGTGCGTGAGAGTGATTGAGAGTGAGTGAGAGACTGAGTGAGTGAGTGACAGTGAGTGACAGTGAGTGAGAGTCAGTGTGAGAGTGAGGGAGTGAGAGTGAGGGAGTGAACGAGTGAGAGTCGAAGCTTTCCACCTCTATAACCTCCGAAAGCTCTCCACTTCTATTCCCCTCCGAAACCTGCAGGGGTATTTCTCCTCTGTCCATGGGGTTGTTCTGAGTCGGAATTGACTTGATGACAGTGAGGTTACTCTTTTAAAAAATTAATTAGGATTAATACCTATATCAAATCATTCCCTAGTCCAATCATGTCCAGCAGAATTGTGCATTTGCTACCACAGTTTCCAAACATTCCTTTTCTATAAGGACCCCTTGAGGTCATCACCCCTTTATCCCTTCAGCCCAAGCCCCATATTCTACTTTCCGACTCGATAGGTTCATCAGTCCTGGTTTTCATACCCCCCAAAACGAGAAAACAAAAAACATATGTAAACTTCAAGACAGAGCACTTGGCAGATCCCTTAATATGTACAATCAAATTCTTAGTGGTGAATGTCAGATTCTCTCTACAGTCAGGACCACTGCCCAGATATCCTCTCATCACTATTGTGTAACATTTTGCTGCAGGCAAGGCACTGGAGAGGAAGAATTAAATTACTTGAAACTAGCATGCAGAAAATGTGATGGAATCTACAAAACAATTACACCTAAGTAAGTTTAGCTAATGTATAGGTGACATAATAGAAAATTCAATTGTCTATTCTAACCATGTTCAGTCAGAAATTAAGATGAATGACGATATAATTTGTTGTTAGGTACCATTGTTTCGCAGTAAGGGGCACCTTACACCTAGCACAGGGATTGGCCTCCAGCAGGAGCACCCAATGTGTTCTCTTACACTCAACTGCTCAGATGGGAATGTCAAGGTGACCTTTCCTTGTAGAATCTGGCAGTCTGGAGCGGTTGTACATGTGACTAAAATGGAACGCGTGTTTCACTGGGATTTGTATTTATTTCATACAACTGACAGCTCTGGTCACCTGGGGAGAGAGGACTTTTGTATTTTCACAGCAGGCGCACAGAGGGCTTTCGTCCTGGCTCAGCACCACGGGGGAGGCGTTGAAGAAATGGAAGTGTAGGCTGATGGAATGGTGAGACTGAGGCTGAGGAGGAATCCAGGGGGCTGGGGACCAAGGAATAAAAGCGCGGATGCAGTTGCGTTGGTGGTAGTGGCTGAAGGAGGAGAGCGTATTTGCAGGGTGAACTGCAGAGGGCATCGGCGTGGTTGAAGAGTGTCTGGAGAGGAAGGGGAGCATTGTGGGTGCCCCCAGGGCAATGTTCAATGCTTCATGCACACGTTCTCATTTCATCTCCCAAGGGGACACTTCAGTCACTGAGGATAGGAAAGGCTGCGTGGCTTTCCCAAACTCAGAGAGCCCCGAAGGCCCAGGGGTTGAAACTTAAGGCCAACGTCCTCACAGCCTCTCCTTGACCTGTTGGTCTTGGTAACTCACGAGGGACGCGGACACTGCCCTGCATTACGGGAAAGCTGAGCTGATGTTCCCCCTTAAGCGACAAAGAAGCGTGTTCATGTTGCAACACCTCCCTCCGTAGACTTACTCTGTCAACACCACCAAGTGGGAGCTTACACTTCCTCTTCTTGACAGTAAGCGTCAAGAAGAGTTTCAGAAGGAAGTCTATTTGCTTCAAGGAAAGGACACCAAACTGCCCTGCAGTCCAAGCCCACAGGGATCACAGCGACCTGTCGGTCTTCCCAGCTGCCAACAGTGAAACCCAACAAGCCAGCACCCCCCTGGGGATTAGAGGGAGTTGGTAGAGCATCGGTTTAAACACCACCCGAATTAGGAAATCGACATTCAAAACAGCCCCAAAAAGCTTCCCATCACAGTGCAGTGAAGGCAGGGAAGGCCATGGTCTGAGGAGAAGCGTTTAGAATTCCTTGACAGGTGGAAACTTTTGGAGAGCAAGAACATAAGAGGAAACTGAAGCTCACGCGCGGGTGCTGCAAGACCCCCTTCGGAGGCAAGAGCTAATCAATCCTTCAGAACAGGAGACAACAGAGGGTGGAGGCTAAGGCTCTGATCACCACTCGTGGCAGAGAGGGGAAAGGACAGAGAGAGAAACATACAACCAGAGACTACACACCCCCTGAGCCCTCTGCTGCCTCACACAAAGCATGGTTGCTCACTACACAAAACAAACAACAACGAAATAAAGAGACTGTGAGCATGTAGGGCTGTAAAGAGGGGGAGGCTTCCCAAAGTTCAGGACAAAATGGAATGAAAAGCTGATAGAACTTTCCCACAAACTTGTTGAAGCCCCTCCTAGGTTGCTCAAAGCATCTTAATTCCAGCAACAGGGAGATGAACTCTGGACCTCAGGAAACATGGGCATCAGGGACCAAAAACAGAGGAAGCCCTGGACGCTAAGGTGTCTGGCTAGTAAGGGAAGAGTCCAACCCCACCATCAGCTCTGTGGGAGAATGACATGGCAGCCTGCGACCCTGAAGAATACAGCGGTGGAAACCTGATGGGGTGGATCCACTCTGCTCTGAAGGTTTTGTGTGGCTGGAATTCACTGGGCAGCGGTGGGCATGTGCCACACAGTGGCTATAATCTACGGGCCTTTTTTTTTTTCCAGAGTCATTTGTCTGAGTTTTGGAGGAAGTCACAGTGGATAAATTGGCTCCTGACACCATGGGAAATAAGATTTGATTATCAGGGTACATCCACTAATGAAACAATAAGCTTTATTGAGAATAACCCAAATCCTGACCACTGGATCAAAAGGTAGCATCTTGCATAATGGAAGGGAGCATTGAAGTTGACAAAAATTTTTTGTCTTGCTTTGATCCATAGTCAATGCTCATGGACGCAGCAGTCAAGAGATCAAGGATCTGCAGTCAAGAGATAAACCTGCTGTACACAACTTCTGTAGAGTATTGAAAAGCAAGGATGCTACTTTGAAGACACAGGTGCACCTGACCCAAGCCAGAGTATTTTAATGGACTCATATACATGTAAAAGTTGGTCAAGGACTATAGAAGACGAAAGACATATTTATGGACTTGAAGTGAGATGCTGGAGAAGAACATGGAAAGTTCCACAGACAGCTCAAAGGACAAGTCAATCTGTCTTGAGAGAAGAAGGTACAGCCAGAGTGCTCCTCAGAGGCAAGGGTGACGAGACTCAGTCTTACCTACTTTGTGCGTGTTGTCAGGTGAGACCAGTCTCTGGAGCAGGACATCCTGCTTGGTAACGTACAGGGTCGGTGAAGGAGAGGAAGGCTCTCAAGGAGATAGACTGATACCATTGCTGCCCCGGTGGGTTCAAGCACAGGGACCAATGTGAGGTTGAGGCAGGATCAGGCAGTCTTTCATTCTATTGTGCTTAAAGTTTCCATGGGTTGGAACGGACTACATGACGCCTAACAACAACACCAACAACAAAATTGAGGATCAATAACTCCAAAGGACAGGGCTTCTATTGTCCCCACCCCTGCACATCACTGCTGTGGCCCAAAGGTCTGTCTGTGGAAAAACAGCAAAGCAAACAGAGAAGCCATACAAAGACACTGAAGGATCCTACAACTTCTAGTGCAACTGGATCCTGGCCTGTCTCCCGAGGGAATTTTCCAGCTCCTTCCTGCAGTTCTTCCGGGATGTCTACCTCTAGCTCTATAGCATTGTAAAAGACACGAAACACTTCATTGCTGTGGAAGCTACAGGGTCACCCCCTTTCATCTCTAGGCAATTCTTCCTCCAGATTTCCTTGAGGTGAAATCCTTGTACAAGGAGGAGAGATGCATTGGTAACAGCCCACATGCTGGTGAGGCAGCCACCTCTCACGCCATAAAGCATTGTAGGATGGAAGGGGAGCCCTTGGCTCCCCAGTGTGTTCAACATGGAGGACGAAAACGTCTGGGGTGCTATCTGTGACTCTCCTGGGCTGGGCTAATTTCCTACCAGCAGAGCTCAGCAGATCGTTTGAATGCAGCTGGCTTCACCGGGATTTGGGGAGAACTTTAGGACACTGGAAAGCCTCCCGTTGTGTATTTCATCGTTACTTCACCAATGATTGTGTGTTGGCTCTTGCCAGAGCACAGGGGCTGATGTGCGGTATAATGGTTGTAATGTGATGTTTAAGCCTTTGTCCCACAAGAGACCCTAGCTGGTGCCCGTGTTGGCTGGAATTCTCAAAAAGAGACTGCAGAGTGAAGCAAATGCCAACAATTGGTAAATCTGCTTTAAAGTTTGCAGACGTTAATTCAACTCCACTGATCACTGCCAATTTTCTGGACGTTTGAAGCTCCCTTCCAATACAGGAGATTGTATTCCTGAGGCACAACATATGGTGAAGAACCAAGCTTCCACCTTCATTGGGGAGAAGGTCTCAGGCCACCCAGAGATTGTACATGTCATCGACGGGTCGTCACGGTATCCCCTTGATATGAGATGGGCTATGAAGCACATCTGCAGGCATGAGAAACTTCCCTAAATTCTAGGTTGTGTTCCAAATGGTACCTGGGCCAGCCTCCTAGCAGGATGGATGACACAAGGAGGGAAGTGTAGCCAACAGAATCTACCCCTAAATCAAAACCCACTGCCATAGAGGTAAGCCCGATTCATAGCAGCCCTATGTAGGCTTTCTGACATTGTCAGTCTTTATGGGAGCAGATAGCCCCATCTTTTCCCCAGGGAGCACCTGCAGAGATGATCCCAAACCTTACCTGTTTCCCAAGTGGCACCTGGTGGTTAGGGTAGCATCCCAACTTGGAAAATGCTGGTGCAAGTCAAGCATTTCTGATTTTTTCCCCCGGCAATCTCTACCTTCCTTATGCCACGGCCCTTTAATACAGTTCCTCAAGTTGTGGTGACCACACCCACAAAATTATTTTCGTTGCTACTTAACTGTAATGTTGCTACTGTTTTGACTCATAATGTAATTATCAGGTATTCAGGATGTATTTTCATTGTTACCAATTGAACATAATTAAAGCAGAGTGATTTATTACAAAACAATGTCATTATATATTATGAAATATTTATTTCTAATGACAAATAAATGAAATTTTGTCTTTAAGCATGGTATATCATGGTTCTTAACATAACGACAGTAAACTACATTGCGACATTTTGTGACAGTATGCGTAAAAAGCCAATGTCAGTGCAAAGGCTGAGAGAGCTTCTTTCTCACCACATCAGAATTTCTCGGGGCAGTTTTTGCAAGAGCACAGCCAAGATCATCTTCCACAACAACTCTACTTCTGTATTTAGCCTTGATAACCAACAAGCTGGAAAACCCTGTTTCCAAAGATATGTTGTTGGAAATGGAATATAGAGGCGCAACACACTCAGACAGAACAGGATATGACTGCAAACAATTGATCCGGAACTTTGTAACTGACTTTGTAGACACATCAGATGTCCCTGCATTGCTGTTACTAAATCAATGAACTCCGCTTGGGCTGTCTCAGGAACATCTTCAACTTTGTGAATGGCCTTCTGGCAAGTGCAAATGGGGTATCAGGTAGAGTTGGAAAGTACGATGAAATTTCATCTGTAAGCATGTGCAAGTGTTCATTCACAGATATTATCATCATAATCCTTTTGTCTGGTTCAATGTCATGTTCCTCAAAAAACATAGAAGGCAGGAAATGTGTAAATTTTATTTTCACCTAATTTTTTTTGGCCAAAACTGAAGTTTCATTTGGAATGATCAGATCTTTTTGGACAAATTGAGGCATGTTGCATTTGGTCCTTGCAGTGATAACTTTAACCCATTCAAGAAGGCAAAGATGTCAACCAACTAAGCTATCTTCTGCAGTTCACTTTTAAGGCTGAAAAGTAAGAGCAGCAGTGTCTCTCTTCCTAAGATCATCGGAAATATGTGTTTTCTGATGGTCTCAGATGCTCTCTGTGAAAAGGTCTTCAGCCCCAAAAGGGGTCGTGGCCCACAGGTTGAGAATCGCTGTCTTAGAGTGTTACACAGACAAAGACTCTTCTAGCTGTGGGGAGAGCTTGTGAGCAAGGTCAAAGAGACAGTCTATTGGTGTCCAAGTGGCCTTCTCCATCCCCGAAGCCTCACCTCCCAGCTTGCAGTGAGAAGTCTGAGGATGTGAGAGCTGCTGGCAGATGGTCTGCAGGAGTAGCTACAATCATGGCTGCTTGAGCCCATTTGTTTTCCTGATTACCTTCAGGACACCAATCTCATGAATCCAACAATGACACAGACAATGGCATTGAGAAGTTTGTAACTGAAGTCACAGCAGGGACATGGGCAACAGCAGAGATGATCAGACACCTTACCTGTTTTCCAAGTGGCATGCAGCACAGGGGATGGCCGGGACTCCTTCGAACAATGTGTGAGCAACCGGTCAATGATGAGATTTGAGTTCTGCTCCGAAGAGAGGGAAGGCTTCTACACTGTCTGTGGGGCAGCACCATATCCCTTATGTTGAGCCTTGTTTTCATTGTGGACACAAAATCATCCACTGAAAACACGAGGTCAGGATTTTGAAGGAGTCAGTACCAAGTCAGAGGACATACAAACAGAAAGTTCTTCGGTTGCTTGGTTAACCTTTCGGGATTCTAGGTGGAGATGTTTCTAGAAGAGGGTCAGGGAAAGCATCTATGAGTCCAGGGGAGAAATGCATAATTCTCAAAGAAGGGTCTCTGGGACCCCACAGGGAGGTTAACTTCCTCTTTGAAGGTACGGGTCTGGGCCGAGTAGGAGTGCCATGCTCTATCATGAGGGAGCAGCATAAGAGATGATCCAGAAACTGCCTGCAGAATCAATGGTCTGTATTAAGGTTCTAGTGGGTACAGGGCTGCCTTTTCTTTCTACATAATTTGCAATGAGAGATTATGAGAGAGGAGACTGGAAAAGAGAACCAACTTGACCATGTGGTTGGTCTAGGGTCAAACTGTATTTGGACGAGAGGGTCTAGAAGTGAGTCCTTAAACTCCCCATTGTTTGAGCCTCTTGGGGAGTGTTTGTGTGCTTTCTAGGTTATGTGCTCACCAGGATGAAGACCTAGTCTAGAGACTCCCAGGACTTACAACCGCAACCAGAAAGGACACGTGTGCATGGCCTACTCTGATGAGGACAGGAGTCCAGAATCACTGTGTACCTGCCAGACAGGTAATATTTATCCCCACACAGAGCCAGGATCAGAGGCACATTTTCATGACAACAAGACTAAAGAACATTGCCTGCTGGCAGAAATGGTCAGGCTGAATTGATATTTTTCTTTAGGGATGAGCAGATTAATTTTGTTTGGTTTATTACTTATCATCTTCCTTTCTGTTACACAATTTTACAAGGTGACATTTACCGATCACTTAAGGTGTGTCAGCTGATGTGCTCAGCACTTCTCCTGTGTTCCACTAATCCTTACAAAGTAGGCACAGTGTGATCATTATTTTTCAGTGAAGGAAACAGAGGTCAAACAATTTGTTGATGACCAACAAGTATCAAAGTTGAGCGTGAACACAGGTAGTCAGCCACCAATGTTGCTTTCCTACCAAACCAATGAACCCAATCAATGAATCTAATCAATGAATCCAATCAATAAATCCAATAATGAGCCCAACCAATGAACCTCATCAATGAACTCAGTGAATCAATCCAATCAATGAACCCAATTATTTCTTATTTTGAAAGATCCACACAACACTCAAGAATTCAGAACAAAATATAAAACTAATTAGACTACACTTTTAAATTCAGGGGTATGCAATTTGGAGAGTAGACTGAGTTACTGGATGTCTTTGCCTTTTGAAGTATATCTTCTAAATGAGGAATGTATCTCTGCTTAGACTCCCTTTTATTTATATCCACGAAGAGCCCTGGTGGAACCGTGGTTAAAACTCCCTAATTGCTAACCATAAGGTAGGAGGTTTGAGTCCACTAGCCTAGCTGCTGAAGAAAAGACCTGCTCATGTAGTCCGTTCCCATATACACTCCAGCCTAGGAAAACTTAAGACACAGTTCCACCATGACTCAGGGCGTTCATGAGTCGGATCCCACTCAACAGCAGTCGCTTCTTATGTCTGGGAGTGAAGTTCCCTTAGTTTAACCTTCAAAGTCTGAGAAATGTTAGTTCAATATAATTTTTTCTTTTCTGTCGTTTTTACTATTGTAACACAACAATCCTGGCCCCCACCATTATGTTATGTATTGGGCACAGCTGATTTATAGCAAAAGGACTGAAAAATAATGGTGCTCACAACAGTGCCTGTTCATAAGGAACAATAGAACACAGGCAAGTGCTGATCACACCCGCTGGCGCATCTTAAGTGATCAGAAATTGTCACTTAATAGAATCACATAAGAGAAGGGAAGATAAATAATATGATTATTTGCTCATCATGTATTTAGTTAGCTTGATGAATTCTAGTAGTTCTAGTAGCTTTCTTCTTCTTCTTCTTCTTTTTTAGTTGAGTCTCATGAATTTCCCTGATAGCCAATCAACTATGAATGGTGACCACTTCATAGATTTATCAAGATGAATTATTCTTTCCTTGCTTTATTTCTCTAAGTATTGCTCCTTGCTTTGTCTTTGTTATTGTCTTAGTACACTGTCTCTTTTGAATCAGGTTATCTTGTGGCTGAATGATAAGTTAACAGGAAAAAATAGCCTGCAATGCTTTTCTATTTAAGACCTAATCAATTTGTTTCATGACTTACTGAACCTGAAGAAAAACATTGGCTCTCTCTTCCTTCCTGGCCTGTGGATAAAGGTTAAATGCCATGAGGACTTTGGTGTGGCAATTCTCCAGCTCCAGTGCCTTTCCCTCCATCCTGCTCCTTTGCCTGTAGGCCTCAGTGAACTTGGTGGCCCAATTTGGCATCATGTGTAGAATCTGGAATCATCCATCCCTGAAAAGGGCAAAGAAGGAGCAGGACAAAGACCAAGTGTATATATAAAGACATTCTGAGGCTCCAAGAACACTTGAGTTCTTACAGATGAAGAGCCAAGACTACAGACCTTAGTGGAAGGCATGGAGGGGAAGGGGGAATCGATCACAAGGATCAACATATAACCCCTTCCCAGGGGAGCAAACATCAGAAAAATGGGTGAAGGGTGACAGAGGATGAAAAAAAAAATCTATAACTTATCAAGGTTCATGGGGGATGGAGGGATGGAAAAATGAGGAGCTGATATCAAGGGCTCAAATAGAAAGAAAATGCTTTGGAAATGATGATGGCAGCATACGTGTGAATGTGCTTGACCCAGTGGATGAATGTGTGGATTGTAAGAAGAGATGTAAGAGCCCCCAATAAAAGTATTTAATAATAATTATAAAAGATTACAGACTTCAGTATGGGTTACGTCTAAACCGTCAAAACCAACCAAACAAACAAACCATTTCCCACTGTATAAGCAACATCATGATATGTGGAGAAAAGATCGCAATTGTCACAGAGGCAGCTGTCCAAAAAAATCAACAGGCATAATGCATCGGACAAAACTGCAAAACAGAACATAAAATTCTAGCTAACTTTTCACACAAACACTTAAGCAATGCAGGAAAGCCGCAATAAGAGGACGGAAGTTCTTTCTGTCTCTGGCATGATGGAGGAATTTTCTAAAAGAGTACCCTCTAAAGAGAACACAAAAGATACTCTGGAGAATGAAAAATGGAAGGCAAAGTTGGAAGGGACTTTGAAACTTGGGAGAAGGGACTGACATGATTAATTTCCTTTTTGCGACTTTGGCTCAAGAGCAAGCCAGGCACGGTCCTGGGCTGGCCCAGTGTGAAAGTTGGGATAGAAAGTCTGACCTAGGAAATCAGAAGACAGAGTGAGGACAGCCACATCTGCTGGCAAGTAAAGGTGGGATTCAGGAGAAAGAGCTGCAGAGACTAGACCCCTATGTTCTCAGTGTAAATGCTGCTCAAGCCTCCTTACACCATGGATGCCTGGGATTCATGTCTGTGGATACTAAACAAACTAGAGCTTCCATTCCAAATGGTTAATTCAGGTTTAATTTGGACGACTTGCCTTTCCACCTCAGATTTAATTAATTCAGAATTTACGTATTAGGTTGCTTTCTGGATGAAGGCTAAAGAAGAATCATAGGGGTGTGTAGGGGGAAATGGGGGGAGATCTTGGGGATGGACAGACCTGGTGTAAAGGTGGAGTCTGATTCCATAGATCAGGAATAAAAATGCAAAATCCCAGAATGTACTGGTTCGAAGCTCTGCCAGAAACAAACTCAAGTACACGTGAGCTGCCGCCTAAGATAGAGGAAAGAGGAGTGTAGAAAGAATTCACTGTTAAGGCCTGCCAAGTGAACGACCTCATGTTATAATAAGAGTAGTAGTAATAGGAATAATAATAGCAGCGAGTTAAAGAAAATACATAATCTTTCACAGTGAAAGATTATGAAACAGCGTTCACAGTAGATTAAAAAATTCGCAGTGGTTAAAGTACTCGGCTGCTAACCCACAGGCCAGTGGTCATAACCCTCTACGCAAGAATAGCGTGGGAGCTGTTTTTTTTTTTTATATATAAAGATTTACCACCTTGGAAACCCTATGAAGCCCGTTCTGTCCTAAAGGGTTGCTCTGAGGTGAAATCAGTTCAAGGACAGTGGTCAGGTGGGAGCAAGGGCAAAGTGCTCAGTTGCTATGGTGCAGTCAGTCCCTGTGACCAGGTGATTGAGTGGGTGGGACTATGTTAACAGGGCAAAGGAAGCCCCGGTGGGGATTGGCCAGTCTGCCAATGCACATAATGTGCATGGAACCCTTGCAGGATGCCTGTGTTCTGTAGGGGAATTGCTGGGTTAGTTTTGCCATCCTACTGGGCTAATGAGAGCCATTTCCAGGGATTGGGGGTGGGGTGGGGGAAGGAACCCCACTACCTCTAAGTCAGAACTGGAGGAGAGTAACCCCAGGTTTGCACTAAGAATCTCCTAGACCTGCAAGACTGCGTTGCAACACCAAACACGGTGTTAGACAGTGTAAAACAGCTTGACACCGTGGAAGCCTGAGTCCAGTGGCCGAGAACTGGCAACAGCACAACCAGAAGGCTGATGGGAGATATGCTGGCTTTCTGCCCGTGGAGCCAGGTGGCTACACTGGGCATGCGGATTCCGGGTGTGAGCCAGCATATATTGGTAAGCTAAAGAGCTACAACACCAGTCAGAGTAGGCATGCCAGGCAGTGCCTAATGGCAAGGCCTCCTTCAGGCACAGCCAAAGACGAAGCTGTCCTGACTGAAGACGTGTCTGTTGAATTATTCCGATTCCGTCCAAGTTGATTCTGATTTGTAATCTGCTGTTGTGGCTAGGTGCTGTTGAGTGGGTTCCGGCGGCTCAGAGCGGCCCTCTTGTTCTGATGTTTGAGCCCATTGGTGCAGCCGCGGTGTCAATCATCTCGCGCTGAGGCCCTGCCTCTTTTCCACTGTCCTTCTCCAGGCAGGGACTGGACTTCCTCCAAGACAGACCTCTTTGTTCTTTGGCAGTCCATGGCACGTTCAATATTCTTCGCCAACAAAATACACCCATGTTAACTCAGAGTCTTGTATCCATGTCCAACTTTCACTGGCATATGAGGCGACTGAAAATACCATGGCTCGGGTCAGGCCCACCTCAGTCCTCAAAGCAACATCCTTGCTTTTGCCAACATTTGTAAGAGGCCTTGTGCAGGTCTAGCTCATGCAGGGCATCGCTTGACCTCTGGACTTCTGCTTCCATGAGTTTAGATTGTGGATCCAAGCAAGATGAATTCCGTGTCGTGAGTAACTTCCCTAGGTAAACCCCCCCACTGAGAGTATGGCCTGTGAGCACTGCTTGGTCTTTGCAACCAATCCTTGAGCCCAGCAGAGAAGTAGAGCGCTCCATGGGAAGACAGCTGGTGTTACAATTGGCCAGAAGGTTGGAAATGAAGGCATGTTTGACCTCTGCTTTGTAGGAAGCAGTTTGGGGCTGATGTTGGTTCTCTCCTTTCCCTGAAGACAGGTGCCCACCCCCTAGCTCAGTTACCTGTTTCATCAATATCACAGGCTAGAGCCCAAAGGCATAGAAGCTCCAGACCCTTCTGCTGCTGCTTGTCCACTTCACACTCCAGAGTGCCTTGGGACAGGAATGAAGGGATCATTTTAAAAAATCATTTTATTGGGACTTTCACAATCCATCCATCCATCCATTGTGTCAAACACTATTGTACATTTTTTACCATCATTATTCTCAAAACATTTGATTTCTACTTGAGCCCTTAATGTCAGGTACTGAATTTCCCCTTTCCTCCCCCTTCCCCCTCCCTCATGAACCCTTGATAATTTACAAATTATTATTATTTTGGTATATCTTATACTATCCGATGTCTCCCTTCACCCACTGTTCTGTTGTCCATGCCCCAGGGAGGAGGTAATATGTAGATCCATGTAATCGGTTCCAGCTTTCTACACCCCGTTCCCTCCAACTTCAGGTATCACAACTGTCATCACTCATCCTGAAGGGGTCCTCTGTTCCCGCATTCCCTGTGTTTCCAGTTCCTATCTGTACCAGTGTATATCTCCTGGTCTAGCCAGATTTGTAAGATAGAATTGGGATCTCAATAATGGGAGGAGAAAGCATTTAAGAAGTAGAAGAAAGTTGTATGTTTCATGGTTGCTGCCCTGCACCCTGACTGGCTCTTCTCCTCACCGTGACCCTTCAGTTAGGGAGTGTCCAGTTGCCTACAGATGGGCTTTGGGTCACCACTCTGCACTAATCTTCATTTACAATGATATGATTTTTTGTTCTTTGATGCCTGATACCTGATCCCTTTGACACCTCGTGGTCACAAAGGCTGGTGTGCTTCTTCCAAGCGGGCTTTGTGGCTTCTGAGCTAGATGGCCGCTTGTTTACCTTCAAGTCTTTAGACCCCAGATGCTATATCTTTTGATAGCTGGGTACCATCAGCTTTCTTCACCACATTTACACACATTTGTCTTCAGAGATTGTGTCTGGAAGGTTTGTATCATGGAATGGCAATTGAATAGAACAAAGTGAAAAAAGAAAAATTAAACGAACAACGTGTTCTTGCATTGAGTAAGTACTTAAGTGGAGGTGCAATGTCCATCTGCTGCCCTAATAGTAAACCTATCAATATTTGCACACAGATCTATTTCCCTACCATCCTATATAAATATATTTACATATGTACATGCCTGTATTTAGACCTCTATATATACCCTTTGTCTCCTAGTTCTTTCCTCTATTTTCTTTTACTTTCCTCTTGTCCCACTATCATACTAAGCTCTCATTTGGGATTGAGTAATGTCTCTTGGTTTCATTGCCCTTACCAGGCCTCTCACACCCTCCTTGCCACTAATTTTGGATAACTTCTTGTCCCTTGTCTCCAAGTTGATCAGCACCATCTACATAACCCCGCCTCTCCCTCTCCCATTTACCCCCCCCCCCCGGAACCATCGGATCCATTGTTTTTTCCTCCACACTGTTCATCCAGCTTATCTTTTCCGAACAGATGCAGATATAATAATATGCACCCAAAAAACAAGGCATAGCAGGACAAAGTGATAAAAGAGAACACAATGATGACAGCAAAACAGAAAACCAATAACCCATAAAATAATAAATTAATTCGAAAAATTAAAAAAGAAAGAAAAACCTGTAAATAGATCAAGGTCTGATTTTTTGAGTTCTAGGCATGTCCTCCAGTCAAGTCCGACGGGGTGCTCTGGCCCCTGAGTCTATCATTTGAACTCCCTCGGGAGCTCCCTGCTCTGCTCTCCCCGTTGCTCTGCCACACGTCCTTAGTGTTTTGCTTCGCTGTCGAAGGGTCAGTCCAGGCCAGTCCCGACACTGAGTCTCCCGTGTTGTCTCCCATAGAGCTATGTGTCAGCAAGTGACGTCGTGTGTCATAGTGGGATCAGCCATATGATCCACTCTGTGCGCTGGCTGTTCAGAGTTGGGATATCTCCTACAGGCCTGGTGGATCAGGATGTGCTCCACTCTGTTCTTCTTGCCCATTCATTTGCTCCCGTGTGCTCTGCTCGGACATGTCCCTCTCCCCTAGCTGCAGCTTCAGTTGTGTCCTCTAAAGTAAATCCTTTTGTGTGGAGGGGCAGTTGTCCATGAAGCTGGTATGGGGGGCCTGGCCCTCAGGCCCCTCCAATGGCTCCCCCCTCCCTGCTGACTCACTGTATTCCCATCCCAGAACACTGGATTTAAGTCTGGTCCCTCTTTCACTATAGAGACACAAACAATGCCCTCCCTGAAGGGGTCATTTAACCCTCATTTACGCCCTACAAAGGTGCAGGTTAGCACATTAAATTAACCTTGCTCTCAATGGACCAGACATTGAAATCCCAGCCCTGTTGTGAATTCCCACTCAGGAGTCAAGACCTTGACAGAGGAGTGAGGGCAGGAGGAGAGAGAGTTGTTCTCCTCAAGTAAAGTCTTCCAAAGTGGGATGTTTCCACAATGTGCAGTCCAGATGGTTGGCTGGAAGGGAAACCCAGGAGGAGGACTGGCCTGTGAGGTTGTTCCATGGGCAGTTGACACACACCCTGTTGTATTGTCAGACAAGGCAAGGTAGTAGTCACTGTGGAGTCTCATAAGAAAAGAGTCCCATTCCCAAGGTGCAGCCCACCCTGCTTCTGCACTGACTCAAATTACAAGAGAACCATGACTCCCAGGCTCAGAATCTAGAAATGGAACTATTTCCTATGGGGACCCTGAATCCTTACCAGGAGGGACAGAGTGAAATTCCTGGGGGACTGGGATTGGGTAATAGGGTGGGGTGGGAGGGGGTCTGGGACTGGGACACTGATGGCTGACTAATCCTCAGTGAGGAGGGCAGGGCTGGAAGCCAGACCATGTGAGCTGCCACAAGTCAGTGTGGGCAGGACCAGGAAGGCTCACTGGGTACAAATAGCCCTGGGCTCTGCAGGCTCCTGAGATCTTCCTTTGCACAGTTCACAGCTCATAGCCCAAGAAGCCAACATGAGGCTGTCTGTCACGCTCCTGCTGGTCACGCTGGCCCTTGGCTGCTTTGAGGGTGAGTATCTCCTCCAATTAATTCAGCACTAGTCCCCTTGGACGTAGGCTTCTCTGAGCTCCAAGGACATTTATTTGAGAGAGAGTGTGTGTTGGGGTGGGGGTAGAGGACCGCTCTCCACAGCCATCTCTTCCTTGAACCAGGTCCCCCAAAGCCTCATTTTATAACTCTCCCAACACCTGGGATCTTTTACAGGTCAGGCATCACAGGCAGACCTGAGGAAATTCTCCCACAGGCTGCTCTGTCCATCCATTCCGTGCTCTCCCAACATGATGGAATGGAGACGTCCCGGAGGGAATTTTGGGTCTTCCTCGTCCCAGCACTTTAACTTGGGGCAAAACACACACCCCTCCCAGCCTCCTCTCTGTCACACACTTTGATTCCACCACCAAGAGGTGTTGTGAGAATGAGATCCAGAGCGCTGGAGTTTAGCTGTGGACACCCAGCAGATACAGATACCTCCTAGTCATTAGCCCTTCTCCTCCCCTGGGGACTTGAGGGTGCCGGGTGCACCCTCAGCCTCTTCACCTTGAAAGCCCAAGATTCCAAACTTGCTACAACTGGAAGGATCTTTGAAGCGTTTCCAGATCAAGCAACGGCAGTGTTCTCTGAAAAAAGCCAAAGCAAACTAATACGTTTTCCTTTAACAGGCTGCCTGAGTAACTGTCAGTGAAGGGACAGGTTTTCAGGGAGCATGATTCACAACATGAGTGCACCTGTCCTAGTGATCACGATGATTTAACATGTTCCCCAGTGAATGCTAGCCCTTCATTGCATTGGCCCCAGGAAGCTCTATGGAGCGCTGCTCTTCTGTCCTGTAGCTTCGCTGGGGGTTGACCCCACTCGATGGCCGTGGCTTGTCACTTCATATTCCATTCCTTTATATTCGGGTCAACAAGGTCTAAGTGAATCTGCGGCATAACTTGATTCTGTCCCATCGATCCCACCCCACCCATTGCCATGGAGCTGACTTCGCATGGTGACCCATGGGTGCTGCTGCCGGAGAACTGCACCCCAGAGGAGTCTTAGCCATCCGGGAGACCCACAGGGTCCCCTCTCTGCTGCCCTTCCCAAGGTCGCTCTGAGTCGCCCGGGACTTCATGGCAGTGAGTTTGGTTGTTTTGTGTCTTTTTAGCCGTGTGGAAAGTAGGAGTGCCCTGGGCTTACCTTTGTAGGCAGGTGCTTGTCAATGGGTTAGAAACGTAGGGCTTTTCAACTAGCGCCCAGCCCAGGGACTCCTGTGAGCAAATCTAGGAAGAGAAATTGGCACCCAAGCAGCGAGTTCTTGCACAGCAGTGGAGAGGGCTTCAGCACCATGAAGACCAAAGCAACACATCAGAATCAGGCTGCCAGCCGTTGGAAATGCCCGTCTCACTCTGTCCTGCACTTTGTGAAGCTTGGGCAAGTCGTGGCCTTGAGGGCAGTACTTCCCCCTGCCCGTGGCCTCTGCCTTTGCTTTCCAGTTGTACAGAATGGTGGGGAAAGGGCTCCTCCTGACCTCTATTGTGTTTCTTTCTGCTCTGCTCCAGCCGATGCCATGATTTGCCCAGATATCATGGAAACAATGCAGCGCTTTTTCCTGGGGTCTCCAGAAGGTCTGAAGGAATTTCTGATGAGCCGCAACATTCCTGACAATCTGATAGAGTCTAAGTTGCAAGTGAAGGAATGCACCGATAAGTTACCAAAAATGGATATCACGAATATTGAAATGATCCTGGTAATTATCCTATTTGTTGTGCATAATGCCACCACCCCCTCCCCTGATGAGCTGTCAGCCAGCAAACAGCTATCACTTGCTGCCCTGTGGGCTCCACAGGAAGTAGAGCCCCCTGCCCAGCTGCTCACATCTGGAGAGGGCACCCAAGACCATGGGGTAGATGTTTCCTTTCCACTTGCTGAATTTAACGACAACCTCACAGAGCATTTAGGACACGGCTCCCCTCCCTGGAAACCATGTTTCCCTTTGTGTCCTGGAAGGACAAGCAGGGTCCCCTGCAGTGACCCCGAAGGGCCAAACCACAGCCGTCCACTGGCACAGAGGCATTCCTGGAAGGGGGCCCATCACAGCAGTGGGGACGCCTTCACTCTTAGGCTCTCCTGGGAAGTGTTGGGAGTGGAGGGGTGGAGGCGTGGGGAGACAGACAGGAGTATGGAGAATTGTAGGCAGGTGACTTGGTCAGAGCTGAGGGTTGGCTGGCTGACTGGATGTCTCTACAAGTGTCTGCAGAGCCAAGAGTCTCACTTCCCACTCCCCTCTGCCTCTTCAAGGACAGTGGCACAGGCCCTCCCTGCTTCACCTCTAGCAGCACATGTGAATCTAGAACCAGAACTGATGTCTTTATCGTGACCTTGGATGCTCATGAAAGGCACTTGCAGCCCATGTCCCTCCCTGGCCTCCATTGTGAAGAACACCTATGAAAGGCCAAGGAATTAGATGTCCAGTGCTGAGCAGCCTCTCTACCCTTAGGGCTGGAGTCCCACCTGGGGAAGCAGGGGAGGTTGGGAAAGTGGTGCTTCCCAAACTTTCCCCATCCTCTTCCAGGCCATTTATCCCTGTGCGGGGAAAGCAGACCATGGCTTCAGGCAGTCAGAGACAGAGACCCAGACTGCCCAGCCACGTCTTCACTCTTCTTTGTGCATTGAACCTCAGTGCACGCGGGGGTCATCTCTGGGGTTATTGGCTTGGCCTGGAAAAGGGTGTTCCCGGACTTGTAACTCTTGGTGATATCCACACGCAGTGGTTGCCCTTGAATCCAGGCGCCCTGGGGCTAGTCCTGAGCCCTCCTCCCTAACCACCTTCCACTGCAGTGGTTCAGAGTGCACATACCAGTTGGCGTTCTCGGGTCACTTCCAGTGATGACACTAACCTGCCTTCCTGTGTTGTTTGTGTTTGGCTCTTTCAGACGCAAGTGGCGGCAAAATGTGTCGGTGAAAGTGTGTCAAACAAAGTGGAGAATATGTTGCCCTGGTAGCCCTGAGAAGCCCCTTGATCTTCCCGGAAAATGTCAAGGTTTCAACGACTTTTGCTTCAATAAACTCCTTGCAAGCAGTGCTCCACCTGTCTTGTTATGATCCGTTGACGATGGGCCTTGAGTTCTGGGCACGGGGTTGGTTTTGATCATGACCTGGTATTGACTGGTGGAGTTCAGAACATGGATGCTTTTTTTTTGGTGGGGGGGGTGGTTGTATACCTCAGCCTTTGACTGCTTTTCTCCCACCTTACACAACAGTTCACCCAGATTTGTCCCCTCCCTTGAACCAGCATCCTTTCTGTGAGTCCTCTTGTCTGTAGCCCCACAGTCTAGTCGTTTTATAAATGAAGGGACCCATTTGGGTCACATCAAAGTGTGTGCACACACACAACATACACACGTAAATGACACATAACACACACACATCACATCCCTTCTATTTTCCTTCTGAGACACAATACGTATAGCTCATAGGGTTGTTGTGAGAATATATTAGCACATAGACACCTCTCAAATCCTATCATTATGATTTCTGAACCCTAGAAAGGGTTTACACGTATTGAGCTCCCCGAGGGGGCGGGGCATCAATCTGCAAGAGGCCCCTAAGTCCTCCTAGAAGCAGAGACTCTCACTAAGTAAACACATGCAAACACAAACACACTCATATTCACTGTATAGGACAGGGTAGAACTGTCCCTGTGAGTTTCTGAGGCTGTAACTGTGTAGAGGACTGGAAAGCCCCGCCTTTCTCCCTCAGAGCTGCTGGTAGTTTCAAACTGCTGACCTTGCAGGGCAGGGCCACAGCTCAATGCACAACCACTCCAACACTAAACAAGAGGATGAGGAACACCCCATCTTTGGGAAGCCTCCGTTGCCCAGGCTGCATGCCAGGAATATTTCATTGGCATGTGTGCAACAAGAACTCCTTGGGCAGTCCCGTGTGCGTTTGCCTTGTCTGCTTCATGGTGCAGCCAGTCAGTAAACTGGAGAGGTGGGAGCTGGGGGTGGAGGTGGGGGTTGAAATTCTACCTGAGACACAGAGTACCCCCATCATCACCAAGGCCATCCCCTATGGCGCTCTGCCTGTGGCCATGTTTGTGGCCTTCGCACCTGGGGAGGTGGGCCAGGTGTCAGTTTCACAGTCACAAACCTCAGGGCACGGGGGTCACGTTCTGAAGGCTCTGCTTTCAGGAGTTGCTGTGAAAGGGTCAGATGAGGAGGGGCCAGGGATTCAAGCAAGGCTCCCCAGGCTGTGGCTGCCTGGGGGACAGCCCGAAGATAGCCCCTAAGAGGGGGAACCCTGTATTCAGTTTGCGCTGGCATACTCTCTTGGAGCCGCCAGCACCCCCCCCCCCCATGGATTCGTCTCCACCTGGCCGCTCTCTCCTTCATCCACCTCCCTGTTTCCTTTGCCACAGATGCTGTCACTCATGGTTAAGTACAGCTGGCTCACAGTTAGACAACAGAATTTTGCCAAGCACCGAAGATGAACTTCAGCAGTCTCCTGATTTTCTCTTAGGCATGTCTAGTGCTCCTTTTTAACCCCTTTCCTGCCGAAGAGTTGATTCTGATACACAGAGACCCCAGAACACAGAATAGAGCCGCCCCTTACAATGTCCGAGGCTGTCAATCTTTACAAGAGCAGACAGCTTCATCTTTTCCCCGGGGAGTAGCTAGTGGGTTTGAATCATCAGCTCTGCAGTCAGCAGCCCAGCATGAGCCCACTAGCCACCAGGGCTCCTTTTGAACCATCTGGGGGAGCCCTGGTGGCGTGTGGAGGTGAGTTGGTAATTGCCAGCAGTTGGAACTCACCAGCAGCTCCTGGGAAGAAAGAGGAGGCATCCTCCTCCTGTCACAGTCTCAGACACTTCAGGGGCAGGTGTCTCCTCTCCTAGAGGTTTGCCGTGAGTCGACAGGAGTTTGGTTTGGTGTATACTAGGCTCTCTTACTGAAATCTCTTACTGAAATCTCTCCTCCACACTGTCCATTTTACCCTTATTGACAGGCTTACTCTTTGGCATGGAAAGCTCTGATTTTGTACTAGTTTGTGCCAGGGTGACAAAAACAGCTCTCCATGTGTGTCAAAAAGGGTTCTCTAGAGAGATAAAACCAGATTGCTGATAAAATTATATATACATACATACATATATATATATTTAAAATATAGATAGATATAGAACACAAGAAATGAACTGTTAAATTATATACAGAGAGATAGGTACATAATACAAGAAATTAACAGTTAAATTATAAAACAGTACAAATGGCTCCATGCAAATCACTCCCAGGAGAGAGTTGTGATATACTGGAAGTTCTTCAAGTCTTGAGGGCTGTCAGGTAGTCCTCTGTAGAGAGAGCTAGGCTATCCCAGCACAGGCAACAAACAGCAACCAGGTCACTAACCATCAGTCCCCAGCTCCAGAGATGTACATTCCAATTCTCTGGCAAGGCAAGTGTTAAAGAGACCTCAAATTACAGTGACACAGTTCACAGGCTAGGTATCCCACAGGTAGTGCAGCTTGCAAATTGAGGCACAGAAAAAGCAAGGCAGCCGCACACTGGTCCGATGATCAAAGAGCAAGAGACAAGAAAGGCGAGGATCACTGAGCCATTTAGCTCTGCACCCTTAAATTAATCCCACATGTGTTTATCGGCCAACCTGGCACAACAAACTATCTCAATACACCCCTTGCTAACCTGGCACCTGCACACATTTCTTTAGTCATATATACTTATATAATTTCCAGACATTGATTAAATCACACTTATACTTATCAATCATCTATCATACATATAAATGAAAACACACTGAGTCCAATTGTATCTGATATATCATACCTGAACAAAGGAAAGGTATGCAATAAGCACATGAAGAAAATACATTGACAATTACAATTGTGCAATTGATCACGTGGTTGTAACTGATAGGTAGAACTACCTTCTTCTACTACCCATTCTGTATGACCTTTGCCCTTGGCAAGCTCCTGATCTGGCTTTTTTTTTTTTTTTGCCTTGTTGGGCAACCCAGACTGTCATTCCTGAGGGGTCTGTGTTATTATAAATCCTGTCAGGATTGGGTTGCTGTAATTCACCATTTACTTTAATCGCAGGGCATGGTGGCACTAAGATTCAGCCTATGGCAGCTCCTGGATTCCAGACATATTCTTCTTTACTTCCATTATGGAGCACCAGCACAATTTCTCCCTGGAAATCAGGATCAATCACACCACTTAGTACAGTGGCACCCTTCCTGACCTGTTGATCCAAAGGCATGTGAAGTCCAGTGTGGCCAGGGGGCATTCTCAGCTGTCAGTTTAGTGGAATCCGTGCTGTGTTTCCAGGTGGGAGAGTTCCTTCCTTCGGGACCAAGACCTCCACACCTGAGAAACACAGAGTTGCTGGGACAGGAAGCAAAAATGCTGGAAGGGGATCATTAGGAGTAATAGGGAATGGTGCCACTCCAGCTTCCACCCCTTGGTTCCTGGACCCATGAATTCTGGCTATTGGAGGCACAGCACCGTATATTGGCTGCTGGTTTAGCTTCCTGGAGAGCATTGCCCCAGCCCGGAAGTTGTTGCCACCTAGTTGGTGTCATAATTGGGTTTTTAGGAGCCCATTCCATCGTTCTATCAAGCCAGCAGATTAAGGACGATGAGGAACATGATACGACCAGTGGATTCCATGGGAATGGGCCCATTGCCCCACTTCATTTGCTGTGAAGTGAGTTCTTGGATTGAAGCAATGCTATGTGGGATGCCATGCCGGTGGATGAGGCATTCTGTAAGTCCACGAATAGTAGTTTTGGCAGAAGCATCACGTGCAGGGAAAGCAAATCCATATCCAGAGTAGGTGTCTATACCAGTAAGAACAAAATGCTTTCCCCTCCATGATGGAAGTGGTCATATGTAATCAACCTGCCACCAAGTTGCTGGCTGATCTCCCGGAGGAATAGTCCCATATCTTGGACTTAATGTTGGTTTCTGCTGCTGGAAAATGGGGCACTCAGCAGTGGCAGTGTCTAAGTCAGCCTTGGTGAGTGGAAGTCCATGTTGCTGTGCCCATGCATAACCTCCATCCCTGCCACCATGTCCACTTTGTTCATGTGCCCATTGGGCGATAACAGGAGTGGCAGAGGAAAGAGGAGGACCAGTCTCCACAGCGCGTGTCATCTTATCCACTTGATTATTAAAGTCCTCCTCTTCAGAGGTAATCCTTTGGTGAACGTTCACGTGAGATACAATTTACTTTCTTGGCCCATTCAGAGAGATCTATCCACATACCTCTTTCCCATATCTTGACACCAATTTTCCAACCATGGTCCTTCCAATTCCCTGACCATCCAGCCAAGCCATTATCCACACCCCATGAATCAGTATACAGTCTCACATCTGGCCAATTTTCTTTATAGGCAAAATGAATGTCCAGGTGCACTGCTCAAAGTTCTGCCCATTTGGAAGATTTCCCTTCACCACTGTCCTTTAGGGAGATCCCAGAAAGGGGCTATAGTGCTGCTGCTGTCCACTCACAAGTGGCACCTGCATATCGTGCAGAGCCATCTGTAGCCAAGCATGACTTTTTTGGTCTTCAGTTAAAGTATGGTAAGGAACTCCCCAAGAGGCCATAGGTGCAGACTGGGAGAAAGAAGGAAATGTGACAGGAGTGGAGACTGTGGGCATTTGGGCCACTTCTTCATGCAGCTTATTTGTCCCTTCAGGTCCTGCTTTGGCCTGATCTGTATATACCACTTCCATTTAACAATGGAGTGTTACTGCGCATGTTCAGCTTTATGATTCCACGGGTCACACAATACCCAGGCCTGATGGCGACTTGGTGGTCCATGGTGAGGCGTTCAGTCTCCACCTCCACCAAAGCCCAGTAATGGGCCAACAGATGTTTTTCAAAGGGGGAGTAGTTGTCTGCAGAGGATGGCAGGACTTTACTCCAAAACCCCAATGGTCTACGCTGTGATTCACCAATAGGAGTTTGCCAAAGACTCCACACTTCATCTTTATCTACAACTGAAACCTCTAGCACCATTGGGTCAGCTGGATCATATGGTCCCAGTGGAAAAGCAGATTGTACGGCAGCCTGAACCTGTTGAAGAGTCTTTTCTTGTTCTGGTCCCCACTCAATATTGGAGGCATTTCATGTCACTTAATAAATAGGTCGAAGTAGAACACCAAAGTGAGCGATATGTTGCCTCCAAACTCTGAAGAGGCCCACTAGGTCTTGTGCCTCTTTTTAGTCAGTGGGCACGTTAAATACATTAGCTTATCCTTCACTTCAGTAGGAATATCTCGACATGCTCCACACTACTGTAACTGTAGAAATTTTAGATGTGGAGGGAACCTGAATCTTCGCTGGGTTAATTTCCCAACTTCTTATACGCAGATATTGTACCAATGAATCTAGAGTCTTTGATACATCCTCCTTAGTGGGTCCAATCAACATAATGTCATCAATATAATGGACCAGTGTGACATTTTGTGGAAAAGACAGGTGATCAAGGATCCTTTGGACTACATTATAGCACAGGGCAGAAGAGTTGATGTACCCCTGGGGGAGAGTTGTGAAAGTATATTATTGCCACTGTCAGGTGGTCCTTGCCCCTGCCAGGTTGCCCCCTTCTGGTGGTCCTTCGAGAAGGTATTGAGAAGAAGGTATTAGCCAGATCAATAGCTGCATATCAACTACCAGGAGAAGTATTAATTTGCTCAAGCAATGAAATCACATCAGAAGCATCAGCTTCAATTGGAGTCACCACCTGGTTAAGTTACAATAATCCACTGTTATTCTTCAGGATCCATCTGTCTTCTTTACAGGCCAAATAGGTGAGTTAAATGGGGATGTAGTAGCAATCACCACCCCTGCATTCTTCAAGTCTTTGATGGTGGTACTGATCTTTGAAATCTCTCCAAGAATGTGGTACTGCTTTTGGTTTACTATTTTCCTAGGTAATGGCAGTTCTAATGGTGTCCACGTGGCCTTTCCTACCATGATAACACTCATTCCACATTTCAGGGATCCAATATGGGGGTTCTGCCAGTTACTAATTATTTCTATTCCAATGATGCCTTTTGGGACTGGGTAAATAACCACAGGTTGGGTCCAGGGGCCCACTGGACCCACAGTGAGGCATACCTATGCTAAAACTCCATTGATAACTTGACCTCCATAAGCCCCCACTCTGACATGGTAGGCCTTCGAAATACTTTCGGTCTCCTGGAATTAGTGTCAGTTCTGAGCCAGTGCCTAGTAATCCCTGAAAAGTTTGATTATTTCCTTTCCTCCAATGAACAGTCACTCTTGTGAAAAGATGCAGGTCCCTTTGGGGAAGGCTAGTAGAAAGACTAACAGTATAGCAGGGTCCTCCTTCAAAAAGACCCAACTTCCCCCTCATTCAAGGGGTTGTGGTCTGTAAACTAGCTCAGATCTGGGAATTGGTTGAATGATCGATCATAAGTGTCTATTCTGCTGTTCACCTGATGTACCATTCTTCCGCCTGTATAGATCATGTAAATATTTAGTAGGTTGCACATCTATTTCATTCCTAGGGACACCTTGGCTAAGTAGCCAATGCCATAATTCCACACGAGACAGATTGCTTTGATTACTGCTGAAACCTTGTTGTCTATTATAACCACGTCCACCTTGTTGCTGTTGATTCAGTGCTGACACCTGCCCTCTACCATCATGGGGACCAGCCAGCCCATTGTGGGCAAATGTCGGTGTTTGCTTAGGGCAGTGCCCACTGTTAATGCTGGTGCTCATAAAATAATAATTACAGGAGACTAAAGAGGTGCTGGGGCAACTTCACAAACTCAGGACACCCCCTTTTTGGTCTATGGGAATATCCTGCTAGATCCATTCTAACATACCAATTTCTCTAAGCTTTTGGATGCCTTCCTCTACAGTGTGCCAAGGTAGGTCAGGTACTTCAAGTTGGTCTAATCTAGGCCATCTGGCAGTCCATCCATCATTAAACCAACCAAATAAAGATTTAGATCCTCTCTTATCCTCATTCGCAGAGACATTGAAAGAAGAGTCTGGGCTTAGGGGTCCAATATCCAGAAACTCAGACCTATCTAATACTACATTTTGTGCACCAGTATCCCACACCCTTAGTAACCATTCCCAGGGATATTCCCTAGGCTTCTGCTTGTATGTATTTGAAAATTCGAGCAGATCTTTATGAGTATAGCGTGATCCTTCTTGGGTGATCATCTCAACCTCACCTTTAGGAATTTTCTGAAACTTCATTTTAGTGACAGGTCTAGTGGAAATAATGGGTGGTGAGGGTGTTTCCTGGGTGCTCTCAGCAACATCTTGTAAGGCATCTCCCTCAGGCAATGGTACTGATGCAGCCTCACTTGGCATATTAACTTGAATAGTTTGACTAATCTGCTCAGGTGTGGATTGTGAATTAATACTTTCAGCTGGGAAGGGTGGATCTCTTGGGGGGTTGTTCAATTGTTTCTAAGGGCTCAACATCTTCTTCTTCTGTATCATCAACCCACATGTTCCCATGTCATGTTTCAGCGTCCCAGCTTTTCCCAATCAATGCCCTTACTTTGGTCTCAGACACTGCTCTAGATCTGCAATTCAGCTGCCGTTGTAATTCAGGCACTCACATGATGAGACTCTGAACCAGGTTCTCAGCAATGTCAGCTGTTTTACTAGAGGAGAGAAGGCTCTCCTTTGTAGCACAGTTGGAAGTTTTCAAATCTGTTAGTCTGCATCTGAGGCATGCTTTTGAGGCTCTGAGACCATCCCTCTCCTTAATTACACTTTCCATTGTAAGAAGGACCAGCCAACCAGCTTCCCTATACTTGTCATCCTTACAAAACTCATGGAAAATATCAAACATATGATCACTCAGAGTCTCTCCTTTAACTAGCATCTCATCTATCGGTGGTGCTACTTTAGATATTATCTTTGCTATTTCACACGATATATTAGGAAGAGTAACAGACTTATCCATGCTTTGGGGTTTTGAAGTAGCATTATTAGTGTAAAGACTAGTCAGGTTGGAGAGCCAATTTAAGAAGCCCATATTTATGATTTTATTTCTCTAGAAACACTCCTGGTACCAAAATGTGTTAGACAGGGTTCTCTAGAGTAATAAAACCAGATTGCTGATATATATATAATGATATATAGATATATAACACAATAAATGAACTGTTATTTATACACAGAGAGATAGCTATATAATACAAAAAATGAACAGTTAAATTATACTGGGGAGGTGCAGCGGAACAGCAAGGGAATGGAGTGGCAATGTCCCCAGGGAATGCTGAAAGTGGACTTTGGGACCAGGGCGTGGTGCCCCAACAGATTGGACTGGAAAACGCTCCTAAGGGCCAACAAATGATCCTTGAACTAACTACAAGCTTTTCTTTTGTGATGTGTTTTGTTTTGGTCTTTGTCAGTGGTTTGTTTTTGTTGTCTTGTTGTCTGGTTGTATACTGTTGCTTTGTTTTCCTCTGCCTTGTTTTCGTGCATGTTACGGTCTCCACAGGTCTGTCTGAATAGGACAGGCTGGATGAACTATCTGGAGGAAAAACAACGGGACCGACAGTTCCAGGGGGACTTGGGGTGGGGGAGTAGGGGGATAAGGAAGTGGTGTTAACAAACACAGGGATAAGGGAACAACATGGGACCAAAAATGGTAGTGAGGGGGGAGTGGCAGGCCTGGTGGGGAATGATCAAGGGTAAGTTTGCGTAGAGAAGAGGTATAGCTGTAGCCCAGGTGGGGACGGAGCATGGTAGTGGGGCAGGAGGAAAGTCAAGGGAGATGGAGGGAGGATCTGGAGTCAAGGGGCATTTATGAAGGTCTAGACAAAGACATGTACATGCAAATATATATATGAGGAAGGGGAAATAGATCTATAGGTCTATATTTATAGGTGTAATATTAAGGTGGCGGAAGGACCTTGGGCCTCTACTCAAGCACTCCCTCAATGCATGAATACTTTCTTTTATTAAATTGGCACTCTACGATGCTCATTCTCCCGACACAACTGCTGAAGCCAAAGCGGGTGAACAAGTAAATGTGATGAAGAAAGCTGATGGTGCCCGGCTATCAAAAGCGATACTGACTGCTGTCATAAAGACTTGAAGATAAACAAGCGACCATCTAGCTCAGAAGCAACATAGCCCACATGGAAGAACACACCAACCTGTGTGATCGCGTGGTCCCGAAGAGATCAGTTATCAGGCATCAAAGAACAAAAAATCATATCATTGGCTGCACACCTCCATGATACGATCGCCAAAGACAAACGGGTGCATAAGCAAATGTGGCGAATAAAGCTGATGGTGCCCGGCTATCGAAAGAGATAGTGTCTGGGGTCGTAAAGGCTTGAAT
Source organism: Tenrec ecaudatus (assembly GCF_050624435.1). NCBI lineage: Eukaryota > Metazoa > Chordata > Mammalia > Afrosoricida > Tenrecidae > Tenrec > Tenrec ecaudatus. Next base: position 11,898,959 of record NC_134533.1, read on the forward strand.
GTGAACAAGCGGCCATCTAGCTCAGAAGCAATAAAATCCACATGGAAGAAGCACACCAGCCGATGCGATCACGAGGTGCCAAAGGGACAGTATAAGGCATCATACAAAAAAAGAATATATATATATATACCATAGTGAATGAAGGGGGAAGTGCAGTGTGGAGACCAAGGCCCAAATGTCGACCACTGGAGATCCCCTCATAGAGGGGTTTAGGAGAGGAGATGGGTCAATCAGGGTGCGATGTAGTACCGATGAAGAACACAGCTTCCCCCCAGATCCTGGATGCTTCCTCCCACCAACTACCATGATCCGAATTCTACCTTGAAGGACTGGATAGGGCAGAGGTTGTACACTGGTGCATATGGGAGCTGGAGGCACAGGGAACCCAGGGTGGATGATACCTTCAAGACCAGGGGGGTGAGGGGCGATGCTGGGAGAGTGTAGGGTGAGTGGGTTTGAAAGGGGGAACTGATTACAAGGATCCACATGTGACCTCCTCCCAGGGAGATGGACGGCAGAGAAGGTGGGGAGGGAGACTCCGGATAGGGCAAGATATGACAAAATAACAATCTATAAATTATCAAGGGCTCATGAGGGAGGGGGGAGCGGGGAGGGAGGGGGAAAAAAGAGGACCTGGTGCGGAGGGCTTAAGTGGAGAGCAAATGCTTTGAGAGTGATTAGGGCAAAGAATTTACGGATGTGCTTTATACAATTGATGTATGTATATGTATGGATTGTGATGAGAGTTGTATGAGCCCCTAATAAAATGTTTTTTAAAAAAAGAAAACTAAAAAAAAAATTATAAAGGAATATAAATGACTCAGTGCAACTCACTCCCGTGAGAGAGTTTTGAGACACTGGCAATTCTTCAAATCTTGAAGGCCGCCCGGGAGTCCTTTGTAGAGAGAGCTAGGCTATCCTAGCACAGGCAGCAAACAGCAACCATGTCACCAACTATCATCCAGGTCACCGACCATCAATCCCCAGCTCCAGAAATGTAGATTCCAATTATCTGGTGAGGCAAGTCTTAAAGGGACCTCAAATTAAAGCGGCACAGTTCACAGGTTAGGTGTCCCACAAGTAGTATAGCTTGCAAATTCAGGCACAGTACAAGCAAGGCAGCCACACACTTGTCCAATGATCAAAGAGCAGAGACAAGAAAGGCAAGGCTTTTCAAGCCATTTATCTCTCCGCCCTTCAATTAAGCCCACATGTGCTTATCGGCCAGGTTGGCACAATAAACTAACTATCTCACCATGTTTTGGGGAATAAAGATCGAGTTCACCATTAGAATTTTCAGTAGCTATTCCACATTGGCTCCTCTGATACTTCCACCAGTTTCTTCTTTAGCTAATTAACCTTTATATCTGGGTACTCCAGAGTTCAAACTCACTGCCTTCAAGTCCATGCTGACTCCTAGCGACCTTCTAGGATAGGGAAGACAGCTCCCATGGGTTTCAGAGACTGTCACTCTTTACGGGAGTAGAAAGCCTGGTCTTTCTACCTAGGAGCGACTGGTGGTTTTGGACTGCTGACCTTGTGATGGCCAGCCCAGAGTCTAACCCACTGCATCAGATCTCCTGCTTCAGAGTTAAGGTGCAGCAATAGAGGAGAGACAAAAGCATATAGAACATTCCTAATGAGCCACAGTGTTTTGTGCTTGGTTCAGTTTCTTTAAGTCTGACAGTCTTTCTTTCTTGGGACACTTTCAGTTTGCCATTCAGAAATCCCATCTTAGTCAAAACAAACATGCAAATAAGATACCCCAAACTCACTGCCAGAGAATTAATTCCCACTCATAGGCGCCCTGTAGCACTGTCCTAGTGGATGTCAGAGAAGGTCACTCCCCCCCCCCTTCACTGATGCCCCTGCCATTTTTGAAGAGGCCCAGCTGCTGAGACATTTGCCCCTTCCGGGAGTAGAAAGCCTCAATTCTGGTGCATTAAAAACACTGAAAGAATGCCAAAGGGGGTTGGGGGATTGGGGGGAGGGGGAGGCATGATAACAGCTGCAGAGATTCATAGACCTATGGGAAGAGAAAGTTCAGCCAGCACATAAGTCCTATATGTGCACAGAGGAAAAGGTAAAGAAATGCAAGCTATGAGAGAGGAGACAGGACCCCATGATACCTACCTAAAAGAACTTCAGAAGGAGAAACGTAAACGATGGTGGTGAGAAAATCACCAAAGAAACAATGCAAGAGAAATGACCAAAAACGAAGATTGTGAGATGGAAAAGGGGCCACATTCTTGCGTGTCTTTCCCCACAACGAAAACATCAGGGTTTCAAAAATAGAGTTGGCGAGAGAGGGGAAAACATGGCCATCAGATAGGACTCATCTCTCCAGAGCTCCTGCTGCCAGACCAGAAAATTGGAAGATAAGGCAAAGGAAATGGGGAGGAGGTGTCCTGAAATTAGAACTAGGGTTCCAGGGTCTCTCCTGAACCCCTTTTTGCATGGGATTTCCACTCACAAAGCAAGCCAAGAACGGTTTAAAGCACTCTAGTGTTGGCGAGCCCTCAGGCGCCAACTGTACCATTGCCAGATCAGTGATTCCTGCAGGCAGATGGTGGAGAGGGGACAGAATCCCAGACATGAGGGGAACCACATTCTGGAGCCCTCTGTGCGGTTGGCTGCCTTGAGCTCACAGCCAGGGGAGTGGTAGCGGGTAACCATAATTTAGAGTAAAAGAAAATAGGCGGAAATTTGGGAGTCCAGGGAGCAAATTTAGTTCCAATTGGCCGAGAAGGAAACAACCCCCCTGATAAGCTGGATCTCCCCTGTGGGGGTCAGCCTGACAGCCCCCAAATCGGAACACATCACAAGCAAAAACAGGGTGAAATATATATTTTTGGTTTAAAACTCAAACCCAAGTCTGGTTGCTCAGCGACAAGGAGCACATAGGTGGAGGCCCTTAATTTAAATCAGCATAAGAAGCAACCTAGCTAAGGAATGCCAGAACTCAGCTACAAGGCCTTGCAGCTTTTAGCATAACAAAGACCTGCTGTGGCAAGCTTCAGCTTCAAACAGCAAGGAACTGCAGCCTAGTGACTGTGAGAGACAATTTCATTTTATTATACTCTAGCTGGCCAGGGAGATAAAAAAATTAAAAACAAATCCTCTGATCTGTGGAGGCCCTACCTGTCCTGGGGACCTAGACAGAGCTGAGGGAACACCCCAGTTCCCCCTTCCCAGCACCTGCTGCAGTGCTATATACAGCACAAGGCAGGTACACTGGGAAACTCCAGCACCCAAGTGACCCCTGGCCACGGGCGCGATCTTGTTTTTGAAGTAATTCCACACAGCATCTGTGGAACCCTACATCAAACTGGTACACCACCCCACTACCTTGAGGAAGAGTTGGAACTCCAGCCTTACTAACGAGTGATCAAGTTCCAGCTATCTCCTTACCTACTACTCTATCTCTTCTCTCTTTATCCAAGAGCCCTTCTACCTTTTCCACCGCACTCAGTCTCAACGAGCTCAGGGTTGTGTTGGGGTTTTATTTTCTCTCTTCCTTCGTTATCCCTCTTTTTCCCCCTCTTTCTCCTTTTCTCTCCCACTCTCTCCTATCATATGCCACTACTGGCTTTCAGGTCACTACCCTCCGCTTAGGGCAAATCAACCCAAATAGCAGGAAGGACTCCAGCCTGCCTTCCGTGGCAGTGCTGTACACCACACAAGGCAGCTGGGACAAACACCTACACCAAGCTGCGCTGCTGAGGAAACCTCCGTCAGAAATCTAAGGCGATCTCGTCAACTAGAACATGTCTGGTCTTGGCACAAGGAACTCCATTTTGAGTCCGGCGCCTCCATCTTAACTCTCAAAACTTACCCCTCACCAGCCTCCCCTCCCTTTGCTTAACTGAAAATTCCTGCAACCAGATGTTCCCTGAGCCAGGATGTGCTTTGAAGATATGTTTACTCAACCCGTTCCTGACCTTTAGATAAGTTTAACAACTGTTTCCCTTCTTGAAAACCCTGTGTGCGCACTTCCCCCTACCCTAGCTTGCCTGAAAGCAGGGGGTATAAAAATGCCGCCAGAATTTCCTACTGCGTGGCTTCAATAGCTCAATACCCTGAGTTGCTGAACCCGCCCTCAAGCTCCTCAATAAAGCCTGCTTCTAAAAGCTCGTTAATTGGGTCTTTGGTTCTGTTTCACGCCCAAATAAACTTAATATTTGGTGTTGAAACCTGGGAAAGGCGTGTGGCTCCCCCCTTCTTTGGGGGGGTCCCCTGAGCGCCCCCCTATCTCCCCTAAATCTCCAGGACCTTTAGGCACGGCGCTTAGCTTCAGCACTCGGGCGCATTCAAAACCAATCTACAGCCGCCCTGGTGAATCTCTCTCTCTCTCTCTCTCTCTCTCTCTCTCTCTCTCTCTCTCTCTCTCTCTCTCTCTCTCTCTCTCTGTCTCTTCCCAGGCTTGGTTTCGGTTTCTCAAGCGCCTCGACTGGAATTCTCCTTCCATTGGCCCCAGGGGCCTTAGGGGAATGATTGTTCTTGAGACGTCTTGCCAATCCCTCCCTCTGTCCTTTACTGCCATCCCAGCCTGAGTGCCTCCTGTCTGGTCCTGCTCACCCAGAAGCCAAAGCCTTGTCTCTGTTCACTTCCTCTCCCTCTTCCAGATGGCCTTTTGTCTGACGTTCCTGCCACTGACGGGACTGTTGGCATTAGGCCTCGTGGCAACTGCCCCCTCAAACTGGACTAACTCTCAGAGGGTTAGCCCAGGTCTGTTTTACCTGGCCGTGTGTTTCCTATTCGCACTTCTGCAGTGCCTGCAAACTGTATCTCTTTATCTTCTCCTCCCTCTTACCCTCACCATGGGTGCAGGACAGTCTAAAATTAACCCATCAACTCCACTGGGCTGTCTTTCAAAAAATTTTTCTAACCTGGGATACACACAGACCTTGCGAAAGAAAAAACTTGTTTTTCTCTCCAAGGTTGCCTGGCCCCAGTACCAGCTTGACAACCAGTCACATTGGCCTCCGACTGGCACTTTCGATTTCAATGTTCTATAGGACCTGGACAATTTCTGCAAGAGGACTGGTAAGGATTCTGAAGTCCCCTATGTGCAGGCTTTCTGGGATTTGTGTTCCCGCCCCGACCTCTGTAGCCACTGCTCCACCCGCCAAATACTGTTAGCCCAGTCTTCTCAGCAAAAACAGACTGTCATCCAAACCCCTGAAGAACCAACTGAACTCCTCAGCGCGCCGCTCCCGCCGCCCTACCAATCCCCTCCACTCACTGCGCCATCTGATACCTCTCCCTTGTCCTCCCCAGTCGCTTCTCATACCCGCTCCCACAACCCTCCCGCTGCTCTTTGTCTGTTAAGAGTAGTTGCGGGAGTAGAGGGACTCGTTTGAGTGCATGTCCGTTTTTCCTTACAGGACCTGTCACAGATATAGACCCGCCTAGGCTCCTTCTCGGCAGACCCCTCTAAGTTTAATAAAGAATTTACTTACCTTACCCAAACATATGACTTAACCTGGAATGATATCCAAGTGATCCTTACTTCCACCCTCACCTCCGAGGAACATGCAGGCCACCAGTTGGCAGACAAAGACTATGCTATCGACTCAAATGTCCCCTTGGGGGCGCATGCCATTCCACTAGAGGACCCCGGTTGGAATTATCAGCCTGGCAGAGGGTCTGACATCCCCCAAAGAAACCTAATGCTCAGATACCTCATTAGAGGTCTGGAAACAGTCTCTAACAAGGTCGTCAACTATGACAAACTAAGAGAAGTCGCTCAAAAGGCAGATGAGAACTCTGATCTCTTCTTAACCGCCTCTAGAAGGCACTCACAAAGTACACTCGTTTAGACCTAGGGTCTAAAAGTGGGGCTTCTATTTTGGCCTCTCACTTCATCTCTCAGTCAGTCCCTGACATCAGAAAAAAAGCTTCAAAAGGCTGAGGAGGGCCCTAAAACCCCTGTACAGGATCTGGTATAAATGGCTTTAAAGTTTTCAATGCCCGGGAAGAGATGGCTGAAGCCACTCACCAGGCGAGGGTCCAACAGATGGTTAACCTCCATTCCCAAGCCCTGGCAGCACCTTAAGGCCGGCAGGTAATCCCATCCATTGCTTCGCTCTCCAGGGGAGCCAGCACCTACCGCCAGAAGCCTGCTTCAAATGTGGCCGAGACGGCCACTGGGGGAAAAGTCTGCCCCAACCCCAAGCCTCCTACCAAGCCTGGCCCGCAATGCAGACAACCGGGCCACTGGAAGTTGGACTGCCTGACCCTGGCTCTGCTCCCAGCTCTGCAAAGCCGAGGCGCCGAGATTCAGGAAACTCCAGACACAGAGTTGCAAGGTATGGAGTTGTTAGGGTTCATGAACTGAAGAGGCCCTGGCTCCTGGACTCCCGTAACCTTTGCCGAGTGCAGGGTCATGCTCCAGGTAGCAGGTAAATCTGTCTCCTTCTTGGTGGATACGGGGGCTACCTACTCTGTTATCTCCTCTTACTCGTGCCCTAACTTTCCTCCCCAGATCTCTGTTGTGGGGATTGATGGGCCCCCCTCAACCCCCAGGCAAACCCACCCCTGTTTTGCACATGTGACAAAACTCCATTTTCACACTCTTTTTTAGTTATCCTCTCTTGCCTGGCCCCATTATTAGGCAGAGATATTTTGTCTAAATTAAAAGCTACTATTTCCTTCTCTAACCCCCTAGCCTCCTCTAATCTCCTTATGGTCATGCTTAACAGTTTTAACAACCAGAGCCCTGTTGTTTGCACTTCACCACCCCCTACTGTCTCCCACTTACCAGGAGTGTCACCAGAGGTATGGGACACCAGTGCCCCCTCCATCACCTCCCATCACACCCCAGTATTAATTAAGCTAAAAAATCCTGAAGTTTACCCCAACCGACCACAGTTTCCTATTTCCAAGACCCACCAACTAGGCCTCAAGCCCATAATAGACAAATTATTAAAGCAGGGTCTGCTCACCCTTGTAAATTGACCCTGTAACACCCCTTTCTTGCCAGTAAAAAAACCTAATGGACAATACCACCTTGTGCAGGACCTCCACCTAATTAATGCTGCAGTAGTCCCCATCACCCCTGTAATCCCTAATCCCTACACTCTCCTTTCCCGGATCCCTGCAGGCACTACCCATTTTACCATCCTGGATCTCAAGGATGCTTTTTTTTTTAATATTCCTATGCACCCAGACTCTCAGTTTCTGTTTGCATTCACGTGGCATGATCCTGTTACAGACTTAGCTCAACAACTTTCCTGGTCCATCCTCCCACAGGGTTTCTGGGACTCCCCCCACCGTTTTGGACAGACTCTCACCAAAGATTTGTTAGTGTCCCTTGCCTCTGTCGGTCGAATTACAATATGTAGATGATTTACTGTTATGTTCCCCCCTCTGAATCTGATAATGTGTCCGCCGCCACTGCTCTGTTAAACTTCCTAAACTCCAAGGGCTACAAAATCTCTCCCTCCAAGGCTCAAATAACGCTCACCAAAGTCACCCCTACCCACCGGGCAATCACATATGACAGGATCAAGGCCATACAAGCTCTCCCCACTCCCCGGTCTACATCAGAAATCTCATCCTTTTTAGGTCTAGCAGGATTTTTTAGGCATTGGATTCCTAACTTTTCGTTTCTTGCCAAACCTTTGTACCAGGCAGCCAAAGAATTCCCCGTGGGTCACCTTGCCTCCCCTCAGACTGTACACCGTGCGTTCCTTTTGCCACAGAAAGCTCTCTGTACCGCTCCCGCCCTTGCGTTGCCAAACCCCTCTAGACCTTTCCTTCTGTACGTGGATGAAAAACAGCAGCTAGCACTGGGAGTCCTAGTGCAGCCTATTGGCTCTTCTCCCATCCCAGTCGCTTACCTCTCCAAACAATTAGACCCTACTGTTTGCGGGTGGCCGCTGTGTCTCCAGGCTCTTGCGGCCACCGCTGAATTAACCATTAAAGCTAGGAAAACCAATTTATTACAACCTCTCACCGTATTCTCCACCCATCGCCTTGCTGACCTTTTGTCTCAACAGACTCTCCCCCACTTGGGACCCTCTCATATTCAACTGTACCATCTACTTGTCCTAGAAGACCCCTCACTGTACCACTGTGGATTTCTTAACCCAGCTACCCTCCTCCCTGCTCCAGTACAGACCCCGCCACACACACTCATTCATGTGTGGAGGTTATTCACACTTTCCAGTCGCCCCGACCTGATCTCACAGATCAACCTGGTTGCTGAAATCACCCTGTTTGTAGACGGAAGCTCGTTACCAAATAATTCTGGAAGCCAACGAGCAGCCTATGCAGTAGTAATGCTTTCCAAGATAGTAGAGGCAGCCCCGCTTCCCTTAGGCACCATCTCTCAATAGGCAGACCTAGTCGCTCTCACCAGGGCCCTCACCCTATCCAAGGGACGAGTTGCCAACATTTACACCGATTCCAAGTATGCCTTTCTGACAGCACACACACTGCATGTTGTGGAAAGAAAGAGGCTTCCTTACCACAAAAGGAACCCCTATTATAAATGCGCAGCTAATCGCTAAGCTATTACGGGCTATCCTCTTACCAAAAAAACTAGCCATCATTCATTGCCGGGGACACCAGGCCTCTAGCGATCCCGTGGCCAAAGGCAATGCCTTCGCTGATCGTACTGCTCATTCTCTAACACAAATCCCCTCTCCCACTTCTAGCTCAGTATGATCTTTATTTCCCACTTACACTCCAGCGTACACTGATCAGGAAAACACTCAGTACTGCTCCCTTCCTCGACAAGAGGAAAGGGCATACAAAGGTAACTTGCTCATTCTCCCAAAATTACAACAGAAAACAATCATCACCAATATCCACAATTCTCTACACATCGGGCCAAAAGCTTTATACAAGTTTCTGAGCCCCATATTTCACCCCACTGGACTGTGGAACACTATCAACACAGTACATGCAAAATGCAACATCTGTGCCCTCTCCAATAGCCAGGGAGCTCAACACCCTCATAAACAGCTCCACCAGATGCGAGGGCATCTACTGGGACAGGACTGGCAGATAGACTTTACCCACATGCCAAAACATGTGCAGTTTAAATATCTCCTCACTATGGTTGACACATTTTCAGGATGGACCGAAGCCTTTCCCACCTCCTCTGAAAGTGCAAGTATAGTTGCTGCTCACCTTCTCCAAGACATCATTCCTCACGTTGGCCAACCTGCTTCAATCCAGTCGGCTAATGGCCCAGACTTTATATCTAAGGTTCAACAGGCAGTTAGCGCTTCACTGGGCATCTGCTGGAAACTCCACGCAGCCTACCACCCCAATCTTCTGGTAAGGTCAAGCGAGCTAACGGTCTCATAAAACAATAGCTTACCAAACTCTCCCTAGAACTGCGACTTTCTTGGCCTCAACTATTACCCTTCACTATTACTCACCTGCGCGCGGCCCCCCGGGAGCCTTCCAGCCTCAGTCCTTTCGAAATACTCTATGGACATCCTTTCCTTTTCTCGCCTCTTCCTGCAACTGATTGCCCTCCGCTAGCTTCATACCTTCCATACTTGTCCTTACTCTGCAACCTACTTAAACAACATGCCAACTCTGCTATCCCCGAATCCTCTCTGACCTCCGCTGATCACCTAAAACCAGTGCATCCTGGAGATGCTGTGTTAATCAAATCCCTATCGCTTAAACCTTTAGCACCTTGGTGGGAAGGCCCCTACACTGTCATACTTACCACTCCCTCAGCAATCAAGGTACTTGGAATAGATTCCTGGGAACATCTGTCCCGAGTCAAGGCAGCAGCAAAACCTAACCATGAGCCCCAGTGGTCTGCTCAGTCTACTGGTCCTATGTCTCTCCGCCTCACTTGCCTCACCAACCCAGCCAGCTAAATCAAGTATAATTTCTCCTTTTGCCTGGCGGTTTTACTTAACCGAGAACTATACCAATTATGACTATTTGCTGGCCACTGTTGACTGCCCACCCACAGGGTGCAGAACACCCATATACTTAAACTTCACTGAGTTTAAGTGGAGTCAAGAAAAAGCTGATCCCATCATTTGCTTCCTGTATGACCAAGAGCCACGTACTGGGTGCACAAACAAGTGGATACAAAAAAATGTAGGGTGCCCTTGGTCTTCCTGCAAAATACACTACCTTTCCCATAGTCCCCAGGGACGATTCTATTACCATCAATCAAAATACACTCTTACAATCCCAGACCCCTGGGATAATCAATGGAGGTCTCCGGTTCCAGGGGCCTGGTACGCCACTTGCCGAGACAGATATCTGGAATCCAAACTGTATGTCTGGAGATCCCTTGTGCAGGTTCAAACAGTAGTCCACCACAACATACCTACTCAAGAACACCAACTAACTCAGCAAATAAAAAGGCCCTCTGGCTCTCCATTTTCCTGGCTAGCGCTTTTAAAGCAAGGCCTTCAGTTAGCCAATTTTATGGGGCTGGGAAACCTTTCTGCCTGTTTAATGTGTGCAGCCCTTGAACGACCGCCACTCACAGCGGTGCCTGTTTCCCACATCCCCAAACCCTCTAATGCCTCGCTCCCACGCTCAGTCACCATTGAGAACGTCCCATTACATATCACCCTTGAATCCACGCAGTTTCCTCTGTGCTATTCTAATGCTACTACCCAGTTGTGCAACTCTACCAGTCCCCTCACGCAAACTCAAGCTGCCCCAAAGGGATACTTTTTTTGGTGCAACTGCACTTTGTCCAAAGTATTGTACCCCAACATGACAACTCACCACTTTTGCCTTCCTGTCTCCCTAGTCCCACAACTCACTATTTACACCTTGGCAGAATTCCAAGGAATATATACCCAAGCACACCTTCCCCCAACAGGAAAACAAAAGAGCCATTTTTCTTCCGTTAGTCTCAGGACTATCACTCGCCTCCTCAGCGGTAGCCTTGGGACTTAGTGGAGGGGCCCTGGCACATTCAGTTCTAACCACAGACAAGCTAGCCATGCAATTCCAACTGGTAGTCGATGCCTCCGCCGAGTCCTTAACCTCCCTGCAGAGACAACTAACCTCTGTTGCCCAAGTTGCCTTACAGAACCACCATGCTTTAAACCTCATCACGGCTGAAAAAATGAGGAACTTGCCTCTTCCTCCAGGAGGGATGCTGTTATTACATTAATGAGTCGGGAGTTCTGGAAACTAGAGTCCAGACCCTCAACAAGATAAGCAGTGAACCCCACTGAAAGAAATTTGCAGCAGAGACCTCTTCCTGGTGGACATCCTCCATGTATTCCCTCCTAGCCCCAATATTAGGGCCTATGGTTCTTCTTTTCAAGTTACTAATGATTGCTCCCTGCTTTCTCAGATTCTTACAGTCTCGTTTCAGGGAAATCACCCAAGTTACTGTTCACCAGATGATGCTACAGAAATACCAACCTCTTCGTCCTGTGCCAGACCAGGACTTCCAGTACTCTGCCTGATAACCAACTCCCCCCTGCCCCACTTTTTTTTAATCTTTGCCCACAACCAGCAGGAAGTAATTACCAAAGAAATTTATGTAGCCCTTTTTCCCTATATGGCAGAGTCTGGAATGTCTGGTCTTGGCCCAAGGCACTCCATTTTGAGTCCGGCGTCTTTATCTTAACTCTCAAAACTTACATCTCACCGGCCTCCCCTCCCTTTGCTTAACTGAAAATTCCTGGAACCAGATGTTCCCGGAGCCAGGATATGCTTTGAAGATATGCTTACTCAACCTGTTCCTGACCTTTAGATAAGTTTAACGACCATTTCCCTTCTGAAACCCCTGTGTGCGCACTCCTCCCCCAACCCCCAGCTGTGCCTGCCAGCGGGGGGTATAAAAACGCTGCCAGAATTTCCCACTGCGCAGTTTCAATAGCTCAATACTCTGATTTGCTGACCCTGCCTGCAAGCTCCTCAATAAAGCCTGCTTCTAAAACCTTGTTAATTGGGACTTTGGTTCTGCTTCGCACCCACATAAACTTAATAGGGCAATTCTACCCAGCACCACTGGGTCTGAGCTTTAAAAGGGCACACCAACCTACCATTTGGAGGCAAGGTATAAACCCCTCTGCCTCTCCCCATCCAAGGAATCAGGGATCAGCTATCTTGTTATTCTCTATTTCCTCCTTCTCTCTCTCCTCCCTCTTTACCATCACAGTCAATCTTAGTGAACTCAGTTGGGTTTATTTCCTTCTTTCTCTTTATCCTTTTTCTTTCTTTCCTCTTTCTGTCTTTGCTCTCTTCGCCCTTCTCTCTCCTTGTATGATTCTCTCTGCTTCCTCTCATTCCTTGCACATACCACTACTGGTTCCCAGACCCCCTACACTCAGCCTATGGAAACCCTGTCCTCCCAGGGGGCAGCCTGACCCCTAAGACAGTGCTGCACAAAGGAAGAGTCAGTGCTACACACAGCACAGCACAGTCAGCTATTTCTTTAACTATTTTTAAAATCCTCTCTCCTTCCTTTTCTCTTCTCTCTTTTTCCTTTCATTACACTCTTCTTACATGTTTTCTTCTTTTCTCCTCTCCTTCAAGTTCTTCTCTATTGTCTACCACAGCCTCAACAGATTTAGTTCTCCCTTTTGGTGGTTTTCTTCTCCTTCTTCTATTTATACTGTTTTCACCTTTGTTTACTCTGTGCATTTTAGTTGTGCGTGGGTGAGTGGGTGGTCAGTTTGCTTGGCATTATTGCCCCAGTCTGTGTCTTCCTCTTTCTCTCTTTTTACTCTCCTTACATTCTCTTTCCTACCACAGGACACTTGCGGCCTCCAGGCCACTCCCCTCTGAATAGGGCAACTCTGAAGGCCCAATTGTGGGAAATACCACCCGCATTTATTGGCGTGGCAAGCAGCTTGGGAGTTCACACCAGTCCTCGCTCACACCTAGCAGGAGGGGGTTCTCACCTAAAAAAGTGGGGGCATCCCCTGCCTAAATCCTGAGGTCCTACAAGTGACTGGGGGAAATACCTGACCACCACTTGTGGGGCTCCACGACACTGCAGGAACATCCACCCAACCTCCAGGGCGATCTCTCTGCCTACGGTATTCCCCTGCCAGCTACAGAGATCTACACCAAGGAGGTATACCTGCACACCCTCCTCAGCACCACAGCTACAGAGAAAAACACCACAGGACAGCCGAGGTGCTCCAAGAATGGTGAAGCCTACTTAGAGACAGGCCAGGGAAGCAACACCATCATGGGCCCACAACAGACCAACCAGTGTCACATGAGAGGAATATTCAACACACATTCCAAGTAACAGAATTCTTGGCGGCTAGCATGAGTGAAACCACAGGAAGATATAGTGATAGCCTGACCCCTCAGAATAGCTATCAGCAGGTAGTTCATAGAAGGACTCATACAAATGCCCTAGTGAGAGCCCAGGGATCTTCAACTCAGGAAGATGGCTCCAGGCTCCTCTAAAACAACACGTAAACAGCAACCAGTTCCAACAGCTTCAACAAAAAATCAGGAAAAACAGAAAACAATGACGGACAAAGTCATGAACCTAACAATGTGCATAGAAGAAGCAGATATTGACCTGCCACAAAAAGAAATTTTCAAAAAGTTGCTTAAAGTCATAAAGGATATGAGGGAAGCAATTCAGAAAAAAAAGATGAACTGATAGTGAAGATAAAGGCATCACACCAAAGGGAAATACAAGAGTTAAGGGATGAAATAACAGAATACAGTGACAAATTGACAGACCTTGTGAATAGGCTTGAGGAGGCAGAGAATCACACCAATGACCAAGAGGACAACCAAGCAGACCTCAGCAAATGGGAAAAACAGTCAAATAAGACAATCAAAGAAATTGAAGAAAACTTGAGAGCCATGTCTGATGCTATGAAAAGAAACAGTATTAGAATAATTGGACTACAGGAACAAGCCACAACAAAGAAGTCAACAGCAAAAATAGCAAGGGAATTCTTAGAGGAAAACGTCCCCAGATTAATAAATGAAAATCAACAACCATACAAGAAACTGAAAGAACAGCCAGATTGAATTCCAAGAAGAAGTCACCAAGACATATAATTGTCAAACTATCCAACTATCAGGAAAAGGAGAAGATCATAAAAGCAGCTAGGGAAAAGCAAACAGTCACGTATAAAGGTACCCCAATAAGAGTATGTTCAGATCTATCAGCAGAAATGATGAAGAAGAGGAGGGAATAGAGTAACATATTCCAAAAATTGAAGGAAAACACCGCAAACCCAAGAATACTTTACCCAGCCAACTTATCTATTAAGATAGATGGAGAAGTAAGAGAGTCTTCCCAGACAGGGACAACCTCAAAGAATACATAAAAACAAACCCAGCCCTACAAAAGATCCTTGCTGATCCAGTATGGGCAGAAGATCAACACTCACCGAGGGCAAATAAGAGACCATCACATAGAACAATTCCACCCATAGGACAACAAAGAAGAAACAGCCTCCAGAGTAACATCAGCTCAATAGTGGAAAGAAGCCAAACATAAACCACTCACACCAAAGAAGCGGATAAGACAGGTAGATAGAAAAATATCCATCACAAAAGGTACAATATGACATCACAGAGTCCACAGATAGATAGAAAAACACTAAATATCAATGCCCTGAACTCAGGTATTAAAGGCAGAGGCTAACAGACTAGCTCAGGAAACATAACCCATCGATCTGCTGCCTCCAGGAGACTCATCTCAAGCTTACAGACAAAAACAGGTTGAGAATTAAAGGCTGGAGAAATATATACCAAGCAAATGGTAATGCAAAATAAGCAGGGGTAGCGATCTTAATATCTGACCAAATTGACTTCAAGGTACAGGCCATAACAAGAGACAAGGAGGGGCACTATATAATGCTCAAGGGAACAACAGACCAAGAACCATTGAGCATAAGAAACATATATGCCCCTAATGAGAGACTTGTGAAATTCATAAATCAGATACTCCAAAAGATGGAAAAAGAAATCACAGGCTCAACAATTGTAATTGACGATTTTAATACACCACTCTCTGATAAAGACAGATCATTGGGAAAGAAACTCAACAAGGAGGCTACAGATCTAAATAGCACAATTGGACGATTTGACTTGATAGATATTTTCAGAGCTTTCCACCACATGCAAAAAAATCACATTCTTTTCAAGCTCACATGGGCACATATTTAAAAATAGATCACATGCTGGGACACAAGTCGAACTTGAGTAAATTCAAGGACATAGAGGTTCTGCAGACATCTCTCTCTGATCATTGTGCCATAAAACTGGAAATTAACAGAAAGACAGTGAAGAAAACAAAGGCAAACAATTGGAGGATGAACAATTTCCTATTGCAAAAGGAGTGCGTATTGACCCCGAGCAGGGATGAAATAAGGAAGTTTCTAGAAACCAATGAGAACAAAAATACGACATACCAAACCCTGTGGGATACAGCAAAGGCATTTATCAGAGGAAGGCTGATAGCAATAAACGCACACATTGAAAAAGAAGAGAAACTCATGGATGATATGCTGACACAAAACTTACACCAATTAGAGCAGAGTCAACAGAACAACCCTACTAATAGCAAGAAGATGGATATAATAAAAATCAGAGCAGAGATACAGGAGAGGATAAACAAGAAAACTATGGAAAAATTAATCCGCTAAAAGTTGGTTCTTTGAAAGAATTAACAGAATTGATAGAGAATCCTACCAAGCATTCAGGGAAGAACTGACACCAATCCTATAGAAACTCTTCCAGAAATAGAAAAAGACGGAAAACTCCCAAACTATTTCTATGAAGCTAGTATAACTGTGATACCTAAAGTGGGAAAAGATGCCACAGGAATTGAGAACTATAGACCAATATCCCTAATCAACATTGATGCAAAAATCCTAAAGAAAAAACTGGCCAATAATGCAAAAGCATATTGAAAAAATAATTCAACACAACCAAGTGGGGTTCATACCAGGGATGCAGGAATGGTTCAACATACGAAAGACCATCAGCATTACTCACCGCATTGGCAGGAAAAATGATAAGAACCACATCATAATATCAACAGACACAGAAAAAGCATTCGACAACATCCAACACGCATTCCTGTTTAAGACACTTAAGAAGATAGGAATAGAAGGAAAATTCCTCAATATTATACAAGCCATATATCAAAAACCAACGGCTAATGTGGTAATTAAAAGAGAAAAGACGAAAACAACTCCACTGAAAAAGAGGACCAGACAACGATGCCCCTTGTCCCCATTCCTATTTAACATCGTACTGGAGGTCCTAGCTAACAACATAAGACAAAGGAAAGATATTAAAGGTATTCAGCTGGGGAAGGAAGAGGCAAGATTATCATTATTTGCAGATGATATGATTCTATATATTGAAGATCCCTTAAACTCCACAAGTGGAGTGTTGGAAGCAATAGAGGATTATGGCAGAGTGGCAGGATACAAAATCAACAAACATAAGTCTATTGGACTGCTCTACACATCAAACAAGATCACAGAAGAGACGATGAAAAAGGTAGTACCCTTTACCATTGCCAAGCACAAATCGAAATACCTAGGGATATACCTGACTTAAAAAAATGAAAGATTTGTATGAGGAAAATTATAAAACACTACTTCAAGAAATCAAGAGTGACCTCAACAAATGAATTGGCAGACTGGATATAGTAAAGATGTAAGTTCTGCCTAAGGCACTATAAAAGTTCAATGCTAGCCCGATACAAATGCCACCATCTTTCTTCAAATAATTGGAAAAACACATTACCAACTTCATATGGAGAGGGAAGAAGCCCAGAATTAGCAGAGAACTCCTCAAGAAGAAAGGCAAAGTGGGAGGGCTTGCTCTACTTGATTTTAGCACGTACTATATGATCACAGTAGTCAAAACAGTCTGGTACTGGCATAATGATAGATATCCAGACCAATGGAAAAGAACTGAAGACCCAGAAATAAAAATATCAGCTTATAGGTAAATGATTTTTTATAAGGGCCCAAAAATATTAAATGGGAAGCAAATGGCATCTACAATAAATGGTGCTGAAAATTTGTACATCTACCTGCAGAAAAATGAAACAAGACCCTTACCTCACTCCATGCACAAGAATAAACTCAAGGTGGATCACAGACCTTGAGATAAAACCCCAAACAATTAGGGCCATCAATGAGGGAACTGGGACAAATCTGAGAACCTTGGCACAGGTATTACATAGGCTCTAAGAAATAGGGAAGGATACAAATACAGAGGAGTCACAAATAGACAAGTGGGAATATACTGAAGATAAGACACCTGTGTACATCAAAAGAATTCACCAAGAGAGTAATAAGAGAAAACATCTTTAGCAATGACACATCAGACAAAGGCCTTATTACTAAAATCTACTATACTTTGCAAGCTTACAATAAGAGAAAAGCTAATTGCCCACTGAGGAGGTGGGCAAAGGACCTGAACAGAAGTTTCACAGAGTCTGAAATCTGAATGGCCAAGAAACATATGAGAAAATGTTCCCGTTCATTAGCCATGAGAGAAATGCAAATCAAAGCAACTATGAGATACCACCTAACACCCTCAAAGGTAGCCCAATTCAAAAAATCAAAAAGCAACAAGTGTTGGAGGGGCTGTGGGAGACAGGAACTCTCATCCACTGCTGGTGGACCTGTTGGTATGTATAGCCAATATGGAAACCGATTTGGCGATTTCTCAAAAAGATGGAAATTGAGTTACCATACGACCCAGCAATCCCTCTACTGGGCATATACCCAGAAGAGGCAAGAAACAAACAATGGCCAGACATCTGCTGCAGTGTTCATTGCAGCACAGTTCACAATCGCAAGGAATTGGAAGCAACCCATATTTCCATCAACAGATGAATGGATTAAAAAACTGTGGTAGATACATACAATGGAGTACTATGCATCACTCAAAAGCAGTGATGAATGCATGAAACATATCGCCGCATGGGAAGAATTGGAGGAAATTATGCTAAGTGAAGTGAGCCAAGCACAAAAGGATAAGTATAAGATGAGTCCGCTGAGGTAAGTTTATATATATATATAAAAGAGAGAACAGAAAGGTGAGTGCAAAGGGGGCACATGGAAAAAGCTACTGTATACAAACACTCCAGGGGTGCGGTACAGATAACATGGCAGGGGCCAGAACAAACCCAGGGGTATATATGGTAGCCAACTAAAATGGGGGTGGAGGGAGGAAAGGGGAAAGGGAAAAAAAAGATGTGTGATGGGGGAATAGGGCACTGACCCACCCAAGGGGAGAGTATTGTTTGTGTCTCCACAGGGAAAGAGGGACCAGGTATAAAGCCAGTGCCAGACGAATGCAGTGTGCCGGCAAAGAGTGGGGAGCCAGTGGAAATGCCTGAGGGCTCAGTCCCCATACAAGCTACGTGGACAACTGCCCCTCACCCGAGAAGAATTGACTTGAGAGGACGGCACTGAAGCTGCAGCTAGGGGAGAGGGGCAGGTCTGATCAGCACAAATGGGAGCAAATGAAGGGAGAGGAAGAGAGAGTGGAGCATATCCTGGCCCATCAGGCTTGGAGGACGATATCCCCGCTCTGAAGAGCCAATGGACAGAGTGGACAATATGGCTGATCCCACTACGAGACACACCATCCCTTGATGGACCAGGGCCCTAAGGGGGACAACACTGGAGACTCAGGGCTGGGACTGGCCCAGACAGACCCTGTGACACTGAGGCAAACCACTAAAAGCGTGTGACATAGCAACAGTGGGAGCAGAGCAGGGAACCCCCGAGGGAGTACAAAGGACAGACTCTGGGGCCAAAGCATGGTAGCCCATTGGACCTGACTGAAGGACACACCTAGAGATAAAAAATCAGACCTTGATTTATTTCCAGGTTTCTCTTTCTTTAATTGTTTTTTCTTCAATTACTTTATTCTTCTATGGGCAATTGGTTTCCCTTTTAATTGTCATAGCCGTGTTCTCACCCATCGCCTATCTTGCTATGACTTGATTTTTGGTGCATATTATTATCTCTACAGATCTATCTAGATAAGATAGACTGGATGAATAGTCTGGAGGAGGAAACAACGGGACCAATGATTCCGGGGAAATATGGGAGAGAGGCAGGAGGGGACAAGGAGGTGGTGCTGACCAATCCAGGGACAGGGGAGCAATAAGTGATCCAAAATCAGTAGCAAGGAGGGTGTAAATGGTCTGGTAGGGATTCAGCAAGAGCAGGGTAACTTAGAGAAATTACTGAAATTCAAATGAAGGCTGAACATGATAGTAGGACAAGAGGAAAGTAAAAGGAAATAGAGGAAAGAACTAGGTTACCAAGGGTATTTATAGAGGCCCAAAGACTGGAATGTACATATGTAAATATATTTATATGAGTGTAGGGAAACATATCTATGTGCATATATTTATAGGTTTAGTACTAAGGCAACAGATGGAAATTGGGCCTCCACTCAAGCACTTACTCAATGCAAGAACACTTTGTGCTATTAAATTGACATTCCAGGATGCACACCTTCCCGACACGATTGCTGAAGAAAAATGTGTGCATAAGCAAATGTGGTGAAGAAAGCTGACGGTGCCAGCTAGCAAAAGATATGGCGTCTGGGGTCTTAAAGGCTTGAAGTTAAACAAGAGGCCATCTAGCTGAGAAGCATCAAAGCCCTCATGGAAGAATCAAACCAGCCTGTCTGACCACAATGTGCAGAAGGGACCAGTTATCAGACATCAAAGAACTAAAAATCATATCTATGGGTGCCCACCTCCCTGATACTATCAATGAAGACAAACATGCGCATAAGCAAATGTGGTGAAGAAAGCTGATGGTGCCCAGCTATCAAAAGATATAGCATCTGGGGCCTTAAAGACTTGAAGATAAACAACTGGCCATCTAGCTCAGAAGCAACAATGCCCACATGAAAGAAACACACCAGCCTGTGTGACCACGAGCTGTTGAAGGGATCAGGTAGCAAGCATCAAGGAACAAAAAATCATATCATTGAAAATGTGGGTGAGTGCAGAGTGGAGACTCAAAGCCCAATGGTAGCCACCCCTTACTCAAGGGTTGTGGGGAGGAGATGAGCCAGCAGGGTACAGGGTAGCAATGATGAAACATAACTTTCCTCTAGTTCTTAAATACTTCCTCCCTCCCCACTATCATGATCCCAATTCTACCTTACAAACTGACTAGACCAGAGGATGTACATAGGCACAGATAGCAACTGGAAGCACAGGAAATCCAGGACAGATGACTCCTCCAGGCCCAGTGGTGAGAGTGGCGATGCCTGGAGGGTGGAGAGAATGTGGGGTAGAAAGGGGGAACTGATTACAAGAATCTATGTATAGCCTCCTCACTGGGGGAGGGACAGCAGAGAAGAAGGCAGGGAGAGACATCAAACAGTGTAATATATGACACAACAATAACAATTTATGAATGATGAAGGGTTCATGAGGTAGGGGGGAGTCGGGAGGGAGGGGGAAAATGAGCAGCAGAAGGTAAATGTTTTGAGAACGATGATGGCAACAAATGTACATATGTTCTTGACACAATGGACGTATGTATGGATTGTGATAAGAATTGTACAAGCCCCCAATAAAATGATTTTAAAACATAGAGTTGGACAGAAAAAGCCTTTCTTCCAGAAAGAAACAGCAAGTCATGTATCCAAAGGTGGGGATTAAAAATGGCACCAAACACCGGTAGCTAGCTAGAAGGTCAAGGAACGACCATCACACAATTAGGGTTGTAATTCTACAGGGTGTCCACTATCATTCAAGCATGAAGATAAAATAGAGATATGTTCAGATGTGCCCATCTTCAAAAGTTTTATCTCCCATGAGTCCTTTCTGAGAAAAGTCCTGCGGGATTTGCTCCACCAGAAGGGTGAGTGGAGCCAGAGAAAGAAAGGCAAGGGAAGACAATAGACTGTTTAATACATTAGTTAATAGCTATCTGAGATAGAAGAATCCATAGATAACAACGTAAGTCAAATAGTTCTTTCCTGTGGGGCATTTATCGGCATCCTGACGCTTTCCTCTCTTGATATGAGCAGCATCCCCATACCCGATTGTCAAAACCACAACCATTTCCCAAAGTGGACAAATGTTCCCAGGGATGATGTCACTGGGTGTTGTGGAGACAAGTGTGCTCCCATGCCTGCCGATTAGACCTGTTCCATAGGGTTTCCACGGCTGTGACTTTTGGGGAGAAGAGTGTCAAGCTAGTCTTTGGAGGCACCGCTGGCTGGATTGGAAGCCCCAATCTTTCTGCTGGTAGTTGAGTGTGTCACTGTTTGCTCCACCCAGGGTTATTGGTGCTAGGTGCCACCCAGCTGGTTCCAACTCAAAGTGACCCCATGTGGCATAGAACCAAACACTGCCCGGGCCTGTGCCACCCTCACAATTGTTATCATCCCTTTCTCTTGTTTTGCCTACCATCTAGTTTACAAAGCATCATGTCTTTTTCCAGGGACTATCCCTGCCTGAAGTTCTCTCCATCCTTGTTTCTCAGGAACGTTCTGCCTGTACTTCTTCTAAGATAGATTTGCTTGTTCTTCTGGAAGTTCACAGTACTTTAAATATTCTTTGTCAACATATAATAATGCAAAGATATCAATTCACATTGGGTCTTCCTTACTCATGATCTATCTTTCTTTTTTTTGTTTGTTTAGTTTTGAGTTCCCAAATCTTTTTGTTTATTAGGACATAATCCAGACATCAGACCATTCAACAGTTTAGTCATATCAAGCAGCTTTGTACAATCGCTACCACGATCATTTTCAAAACATTTTCTTTCTTCTTGTACTCCTTGATATCAGCTCTCCATTACCCCCTCCCTCCCCTGCCGTATCCCCCAGGAATCTTTATTCTAGTTATTGTCTCTATAGATTCACCCAACCTGAGTTTCATATACCGAAAACCATAGAAACGTACATAACACAGAGTCAAGAACATTACTAAACAACAACAAAATACAGCAGGGATAAGCCCCGATCTGTTGGATTCTGGCTGGGGCAGGGAGAGGTTTAGATCAGAGACTCCACCTGGCAGCCCATGATCTATCTTTCACATGCCTTTGAGATCATTGCAAAATCCTATGACTTGAGTCAGGTCCTGAAAGTGATGCCTTACTTATGTTTCAACACTTTGAATAGCTCTTCTAAAGAAGAAGAAGAAGAAGAAGAAGAAGAAGAAGAAGAAGAAGAAGAAGAAGAAGAAGAAGAAGAAGAAGAAGAAGAAGAAGAGGAGGAGGAGGAGGAGGAGGAGGAGGAGGAGGAGGAGGAGGAGGAGGAGGAGGAGGAGGAGGAGGAGGAGGAGGAGGAGGAGAAGGAGGAGGAGGAGGAGAAGAAGGAGGAGGAGGAGGAGGAGAAGAAGGAGAAGGTCTTCTACAGAAGATTGGCCCAATGCAAGGCATCGTTCTATTTCTTCACTGCTGCATCCATAAGCATCGATTGTGGATCAAGCAGCATGAGATCCTTGGCACCTTCAACCCTTTCTCCCTTTATCCTGATGTTCTTGGTCCAGTGTGAGGATTCGGGTCTTCTTTACATGACGCTGGAATCCACACCGAGGGCTGCAATCCTTGGTCTTCATAGTCAGCAAGTACGTCAAGTCCTGGGTTTCAGCAAGCAGAGTTGTGCCGTCTGGGTATCACAGGTTGCTCATAGCCTGGCTCCCATTCTGATGGTGCTTTCTGTTTCATCTAATCCAGTGCCTCAGTTTCTTTGCTTTGCCTATAGTTTGAATAACTGTGACAAAAGGTGAGAACCCTGATCCATACCTATCCTCATTTTAAACCAGGAATTACCTATTCCCTTGTTCTGTTGAATGACTGTCTGTCTCTTGGTCCATCTAGAGTTATACAAAAGCACAATGTTACCCACTTTTCCCAATGTTATCCACAGTTTGCTATGATCCACACAGCCAAAGACTTTGCATAGTCAATAAAACACAAACACACATCTTTCTGGTATTCTCTGCTGTGGGAAACTGAGAACCTGGAGGAAAGTGTAAACAGCCTACTTTCTACGCTCATGAACACAGGGCTTGGAAAACCAGGCCTAGGGTTTCTGAACGAGTCCACGGCCCCAGGGTAATGGACAGGCCAAATGCACACTTTCTCCAGGAAGGACATCTGGCTCCTCATGGGCCAGTTAAAGGATGCCTGTCACCAAAAGTATCCGCTATCTTTGTCTTTTATTTATTATTATTATGTTTCCTTTCATTTAAAAAAATCATTGTATTGGGGGCTCTTAGAGCTCTTATAGCAATCCATACATAAATTGTATCAAACATATTTGTACATATGTTGCCATCATCATTTTCTAAGCATTTGCTTTCTGTTGGAGCCATTGGTATCAGCTCCTCCTTTCCCCCCACCCTCCCACCCTCATGAACCCTTGATAAATGATAAATTGTTACTATTTTCATGTCTTACACTGACTGCTATCTCCCTTTACCTATGTTTTTGTTGTTCATCCCCCTGCAGGGGGCGGGGGTGGATGCATCAATCATTGCGATAGGTTCTCCCTTCCTCCGCTTCCCCCACAACCATCCCCCCACCCTCCTGGTATCACTACTCCAATTTCTGTTCCTGAGGGGTTTATCTGACCTGGATTCCATGTATCATGAACTCTTATGTGTACCAGTGTCAATGCTCTGGTCTTGCCAGAACTGAAAGGTAGGACTGGCGTCATGGTAGTGGGGAATGAGGAATACTCAAAGAATCAGAGGAAGATTGTGCGTTTCATAGATGCTGTATTTCACCCTGGTTGACTCATCCCTTCCTTGTGACCCTTCTGTTATGGGATGCCCTATTGTCTACAGATGGGTTTGGGGTCTCTGTTCTGACTTCCCTCATTCTCAACAATGTTTTTTTGTTGTTGTTTTGGATCTTCTGATGCCTGTTAACTGGCCTGTCGATACTTCTTGATCACACAGGCTGGTGTGCTTCTTTCATGTGGGCTTGCTGCTTTGCTGCTAGATGGCCACTCATTTAACTTCAAGTCTTTAAACCCCAGATGCTGTATCTTTTGATAGCTGGGCCCCATCAGATTTCTTCACTACATTTGCTTATGCACCCATTTTGTCTTCAGCGATCATGCTGGGAGGGTGAGCATCACAGAATGCCAGGTTCTTAGAACAAAGTGTTCTTGCATTGAGGGAGGACTTGAGCAGGGACCCAAAATCTACCTACTACATCAATATATTGCATTTGTACATATGTACATAGGCCCAAAGCTCTATTTTTATGAATTAATATATTTACATATGTATACACCTATCTTTACAACTCTAACCATAGATTTACTTCCTAGATCTTTTCTCTGTTTCCTTTTAACTTCCTCCTGCCCCACCATCACTCTTGCCCTACTTCTACCTCTTAGTTATTCCTCTCAGCTAGATTGCTGTTGCTCCAACACCACCAGGATCTCTGTGTCCTAATCGTTGTTGGTTTTAATTCCCTAGTTGTTCCCCTGTCTATGGTATCGTTTGCTCACTGCTCCCTTCCCCTGTCTGCCGCCCTCCCACCCGCCCCCCAACCAACCAAGTCCTTCAGGAACTATCGGTCCTATTGCTTCTCCGCAGGCTTGCTCCCATGCCTATTTTATGTAGGTAGGCAAAACAACCACAGAGACAAAACAGAAAGAAAACAAAAGATCAAAAGAAGAGAGAGAGAAAAATACAAAACACAAACAAACAAGAAACCAAACCTCAAAAAAAGCAAACAACAAAAAAGGATACATAATTCCAGGTCTGTTCTCTGACCTTTATGGCGGCCTCCCCTCTGATCTTAGGAGGTTGTGTCAACTGATCTTCCTAGCCTGAAGTCTATTTTGGGGGCACCTCAGGGGCTTTATGGCTTGGCTTGGCTTCTGTTACTGATCTGTTATGTTCCCCTCTTGGTTTGCCCCACTGTGTGTGTGGGGGGGGGGTGTTGTGGGAAACAAAGATTTTGCCCAAGTCATCTCCCCCAAATATATGTTAGACTTAGGACAGTGCTTGTAGCTAATGGTAAATGATTGTCAAGTTACCTCCCTGAAGGTAGTCAGCTGCCAGACTACTGTCTGGTCCCACCACAAATACAGCCCACTCTCTGCTCTTAAGGACAATGGGCTACTTCTCCCTAAAGGTTTGCAGCCATTAGTCTGGTCCCTGTAGGTGGGTTTACACCCTAGTGATAATGGTCTCTATAGTAATTCAGAGAACAGGTCAAACCTGCTCAGTGACATGCAAAGTTAGGCTGCCATCCTGAATCTGGGATCCGACCATCCTGTCACATGTGTACCCCCATCACCTCCCCTCCCTTTCCTATTATGTAGATACACCTAGATCACCCACTTCCCATTACTGTATTACCTATAGCATAACCCTTCCCTGTGACAAATATCCTCCCTGTGTTTAGGGGGCTTGCACATCCCCAGAGCATATAAAAGCCTTGGTTAGCAATAAAGATCTCTCTCTCCACGTGGACCACCAAGTAAGGCTGAGGTGAGCATGCTACCATGAATTGTGTTTGACTCTATTATTTCAATCTTCTATCTCTCGTGCTCTCTATGACTTTACTACAATCCTTGCTTATTATCACTGTATAATTGTGCCTATTGAACCCATGATGATCTGTTAGGGCTGGGTACCCTGACAGGGTGAGTGTTTTTCATTCTTGAAGAACGATTGACACCATTTGTTTCTTGCTTGACAGACACTTCCTTTGAAGTGTTCTCCTATAGGACTCAGAATATTCAAGATTATTCACACACTGTCCATTTTATCGCATGCACTAACAAGAAACTTGCAAGCCCCATTATGATAAAGTCTTATTGTTGAATAAACTCAAGACTCTTCTCCCAAGGTTGGCAACCATGCCCTGTGCTCTGCTTCTCTGTCTCCTTTTATTCCCTTCTATACTTGCGTTGTCATTTCCTCAGGACCCCGTTCGACTCTGGGGCTGGTTCCCACACTCTGCTTTCAGCCCAAATCCATCTGACCTTAGCAATGAGATCCCATGTTCCATTCCTTCTTCCATCAGAAGATATCTCTTCTGAATCCCGATTGAATTTTTGGCTGTTACCTCTTGATGTAATGTGCAACAGTCATTGAATGATCTTCAACAACATTTTACTTGATATAACATTAATGATCTTAGTCGATCATTTCTGTACCTTGTTGGGTCACTTTTCTTTGGTGCGAGCACAAATACGAATCTCCTTCCGTTTGTTTACCAGGCAGCCAGCTTCCAAACTGCATAGGTGACTGAGTGTTTCCGTGACTCTGAGTGTTTGCTGAGACATCTCAGGGGACGATGGAAACCACTGTGTGTCCAGATAATGTAATTCCCACTCTTGCAGTCAGAAATACCGTGTATGATCTCCCCCTTGCATTTTCAGACCAGTCGATGGAAAAGGACTTTAGGCTTGGTGACACAGACGGGCAGTGAAGAAAAGGAAGCCCTCAAGGCGATGGAGGGTCATGGTGGCTGCCACCATTGGCTTCAACATAACAAGTATGCCCATGGCACACGATTGGGGGATGACTCCTTCTGCTCTACATACGATCACTAGCAGGCAAAACGAACTTGATGGCAACCAGCCACCACGACAACAACCTTAAGCTCGCAGAAGGATCTTGGCTGAAAGTATGTTGTGTAAGTTGTTGTTATGTTCAAGGGAACACTGTACCGTCCTCACCGCTATTGCTCTGTTAGAGCCATTGTTGCAGCCACCGTGTCCATGGAGCTCATTGTAGACCTTCCTCTTTCTCTCTGCCCCTGCCCTTTACCAGGCATGGTGTCTGTCTCCAGGGACTGCTCTTTCCTGACAATATGTCCAGAGTCTGTAAGATATCTCACCATCCTTGCCCCTCAGGAGCCCTTGAGCCCTCCTTTTCCAAGACAGAGCAGTTTGTCCACTTAGCAGTCCATGGTAATTTCAATAGCCTTCTCCAGCACCAAAATTCAAGTGCATCACTTCTTCTTCTATTTTCCTTATTCAATGTCCAGTATATGAGGCAATGAAAAAGACTGTGGCTTAAGTCGGCACACCTTAGTGTTCAAAGTGACATTCCTGCCCTCCAATACTCTAAAGAGGTCTTATGCAGCAGATTTACCTAATGCTACATATCTTTTGATCTCTTAACTGCTGCTTCAGTGAGCATTGATTGTGCATCCAAGCAATACAAAGTCATTGACAGCTTCAACCTTTTCTCCATTTAACATGAAGGTACTTTTTGGTTCAGTTGTGAAGATTTTGGTTTTCTTTACATTGAGTTACAATCCAACTGAAGGCTGAAATCCTGGATCTTCATCAGCAAGTGCTTTAAGCCCTCCTCACTTTCACCCAGCAAGGCTGTGTCATCTGCATATTGCAGGTGGTTACTAAGCCGTCCTCCAATCCTCATGCCACACTCTTCTTCATAGTATCGAGTTTCTGTGATGATTTGCTCAGCACACAGATGGAACAAATATGGTGAGAGGATCCAACCGTGATACACACCTTCCCTGATTTTAAACCATGCTGTCTTACCTGTGTCTGTTTGCACCACTGTCTCTTGTTTATGTACAAGTTCCTCATGAGCACAATGAAGTGTTCTGGAAGGCCCATTCTTTCAAAGGCTATCCATAGTTTGTTTGTTTTTTAGGAGAGGTGACTCAGTTTATTTTCAAATGGGCCCCATCATTCCCACATCAGGCTCCAACACGGCTAGGAGTTTCCACCTCCCAACCCCCATACCAGTCACACCCCAGAGGTGTGAAAGGGGCAAACCAGTGAGAGCTCTTAGGAAAAACCAGGGCTATATAATCATGAAACAAGGAAAGCAAACTACAGGATGGGTCTGGTCACTGGACATGGTGTGTGAGGTGGACAGCGTCCCTTTTGCAGCTGCAGACGTCTCCAGCTGCTGGGGCTCCAGGCATGGCGTAAGGTTGGTGAGGGCAGCAATGCCATGAGCAGCTTCATTTTCTGCGGGACCACGGAACATCATCCAGCTTGTGAAGGGGCTCGGCAGGGTCGAGACCATGACACCCATCGGTGTCAGGGGCCTGACGCTCTAGCCAGGGCTCGGCTAGGGCAGCTTTGGCCTCGTCCTCCAGCTCATCTAGGAAACGCTCCTGCGACACCGAGTAGAAGGTGTACCCTAAATAGCAAGCACCAGGGCCCCGATTTCCAGGCTGGTCACGATGTTCCGGTTCCGCCACTGGGGCAGCATCTTCTGCCACTGGGCGAGTTCCACCTGTCGCATGAACTGCACCTGCGGCGCGGGGGGGGGGGGTGGGGGGGGGTCTCCCGGGCTGGGTCGATGCGCTGGGCCACGGGGCCCTTCCCATGGCTACCAGTATTTAGAGGGTCTCCAGTGCCAGGGGCCGCCATATTGCTATCTCTCCATAGATTTTTACAGTCCACATAGGCGAATGCTTTTGCATAGTTAATAAAAAAACAGGTCAACTTTTGTCTGGCATTCTCTGCTTTCAGACAAGATCCGTTTATCATCAGCAATTCCCCATCCTCTTCTGAATCCAGCCTGAACTTCTGGCAGCTCCTTGTCAATGTACTGCTGCAACCATGGTTGGGTGGGCCTTCAACAAACTTTTACTTGCATGAGAAATTCATGATTTTGTTCAATTGCTAGATCCTTCGGTTGGGTCCCCTTTCTTTGGAATGCACGAAGATGTGGCGTTCTTACAGTCCATTGGTCATGCCGCTGCCTTCCCACATTCCCTAAAGATGTTTACACATATCTCCCACGTGTATAAAACTTGTTTTATGCCACTTTATGTGGGGTATAAAAAGACTTTCCCCAGCTTCTCTCACAAATATATGTCAGACCTAGAGCACTGCTTGCAACTCATGGTAAATGCTTGTCGAAGTGATCTCCCGGAAGGCACCAGCCACCCAGAGCAAGCACACCCTATTGTCTGTCCCATCATACGTGTGGCTCACGCCCCACTGTTAAGGACAGGGGAGTGCTCTCTCTGGAAAGCTTAGAGTAAATCAAGTCTCTAGCTCAAGGACAAGCAAGGTTAGGCTACCATCATTGATCTAGGACTCACTGAAATTGTCACATGCATACCCTTAATCCCTCCTCTTCTTATTGGTGTATACCCCTAGATTGTCCCATCCCACTACTGTATTACCTATAGTACAACACCTTCCTGTGACTTCTGTCTTTACCTGTAATCAGGGGCTTGCACACCTACAAAAGATATATAAGCCTTGGTGAGAACTAAATCTCATTTCTCCCCCTCACCTCTGCTCACACTGTGCACGGACTTGGCTGGTGAGATCATGGTTGTCAAGGAGGTGAGCATGCTACCATGAAATGTGTCCAATTCCTTTATTTTACATTCTCTTCTAAGTCACTTATTCCCTATGACTTTATTATAATCTTTATATACCATAACCATACAATTTTGCTTACTGAACCGTGATTAGTTATGGGGAGCTAGTTTCCCCCACAAATTTACTATGAGGAAAGACCAGCATCAGTATGACAAAGAGCCTCTGTGACCCTGTGGGGTAAGCTGTGGGGAGCTAACCCAAAGAAAGATTGGTGGTTGGAAATCACTACCCACTCAGTGGGAGAACAAGGTGTCAGTCTGCTTCCAGAGAGATTCAAAGTCTTGGCAATGCTACGTGGTTCTACCCTGTCTTATAGCACTGCTGTGAGTCAGAATTGACGGCAGAGGATGGGACTTTTGGTTTACGTTGGATTTTGGTCTCCTTTACATTGAGTTGCAATCTGTACTGAAGGCTGGTTTGGATAACTGAAATACACCCAAAGAGGATATTTGCTTTTAGGATCAAAAGGAAGAGGGTTTCTAAGACTAAGCCTTTCAATGCACAGACAGTCTCATCTTCTCCCAGTGGGGCAGCTGGTGGGCCAACCGCCATGCAAGCCAGCCCTTGCCCCAAGGGCTTGCCCCCAGGGTTCCTTCAGATTTACTCTCTGTCACTGGCACTGTACATTTGATGTGCTATTTAGTAACATTTAGTAGTTTATTTGTGTGTTTCTGGGGACCCACTAAAATGTTTCCAATGCCTTTCTCTGTAATTGCTTCTCTGCTTTACGCTATTTTCACTTTTGAAAACCTCATAGCAGTGCTCCACATTGGTTGGGGAGATTTATCTGCTATGGAAAGGCAATCAACTCTGTGGATCACAACACACTCTAGGTAACTGGACAATAGACATTCCGGAGCACTTCCTTGTGCTCAAGAAGAACCTGGACATGGACCAGGAGGTAGTTGTTCAAGCAGAACAAGAGGGTACTGAGAGGCTTACAACTTGGCAAGGTGCGCAGCTGAGTCATATCCTTTGGCCTATGTGCTCTGTGTGCATGCTGAAGAAGTCACCCGAGGAGCTGGACCCCATGAAGAAGAACATGGCATCAGGAACATGGAGGAAGGACCGTGCATTCTCTGCAGTATGCATGGGATACAAACTTGCTCTTGAAAAATGTATATGACTTGAAGCCTTCAGAAATGAAAGGCAAAGACAATAGCCATCCATCTGGGCCATACCTGAATATAAAGAAAAAAACAAAGAAGTGAAACAATGAACACATGATGCTAAGTGATGAAGGAATGGAAATGGTCAAGGATTCCATTCAACTTGGATCAACCTTCAATGTCCATGGAAGTACAACCCAAAGCCAAACTCACTGCCCTTGAGTCAGGAAATTATGCAGTGTTTTGCATGGAGGAAAGGATCCAAAAGGAAGTATGTTCCTTAAGGTGGATTTGACCCAAGGCAACAGTCTTCTGAAAATCCCCTTCCGTACTGGTGTAAGTTGGACCACGAGAAAGGAAGGGCAGGGAAAACCAAACTCTCGAACTGTGGTATTGATGAAAACTACAGAAGATACCGTGTCCAGCCAGGAGAAGGACCAGATCAGCCTGTAGGAAGTGCACACAGAATCCTCCTTAGGCATGAAGAAGGCGAAATTTCAGCTTGCTTACATTGGACGTGCCACCAAGGAAGTCCATGTGCTAGATAGGGGCCTTCTGTTTAGCCAAGTACAGGATCAGCAAAAAGAAGGGCAGTCCCCCCCTCCACATGCCCACAGTGAGACAGATTGACGCCAGAGCTGCAGGCAGGTGCTCGAACATAGCCATGATGGTGGGGATCCTGCAGCTGCTGGTTACCTGTCATCTTGGTCATACATAAAGCTGTCTGTGAGTTGGAGCTGAGCTTCCCCAGAGTGGGATAATGTGAAACCAGTCGGGCTACCCGGAAAATGTGGTTCTCAAATCGAAGGGACAAATGGCTAAGTGACTGGTGAAGCGAGTAGTGCAAATACCTCATGAACCGAATCAAGCTGTCACAGGTGTAACATCACACATTTGGAGGAAAGGTCAAGTTGTGTAAAGTTCAGAGTTTGGGTGAAGGAGCCAAGTAAAACTGGCCAGCGGCTGCCCTGTGACACTGGCTCGGCTTCCCAACATCCGGCTCTTCTTCCCAACTCCTAGGCTAGATCCGGGTAAGGTTGAATCATGGTAATGGAGGCCCTGGGTCTGGATGACAGGAACTATAATGAACTCTTGCCCTCACCTGAGAGTTCTTTATTCCTGACTCCAAAGTCCTCATGTGGGAAAGTTCCAGAGAGTCAGGCTGATTTGTGGTTTTAGTGTAAGAATCAAAACGCCCTGTCATGGTTTGCATTTGCAGGTGCTCATGTTTGTCACTAGACTGTGCTTATGTTTGAATGAGCCTGTGTGAAAGGACACACTGATCTGTCTTGGAAGAAGTAAGATCAAGGGGCTCCTCAGAGGCAAGGATGGCCAACTTGGTCTTATGTACTGTGGACAGGTGGTCAGGAGAGACCACTCTCTGGAGAAGGACATCGAGTTGATAATGTGGTGGGGCAGCAAGACCGACGGACACAGTGATGGCAATAATGGGCTCGGACATAGGAACAATGGTGTGGGTGGCACAGGACCGGGTCATGTTTCCTTGTGTGGAGAATACGGTCACTGTGTTAGTCTGGGATCACTTGAGGAACAAAATCATAGACACTCATATGTGTATAACAAAGTGTTTTATATAAAAGAGCAATTATATATATAAAAACATCTCAGCCCACTCCAGATCAACTCCATAAGTCTGTTAGTAGCCCATATGTCTGATACCAGTTCATAAATGCCTCTTTAGACTCACACGGTCATTGCTCAGTAAGGAGCTCTGGTACAAAAGGCAAAGAGCTCAACTCGTCATGACAAAGCTGGCAGTTCAAGCCCACCCAGTGTCTCTGCAGGACAAGACCAAGCATTCTCTTTCATGATGATGACAGCCAAGGGAACCCCACAGGGGCAGTTCCACTCTGCCACTCTGCGTTGGAATCAGCTTGATGATACTTATCACACAAAAAGGGATGAACACTTGACATCTCTATTTTTCTTTTTACCGTAATCTGGTGACTTATGTAGAATTTACGACTTTTGGGACAATTGAGGAAGTGGACCTTTGCTTGTGGCACTCCCGTTTCCTTCTTTCCGTGCTCACTTGGAAATTGGTCTTTTCTGGGTTGGGTTGTTTTTGATTCAGCCAAGAATGATCACTATCAGATTCCAGGATAGACCATGGAGAGTAAAGTTCACACAATCTCTTTAGTACTGGGTATAGTGACCATGATGTAGGATTAAAAAATCATGATAATGGATAAGAAACCTTTAAAGGAGTCAGTGTCCTGGTAGATGACAGGGAAGGTCTATAGAAAGATAAAAAATAGTCCCATTGTGATCACGAGGTGTCGAAGGGATCAGGTATCAGGCATCATCAGAACAAAAAATCTTACCATAGTGAATGAGGGTGGGCAATGGAGAATGGAGACCCAAAGCCCATTTGTAGGCCACTGGAGATCCCCTTGCAGAGGGGTCTCGAGGAGGAGATGAGCCAGATAGGGTGCGATATCGCAATGATAGAAAATACAATTTTCTTCTAGTTCCTAAATGCTTCTGCTCCCCCCCCCACCCCAAATAGCGTGATTCTAATTCCACCCTGCAAGTCTGGCTAGACCAGAGGATGGACACTAGTACAGATAGGAACCTGAAACACAGTGAATCCAAGGCAGATGATGCCTTGAGGCCCACATGTGTGAGTGGTAATACTGGTAGGGTAGGTTGGAAAGGGGGACCTGATTACAAGGATCTACATGTGACCTCCTCCCTGGGGCATGGACAACAGAAAAGTGGGTGAAGGGAGACGTCAGACAGAACAAGATAGGACAAAATAATAATTTATAAATTATCAAGTGCTCATGAGGGAGTGGGGTGGGAGGGGAAAATGAGGAGCTGATGCTCAGGGCTTAAGTGAGAGCAAATGTTTTGAGAATGATACAGGCAATGAATGTACAAATGTGCTTTACACAATTAATATATGTATGAATTGTGATGTGAGTTGTATAAGCCTCTAATAAAACGATTTTTTTAAAAAGAGAAAGAGTCCCATTGAGTCCTGCAAGGATACAGTCTCTGTTTCACTATCAAAGCCCCCCATTAACTATGAATAATGAACACCCATCAGGAACAGCTTCATGAAAGCCCTCAGGGGCAGACACTCGCCTCTCTCTTGCTGGCCTCTTCCTAAGACTCTTTGCAACTCATGATCCAGCTGGCTGATGGGGTAAAGAAAGATGTCACAAATAATCCAGAGAGCAAATATCACATTCACGCGTGATTAAAAACTCCTCTGGTTCACATAGCCATCTGTTCTTTTTTATTTGCTTAACTTTAACTTTCTGTTTTTTATCACTTATTGTCTATGACTTTACTATAATCCTTACATAGCATAACCATACAATTGTTCTTACGGAACCCGTGATTTGTTGTACAGGGCTGGTTTCCCCCACAACTTTACTATTAAGAAAGACCTACATCAGTATGACAAGGAGCCCCTGTGGCCCCGTGGGGTAGGCTGTGGGGAGCTAACCCAAAGAAAGATCGGTGGTTGGAATTCACTACCCACTCTGTGGGAGAACAAGGTGGCAGTGTGCTTCCAGAGAGATTGAAAGTCTTGGCAATGCTAGGTCGTTCTACCCTGTCTTATAGCACTGCTGTGAGTCAAAATTGACGGCAGAGGATGGGACTTTTGGTTTATCTTGGATGTTGGTCTTCTTTCCATTGAGTTGCAATCTGTACTGAAGGCTGGTTTGATAACTGAAATACGCCAAAGAGGATATTTGCTTTTAGGATCAAAAGGAAGAGGTTTTCTAAGATTAAGCCTTTCAATGCACAGACAGTCTCATCTTCTCCCAGTGGGGCAGCTGGTGGGCCACACGCCATGAAAGCCAGCCCTTGCCCCAAGGGCTTGCCCCCAGGGTTCCTTCAGGTTTACTCTCTGTCACTGGCACTGTACATTTGATGTGCTATTTGGTTACATTTAGTAGTTTATTTGAGGGTTCTGGGGACCCTTAAATGTTTCCAAAGCCTTTCTCTGTAATTGCTTCTCTGCTTTACGCTATTTTCACTTTTGAAAACCTCATAGCAGTGCTCCACATTGGTTGGGGAGATTTATCTGCTATGGAAAGGCAATCGACTCTGTGGATCACAACCCACTCTAGGTAACTGGACAATAGACATTCCGGAGCACTTCCTTGTGCTCAAGAAGAACCTGGATATGGACCAGGAGGTAGTTGTTCAAGCAGAACAAGAGGGTCCTGAGAGGCTTACAACTTGGCAAGGTGCGCAGCTGAGTCATATCCTTTGGCCTACGTGCTCTGTGTGCATGCTGAAGAAGTCACCCGAGGAGCTGGACCCCATGAAGAAGAACATGGCATCAGGAAATGGAGGAGGGACCATGCATGCTCTGCAGTATGCACGGGATATAAACTTGCTCTTGAAAAACGTATATGACTTGAAGCCTTCAGAAATAAAAGGCAAAGACAATAGCCATCCATCTGGGCCACACCTGAATATAAAGAAAAAAACAAAGAAGTGAACCAATGAACACATGATGCTAAGTGATGAAGGAATGGAAATGGTCAAGGATTCCATTCAACTTGGATCAACCTTCAATGTCCATGGAAGTATAACCCAAAGCCAAACTCACTGCCCTTGAGTCAGGAAATTATGCAGTGTTTTGCATGGAGGAAAGGATCCAAAAGGAAGTATGTTCCTTAAGGTGGATTTGACCCAAGGCAACAGTCTTCTGAAAATCCCCTTCCGTGCTGGTGTAAGTTGGACCACGAGAAAGGAAGGGCAGGGAAAACCAAACTCTCGAACTGTGGTATTGATGAAAACTACAGAAGATACCGTGTCCAGCCAGGAGAATGACCAGATCAGCCTGTAGGAAGTGCACACCGAATCCTCCTTAGGAATGAAGAAGGCGAAATTTCAGCTTGCTTACATTGGACATGCCACCAAGGAAGTCCATGTGCTAGATAGGGGCCTTCTGTTTAGCCAAGTACAGGATCAGCAAAAAGGAGGGCAGTCCCCCCCCCCCCCCCCCGCATGCCCACAGTGAGACAGATTGACGCCAGAGCTGCAGGCAGGTGCTCGAACATAGCCATGATGGTGGGGAGCCTGCAGCTGCTGGTTACCTGTCTTCTTGGTCATACGTAAAGCTGTCTGTGAGTTGGAGCTGAGCTTCCCCAGAGTGGGATAATGTGAAACCAGTCGGGCTACCCAGAAAATGTTGTTCTCAAATCGAAGGGACAAATAGCTAAATGACTGGTGAAGCGAGTAGTGCAAATACCTCATGAACCGAATCAAGCTGTCACAGGTGTAACATCACACATTTTGGAGAAATGTCAAGTTGTGTAAAGTTCAAAGTTTTGGTGAAGGAGCCAATTAAAACTGGCCAGCGGCTGCCATCTGACACTGGCTCAGCTTCCCAACATCCGGCTCTTCTTCCCAACTCCTTGGCTAGATCCGGGTAAGGTTGGATCGTGGTAATGGAGGCCCTGGGCCTGGATGACAGGAACTATAACGAACTCTTGCCCTTACCTGAGAGTTCTTTATCCCTGACTCCAACATCCTCATCCGGGAAAGTTCCAGAGTGACAGACTGATTTGTGGTTTTATTGTAAGAATCAAAACTCTCTGTCATGGTTTACATTTGCAGGTGCTCATGTTTATAACTAAACTGTGCTTATGTTTGTAATGAGCCTGTGTAAAAGGACACACCGATCTGTCTTGGAAGAAGTAAGATCAAGGGGATCCTCAGAGGCAAGGATGGCCAGACTTGTCTTACGTACTGTGGAGAGATTGTCAGGGGAAACCACTCTCTGGAGAAGGACATCGAGTTGATAAAGTGGCAGGGCAGCAAGATGGATGGACACAGTGGTGGCAATAATGGACACGGACATAGGAACAATGGTGTGGGTGGCACAGGCCCGGGTCATGTTTCCTTGTGTGGAGAATACGGTCACTGTGTTAGTCTGGGATCACTTGAGGAACAAAATCATAGACACTCATATGTGTACAAGAAGGAGTTTGATATAAAAGAGCAATTGTATATAGAGAAACCATGTCAGCCCACTCCAGATCAACTCCATATGTCTGATAGTAGCCCATATGTCTGATACCAGTTCATAAATGCCTCTTTAGACTCACACAGTCTTTGCTCAGTAAGGAGCTCTGGACGTGCAAAAGGCGAAGGGCTCAACTCTTCCTGACAAAGCTGGCAGTTCAAGGCCACCCATTGTCTCTGCAGTTCAAGACCACCCAGTGTCTCTGCAGTTCAAGGCCACCCAGTATCTCTGCAGTTCAAGACCACCCAGTGTCTCTGCAGTTCAAGGCCAACCAGTGTCTCTGCAATTCAAGGCCACCCAGTGTCTCTGCAGTTCAAGATCACCCAGTGTCTCTGCAGTTCAAGAACACCCAGTGTCTCAGTGTCCCAAGCATTCCTCTTTCATAAGGATGACAGCCACGGGAACCCCACAGGGGCAGTTCCACTCTGCCACTCTGAGTTGGAATCAGCCTTATGATACTTATCACACAAAAAAGGACGAACACTTGACATCTCTATTTTTCTTTTTACCGTAATCTGGTGACTTATGTAGAATTTACGACTTTTGGGACAATTGAGGAAGTGGACCTTTGCTTGTGGCACTCCCGTTTCCTCCCTTCCGTGCTCACTTGGAAATCGGTCTTTTCTGGGTTGGGCTGTTTTTGATTCAGCCAAGAATGATCGCCATCAGATGCCAGGATAGACCATGGAGGGTAAAGGTCACACAATCTTTTTAGTGCTGGGTATAGTGACCATGATGTAGGATTTAAAAAATCATGATAGTGAAAAAGAAACCCTTGAAGGAGCCAGTGTCCTGGTGGGTGACAGACAACAGAAAAGTAGGCGAAGGGAAACGTCAGGCAGGGAAAGATAGGACAAAATAATAATTTATAAATTGTCAAGTGTTCATCAGGGAGCGGGGTGGGAGCAGGAAATGAGGAGCTGATCCCAGGGGCTTAAGTGGAGAGCAAATGTTTTGAGAATGATGAGGGCAATTAATGCACAAAATGCTTTACACAATTGATGTATGTATGGATCATGATATGAGTTGTATAAGCCTCTAATAAAATGATTTTTTTAAAAGAGAGGGATATAACCCCATTGAGTCCTGCAAGGATACAGTCTCTGTTTCACTATCAAAGCCCCCCATTAACTTTGAATAAAGAACATCCATCAGGTACAACTGCATGGAAGCCCTCAGGGGCAGACACCCTCCTCTCTCTTTCTGGCCTCTTCCTAAGCCATAAGTCTCTGGGCAACTCATGGTCCAGCTGGCTGATGGAGCAAAGAACGATGTCATAAATAATCCAGAGAGAAAATATCACATTCGCGCATGATTAAAATCACCTCTGGTTCACACATCCATCCCTTCTTTTTTATTTACTTATCTTTAACTGGAACCAGATTTATTTTTTCATCCCCATTGTTCTTATCGCATACGACTGTCCTACCCACTCTCTCTGTGTGCCTTAGCAACACTTTCCTCATTTTCTTGGACTGTGCCAAGCACCATGTCCCCTACGGCCTGTGTAATTGTTATTCCTTCTGCTTAGAATGCTCTTCCCCACCCTCACTTGATGTTGCTGCTGCCCACTCCGTTGAAGTCCGACAGCCTCACCTGGGCTCTCTTAGACCCCTCTCCCAACACTGATCCCAGCCTAACCAGTCAACAGCCCCCTGCAGCTTTTGAGGTCATTTTGTGTTCTTTCTAGTGCTTCCAGTTCTCCATGATCTGCATCTGCGTAGTTTTGCTATGTCCCCCCTCATTACAAGGTGAGCTCCACAAGAACAAGGTTCTGTGCCAATGACCTTAAGCCAAGATTGCCAGCCCCAGGACCACCAGCACTTGGATCACGCCAACCTCATCCACGTGGGCCCCTAAGTGGACAACCCCTCCCAACAGGGTAGGAAGGATGTGGACCCCAAAGCCCCACACTGTGTCCCTTTTGTCAGCAGAAGGCAGCCAGAGATGTCAGCACCCAGTACCCCCCAAAGATTTGGGTCTGTACTCCGTCAGTGGGGAAATGTTAGGTAGTTAACTGAGGGACAGGCTTTGCTCCTCCCATGCTGGCAAAGGCCCCCATAAAGGCGGTTGGAACGACATCAGGCCACCATTAGAGCCCTATGAAGACCCCAAACTGAGCATGCTCACACTCAAGTGGGAGGGACACCTGGGTTTGGGATGAACTGGGCCATCACCCAGCAGGGCTTAACTTAGAAAATGAGGGCAACTTATACCTCCAACCATGCCTTTCCCCAGCCAGGGGTGGGCTAGAATAAAGGCAGGGAGCACACTCTCATGGCCCGTTGCCACTTGCTCCCCTGACCACTCGGTTCCAGTTCTGTACGTGTGGGTGCTCTTTTCCACATGGATGCTTGTGCCCAGTTGTGGCCCCTTTAAGACTGTCTATTTTGCAACTTGTCCATATTTCATAAAATCCACTTGAATTGCAAAAAAGAGCAAGGAACCGGTCTAACGTGACTGCAGAATGGAATGTATCACATTTTGCATGGGGTCCTCCACATAGGAAACCCTCAACAGGCATTTGTTGAAGGAAGGATGGATGGATGGATGGATGGATGGATGGATGGATGGATGGATGGATGAAAGTTTTCATCACTCAAGATCGCCAAGCAAGGTGTGATAGTTAGGCTGTGTCACCTTGGCTTTGGTGCTGGAGTTTGGCAACTTGGCCTCCCTGCTGTGTCCCTGTGCGTGGTCCAGCCCAGCATTGCAACCTGATGATGCTGCCTTGGGAGTGTGGCCTACTTTGTAGGTATGAGTGCATGCTTTCAGGGGCAGTCTCCCTTCTTGCTAATGTGGACTGTGCATCTGTGCCGCCTATCCCCACCTGCGATCACATGGGGCTGCCATGACGGCCCTTCTGCTTCCCACTTCTTGGTCCTTTCCTGTAACCCAGCAACCAAAAGCATCATGAAGGAGGTTGGTGTGGCATCTGATCCACACCCTCGAGCAAAATGGGCTGGTCTACTCTGTGTCTGTGTGAACCTCTCTCATGATTTGATATCTTTTCTTGATATGCACTTCTCCCTTTCACTTCTCTAGAAAACCCAGCTTAACGCACAAAGTCGTGTGATAAGAAGCCTTGGCATCTTAAAGTTAGGCGCTCACAAAAAGGTCAGGGGTTCAAGGCAACCGGCAGACCTCCCAAGCTACTTCTGAAATGTTTACAGCGCAGGCCACCTTGTGGGGGCAGTTTCGTGTGTCATCCAGGGTCACTGTGCGTTGAATGCATCTTATAGCTACACTAGGAACAACGGGTTATATGATACTTTCTTCACACAG
The DNA here is from genome assembly GCF_050624435.1 of Tenrec ecaudatus. Taxonomy (NCBI): domain Eukaryota; kingdom Metazoa; phylum Chordata; class Mammalia; order Afrosoricida; family Tenrecidae; genus Tenrec; species Tenrec ecaudatus. The sequence goes on from NC_134533.1 coordinate 11,938,637, forward strand.
AGCACCTACACTCTTTACAAAAACTCACCTGGTATCATTTGTACCCACTTTTTGAGATCAGAAAGATCAGCAGTGTAACTCGCCCATGCACTGGGGACTTATTTCCAATTCTTTTTGAGCTGGAGGTCAAGTCCCATGATCTTTCCATCATTCCACATGTCCTCCCATAGCAGAGAATTGTCAAATTATACGCATCATCTGCTGCATTCAAGGAAAAAAAGCTAACAAGCTAGCAAAAATCTAAAAGAAAATGAATTTGGCTCTTTATACTTCAGCGGGTCTGTGAAGTTGAGTAAACTGAGATATTTCTTGTTAGAAAAGCAACAAAATACAAATAAAAACCCCAATGGTGGTTGGATGTCATTTAGGTTTTCACCTGAAAGGTAAAGCACCTTATAATAAAAGAGAAGTTTGTGCACCCTGGTGTAATGACAGACACACAGAACAAGGGGACAGACAGAATTGAGAAACCATAAAGTAAGTCCAGTTATCTATTTATGGACACTGGATTTTTAGGCCAAAATGCACTAAAAACATCAGAATATTTCTGACAAACGGTGCTGGCAAAATTGGATATCCCCTTGTAGAAACATCAACCAAGACTCATACCTCACACCACATATAAAAACAAGCTCTAGACCTAAATGTAAAACCAAGAACTGTAAAGATCATCAGTGTAAAAATAGGGACAAACTTATGGGCTATAATATACAGCATATATATGCTGTCAATCATAATTGACAACACACAAAAAACTGAAGATAAAATAGATGACAGGAGCTTCCTAAAAATTAGGTATTTGGCTAACAACATTCCTTCCAATATCTAGAGTGTTTTCTTTCTTTCTTTTCAGTCATTGGTTTGTTATTGTTTGGTCTTGCTCTGTCTTCGTTTTGTGCATGTTATTATCTTGGCAGGTCTATCTAGAGAAGATAGGCTGGATAAACAATCTGTATGAGAAAACAACGGAACTGACAGTTCTAAGGGGACATGGGAAAGGTGGAGATGCGGGGGTGGGAAGGATGCTTGTTTACCAACCCAGGAACAAGGGAACAACAACAAGCCATCCAAAATCGGTGGTGAGGAGGGTGTAGGAGGCCTGGTAGGGCTGGTTCAGGGTAATGAAAGTGAGAGGAATGACTGAATCCCAAATGAAGGCTGAGCATGATAGTGGGACAAGAGGAAAGTAAAAGGAAATCGAAGGAAGAAGCAGGAGACAAAGAGCATTTGTAGAGGTCTACATACAGGTATGTACATTTATACATGACAATGGGGAAATAGATCTTTGTACATATATTTACGGGCTTAGTATTAAGGTAACGGATGGATATTAGGCCTCTATTCAAGTACTCCCCCAACACAAGAACACTTGTTCTATTAACCTGGCATTCCATGTAGCTCACCTTCGCAACACTATCACTGAACACAAAGTGGGGCATAAGCAAATGTGGTGAAGAAAGATGATAGAGCCAGGCTATAAAAAGATATAGCATCTAGGGCCTTAAAGACTTGAAGGTAAACAAGTGCTCATCGAGCTCAGAAGCAATAAAGCCCACAGGGAAGAAGGACACCAGCCTGTGTGATCATGAGGTGTCAAAAGGATCATGTATCCGGCATCAAAGAACAAAATATCGAATAATTGTGAATGGGGGGGGGGGGTGCAGACTGGGGACTCAAGACCCATCTGTATACATCTGGACATCCCCTTACAGAAGGGTCACGAGGAGGAGACAAGCAAATCAGAATGCAGTGTAGCAACGATGAAACATACAACGTTCCTCTAGTTTCTAAATGCTTTTCCCTCCCACTATCATGATCCCAATTCTACCGTACAAATCTGGCTAGACCAGAGGATGGAAACTGGAAACACAAGGATTCCAGGATAGATGATCCCTTCAGCACCAGTGGTGTGTGTGGCATTACCGGGAAGGTGGATGAAGGGTAAGGTAGAAAGGGGGAACCGATTGCAAGGATCTACATATGACCTCCTCCCTGGGGAATGGACAACAGCAAAGTGAGTGAAGGGACACATTGGACAGAATAAGATATGAAAAAATAATAATCATTTGTAAATTATCAAGGAATCCTGAGGCAGGGAGGGTGGGGGAAGGAGGGGGAAAATGAGGAGCTGATACAAAGGGCTAATGTAGAAAGCAAATGTTTTGAGAATGGTGATGGAAAAAAATGTACAAACGTGCTTGACACAATGGATGGATGGATGGATTGTGATGAGTTGTTCGAACCCCCAATAAAATTACTTTTTTAAATTGGGTACTTATAAGCGTCTGAAGAGCTCACCAAGACAGTGAACAGGGAACCCACAGACTGGGACATTTTCTGGCAATGGCATTGGACAAGGGACTAATGTCTAAAACTCATAGAAAACTTCCACACCTCAACCAGCAAAAGACAAATAATCCGGTGTCAAAACAGGCAGAGGACATCGACAGACGCTTCACCAAAGAAGACATTCAGGCGGCAGACCCACATTTGAAGACATGCTCATGTTTAGTAGCCATTAAACTCAGACTCTGAACTCACAGCCATTGAGTGGCTACTGAGTCATAGTGTCTTCTTAGACATAACCAAACACCTCAAGGGAATGAGGCATGGATCCTGGTGGCTCAGGACTATGATTTCGGGGATCTCCAGGTCTATTGGCATAATATGTATAGACAAGGCTCTTCAGGCTTCTTCCTACTTTGATGAGTAGCAACCGGAATCTAAAAAGCCCAGGATCAGCACCACCTAAGGAAACAATCTTGGAGTCTCTGCAGTGAAGAAAACTGAAGACACCTGGAAACAATTAGTCCAATGATGAGTGGAGCTCATGACCATCGGTCTCTACAATCCTGAGAACAGAGCTCGATGGTGCCCAGCTACCAGTGCTTACATTCTGAATGAATCGTTTCAGAAAGTTCTGAAGGAGATGATGTTGATGGAAATCAAGATCGTCAAACCAACAATGATGGCAATACTACCAAAGGCCATGTGTCTCAGAAAGTCATCTTGGGTCGCAAGGTCCTTGTCTCCTTGGTTTTTCTATGAACAGAGCATTGGTTGGCTGGGTTCCTCTGCTCTGTTGTTTTTTGTTTTGCTGCCAATTGGATCAGGAGACGCCTTGCCCCTGCCTGGGAGGGATTAAGGCAGCTCCTGGGAGAATAAATAGAGTTCTGAGCGCTTACTCCCAAAGCAAGTTCCTTGATTGCTCCACATTAAGGCTGAACAGTTAACAACAGCCACCTCAACCATGAAGCTGGTAATGGTCCTTGTGCTGGTTGCCCTTCCCCTGTATTGCTATGCAGGTAAGTACTGTGGGGGGAAGGCAGTCTTCAGGCCCAGGGTCCTTGATGGAAGACCTCCCATTCAAGTACAGTCAGGCCCAGTACAAGGATCTGGGTCTAATGGACCCTGTATTCCTAGAGAATTTAGAGAATGAAAGACATGCTTCTTTCCTGAGTTTTGCTTCTGTCGTGACGTTCCATGTAGTTTGTCTTGCTGTGATTCAGGATGACAATCTGCGGTCACAATTACAAAGAGAAACAGGAGGAGATCTTAATTAGATAGTCAGTGGTAGCTGGCCGGGGTGGGGTTGGGGGTGTATTTGCATTCCGATGAATTATTTCAAAGAAACACTTGTGGGACTTTGCTAATGTGGAAGGGAACTTCCCAGGTGCAGGCAGGTACAAGTGGTAAAGCTTTCAGCGCCAAGTAAGGTCTACTGGGCGTACATTTGGAGTTGATTCAAGCTTTTTAAAAATCATTTTATTGGGGGCTTCTACAGCTCTTATCCATCCATCCATTGGGTCAGGCACATTTGTATGTTTCTTGCCATCATCATTTTCAAAACATTTTCTTTCTACTTGAGCCCTTGGTATCAGCTCCTCAATTTTTCCCTCCCTTCACCACCCTCCCTCCCTCGTTAACCCTTGATAATTTATAAATTATTCTTATTTTTTCATGTCCTATACTGACTGGTGTCTCCGTTCACCCACTTTTCTGTTGCCTGTCTCCCTGGGCAGGGTTATATGCAGATCTTTGTGATAGGTTCCCCTTTCTCGCCCCACCTTCCCCTTACCTTTCTGGAATGGTTACTCTCAATATTGGTCTTAAGGGGTTTATCTGACCTGGATTCCCTGTGTTTCCAGCTCTTACCTGTACCGATGTACGTGCTCTGTTTTACCTGGATTTGTAAGGTAAAAATGGGATCATGATAGTGTGGGGGAAGAAGCCTTAAAGAACTAGAAGAAAGTTGTATGTCCAGCAGTGCTATACCGGACACTGACAGGCTTGTCTCTTCCGTGTCTCCCTTTTGTAAAGGATCCCAATTGTCTATAGATGGGTTTTAGGTCTCCACTCTGCATCCTGCGTCATTCATAATTATATGAGTTTTTGTTCTTTGATGCCTGAGACCTGATCCCATTGACACCTTGTGATCCCACAAGCTGGTGTGCTTCTTCCATGTGGACTTTGTTGCTCCTGAGCTAGATGACTGCTCGTTTATCTTCAAGCCTTTAAGACCCCAGATGCTATATCTTTTGATAGCCTTGCACCATCAGCTCTTTCACCACATTTGCTTATGCCTCTGCTTTGTCTTCAGCCATCGTGTCAGGAAGGTGAGCACCATGGAATACCAGTTTAATAGAACAAAGTGTTCTTGCATTGAGGGAGTACTTGAGTGGAGGCCCAATGTCTCTCTGCTACCTTAATACTAAATCTATAAATATATGCACATAGATCTATTTATCCATCATCATTTATAAATATATTTATATAGAGACACTCCTTTATTTAGACCTCTATAAATATCATTTGCCTCCTAGTTCTTTCCTCTATTTCCTTTTACTTTCCTCTGGTCACACTATCATGCTCAGCCTTCATTTAGGTTTCAGTAATTCCTCTCATTTGCATTGCCCTTGATCAAACCCTACCAGGCTTCCTACACCCTCCTTGCCATCAATTTTGGATCACGTGCTGTTCCCCTGTCCCTGGGTTTGTGAACACCCAATTCCTCTCCCCTGCATTCCTCTCTCCCATGTCTTCCTGGGAACCTTTGGTCTCCTCCAGATTGTTTTCTCCTCCAGATTGCTTATCCTGCCTATCTTATGTAGATAGGCCTGCAGAGATGATAATATGCACAAAAAGGAAACAGAGCAAGACAAAGCAACAAAAGAAAACAAAATAACAACAGCAACAAAAATAAAACCAATGATAAAAAGAGAAAAGCCTGTAAATAGTTCAAGGTCTTATGTTAGGAGTGTTTTCCTGTCGAGTCTGATGGGTACCATGGCCTGGCCCCAAAGTCTATTTTTGGTATTCCCTTGGAACTTCCTTGCTCTGCTCCCTTTGCTTTCCTGTTGCACGCCCTCAGTGTTTTGCCTCCAGAGTGTTCCCCTTAGGGATATGGGTCTGTGAGGGATGTGGTGTCTCATAATGGGGCCGGCCATATGACTCTCTCTGTTCATTGGCTACTCTGAGAGGGAATATCATCCTCAAAGCTTGGTGGGCCGTGATGTGCTCCACTCTCTTTTCCTCCCACTTCATTTGAACATGTGTGCTCTGATCAGACTTGTCCCGCTCCCTGAGCTGTAGCTTCAGTGCTGTCCTCTGAAGTAAATTCTTCTGGAGCAAGGGAGAGGGCTGTCGAAGTAATTGGGATTGGAGCCGACCCCTCAAAACTCCCTACTGGTTCCTTTCTTCATGCTGGTATGTTGTGTTCACATCTTGGAGCACCGGGTTGAAGTCTGGTCCCTCTTTACCTGTGGAGATATAAACAATATGCTCCCCTAGGGTGGGTTACTGCCCCATTCTCCAGCTGCTCATATTTCCTCCCATCTTTTTAGTTGGTCATGCTCCTGCCACACTACCTGAACCTCACCCCAGGAATATTTCTATACAGTAGCTTTTTCACTATGCCACCCCCCAACTACTTTTTTTAAGCTGACCTCAGCGAACTCATGTTGTACTTCACCTTTTATCCTTGGCTTAATTCACTAAGCATAATTTCCTCCAGTTCTTCCCATGATTCAAGCCTTTTATACGTGTCTTTTGACCCCGACTTTCTCAACACTGACTGAGGAGGAGGTCCCCAGCCGTCAGGAGAGGGCCTTGTAGTGTGGAAGACCAGAGAAACATAAGTAGCAGGAGCTGACTGTCAATAAGACTTCCCACACACAGCTAGTGAGCTTTTGAACATTGACATAGCTCTTTCACACAGGCTTCGGCATCTGCTACCCAGAGAGTGTTCCTTGTTGGGTTGTTGTTGCTGTTCGTTGCCATGGAGGCAGTTGCGACTCATGGCAAAAGAGGTGTGAAAGGACTACAATGGTGACAGTTTGAAAGTCACCCCAAAGCCAGGGATAAAGAAAACTCAGCCCTCCTGGGTCCACATCCAGAGCTCTTTCCCCGATAACACCAGTGTGGCCATCCTCCATTCATACTATGAACCAGAATCTCTGTTTTAGGCTGTGTTGTTGAGGATGATAGTTAAGAGTCAATAGAGAGAAGGGAGACCATTTTGGACCCATGATGCTTGCAATCTTGAAAACCCTCCCTGATGTGCTGTGATTGGGTGAAGCCTTGCAGGCTGTTGAACAGGGAAAGTTAAGCTCTGGCACCGAGTAAGAGCATCTCATTTCTTGAGCACCCTCATTAACAGACTGGCATCTGGGTTCCTGGGCTGGAGAGGTAAAGGGGAGGAGTCACTGGCTTCAGGGGCACTGGCTGGGGAGGAGGAATAACCCTGAGAGTGAACACCTGTAGGTGATATTCTGTCACCTTCCTGATGCCCACCCTAATCGGGTGTGAGACAATGGCGAGCATCACAAACGTACCCACCAGAGGATGTAAGCAATGGACCCATTTTCTAATGATTTCTTCCCAGGTTCTGGATGCGAATTGCTTGAAAGATTGATTAACGAGACGATCAGTTCTGAAATATCAGTAGACGACTATGTACGCATTATTGATCAGGAAGCAATAATGGATGATAATACTAGAGCAAGCTTCAGAGATCTCAAACAATGTTATCTCGACCAGTCTCAGGAGAATCTGGACAACATCATGGCACTTGTGGTAATTTTGGTTTCTTCCTATGCGCTTCTCCAAAACACTGACCAGGGACTCCCTGGCTCTAAATTTGCCTCTAACCCCACCAAGGCAACCGGTAATCTGGAATATCTCTTTAATATATATGTTAATCTTTTATATATATACATACACATATATATATAATTAAAGATATCTATGCAGGTGTGCATAGATCTACTGAATTTGAACTTGATATTTTAAAGACAGCTGTATAGATATTTACTTTTACAGGGAGTCTCCTAACCTGGACATGAAGGGAGCATTTCAGGGCCCCCAAACTGATTTGAGCTTTACTCTGTGGTCCTCATTGCCCGATAGACAAGGCAAGGCAAGGCAAAGCGAGACGAGGAAGCACAGAGAAATGCTTCCCTGCTCCCTTAGCTTCGCCTGTGCTCACACACACACACACACACACATTCACATTCTCTCTCTCTCACACACACACACACACACTCACACACACACACATTCACATTCTCTCTCTCTCACACACACACACACACACACACACACATTCACATTCTCTCACATTCCATCAAGAAGATCCAGTTTGTAGGAAGCCTCTCTCCCTAGGAAGAGTCAGTAGAGAAAAGTCCCTTTCTTCACAAAACCAAGTTGTTAAAATCCATTTCCCTTTTCTCAAGTAACAATGAGGCTTTATGGGAATCCAGGGATTGTAGAGGCTCATCCAGGAGACTGGGGACAGCTCCTGGGCAGTGTCACCCCTGCCTATTTCCTCTGTGTGTTAAAAACACCTTTGTTATTGTGAGTTGGGGGAAAGAAGGCTGAGCAGAGCATCGGTTTTACAGCCACCAAGTCATTCCCAGATTGTTTGGTTTCGTGGACTGCAATCTGCACTCTGGAACGTCACATCCTCAGCCCACGTTGTTGCGTTGCCCTCTCCCCCCTTCCTTCTCTCCTGATCCATTGGCATTTGTCCTTGGGCCAATGCTGCCCTTTCGCACGCTCATGGTTGGTCACTCTGAGGTGTGATTGCCCGCGTGCACACCTGCCTATTGCTGGGCTGACAATTGACCCAGGGGGAGTGAGCTCATTTCCAGCCTTGAAGGGTGGCCAAGGAGGAAAATCATTCTTAAGAATCTTATTGACTGGTCTCAGAAAGTGTCATTTGGGTAAGATCCTGTAGTATCTGAAAAGATATTAAAATGCTTGCTGAAGCAATCCATAGTTAAGAGGCTCTAAGATGGGAGATTAAGGATCACTTAATTAAATGAACTAGTGCTTCAAGTGACTCATGTGTGAACCCACAATGGGGAATAAATGGTTTAAAACAACAGCAAGAACAAAAGAATCCCGACACTTAAAACTGTTCCTGGGGAGTGTGGAGGGGGTGGGTGGGACCTGATTTGTAGCCACTCACACCTCCCTGGTGTCCATCAATGTCACTTGTCAATTGAATCCATCACTCTGTAATTGCTTACACTCTCAGGATAACCTGCTTGGATGTTTGCTGCTTGTGTGCAGACCCCAGAGGAGGAAAAGTTGGTTACACTTCAATAGCTTACTCTGTGAGACAGAGTTGAAGAACCTAAGTGACATCTCAGTTTTGTTTTTGACATCTCTGTTTTTTGTCTTCCAGAATATGATATACAATAGCAAAAATTGTGCAAGCTACTAACTTCCCACCAGATTTCGTCTCAAAGGGTTACAACGCAATGGCTACAACGTGACTGCTGAGTTGCTCTCACTCCCATCCTTTCTTTTTATTGTTTGTCTCTTTCTCTACAAACTGCAAGACAATGGTTGAAACCTCTAAGACATTTTCCATTTTAATAAACTAGTTGCAGACACCTCAAGTTCTTCTTTATTTTACCATTAAAATGGAGGTTTTATAATGCCTGGCCTATAACACACACACACACACACACACACGAGGTTCCAATGCATAGCAATGCATGCACTCAAATACACACACGGGAAGCCCCTACTTCCTTGTCATCTGAAGCCCACTCATCATATTGTGCTGCATCTCCACCATTTCCCTACGCTGAAACTACAATGCACACCAGTTACCTTTAAGCCCCTTCTGATGCATGGACACCCCCACCTGTTCCAGAGCAGGGCTGCACTCCAGGAGGTAATTCAAGGTTATGACTTTTGAGAACCAGAATGCCAGGCCTTTCTTCTAGATGCTACTAAGTGCATTTGAATCACCAGTCTTTGGGCTAGTTAATCGCATAGCCATTTGCTATCCCCCCTCACCACCACATGCCCGCCACCCCCACACACCCCGACACAACATTGGAAGTCCTCAGGCACTTATACCTTAATGGTCTGGTCAAACTCAGTTACCTACCCTCTTCTCTGAGCCCTGAAATCCTTGCTCTGCTCATGAGTGGATTCTGACTCATACAGACCCTGTAGGATGGAGTGGACCTGCCCCTGGGGGTTTCCAAGGCTGTAACTCTTTACATAAGCAGATGTCTTCCTCTTCCTCTGATGAAGCAGCTGGTGGCTTCAAACAGTTGCCCTTGTCATTAGCAGCCTGACCCGTAACCTGATACTTCACCTGGGCTCCTTAATGGTGTTGTTGTTGGGTTGGTTCAGACGCACACTTACCTTCTCTGCAACAGAAGGAGAACCTCCCAGTCCCACACCATCCTCACAGTTGTTCCCACGCTCGAGCCCATTGTGGCCGTCATGGTCCCAACCCATGTCTTCGAGGGTCTTCCTCGTTTTTGCTGCCTCTCTCCTTCACCAAGCAAGATGCTCTTCTCTGGGGACTGGTCTCTCCTGGAAACATGCCCCAAGTCTGTGAGACAAAGTCTCGCCATCCTTGCATCTAAGGAACACTCTCACTATACATCTCCCAAGGCAGCTTGTTTTGTCCTTTTAGCAGTCTGTGGTATTTTCAATATTCTTCTCCAGAAACACACTTTAAATGCATCAATTCTTCTTTAAGCTCCGTATTCAGTGTTCAACTTTCACACCCCATAGGAGGCAATTGAAACTCCCAAGGCTTGGGTCAGGCCCACCTTAGTCCTCAAAGTAACATGCTTGCTTTTCAATACTTTAAAGAGGTCTTGTGCAGCAGATTTAGCTCATGCAAAGATTGCTCTGATCTCTGACTTCTACTTCCATGAGCATGGACTCTAGATCCAAGCAAGAGTAGCAATATCATGAAAGTAGGGGGATGGTGGCGGGGGCGGGGGAGGAGGAGAAAGGGGGAACCCATCATAAGGTTGGATTAGAGGCCCTCCAGGGGGACAAATAACAGAAAGTTGGGTGAAGGGAGACAACAAAGAGTGTAAGACAGGAAGTAACAATAATAATGTACAATTGATTAAGGATTCATGAGTGTGGGATAGAGGGAGGAGTAAAAACAGGAGCTGATAATTGTTTTGGTAATGTAGATGGCAACATATGTACAAGTGCCCTTAATTGGGTCCCTTGAATGATGGATTGTTATTAGATTTGTAAGAGCCCCTCCCCCAATATAATAATTAATTTTAAAAATCCTTGACATCTTCAATCATTTCTCCAACGATCATGATGTCACCTATTGATCCAGTGGTGACAATCTAAACTTCTTTTCTTTTTATGCTTTTAATTTTTATTCATTTGAATCATTTTATTGGGGGCTCATAAAACTTTGATCACAATCCATACATATATCCATTGTGTCAAGCACATGTGTACGTGCGTTGCCATCATCATTCTCAAAACATTTTCTTTCTGCTTGAGCCCTTAATATCAGCTTCTCATTTCTCCCCTCACTCCCCCACCCTCTCTCACAAATCCTTAATAATTTATAAATTATTACTATTTTTTCTTGTCTAACCCTGTTCGATGTCTCCCTTCAACCACCTTTCAGTTGTCCATCCCCCAGGGAGGAGATTAGAGGTAGATGTTTGTGACAATCTGACACTGAGTTGGCACCCACACTGAAGGCTGCCATCCTTGGTCTCCATCCTCCAGTGCTTCAACTTCTCACGTTCAGCAAGTAAGATGCTGTCACCTGCATATCACCAGTTATCCATCAGCCTTCCTCCGCCCGCATGTCCCTTTCTTTTTCTTTTCACCCAGCCTCTCTGATGATTTGCTCAGCATACAGATTATACAAGTAAGGCGAGAGCATACAGCCCTGATAGAGTTTAAGCCACGCAGCACACTCCTGTTCCACTAGCACAGCTGTCTCGATCCATGGACACATTTCTCAGGGGCACAAGGAAGTGTTCTTGAATTCCCGTTATTTCAAGGTTCTTCATAGTTTGTTATGAACCTGAGATAGTTAACTTGTATTGTGCCAGCCTGGCCGATAAACACCTGTGGGGTGAATTGAAGGGCAGAGAGATAAATGGCTGGTGAGCCTCGCCTTTCTAGTATTCAGGTCTCTTGCTTTCTGATGGTCGGACCAGGGCGCAACCGCCTTAGCCAGTTCCCTGCTTCAGCTGGCAAGGTTTACTTCCTGCAAGACATCCCTGAGGAGAAGCCACATGGACTTAACCTGATGCAGTCCTAGGTGCTGGAGCAGTCATGTGGAGACCCTTGCCAATGCTGAAATGCTTACACATCCACTGATTTGGCTTTCCTCCTGCAGTCGGCATTATTGCGTGTGTTTTGTGGGTGCTTTGTGGGATGGAGGAGGACTTTGTGGATTGATGTCGGGCATATAGGCTAATGTTGGACTTGTGGGTTTGGGCAGCATTAGGTTGGGATGTTTTCTTGAGGTACACTTACCCTTTAGGTAAAACTCGCTCTCTTATACATATGGGTTGCTATAGATTTGTTTCTCTAATGTACCCAGACTAACACAGACCCACACAGAGAAATGCCTTGGCATAGTCAATAAAACACAAGTATGCATATTTCTAGTCTTCTCTGCCTTTAACCAAGATTCATCTGACATCCGAATGATATCCCTAATTCTATGTCTAGCCTGAACCTCTGACAGCTCCCTGTCATATATTATCAGGGAAGTTACAGGTTATCAAAAAATCAGAATCAATAAAGGTACAGTCACTGGTCCACAGCAACACCTCTCCCCTGCTAGAAGCCAAGTCTTTCGCTTGTCCTCAGCCTCTCAGCCATGGTCTCTTGGCAATCCTAAGTCTCATGGTCTAGTCTCTGCTCCTCTATGTCCCATCGTCTCTGTGCTGGAATCTATGGTGCCTCTGGTCTAGACTCCGCCACTTTGGGTAGACATCTGCAACGTGCTCTTCTGGTGATCCTGGGCTGGATTTTTCATTCTCTATGTGTCTGAGATGGCTCTTTCACAGAGAGCAATAGCTTCGATGGAGTGGTCGGTTTTTTTTCCTTTGAGCAGACCATACCCCCAAATAAATCAAGGATGGTGACTTAGGGCACACTCTCTAGTAAAGTACTTCACCCTCTTCATCCTGTAACAGAGGACTCCCTCCAAAATGGGATTATAGCCACAAGCATGGAGTCAAACACTTACGGAATGATGAGTAGACTGGCCATATTCATTGATGACATCTCACATATGAATTTGGTTCTTTGTAGGATTATGGACATTCTCCTATCTCTGACAGGATAGATTTTTTTTAATTTATTTATTTTTGGTGAGGAAAGACCATTCCACTTCAATGTGTCTCTTCTGACTATGTCTATCCTATGACTGCCTGATTAAAAACAGCCCAGACTGCCAACTAACAATCCTTGAAGTAACTAAAAGCTTTTATTTCTTGATGTGTTTTGTTTTGTTCTTTGTCAGTGTTTGTTGTTGTTGTTTTGTTGTATACTGTTGCTTAGTTTTGCTCTGTCTTGTTTTTGTGCATGTTATTATCTCCACAGGTCTGTCTATATAAGATAGGCTGGATGAACTATCTGGAGGAAAAACAACAGGACCGACAGTTCCGGGTGGACATGGGATAGGCGGGGGTGGGGGATCAGGAAGTGGTGCTAACAAACCCAGGGACAAGGGAACAACAAGGGATCCAAACTGGTGGTGAGGTGGGTGTGGCATGATCAAGGGTAAGGTAATGAAGAGGTACAGCTGAAACCCAGGTGGGGATGGAGCATGATAGTGGGACAGGAGGAAAGTCAAGGGAAATAGAGGAAAGAGCTAGGAGGCAAAGGGTATTTATAGAGGTCTAGACAAAGTCATGTACACATGCAAATATATATATATATGAGGATGGGGAAATAGATCTATGTGCCTATATTTATAGGTTTAGTTTTAAGGTGGCGGAAGGACCTTGGGCCTCTACTCAAGCACTCCCTCAATGCATGAATACGTTCTTCTATTAAATTGGCATTCTATGATGCTCACGCTCCACACACAACCGCTGAAGCCAAAGCAGATGAACAAGCAAATGTGGTAAAGAAAGTTGATGGTGCCCGGCTATCAAAAGATATAGCATCTGGGGTCTTAAAGGCTTGAAGATAAACAAGCGACCATGTAGCTCAGAAGCAACAAAGCCCACATGGAAGGAGCACACTAGCCTGTGTGATCATGAGGTGTTGATAGGATCAGGTATCAGGCATCAAAGACCCAGAACAAAAAAACATCATTGTGATTCAGGGGGAGTGTGGAGTAGAGACCCAAAGCCCATCAGTAGACAATTGGATATCCCCTTACTGAATGGTCACAAGGAGAAGAGAGCCAATGAGGGTTCAGTATAGCACCAATGAAACATACAATTTCCCTCTAGTTCTTCAATGTTCCCTCCCCTCCACTATCATGACCCCATTTCTACCTTACAAATCTGGCTAGATCAACCAGAGCATGTACATGGGTACAGATAAGAGCTGGAAACAGGGAATCAAGGACAGATAACCCCCCAGGACCAATATTGAGAGTAGCCATACCAGGAGGGTAAGAGTAAAGTGGGGGGAGAAAAGGGGAACCAACCACAATGATCTATTTATAACCGCCTCCCAGGGGGATGGAGAACAGAAAAGTGGGTAAAGGGAGACATCCGTCAGTGTAAGACATAAAAATAAATTATAAATTATCAAGGGTTCATGAGTGAGGGGGAAAATGAGGAGCTGATACCAAGGGCTCAGTAGAAGGAAAGTGTTTTGAAAATGATGGCAGCTGTAGGAGGCATCCAGCTGATCCAGGTGTTTACTAATGGGTGATCAATGACTCCCCTGTGCCCCTGTGTCTTCACAGACAGAAGCATTGCAAAATGACTGTTATTTGTGACTTTGCTGCTAAAAACATTGAGAGATAACTCAATTATTTACGATCTCTTTGAGGCTCTCTTGAATCTTGCATATCCGTGTGATTGTCTTTGAACCTAGTGCTTTTATTATCCTAAGGTTAAGAAACTGTGACTAGTTAAGTAACATTTGCATAGATAAGAGTTTAGGAATGTTTAAATTCTTTGATGTTTGTTTTGTAACCAATTCCCTTGTGTAAGAAGAGTATAAAAACCAAGCTTCAAATATACTCCAGACTTCAGTCCATGAGATTGGAGTCCTCCCGATCCCATGCTTTGTACATAGCTCTTTCTTTTCCTATCATCCACACGCCTCATTTTGAACCCAGCTTGATGCGGGATAGCTGGTCTAATCCCCTGCAGGCAGCAAATGTACAAATGTGCTTGATACAATGGATGGATGGATTGTGATGTTTCCCCCAATAAAATGACTTTTTTTAAAAAATTATGAAACAAAAATACAAACGTGCACGCCATTATGCTTCATGCATATCAATGTCAAAATCCTTAACTGAGTTTTCGTAAGTCATGTCTATGGAAAGGGTGATACACCCAAAACCACATGGGATTTACCCAGGAATACCAGGTAGGTTTCACATATGGAAATCATACTATTGACCACATTAATAGAATACAGGAGACAAATTATATTAAATCAATTGGTGTAGAAAATGTGTTTGAAAGTTCAACTATTCGTGGGGAAATTAACCAAGAAGTAGGAATTAGCATGATTTGATAAAGTGGTTTTTTTATCCATTTCCAACATTTCCATACTCGTCAGCAGCCCTGGTGGCAGAGTTGTTACATGCTGGGCTGCCAGCAGTTCAAAACCACCATCTGTTAGGTTTCTCTCTCCGGCCTAAATTTCAGCCTCAGTCCTTGGCTCCGCGCAAGAAAGATTTCACGCTGAAGCCGGGCTCGTGATCCAAGTGAATTTAATGAAAGTTCAAAGAAGCATCAGGTTTTACGCGGCACCCATTAGGATTCCTTTGTCCGTGCGGCCTGGCAGAGACTGCTCCGGGTCACACAAGGATCTCTCCCCTCCCACGAAGACGACCACACCGCACAAGCAAGCCAAGACAAGACCCCTCTCCCTCTCAGTCCTTGCCTTTTAAGGGTTCCCAGGGGAGGCGTGGTGAACGACCCCAGGTTGATCCCATTGGCTGAACTGCAGTCACCTGGCCCAGGTGGGCTGCTCCAGGTGTAACGCCCATTTGGGCCCACCAGCGGGAAAATCCAACTTTTGTCCTTTGCTGGCTCTCGGGGGCATGTGTAAATGGACTTCCCAATTCCCTAGGCTAAGCTACCTAACACATCCACGCAGAGGAAGAAAGATAGGACTTTCTACTCTGTCAACAGTGTCAGAGCCATTCCACCCTGTCCTGTAGGGGACATTCCACTCTGTCCTATGGGGGTGTTGTGAGTTGCCATCCAGTCGATGGCAGTGAGTTTGTTTGTATTTGTTCACCAGACTCCAACGTCTGACACTTAGTAAGGGGTTATTTGCAGGGTCAGCAGTTTGAAATGCCAGCCGCTCCTTGAGAGAAAGATGAAGCTTTTCACTAATTTTTTTTCATTTTGTTTTTGTGAGTGAGAGAGTGAGTGGGTGACAGTGAGTGAGAGAGTGAGTGTGAGAGAATGAATGAGTGAATGAGAGTGAGTGAGTGAGTGAGTGAGTAAGAATTGAAGCTTTCCATGCCTATAAGGATTTACAGCCTCAGACATCCGCAGGGGCAGTTCTCCTCTGTCCATGGGGTTATTCTGAGTCAGAATTGAATTGATGGCACTGAGGTCACTCTTTAAAAAAATTAATTAGGATTAATTCCTATATCAAATCATTCCCTAAGCCGATCATGTCCAGCAGAATTGTGCATTTGCTACCACAGTTTCCAAACATTCCTTTTCTATAAGAACCCCTTGACGTCATCACCCATTTATCCCCTCAGCCCAACCCCCTTATTCTATTTTCCAACACGATAGGTTCGTCAACCTGGTTTTCATACCCCCCAAAATGAGAAAACCAAAAACATATGGCAACTTCATGACCACACTTGTGAGATGCCCTTA
This sequence comes from Tenrec ecaudatus, assembly GCF_050624435.1. NCBI lineage: Eukaryota > Metazoa > Chordata > Mammalia > Afrosoricida > Tenrecidae > Tenrec > Tenrec ecaudatus. The sequence continues at coordinate 11,954,944 of NC_134533.1, forward strand.
ATATGTACAATCAAATTCTTAGTGGTCAATGTCAAACTGTCTCTACAGTCAGGACCAGTGCCCAGATATCCTCTCATCACTATTGTGTAACATTTTGCTGCAGGCAAGGCACTGGAGAGGAAGAATTAAATTACTTGAAACTAGCATGCAGAAAATGTGATGGAATCTACAAAACAATTACACCTAAGTGAGTTTAGCTAGCGTATAGATGACACAATAGAAAATTCAATTGTCTATTCCAGCCATGTTCAGTCAGAAATTAAGATGAATGAGGATATAATTTGTAGTTAGGTACCATTGTTTCGCTGTAAGGCTCACCTTCCACCTAGCACAGGGATTGGCCTCCAGCAGGAACACCCAATGTGTTCTCTTACACTCAACTGCTCAGATGGGAATGTCAAGGTGACCTTTCCTTGTAGAATATGGCAGTCTGGAGTGGTTTTACATGTGACTAAAATGGAATGCGTGTTTCACTGGGATTTGTATTCATTTCATACAACTGACAGCTCTGGTCACCTGGGGAGAGAGGACTTTTGTATTTTCACAGCAGGCGCACAGAGGGCTTTCGTCCTGGCTCAGCACCATGGGGGAGGCGGTGAAGAAATGGAAGTGTAGGCTGATGGAATGGTGAGACTGAGGCTGAGGAGGAATCCAGGGGGCTGGGGACCAAGGAATAAAAGCGCGGATGCAGTTGTATTGGTGGTAGGGGCTGAAGGAGGAGGGCGTATTTGCAGGGTGAACTGCAGAGGGCATCGGCGTGGTTGAAGAGTGTCTGGAGAGGAAGGGGAACATTGCAGGTGCACCTAGGGCCGGGTTCAATGCTTCATGCACACATTCTCATTTCATCTCCCAAGGGGACACTTCAGTCACTGAGATTAGGAAAGGCTGCGTGGCTTTCCCGAACTCAGAGCCCCGAAGGCCCAGGGGTTGAAACTTAAGGCCAACGTCCTCGCAGCCTCTCCTCGACCTGTTGGTCTTGGTAACTCACGAGGGCACGCGGGCACTGCCCTGCATTATGGGGAAGCTGAGCTGATGTTCCCCCTTAAGCGACACAGAAGTGTGTTCATATTGCAACACCTCCTTCACGTAGACTTACTCTCTTTGCCAACACCACCAAGTGTGAACTTACACTTTCTCTTCTTGACAGTAAACGTCAAGAAGAGTTTCAGAAGGAAGTCTATTTGCTTCAAGGAAAGGAGACCAAACTGCCCTGCAGCCCAAGCCCACAGTGGTCACAAGGACCTATCCATATTCCCAGCTGCCAACAATGAAACCCAACAAGCCAGCACCCCCCTGGGGATTAGAGGGAGTTGGTAGAGCATCGGTGTAAACACCGCCCAAATTAGGAAATCTACATTCAAACCAGCCCCAAAGAGCTTCCCATCACACTGCAGTGGAGGCAGGGAAGGCCATGGTCTGAGGAGAAGCATTTAGAATTCCTTGACAGGTAGAAACTTTTGGAGAGCAAGAACATCAGAGGAAACTGAAACTCACGCGGGTGCTGCAAGACCCCCTTCGGTGGCAAGAGCTAATCCTTCAGAACAGGAGACAACAGACGGTGGAGGCTAAGGCTCTGATCACCACTCGTGGCAGAGAGGGGAAAGGACAGAGAGAGAAACATACAACCAGAGACTACACACCCCCTGAGCCCTCTGCTGCCTCACACAAAGCATGGTTGCTCACTACACAAAACAAACAACAACGAAATAAAGAGACTGTGAGCATGTAGGGCTGTAAAGAGGAGGAGGCTTCCCAAAGTTCAGGACAAAATGGAATGAAAAGCTGATAGAACTTTCCCACAAACTTATTGAAGCCCCTCCTAGGTTGCTCAAAGCGTCTTAATTCCAGCAACAGAGAGATGAACTCTGGACCTCAGGAAACATGGGCATGAGGGACCAAAAACAGAGGAAGCCCTGGACGCTAAGGTGTCTGGCTAGTAACGGAAGAGTCCAACCCCACCATCGGCTCCGTGGGAGAATGACGTGGCAGCCTGCGACCTTGAAGAATACAGCGGTGGAAACCTGATGGGGTGGATCCACTCTGCTCTGAAGGTTGTGTGGGGGCTGGAATTCACTGGGCAGCAGTGGGCATGTGCCACACAGTGACTGCAATGTCGAGCGCCTTTTTTTTTTTCAGGGTCATTTGAGTTTTGGGGGAAGCCACAGTGGGTAAATTGGCTGCTGACCCCTTGGTAAATAAGATTTGAATCTCAGGGTGCATCCACTAACGAAACACATAAGCTTTATTGAGGAATACCCCAAATCGTCACCACTGGATCAATAGGTAGCATCCTGCATAATGGAAGGGAGCATTGAAGTTGTCAAAAAAAATTTGTCTTGCTTTGATCCATAGTCAATGCTCATGGACGCAGCAGTCAAGAGATCAAGGATGTGCTGCTTAGGTAAACCTGCTGCACAAAACTTCTGTAGAGTATTGAAAAGCAAGGATGCTCCATTGAAGACACAGGTGCACCTGACCCAAGCCAGGGTATTTCAATGGACTCATATACATGTGAAAGTTGGTCACAGACTAAAGAAGACTAAAGAGGTACCGATGCACTTGAAATGAGATACTGGACTTCCGGGAAGATGGCGACGGAGTGACACACACCAGAGGGACTCCGCAGAATCCAGCCCAGGAGAGTTGCTCAGAGTGAAATTCAACGCCACTGGATCGCAGGAGGTGCATCATAAAGATAAGTAGGCACAGATCCACGGGGTTTTGAGGGGCTGGGGGCTTTTGGCTTACCTCAGTGGAAGCCGGCTGGGGCTCAACCCTAGTCCAGTTGCCGGATCTGCCCAAGCCGGGACCATTTGGAGCCTGTAGCAGGGCTTGGTCTCAGCACAGCCACAGTTTTTCCCTATCTGCCTCAGGGCAGGAACAGGACACTTGTGGCTCCACTGGCAGGGATCGGGGTTCATCTACATTGTTGCTTCTGTTTGCGTCTCTGCTTTATATTCCCACACAGCCTTGGAGGGCTGCGCAGGGGTTTTTTCAAGGCACAGCCGCAGCCGCAGCCGCGCCGCGTGGTCTGAGCAGGGAATAAACCCAAACCCCCACAGCTCCATAGGCAGGGATCAAGCTTCAGCTATACGGCGGCATCTGTAAACATCTCTGCTCTCTGTCCCCCCATTTCTCTGGGGGCGGCTCAGCAGTTTTCTTGCGACCCTTCTTGGGGCTCAGCTGCAGACTACCGCTGGGGCTTGGGGCAGGGAGTAAGCCCTTGTAGATCCACAGGCAGGGAGTGGGACTCAGCTACATAGTTTCTTTTGCTTCCCTCGCTTCCCTGTACCCCTGCACAGTCTAGTCTCACTTTTTTATTTTTCTCACCCCCCCCCTTGATCCTGCCCTGCTCTCTCACACTCCATTTCGGACTTACAGGGCACTCCCATTGCCCTAGGGCATTTGCGCCTGGGTCACACCCAGCTAGGTGAGCTCCACCATGCATAGATAGCCCAAGGCTAGGGTAAGGCCTGCTTGCTCTCCAGGGGATACTCCTCAGACTTCTCACCAGGGAGTTCCTGCCTGTGTACCTGGGGACATAAGGCAGCTCAGCCAACACTTATCAATATTCAAACTAATAGCAGGAACTTCAGCCCAGCCTCTGCAACACTGGTGCAGGCAGTCGATCTGCCATCTGGGGCACTCCCCTGATAGGGAAGCCACAGGAAGATAAAGTGGTAGGTTAATCCCATAGCAAAATCAGCTGTAGACAGATCTAAGAAGAATTCCTATAAGTCTTCCAGAGAGAGACTAGAAAATGGCACCTGGTCCCTCAAAAACAACTCAACGCAAACAGCCATCACCCCCAACGACCTCAACGAAAAAACAGGAGAAACAAAAGGCAAAGGAAGAAGATGTCCTGAACATAACAACATACATAGAAGAAGCAGACATTGAGATGCCATACAAAGAAGCTCTCAGAATGGTGCTTGGAGCGATGCAGGATATGAGGGAAACACTACAGAAAAAGGATGAAATGATAGAGGAGATAAAAGACATATACCAAAGGAAAATACAGGAGTGTGAGGAGCAGATAACGAAAAACAATAGCAGAATCATGTTCCTTGAGAATCGATTGGAGGAATCAGAGAACCGCATCAGTGTCGTGGAGGACAGCAAAGCAGACTTTAATAAACGTGAACAAAAATCTAATAAGAGCATCAGAGAAGCCGAAGAAAACCTAAGAGCTATGTCTAATGCTATGAAGCGGAACAACATTAGAATTATTGGCCTGCCGGAGGAAGACACAACAAAGAAGTCATTTGCAACAATAGCGAGAGAATTCTTGGAGGAAAACTTCCCCAGCCTAATGAATGAAAACCAAGCAACCATCCAGGAGGCTGAAAGAACACCAGCACGACGGGACCCCAAGAAGAAATCACCAAGGCACATAATAGTTAAACTTTCAAACTTTAAGGAAAAGGAGAAAATCATGAGAGCAGCTAGGGAAAAGCAAGCAATCACATATAAAGGTTCCCACATAAGGATATGCTCAGACCTATCAGCAGAAACTATGAAAAAAAGGAGAGAGTGGAGTAACATATTCCAAAAATTGAAAGAAAACAACGCAAATCCAAGAATACTCTACCCAGCCAAATTATTGATCAAGATCGATGGAGAAGTAAAAGTCTTCCCAGACAAGGAAAAACTAAAAAAAAATACGTTACAACAAACCCAGCCTTACAAAAGATCCTCGCCGACTCAGTATGGGCAGAAGAACAACACTCACCAAGCACAAATAAGAGACCAACACATAGAACAACCTCACCCAGAGCACAACAAAGAGAAAACAGACCCCAAGATAGCAATGGCTTAAGGATGGAAAGAAGCCAAGAATGATACACACACAAAACACACACTAATGAGAAAGGAAAGTAGGAAAACTCCCAACACAAAAAGTATAAAACGGCATCACAGAGTCCGCACATGGAGATAATAACCCTGAATATCAATGGCCTGAACTCAGGCATTAAAAGACTGAGACTAGCAGAATGGCTTAGAAAACACAACCCATCAATTTGCTGCCCACAGGAGACACATCTCAAGGCTACAGACAAAAATAGTCTGGAGAAGGACCTACCAAGCAAACAGCAATACAAAAAAAGCAGGGGTTGCAATCCTTATCTCAGATAAAATTGACCTCAAAGTGCAAACCATAAAAAGAGATAAGGAGGGACACTATATAATGCTCAAGGGAATGATAGACAATGAACCACTAAGCATTGTAAACATATATTCCCCGAATGAGAGACCAGCTCAATACGTGAACCAAACACTCCAAAAGATTAAGAAAGAAATCACAGACCCGACAATTATAGTGGGTGACTTCAACACACCACTCACTGAGAAAGATAGATCACAGGGAAAGAAACTCAACAAGGAGACTAGAGAGCTAAACTCCACAATTAGACAATTTGACCTAATAGATATTTACAGAGCTTTTCATCCAAATACAAAAAATTTCACATTCTTTTCAAGTCCTCATGGCACATATTCGAAGATAGACCACATGCTGGGGCATAAGGCAAATCTACATAAATTTAAGCACATTGAAATAATACAGATCTCTCTCTCTGACCACTGTGCCATAAGACTGGAAATCAACAAAAGGAAGACAAAGAAAATAAGAGCAAATAATTGGAGGATGAATAACTCTCTACTGCAAAAGGAGTGCATACTGGTGCAGATCCGAGACGAAATCAGGAAATTTCTCGAAACCAACGAAAATGAGCACACGACGTACCAAAACTTATGAGACACAGCAAAGGCAGTCATCAGAGGAAGGTTCATAGCAATACAAGCACACCTAAGAAAGGAAGAGAGACTCATGACGGATACGCTGACACAAAATTTACAAAAACTAGAGCTGAGTCAGCAGGACAACCCTACTAATAGCAAAAGAAAAGAAATTATAAAAATCAGGGCTGAGATTCAGGAGAGGGAAAATAAAAACTCTATGGAAAAAAATAATATCGCTAAAAGTTGGTTCTTTGAAAAGATAAACAGGATCGATAGACCATTGGCAAACCTAACCAAAGAAAGGATGGAACAAATCTCAATAGCAAAAATAAGGGATGAAAGAGGGGTCATTACAACAGACCCTAATGAAATCAAAAGGATAGTTACACAATACTATGAAGGATTGTACTCCAATGAATTCAACAATTTGGAAGACATGGACAAATTCCTGGAAAAACAATCCCTCCCTAGACTATCCTCGGTGGACATCAAGAATCTCAACAGACCCATCGCAATAGAAGGAATAGAAAAGGTTATCAAGGGATTACCAACAAAAAAATCCCCTGGACCAGATGGATACACTGGAGAATTCTATCAAGCATTCAGGGAAGAACTAATACCAATACTACACAAACTTTTCCAGAACATAGAAAAAGATGGCAAACTCCCAAACTCCTTCTATGCAGCTAGTATAACTCTGATACCCAAACCGGGCAAGGATCCCACAAGAATCGAGAACTACAGACCGATATCCCTAATGAACATTGATGCAAAAATCCTTAACAAAATACTAGCCAACAGAATACAAAAGTATATAAAACAAATAATTCACCATGACCAAGTGGGATTCATACAAGGGATGCAGGGATGGTTCAACATACGAAAGACCATTAGTATTATTCATCACATTGACATGAAAAAGTATAAGAATCACATGATAATATCAATAGACGCAGAAAAAGCTTTCGACAACATCCAACACCAATTCTTGTTTAAGACACTAGCGAAGATAGGAATGGAAGGAAAGTTCCTCAAGACAATACAAGCTATATATGAAAAACCAACAGCTAAAGTGGTAGTCAATGGAGAAAAGACTAGCACAATCCCACTGAAAAAGGGAACCAGACAAGGATGCCCCTTGTCTCTACTCCTATTTAATATCGTGCTGGAGGTTTTAGCTAACAGCATAAGGCAAAGAAGTGACATCAAAGGTATTCGTCTGGGGAAGGAAGAGGTGAAACTATCGTTATTTGCAGATGATATGATTTTATATATGGAAAATCCCAAAAGTTCCACAAGGGGAGTACTGGAAGCAATAGAGGAGTTTGGCAGAGTGGCAGGATACAAGATCAACAAACAGAAGTCCATCGGACTGTTATACACATCAGATAAGACCACAGAAGAAGAGATCAAAAAGGTGGTACCCTTCACAATAGCCAAACACAAGCTGAAATATCTAGGGATACACTTGACTGAAAAAACAAAAGATCTATATAGGGAAAACTATAGAACACTATTACAAGAAACCAAGAGCGACCTCAACAAATGGAAGAATATTCCATGCTCTTGGATTGGGAGACTTAATATAGTTAAGATGTCAGTTCTGCCAAAAGCACTAGATAAGTTTAATGCTATCCCGATACAATTACCATCATCTTTCTTCAAAGAAATGGAAAAACTGATTACCAACTTCATATGGAGAGGGAAGAAGCACAGAATTAGCAGAGAACTCCTCAAGAAGAAGGACACCGTGGGAGGGCTTGCTTTACCTGCCTTTGGCACATACTATGCAGCCACAGTTCTCAAAACTGCATGGTATTGGTACAATGACAGATACTCAGACCAATGGAAAAGAACTGAAAACCCAGAAATAAAAGCATCAGCATACACACAGCTGATCTTTGACAAGGGCCCCAAAAAGATCAAATGGGAAGCAGATGCCCTCTTTAACAAGTGGTGCTGGAAAAAATGGATATCCACATGCAGAAAAATGAAGCAAGACCCTTATCTCACTCCATGCACAAGAATAAACTCAAGGTGGATCACAGACCTTGAAGTTAAACCCCAAACTATTAGGGCCATCAATGAGGGAATTGGGACCAACTTGAGAACTTTGGCTCAGAGAATACACAGGCTATCAGAAATAGGGAAGGACACAAACACAGAGGAGGCACAAATCGACAAATGGGATATACTGAAGATAAAACACTTGTGTACATCTAAAGAATTCACCAAGAGAGTAATAAGAGAGTCCACAGACTGGGAAAACATCTTTAGCAATGACACATCAGACAAAGGCCTTATTACTAAAATCTACAGTATTCTGCTAGCTTCCAAAAAGAAAAAAAACCAATAGCCCACTTGAAAGGTGGGCAAAGGACTTGAACAGAAGTTTCCCGGGGGCAGAAATCCGAATGGCCAACAAACATATGAGAAAATGTTCCCGATCTTTAGCCATAAGAGAAATGCAAATTAAAACAACAATGAGGTACCACCTGACACCCTCAAAGGTAGCCCAATTCAAAAAAACAGAAAGCAACAAGTGTTGGAGGGGCTGTGGGGAGACAGGAACTCTCATCCACTGCTGATGGGACTGTAAGTACGTACAGCCACTATGGAAATCAATCTGGCGATACCTAAAACAGATGGAAATAGAGTTACCATATGACCCAGCAATCCCCCTACTGGGCATATACCCAGAAGAGGCAAGAAACAAACCAAGACCAGACATCTGTGCTCCAATGTTCATTGCGGCACAGTTCACAATTGCAAGGAGTTGGAAGCAACCCAAATTTCCATCAACTGACGATTGGATTAAAAAACTGTGGTATATACATACAATGGAGTACTACGCATCACTAAAAAGCAGTGATGAACGTATGAGGCACATAGCGGCATGGGAAGAACTGGAGGGAATCATGCTAAGCGAAGTAAGTCAGGCACAAAAGGACAAGTACAACATGAGTCCGCTGAGGTAAGAATTTAAATTTTTTTTTAAAAAAGCAAAAGTGGCATAGGGAAAAAAGCTACTGTATACAAACATTTTAGGGGTGAAGACTGTGTAGTATGGAAGAGACCAGACCGAAACCAGGGATGTACATGGTAGACAATGGTGGAGGAGGTGGGGAAAGGAAAACAAAAGGATGAATACAAGGAAGAAAAGGGTAGTGGGGTCATGGGGCATTAATCCACCCAAGGGGAGGGTATTGTTTATATCTCCACAGGGAAAGTGGGACCAGACTTCAACCCAGTGCCTCAAGGTGTGAATGCAATATCCCGGCGTGGAGTACGGAACCAGTGGAGATGTCTGGGAGGCTGGCCCCAGCACCATAAATTAAGTGGATTCCTGCCCCTCCCCCGAAAAGAATTTGTTCCAAAGGACGACATTGACTCTGCAGCTCCGGGAGATGAACGTATCTGATCAGAACACACGGGAGCAGATGAAGGGGCAGGAGGAGAGAGTGGAGCACAGCCTGGCCCACCAGGCCGTGATGATGATGTTCCTGAGTAGAGCAGCCAGTCCACAGAGAGAACAACATGGCTGGCCCCACTATGAGAAATGATGCCAATCAGTGACTAAGGGTGATACAGGGGACAGCACCGGAGACACAGTGTGAGAATTGCACCTGACCTGATCCCACCACACCGAGGCAAATCACTGGGGGAGTGCAGCGGAACAGCAAGGGAATGGAGTGGCAAGGTCCCCAGGGAATGCTGAAAGTGGACTTTGGGGCCAGGGCGTGGTGCCCCAACAGACTGGACTGGAAAATGCTCCTAAGGGCCAGCAAACGATCCCTGAACTAACTACAAGCTTTTCTCTTGTGAACTGTTTTGTTCTGTTCTTTGTCAGTGGTTTGTTTTTGTTGTTTTGTTGTTGCTTTGTTTTCCTCTGTCTTGTTTTCGTGCATGTTAGTGTCTCCACAGGTCTGTCTGAATAGGACAGGCTGGATGAACTATCTGGAGGAAAAACAACGGGACCGACAGTTCCGAGGGGACTTGGGGTGGGGGGGTAGGAGGGGTAAGGAAGTGGTGTTAACAAACCCAGGGACAAGGGGAAAACATGGGACCCCAAATGGTAGAGAAGGGGGAGTGGCAGGCCTGGTGGGAAATGATCAAGGGTAAGGTTGCTTAGAGAAGAGGTATACTCTAGCCCAGGTGGTGACGAAGCATGGTAGTAGGGCAGGAGGAAAGTCAAGGGAGATGGATGAAAGACCTAGGAGTCAAAGGGCATTCATGGAGGTCTAGACAAAGACATGTACATGCAAATATATATAGGAGGAGGGGAAATAGATCTATGTGTCTATATTTATAGGTCAAGTATTAAGGTGGCGGAAGGACCTTGGGCCTCTACTCAAACACTCCCTCAATGCATGAATACCTTCTTTTATTAAATTGGAACTCTATGATGCTCACTCTCCCGACACAATGGCTGGAGCCAAAGTGGGTGAACAAGTAAATGTGGTGAAGAAAGCTGATGGTGCCCGGCTATCAAAAGAGATAGTGACTGGGGTCTTAAAGGCTTGAAGATAAACAAGCGGCCATCTAGCTCAGAAGCAACAAAGTCCACATGGAAGAACACACCAGCCTGTGTGATCGAGTGGTCCCAAAGGGATCAGTTACCAGGCATCAAAGAACAAAAAATCATATCATTGACTGCACACCTCCATGATAGGATCGCTGAAGACAAATGGGTGCATAAGCAAATGTGGTGAAGAAAGCTGATGGTGCCCGGCTATCAAAAGAGATAGTGTCTGGGGTCTTAAAGGCTTGAAGGTGAACAAGCGGCCATCTAGCGCAGAAGCAAAAAAGCCCACATGGAAGAAGCACACCGGCCAGTGCGATCACGAGGTGCCAAGGGACCAGGTATAAGGCATCATGCAAAAAAAAAAAAACGATATAAGTGTGTGTATGTATGTGTATATATGTGTATATGTATATATATACCATATTAAATGAAGGGGGAAGTGCAGAGTGGAGACCCAAGGCCCAAGTGTCGGCCAATGGAGATCCCCTCATAGAGGGGTTTAGGAGAGGAGATGGGTTAATTAGGGTGCGAGGTAGTACCGATGAAGAACACAGCTTTCCCCCAGATCCTGGATGCTTCCTCCCACCAACTACCATGATCCGAATTCTACCTTGCAGTCCTGGATAGGACATAGGCTGTACACTGGCACATATGAGGGTTGGAGGTACAGGGAATCCAGGGTGGATGATACCTTCAGGACCAAGGATGTGAGGGACGATGCTGGGAGAGTGGAGGGTGAGTGGGTTGGAAAGGGGGAACTGATTACAAGGATCCACATGTGACCTCTTCCCTGGGAGAGGGACAGCAGAGAAGCGGGGAAGGGAGACTCCGGATAGGGCAAGATATGACAAAATAACGATGTATAAATTACCAAGGGCACATGAGGGAGGGGGGAAAGAGGAGGGAGGGGAAAAAAACAAAGAGGACCTGATGCGAGGGCCTTAAGTGGAGAGCAAATGCCTTGAGAATGATTGGGGCAGGGAATGTATGGATGTGCTTTATACAATTGATGTATGTATATGTATGGATGGTGATAAGAGTTGTATGAGTCCCTAATAAAATGTAAAAAAAGAAAAGAGGAGAAAAAAATGATTAGGGCAAAGACTGTACAGAAGTGCTTTATACAATTGATGTATGTATATGTATGAACTGTGATAAGAATTGTATGAGCCCCAATAAATTGTTAAAAATAAAAAAATAAAATACCAAAAAAAAAAAAGAAATGAGATACTGGAGAAGAATATGGAAAGGTCCACAGACAGCTCAAAGGACAAGTCAATCTGTCTTGGGAGAAGAAGGTACAGCCAGTGTGCTCCTCAGAGGCAAGGGTGATGAGACTCAGTCTTACCTACTTTGTGCGTGTTGTCAGGTGAGACCAGTTTCTGGAGCAGGACATCCTGCTTGGTAACATACAGGGTCGGCGAAGGAGAGGAATGCTCTTAAGGAGATGGTCGGATGCCATGGCTGCCCCATTGGGTTCAAGCAGAGGGACCAATGTGAGGTTGAGGCAGGATCAGGCAGTCTTTCTATCTATTGTCCTTAAGGCCACCATGGGTCGGAACCGATTACATGACGTCTATCAACACCACCAACAACATTGAGGATCAATAACTCCAAAGGACAGGGCTTCTATTGTTCCCACCCCTGCACATCACTGCTGTGGCCCAAAGGTCTGTCTGTGGAACAACAGCAAAGCAAACAGTGAAACCAAACAAAGACACTGAAGGATCCTACAACTTCTAGTGCAACAGGATCCTGGCCTGTCTCCCAAGGAAATTTTCCAGTTCCTTCCTGCAGTTCTTCCGGGATGTCTACCTCTAGCTCTATAGCATTGTAAAAGACACGAAACACTTCATTGCTGTGGAAGCTACAGGGTCACCCCCTTTCATCTCTAGGCAATTCTTCCTCCAGATTTTCTTGAGGTGAATTCCCTTGTCCAAGGAGAGATGCATTGGTAATAGCCCGCATGCTGGTGAGTCAGCCACCTCTCACGCCATAAAGCATCGTAGGATGGAAGCGTGTTCAACGTGGAGGAAGAAAACTTCTGGGGTGCTATTTGTGACTCTCCTGGGCTGGGCTAATTTCCTACCAGCAGAGCTCAGCAGATCGTTTGAATGCAGCTGGCTTCACCAGGATTTGGGGAGAACTTTAGGACACTGGAAAGCCTCCCATTGTGTATTTCATCGTTGCTTCACCAGTGATTGTGTGTTGGCTCTTGCCAGAGCACAGGGGCTGATGTGCGGTATAATGGTTGTAATGTGATGTTTAAGCCTTTGTCCCACAAGAGACCCTAGCTGGTGCCCGTGTTGGCTGGAATTCTCAAAAAGAGACTGCTGAGTGAAGCAAATGCCAACAATTGGTAAATCTGCTTTAAAGTTTGCAGACATTAATTCAACTCCACTGATCACTGCCAATTTTCTGGACGTTTGAAGCTCCCTTCCAATACAGGAGATTGTATTCCTGGGGCACGACATATGGTGAAGAACCAAGCTTCCACCTTCATTGAGGAGAAGGTCTCAGGCCACCCAGAGATTGTACATGTCATTGATGGTTCACATTATGCCCTTGATATGAGATGGGCTATGAAGCACATCTGCAGGCATGAGAAACTTCCCTAAATTCTAGGTTGTGTTCCAAATGGTACCTGGGCCAGCCTCCTAGCAGGATGGATGACACAAGGAGGGAAGTGTAGCCAACAGAATCTACCCCTAAATCAAAACCCACTGCCATAGAGGCAAGCCCGATTCATAGCAGCCCTATGTAGGCTTTCTGACATTGTCAGTCTTTATGGGAGCAGATAGCCCCATCTTTTCCCCAGGGAGCACCTGAAGAGATGATCCCAAACCTTACCTGTTTCCCAAGTGGCACCTGGTGGTTAGGGTAGCATCCCAACTTGGAAAATGCTGGTGTAAGTCAAGCATTTCTGATTTTTTCCCCGACACATCTCAACCTTCCTAATGCCACGGCCCTTTAATACAATTCCTCAAGTTGTGGTGACCACACCCACAAAATTATTTTCTTTGCTACTTTGTAACTGTAATGTTGTTACTGTTGTGACTCTTAATGTAAATATCTGATATTCAGGATGTATTTTCATTGTTACCATTTGAACATAATTAAAGCATCATGATTTATCAGAAAACAATGTCATTATATATTATGAAATATTTATTTCTAATTACAAATAAATGAAATTATGTCTTGAATCATGGTGTATCATGGGTAGCAGTCTTAATATAACAACAGTAAACTACATTGCTACATTTTGCGACAGTATGCGTAAAAGGCCAACATCAGTGCGAAGGTTGAGAGAGAGCTTCTTTCTCTCCACATCAGAAATTCTCGGGGCAGTTTTTGCAAGAGCACAGCGAAGATCATCTTCCACAACAAGTCTGCTTCTGTATTTAGACTTGATAACCAACAAGCTGGAAAACCCTGTTTCCAAAGATATGCTGTTAGAAATGGAATATGGAGGCACAGCACAGTCTCAGACAGAACAGGATATGACTGCAAACACTTGATCCAGAACTTTGTAACTGTCATTGTAGAAAAATCAGTTCTCACTGCATCACTGTTAATAAGTTCAATGAACTCCTCTTGTGCAGTCTCAGGAATATCTGTAACTTTGACAGTGAATGGGCTTCTGGCAAGTGTAAATGGGGTGTCAGGTAGATTTGGAAAGTATGATGAAATTTCGTCTGCAAGCATGTGCAAGTGTTCTTTCACAGAAATTATCATCATAATCTTTAATCCTTTTGTCTGGTTCAATGTCATGTTCCTCAAAGAAATCAGAGAAGGTAGGCAACGTGTAAATTTTTTTTTTTTTTTTTGCCAAAGCTGAAGTTTCATTTGGAATGATCAGATCTGTTCAGACAAATCGAGGCATGTTGCATTTGGTCCCGGCAGTGATAAATTTAACTCATTCAAGATGGCAAAGATGGCAACCAAGTAAGCTATTTTCTGCAGTTCACTTTTAAGGTTGAAAAGTAAGAGGAACAGTGTCTCAGTTCCTAAGACCATCAGAATTATGTGTTTTCTTTTTTTTTTTTTTTTACATTTTATTAGGGGCTCATACAACTCTTATCACAATCCATACATATACATACTTCAATTGTATAAAGCACATCTGTACATTTCTTTCCCTAATCATTTTCTTTTTCTTTACATTTTATTAGAGGCTCATACAACTCGTATCACAATCCATACATATACATACATCAATTGTATAAAGCACATCCGTACATATTTTGCCCTAATCATTTTCAAAGCATCTGCTCTCCACCCAAGCCCTTTGCATCAGGTCCTCTATTTTTTTCCCCTCCATCCCCGCTCCCCCCTCCCTCATGAGCCCTTGATAATTTATAGATTGTTATTTTGTCATATCTTGCCCTATCCGGCATCTCCCTTCACCCCCTTCTCTACCGTCCATCTCCCAGGGAGGAGGTCACATGTGGATCCTTGTAATCAGTTCCCCCTTTCCAACCCACTCACCCTACACTCTCCCAGCATCGCCCCTCACATCCTTGGTCCTGAAGGTGTCATCCACCCTGGATTCCCTGTGCCTCCAGCCCCCATATGCACCAGTGTACAACCTCTGCCCTATCCAGTCCTGCAAGGTAGAATTCAGATCATGGTAGTTGGGGGGAGGAAGCATCCAGGATCTGGGGTAAAGCTGTGTTCTTCATCGGTACTACATCGCACCCTGACTGGCCCATCTCCTCTCCTAAATCCCTCTATGAGGGGATCTCCAGTGGTCAACACTTGGACATTGGGTCTCCACTCTGCACTTCCCTCTTCATTCAATAGGGTATATATATATATATATATTGCATGATGCCTTATACCTGGTCCCTTTGGCACCTCGTGATGGGACCGGCTGGTGTGCCTCCTCCATGTGGGCTTTATTGCTTCTGAGCTAGATGGCCGCTTATTCACCTTCAAGCCTATAAGACCCCAGACTCTATCTCTTTTGATAGCCGGGCACCATCAGCTTTCTTCGCCACATTTGCTTATGCACCTGTTTGTCTTCAGCGATCATATCATGGAGGTGTGCAGCCAATGATATGATTTTTTGTTCTTTGATGCCTGATAACTGATCCCTTCGGGACCACATGATCACACAGGCTGGTGTGTTCTTCCATGTGGGCTTTGTTGCTTCTGAACTAGATGGCCATTTGTTTATCTTCAAGCCTTTAATACCCCAGTCACTATCTCTTTTGATAGCCAGGCACCATCAGCTTTCTTCACCACATTTACTTTTTCACCCACTTTGGCTTCAGAAGCTGTGTCGGGAGAGTGAGCATCATAGAGTGCAAATTTAATAAAAGAAAGTATTCATGCATTGAGGGAGTGCTTGAGTAGAGGCCCAAGGTCCCTCCGCCACCTTAATACTGAACCTATAAATATAGACACATAGATCTATTTCCCCATCCATATATATATATATATATATATATATATATATATATATATATATATATATATATATATATTTGCATGTATATGTCTTTGTCTAGACCTCCATAAATGCCCCCTGGCTCCTAGCTCTTTCCTCCATCTCCCTTGACTTTCCTCCTGCCCTACTACCATGCTCCGTCCCCACCTGGGCTACAGCTATACCTCTTCTCTACGCAACCTTACCCTTGATCATTCCCCACCAGGCCTGCCACTCCCCCCTCACTACCATTTTGGGTCCCATGTTGTTCCCTTGTCCCTGTGTTTGTTGACACCACTTCCTTACCCCCCTACCCCTCCCAACCCAAACATCTGTACATTCTTTGCCCTAATCATTTTCTCTTTTTTTTCTTCCTTTTTTTTTTACATTTTATTAGGGGGAAATTATGTGTTTTCTGATGGTCTCAGATGACCCCTGTGAAAGGGTCGTTCAACCCCCAAGGGGGTCGTGGCCCACAAGTTGAGAATCGCTGTCTTAGAGTGTGACACAGACAAAGACTTTTCTGGCTGTGGGGAGAGCTTGTGAACAAGGTCAAAGAGACAGTCTATTGGTGTCCAAGTGGCCTTCTCCATCCCGGAAGCCTCACCTCCCAGCTTGTAGTGAGAGGTCTGAGGATGTGAGAGCTGCTGGCAGATGGTCTGCAGGAGTGCTTACAATCATGGCTACTTGAGCCCATTTGTTTTCCTAATGACCTTCAGGACACCAATCTCATGAATCCAACAATGACACAGACAATGACATTGAAAAATTTGTAACTGAAGTCATGGCAGGGACATGGGCAGCAGCAGAGATGATCAGACACCTTACCTGTTTTCCAAGTGGCATGCGGCACAGGGGATTGCCGGGGCTCCTTCGAACGATGTGTGAGCAACGGGTCAATGATGAGATTTGGGTTCTGCTCTGAAGAGAGGGAAGGCTTCTATACTGTCTGTGGGGCAGAACCATATCCCTTATGTTTAGTCTTGTTTTCGTTGTGGACACAAAGTCATCCACCAAAAACACGAGGTCAGGATTTTGAAGGAGTCAGTACCAAATGAGAGGGAATAAAAAGAGAAAGATCTTCGGTTGCTTGGTTAAACTTTTGGGATTCTAGGTGGAGATGTTTCTAGAAGAGGGTCAGGGAAAGCATCTATGAGTCCAGGGGAGAAATGCATAATTCGCCAGGAAGGGTCTCTGGGACCCCACAGGGAGGTTAACTTCTTCTTTGAAGGTACGGGTCTGGGCCAAATGAGATGCTCCAGAAACTGCCTGCAGAATCAATGGTCTGTATTAAGGTTCTAGTGGGTACAGGGCTGCCTTTTCTTTCTACGTAATTTGCAACGAGAGATTATGACAGAGGAGACTGGAAAAGAGAACCAACTTGACCATGTGGTTGGTCTAGGGTCAAACTGTATTTGGACGAGAGGGTCTAGAAGTGAGTCCTTAAACTCCCAATTGTTTGAGCCTCTTGGGGAGTGTTTGTGTGCTTTCTAGGGTATGTGCTCACCAGGATGAAGACCTAGTCTAGGACTCCTAGGACTTACAACCGCAACCAGAAAGGACACGTGTGCATGGCATACTCTGATGAGGACAGGAGTCCAGAATCACTGTGTACCTGCAAGACAGGTAATATTTATCCCCACACAGAGCCAGGATCAGAGGCACATTTTCATGACCTTAAGACTAAAGAACATTGCCTGCTGGCAGAAATGGTCAGGCTGAATTGATATTTTTCTTTAGGGATGAGCAGATTAATTTTGTTTGGTTTATTACTTATCATCTTCCTTTCTGTTACACAATTTTACAAGGTGACATTTACCGATCACTTAAGATGTGTCAGCTGATGTGCTCAGCATTTCGCCTGTGTTCCACTAATCCTTACAAAGTAGGCACAGTGTGATCATTATTTTTCAGTGAAGGAAACAGAGGTCAAACAATTTGTTGATGACCAACAAGTATCAGAGTTGAGCGTGAACACAGGTAGTCAGCCACCAATGTTGCTTTCTTACCAAACCAATGAACCCAATCAATGAATCTAATCAATGAATCCAATCAATAAATCCAATCAATGAGCCCAACCAATGAACCTAATCAATGAACTCAGTTAATCAACCAATCAATGAACCCAATCAATTCTTATTTTGAAAGATTCACACAACACTCAAGAAAACAGAACAAAATATAAAACTAATTAGACTACCCTTTTAAATTCAGGGGTGTGCAATTTGGAGAGTAGACTGAGTTACTGGATGCCTTTGCTTTTTTTTTTTTTTTGCCACAGCGTGGGCCTAGAACAGGCCCTTTATACGTGTGTCATACATGCACAATCCGTGTTCTCACGCCATGGGAGACGTGCACGGGGCGGCTGTGAGGGCGAGACGCCACAGCAGGAGCATGGGGTGGGGCCCGGCATGCATGTTGCACCTGCTGCACACATGTTCTGACACGTGAAACACCCTCAGAGAGCACGTGAGGGGACCGGACGCCAACGCTTCCTGCTCCGCCGGTCCTTTCCACCTTTGTCACCACCCCGCCGGGCAGCCACCTTACGTCCCGTCGACACTTGGTGAGATGGGAGTAGAAGCATCCAGTCCTCGGGGAGCCTGCTGGGCTTCCGGAGTCCACGGCAGAGAGCATCCTTGCCCTCCAAGTCTAGTGTTTGTATTTTGACGCTTTCTCAGCAGGGTCCCAAGGCCCTCAGGTCTTTCCAGGCAGCCTGGGGCGCGTGCACATCCCGTGGGTCCACAGGCCCTCAGAGCTGTCCGCACGCTCTGTGGTGCCCTGAAAGCCCCCCGATAGAGGTAGCCGGGGTTGACCGAGCGTCACACCTGTGGGCCCCGGGGGACCCCACCCCACCCCACGGTTCTCCAACCCAGCAGCACTGGAGATACTGCTGCAACCATTCACACAAGAGAATGTCTGGGAGGGAAAGGCGTCCTTGGGGCAAGTGGCCTTTCGAAGAAGGCTGCCATGAGGCGCCCCTGCCCGCCTGTCCTCCTCACAGGCGTCTTTGCATTTTGAAGTCTATCTTCTAAATGAGGAATGTAGCTCTGCTTAGACTCCCTTTTATTTATATCCACGAAGAGCCCTGGTGGAACCGTGGTTAAAACTCCCTAATTGCTAACCATAAGGTAGAAGGTTTGAGTCCACTAGCCTAGCTGCCAAAGAAAAGACCTGCTCACGTAGTCCGTTCCCATATACACTCCAGCCTAGGAAACCTTAAGACACAATTCCACCATGACTCGGGGCGTTCGTGAGTCGGATCCCACTCAACAGCAGTCGCTTCTTATGTCTGGGAGTGTAGTTCCTGGAGTTTAACTTTCAAAGGTTAAGAAATGTTACTTCAATATAATTCTTTCTTTACTGTCGTTTTTACTATTGTAAAATGACATTCCCGCCCCCCCCCCACCATTCTGTTATATATTGGAAACAGCTGATTTATAGCAAAAGGATTGAAAAATAATGGTGATCACAACAGTGCCTGCTCATAAGGACTAATAGAGCACAGACAAATGCTGAGCACAGCCGCTGGCCCATCTTAAGTGATCGGTAATTGTCACTTAATGAATGGAATCACATAACAGAAGGGAAGATAAGTAATATGTTTATTTGTACATCATGAATTTAGTCAGCTTGATGAATTCTATTATTTCTAGTAGTTTTCTTCTTCTTCATCTTCTTCCTCTTCTCTTTTTTTAGTAGCGTCTCATGAATTTCCGTGATAGCCAATCAACTATGAATGGTGACCACTTCATAGATTTATCAAGATGGATTATTCTTTCCTTGCTTTATTTCTCTAAGTATTGCTCCTTGCTTTGTCTTTGTTATTGTCTTAGTACACTGTCTCTTTTGAATCAGGTTATCTTGTGGCTGAATGGTAAGTTAACAGGAAATAATATCCCACAATACTTTTCTATTTAAGGCCTAATCAATTTGTTTCAAGACTTACTGAACCTGAAGGAAAACATTGGCTATCTCTTCCTTCCTGGCCTGTGGATAAAGGTTAAATGCCGTGAGGACTTTGGTGTGGCAATTCTCCAGCTCCAGTGCCTTTCCCTCCATCCTGCTCCTTTTGCCTCAGTGAACTTGGTGGCCCAATTTGGCATCATGTGTAGAATCTGGAATCATCCATCCCTGGAAAGGGCAAAGAAGGAGCAGCACAAAGACCAAGTGTCCATATTGAGACATTCTGAGGCTCCAAGAAGACATGGAGTTCTTACAGATGAAGATCCAAGACTACAGACCTTAGGGGAAGGCATGGGGGGTGAAGGGGAATCGATCACAAGGATCAACATATAAACCCCTCCCAGGGTGACGAACATCAGAGAAATGGGTGAAGGGTGACAGAGGACGATGTAAGATATGAAAAAATTAATCTATAACTTATCAAGATTCATGGGGGAGGGAGGGATGGAAATACGAGGAGCTGATATCAAGGGCTCAAGTAGAAAGAAAATGCTTTGAAAATGTTGATGGCAGCATACGTGTGAATGTGCTTTACCCAGTGGATGAATGTGGGGATTGTGAGAAGAGATGTAAGAGCCACCAATAAAAGTATTTAATTATAATAATAAAAGAGTACAAACTTCAGTATGGGTTATGTCTAAACCGTCAAACCAAACAAACAAATCTTTTCTCACTGTATAAGCAACATCATGATATGTGGAGAAAAGATCGCAATTGTCACAGAGGCAGCTGTCCAAAAAAATCAACAGGCATAATGCATCGGGCAAAACTGCAAAACAGAACATAAAATTCTAGCTAACTTTTCACACAAACACTTAAGCAATGCAGGAAAGCTGCAATAAGAGGACAGAAGTTCTTTCTGTCTCTGGCATGATGGAGGAATTTTCTAAAAGAGTACCCTCTAAAGAGAACACAAAAGACATTCTGGAGAATGAAAAATGGAAGGCAAAGTTGGAAGGGACTTTGAAACTTGGGAGAAGGGACTGACATGATTTATTTCCTTTTTGCAACTTTGGCTCAAGAGCAAGCCAGGCATGGTCCTGGGCTGGCCCAGTGTGAAAGTTGGGATAGAAAGTCTGACCTAGGGAATCAGAAGACAGAGTGAGGACAGCCACATCTGCTGGCAAGTGAAGGTGGGATTTAGGAGAAAGAGCTGCAGAGACTAGACCCCTATGTTCTCAGTGTAAATGCTGCTCAAGCCTCCTTACACCATGGATGCCTGGGATTCGTGTGTGTGGATACTAAACAAACTAGAGCTTCCATTCCAAATGGTTAATTCAGGTTTAATTTGGATGACTTGCCTTTCCACCTCAGATTTAATTAATTCAGAATTAACATACTAGCTTGCTTTCTGGGGGAAGGCTAAAGAAGAATCATGGGGGTGTGTAGGGGGAAATGGGGGGAGATCTGGCGGATGGGCAGACCCGGTGTAAAGGTGGAGTCAGATTCCATAGATCAGGAATAAAAATGCAAAAACCCAGAATGTACTGGTTCGAAGCTCTGCCAGAAACAAACTCAAGTACACGTGAGCTGCCGCCTAAGATAGAGGAAAGAGGAGTGTAGAAAGAATTCACTGTTAAGGCCTGCCAAGTGTACGACCTCATGTTATAATAATAGAATAGCAATAATAATAATAGCAGCGAGTTAAAGAAAAAGACATATTATTTCACAGTGAAAGATTATGAAACGGCGTTCACAGTAGATTAAAAAACTCGCAGTGGTTAAAGTACTCGGCTGCTAACCCACAGGCCGGTGGTCATAACCCTCTACGCAAGAATGGCGCGGGAGCTGTTTTTTTTTTTATATAAAGATTTACCACCTTGGAAACCCTATGAAGCCATTCTCTTCTGCCCTAAAGGGTTGCTCTGAGTTGAAATCAGTTCAAGGGCAGTGGTTAGGTGGGAAGTAGTGGTCAGGTGGGGGCAAAGGCAAAGTGCTCAGTTGCCATGGTGCAGTCAGTCCCTGTGACAAGGTGATTGAGTGGGTGGGACTATGTAAATAGGGCAAAGGAAGCCCCGGTGGGTATTGGCCAGTCTGCCAATGCACATAATGTGCATGGAACCCTTGCAGGATGACTGTGTTCTGTAGGGGAATTGCTGGGTTAGTTTTGCCATCCCACTGGGCTAATGAGAGCCATTTCCAGGGGTTGGGGGTGGGGTGGGGGAAGGAACCCCACTACCTCTAAGTCAGAGCTGGAGGAGAGTAACCCCAGGTTTGCACTAAGAATCTCCTAGACCTGTAAGACTGCGTTGTAACAGTAAACATGGTGTTAGACAGTGTAAAACAGCTTGACACCGTGGAAGTCTGAGTCCAGTGGCCGAGAACTGGAGCAGCACAACCAGAAGGCTGATGGGAGATATGCTGGCTTTCTGCCCGTGGAGCCAGGTGGCTACACTGGGCGTGTGGATTCCTGGTGTCAGCCAGCATATATTGGTAAGCTAAAGAGCTACAACACCGGTCAGAGTAGGCATGCCAGGCAGTGCCTAATGGCAAAGCCTCCTGCAGGCACAGCCAAAGACGAAGCTGTCCTGACTGAAGACGTGTCTGTTGAATTATTCCGATTATGTCCAAGTTGATTCTGACTTGGAATCTGCTGTTGTGGCTAGGTGCTGTTGAGTGGGTTCCGGCGGCTCAGAGCAGCCCTCTTTTGGACAACGGAAGGAAACACTGCCCAGTGCTCAGCCATCCCCGCCATTGTTCTGATATTTGAGCCCATTGGTGCAGCCGCGGTGTCAATCATCTCGCGCTGAGGCCCTGCCTCTTTTCCACTGTCCTTCTCCAGGCCGGGACTGGACTTCCTCCAAGACAGACCTCTCTGTTCTTTGGCAGTCCATGGCACGTTCAATATCCTTTGCCAACAAAATGCACCCATATCTTGTCAGTGTCCCGTATCCATGTCCAACTTACACTTGCATATGAGGCGACTGAAAATACCGTGGCTTGGGTCAGGCCCACCTCAGTCCTCAAAGCAACATCCTTGCTTTTGCCAACATTTGTAAGAGGCCTTGTGAGGGTCTAGCTCATGCAGGGCATCGCTTGACCTCTGGACTTCTGCTTCCATGAGTTTAGATTGTGGATCCAAGCAAGATGAATTCCGTGTCGTGAGTAACTTCCCTAGGTAAACCCCCCCTCCCACTGTGAGTATGGCCTGTGAGCACTGCTCGGCCTTTGCAACCAATCCTTGAACCCAGCAGAGAAGTAGAGCGCTCCATGGGAAGACAGCTGGTGTTAGAATTGGCAAGAAGGTTTGAGAATGAAGGCATGTTTGACCTCTGCTTTGTAGGAAGCAGGTTGGGGCTGATGTTGCTTCTCTCCTTTCCCTGAAGACAGGTGCCCACCCCCTAGCTCAGTTACCTGTTTCATCAATATCACAGGCTAGAGCCCAAAGGCATAGAAGCTCCAGACCCTTCTGCTGCTGCCTGGCCACTTCACACTCCAGAGTGCCTTGGAACAGGGATGAAGGGATCATTTTAAAAAATCATTTTATTGGGACTTTCACAATCCATCCATCCATCCATCCATCCATCCATCCATCCATCCATTGTGTCAAGCACAATTGTACATTTTTTACCATCATTATTCTCAAAACATTTGATTTCTACTTGAGCCCTTAATGTCAGGTACTAAATTTCCCCTTTTCCTCCCCCTTCCCCCTCCCTCATGAACCCTTGATAATTTACAAATTATTATTATTTTGGTATATCTTACACTATCCGATGTCTCCCTTCACCCACTGTTCTGTTGTCCATCCCCCAGGGAGGAGGTAATATGTAGATCCATGTAATCGGTTCCAGCTTTCTACACCCCGTTCCCTCCAACTTCAGGTATCACAGCTCTCACCACTCATCCTGAAGGGGTCCTCTGTTCCCGCATTCCCTGTGTTTCCAGTTCCTATCTGTACCAGTGTACATCTCCTGGTCTAGCCAGATTTGTAAGATAGAATTGGGATCTCGATAGTGGGGGGAGAAAGCATTTAAGAAGTACAAGAAAGTTGTATTTTTCATCGTTGCTACCCTGCACCCTGACTGGCTCATCTCCTCACCGCGACCCTTCAGTTAGGGAGTGTCCAGCTGCCTACAGATGGGCTTTGGGTCATCTCTGCACTAACCTCATTTACAATGATATGATTTTTGTTCTTTGACACCTGATACCTGATCCCTTTGACACCTCGTGGTCACACAGGCTGGTGTGCTTCTTCCAAGCGGGCTTTGTGGCTTCTGAGTTAGATGGCCGCTTGTTTATCTTCAAGTCTTTAGACCCCAGATGCTATATCTTTTGATAGCTGGACACCATCAGCTTTCTTCACCACATTTGCTTCTGCACACATTTGTCTTCAGAGATTGTGTCTGGAAGGTTTGTATCATGGAATGGCAATTGAATAGAACAAAGTGAAAAAAGAAAAAGAAAACAAACAAAGTGTTCTTGCATTGAGTAAGTACTTAAGTGGAGGTGCAATGTCCATCTGATGCCCTAATAGTAAACCTATCAATATAGGCACGCAGATCTATTTCCCTACCATCCTATATAAATATATTTACATATGTACATGCCTGTATTTAGACTTCTATATATACCCTTTGCCTCCTAGTTCTTTCCTCTATTTTCTTTTACTTTCCTCTTGTCCCACTATCATACTAAGCTTCCATTTGGGATTCAGTAATGTCTCTTGGTTACATTGCCCTTACCAAGCTTCTCACACCCTCCTTGCCAATAATTTTGGATCACTTGTTGTCCCTTGTCCCCGGGTTGATCAGCACCATCTACATAACACCGCCTCTCCCTCTCCCATTTCCTCTGGGAACCATCGGATCCGTTGTTTCCTCCTCCAGACTGTTCATCAAGCCTATCTTTTCTAGACAGGTGCAGACATAATAATATGCACCCAAAAGACAAGGCATAACAAGACAAAGTGTCAAAAGAGAACACAACGGTGACAGCAAAGCAGAAAAACAATGAACCAGAAAAGAATAAATTAATTTTAAAAATTAAAAAAGAAAGAAAAACCTGTAAATAGATCAAGGTCTGATTTTTTGTGTTCTAGGCATGTCCTCCAGTCAAGTCCGACCGGGTGCTCTGGCCCCTGAGTCTATCATTTGAATTCCCTCGGGAGCTCCCTGCTCTGCTCTCCCCCTTGCTCTGCCACACGCCCTTAGTGTTTTGCTTCGCTGTCGAAGGGTCAGTCCAGGCCAGTCCCGACACTGAGTCTCCCGTGTTGTCTCCCATAGAGCTATGTGTCAGCGAGGGACATCGTGTGTCCTAGTAGGAGCAGCCATATGATCCACTCTGTGCGCTGGCTGTTCAGCGGTGGGATATCACCTACAGGCCTGGTGGATCAGGATGTGCTCCACTCTGTCTTCTTGCCCATTCATTTGCTCCTGTGTGCTCTGATCAGACATGTCCCTCTCCCCTAGCTGCAGCTTCAGTGGCGTCCTCGAAAGTAAATCCTTCTGTGTGGAGGGGCAGTTGTCCATGAAGCTGGTATGGGGTCCTGGCCCTCAGGCCCCTCCAATGGCTCCCCTCTCCCTGCTGACTCACTGTATTCACATCCCAGAACACTGGATTTAAGTCTGGTCCCTCTTTCGCTGTGGAGACACAAACAATGCCCTCCATGAAGGGGTCATTTAACCCTCATTTACGCCCTACAAAGGTGCAGGTTAGCACATTAAATTAACCTTGCTCTCAATGGACCCAACATTGAAATCCCAGCCCTGTTGTGAATTCCCACTCAGGAGTCAAGACCGTGACAGAGGAGTGAGGGCAGGAGGAGCGAGAGTTGTTCTCCTCAAGTAAAGTCTTCCTAAGTGGGATGTTTCCACAATGTGTGTTCCAGATGGTTGGCTGGAAGGGAAACCCAGGAGGAGGACTGGCCTGTGAGGTTGTTCCATGGGCAATTGACACACACCCTGTTGTATTGTCAGACAAGGCAAGGTAGTAGTCACTGTGGAGTCTCATAAGAAAAGAGTCCCCTTCCCAAGGTGCAGCACACCCTGCTTCTGCACTGACTCAAAGTACAAGGGAACCATGACTCCCAGGCTCAGAATCCAGGAATGGAACTATTTCCTATGGGGACCCTGAATCCTTACCTGGAGGGACAGAGTGAAATTCCTGGGGGACTGGGATTGGGGATAAGGGTGGGGTGGGAGGGGTTCTGGGATTGGGACACTGATGGCTGACTAATCCTCAGTGAGGAGGGCAGGGCTGGAAGCCAGACCGTGTGAGCTGCCATGTGTCAGTGTGGGCAGGACCAGCGAGGCTCACTGGGTACAAATAGCCCTGGGCTCTGCAGGCTTCTGAGATCTTCCTTTGCACGGTTCACAGCTCATAGCCCAAGAAGCCAACATGAGGCTGTCCGTCACGCTCCTGCTGGCCACGCTGGCCCTTGGCTGCTTTGAGGGTGAGTATCTCCCCCAATTAATTCAGCACTAGTCCCCTTGGACGTGGGCTTCTCTGAGCTCCAAGGACATTTATTTGAGAGAGTGTGTGTGTTGGGGTGGGGGTAGAGGACTGCTCTCCACAGCCATCTCTTCCTTGAACCAGGTCCCCCAAAACCTCATTTTATAACTCTCCCAACACCTGGGATCTTTTACAGGTCAGGCATCACAGGCAGACCTGAGGAAGTTCTCCCACAGGCTGCCCTGTCCATCCATTCTCTGCTCTCCCAACATGATGGAATGGAGACGTCATGGATGGAATTTTGGGTCTTCCTCATGCCAGAAGTTTGACTTGGGGCAAAACACACACCCCTCCCAGCCTCCTCTCTGTCACAGACTTTGATTCCACCACCAAGAGGTGTTGTGAGAATGAGATCCAGAGCGCTGGAGTTTAGCTGTGGACACCCAGCCGATACAGATACCTCCTAGTCATTAGCCCTTCTCCTCCCCTGGGGACTTGAGGGTGCCAGCTGCACCCCCAGCCTCTTCACTCTGAAAACCCAAGATTCCAAACTTGCTACAACTGGAAGGAGCTTTGAAGCGTTTCCAGATCAAGCAACAGCAGTGTTCTCTGAAAAAAGCCAAAGCAAACTAACACGTTTTCCCTTAACAGGCTGCCTGAGTAACTGTCAGTGAAGGGACAGGTTTTCAGGGAGCATGATTCACAACATGAGTGCACCTGTCCTAGTGATCACGATGATTTAACATGTTCCCCAGTGAATGGTAGCCCTTCATTGCATTGGCCCCGGGAAGCTCTATGGAGCGCTGCTCTTCTGTCCTGTAGCATCGCTGGGGGTTGACCCCACTCGATGGCCGTGGCTTGTCACTTCATATTCCATTCCTTTATATTCGGGTCAACAAGGTCTAAGTGAATCTGCGGCATAACTTGATTCTGTCCCATCGATCCCACCCCACCCGTTGCCATGGAGCTGACTTCGCATGGTGACCCATGCGTGCTGCTGCCGGAGAACTGCACCCCAGAGGAGGCTTAGCAATCCGGGAAACCCACAGGGTCCCCTCTCTGCTGCCCTTCCCATGGTCGCTCTGAGTCGCCCAGGACTTCATGGCAGTTAGTTTGGTTGTTTTGTGTCTTTTTAGCCGTGTGGAAAGTAGGAGTGCCCTGGGCTTACCTTTGTAGGCAGGTGCTTGTCGATGGGTTAGAAACGTAGGGCTTTTCAAGTAGTGCCCAGCCCAGGGACTCCTGTGAGCAAATCTAGGAAGAGAAGTTGGCACCAAGCAGCGAGTTCTTGCACAACAGTGGAGTGGGCTTCAGCACCATGAAGACCAAAGCAACACATGTGAACCGGACAGCCGGCTGGTGGGACTGCCCTTCCCACTTCTGTCCTGCCCTTTGTGAAGCTTGGGCAAGTCGTGACCTTGAGGGCGGTACTTCCTCGTGCTAGTGGCCTCTGCGTTTGCTGTCCCATTATACAGAATGGTGGGGAAAGTGCTCTTCCTGACCTCTATTGTGTTTCTTTCTGCTCTGCTCCAGCCAATGCCATCGTTTGCCCAGACACCTTGGAAGAACTGCATCTCTATCTGATGGACACTCCAGAAAGGCTGAAGGAATTTCTGATCAGCCACAACATACCTGACAATCTGATAGAGTCGAAGTTGCAAGTGAAGGAATGCACCGATAAGTTACCAAAAATCGATAGGGGGAAAATTGAAATGATCCTGGTAATTATCCTCTTTTGCTGTGCATAATGCCACCACCCCCTCCCCTGATGAGCTGTCAGCCAGCAATCAGCTATCACTTGCTTCCCTGTGGGCTCCACAGGAAGTAGAGCCCCCTGCCTAGCTGCTCACATCTGGAGAGGGGACCCAAGACCATGGGGTAGATGCTTCCTTTCCACTTGCTGAATTTAATGACAACCTCACAGAGCATTTAGGACACGGCTCCCCTCCCTGGAAACCATGTTTCCCTTTGTGTCCTGGAAGGACAAGCAGGGTCCCATGCAGTGACCCCGAAGGGCAAACCACAGCCGTCCACTGGCACAGAGGCATTCCTGGAAGGGGGCCCATCACAGCAGTGGGACGCCTTCACTCTTAGGCTCTCCTGGGATGTGTTGGGAGTGAAGGGTGGGGAAGACAGATGGGAGCAATAATTGGAGACAGGTGACTTGGTCAGAGCTGAGGGTTGGCTGGCTGGCAGGATGTCTCTACCAATGTCTGCAGAGCCAAGAGCCAAGAGCCTCACTTCCCACTCCCCTCTGCCTCCTCAAGGTCAGTGGGCACAGGCCCTGCCTGCATCACTTCTAGCAGCACATGTGAATCTAGAACCAGAACTGATGTCTTTTTCATGACCTTGGGTGCTTATGAAAGGGTCTGGCAGCCCATGTCTCTCCCTGGCCTCCATTGTGAAGAACACCTACGAAAGGCCAAGGAATTAGATGTCCAGTCCTGAGCAGCCTCTCTACCCTTAGGGCTGGAGTCCCACCTGGGGAAGCTGGGGAGGTTGGGAAAGTGGTGCTTCCCAAACTTTCCCCATCCTCTTCCAGGCCGTTTATCCCTGTGCGGGGAAAGAAGACCATGGCTTCAGGCAGTCAGAGACAGAGACCCAGACTGCCCAGCCACGTCTTCACTCTTCTTTGTGCATTGAACCTCGGTGCACGCGGGGGTTATCTCTGGGGTTATTGGCTTGGCCTGAAAAAGGGTGTTCCCGGACTTGTAACGCTTGGTGATATCCACACGCAGTCGTTGCCCTTGAATCCAGGCACCCAGGGGCTAGTCCTGAGCCCTACTCCCTAACCACCTTCCACTGCAGTGGTTCAGAGTGCACATACCAGTTGGCGTTCTCGGGTCACTTCCAGTGATGACACTAACCTGCCTTCCTGTGTTGTTTGTGTTTGGCTCTTTCAGACGCAAGTGGTGGCAAAATGTGTCGGTGAAAGTGTGTCAAACGAAGTGGAGAATATGTTGCCCTGGTAGCCCTGAGAAGCCCCTTGATCTTCCCGGAAAATGTCAAGGTTTCAACGACTTTTGCTTCAATAAATTCCTTTCAGGCAGTGCTCCACCTGTCTTGTTATGATCCGTTGGCGATGGGCCTTGAGTTCTGGGCACGGGGTTGGTTTTGATCATGACCTGGTATTGACTGGTGGAGTTCAGAACATGGATGCTTTTTTTTTGGTGGGGGGGGTGGTTGTATACCTCAGCCTTTGACTGCTTTTCTCCCACCTTACACAACAGTTCACCCAGATCTGTCCCCTCCCTTGAACCAGCATCCTTTCTGTGAGTCCTCTTGTCTGTAGCCCCACAGTCTAGTGGTTTTTTTAAATGAAGGGACCCATTTGGGTCACATCAAAGTGTGTGCACACACACAACATACACACGTAAATGACACACACACATCACATCCCTTCTATTTTCCTTCTGAGACACAATACGTATAGCTCATAGGGTTGTTGTGAGAATATATTAGCACATAGACAGCTCTCAAATCCTATCATTATGATTTCTGAACCCTAGAAAGGGTTTACACGTATTGAGCTCCCCGAGGGGGCGGGGCATCAATCTGCAAGAGGCCCCTAAGTCCTCCTAGAAGCAGAGACTCTCACTAAGTAAACACATGCAAACACAAACACACTCATATTCACTGTATAGGACAGGGTAGAACTGTCCCTGTGAGTTTCTGAGGCTGTAACTGTGTAGAGGACTGGAAAGCCCCGCCTTTCTCCCTCAGAGCTGCTGGTGGTTTCAAACTGCTGACCTTGCAGGGCAGGGCCACAGCTCAATGCACAACCACTCCAACACTAAACAAGAGGATGAGGAACGCCCCATCTTCGGGAAGCCCCCGTTGCCCAGGCTGCATGCCAGAAATATTTCATTGGCATGTGTGCCACAAGGACCCCTTGGGCAGTCCCGTGTGCTTTTGCCTTGTCTGCTTCATGGTGCAGCCAGTCAGTAAACTGGAGAGGTGGGAGCTCGGGGGAGGTGGGGTTTGGAATTCTTCCTGAGACACAGAGAACCCCCATCATCACCAAGGCCATCCCCTACGGCGCTCTGCCTGTGGCCACGTTTGTGGCCTTTGCACCTGGGAGGTGCCCAGGTGTCAGTTTCACAGTCACAAATGTCAGGACACAGGGGTCACGTTCTGAAGGCTCTGCTTTCAGGAGCTGCTGTGAAAGGGTCGGATGGGGTGGGGCCAGGGATTCAAGCAAGGCTCTCCAGGCTGTGGCTGCCTGGGGGACAGCCCGAAGATAGCCCCTAAGAGGGGGAACCCTGTATTCAGTTTGCGCTGACATACTCTCCTGGGGCTGCCAGCACCTCCCCATGGATTCTTCTCCACCTGCCCGCTCTCTCCTGAATCCACCTCCCCTGTTTCCTTTGCCACGGATGTTGTCGCTCATGGTTAAGGACAGCTGGCTCACAGACCACCGAATTTTGCCAAGCGCCGAAGATGAACTTCAACAGTCTCTTGATTTTCTCTTAGGCATGTCTAGTGCTCCTTTTTAACCCCTTTCCTGGTGAAGAGTTGATTCTGATGCACTGAGACCCCAGAACACAGAGTAGAGCCCCCCCTTCCAACGTCTGAGGCTGTCAATCTTTACAGGAACAGACAGCTCCATCTTTCCCTGGGGAATCTCTGGTGGGTTTGAATCATCAGCTTTGCAGTCCGCAGCCCAGCATGAGCCCACTAGCCACCAGGGCTCCTTTTGAACCATCTGGGGGAGCCCTGGTGGCGTGTGGAGGTGAGGTGGTAATTGCCAGCAGCAGTTGGAACTCACCAGCAGTTACAACTCACCAGCAGCTCCTGGGGAGAAAGAGGAGGCATCCTCCTCCTGTCACAGTCTCAGACACGTCAGGGGCAGGTGTCCCCTGTCCTAGAGCGTTGCCATGAGTTTGCAGGGGGTTTGGTTTGGTGTATACAAGGCTCTGTTACTGAAATCTCTCCTCCACACTGTCCATTTTACCCTTATTTACAGGCGTACTCTTTGGCATGGAAAGCTCTGATTTTGTACCAGTTTGTCCCAGGCTGACCTAAAGCAACTCTCCATGTGTGACAGACAGGGTTCTCTAGAGAGATAAAACCAGATTGCTGATAAATTCTTATTTATTTATATATATATATATATATTTGAAAGATTGATAGATATACAACACAAGAAATTAACTGTTAAATTATATACAGAGAGATAGATTAATAATACAAGAAATGAACGGTTAAATTATAAAGCAGTACAAATGGCTCAGTGCAACTCACTCCCGGGAGAGAGTTGTGAGATACTGGAAGTTTTCAAGTCTTGAGGGCTGCCAGGTCGTCCTCTGTAGAGAGAGCTAGGCTATCCCAGCACAGGCAGCAAACAGCAACCAGGTCACCAACCATCAGTCCCCAGCTCCAGAGATGTACATTCCAATTCTCTGGTGAGGCAAGTCTTAAAGGGACCTCAAATTACAGTGAAACAGTACACAGACTAGGTGTCCCACAGGTAGTGCAGCTTGTAAATTGAGGCACAGAACAAGCAAGGTAGCCGCACACTGGTCCGATGATCAAACAGCAAGAGACAAGAAAGGCGAGGCTCACTGAGCCATTTATCTCTCTGCCCTTCAAGTAATCCCACATGTGTTTATCCGCCAACTTGGCACAATAAACTATCTCAATCCACCCCTGGCCAACCTGGCACCTGCACACATTTCTGTAGTCATATATACTTATATAATTTCCAGACATTGGTTAAATCACAGTTATACTTATCATCGATCATCTATCATACATATAAATGAAAACACACTGAGTCCAATTGTATCTGATATATCATACCTGAACAAAGGAAAGATATGTAATAAGCACATAAAGGAAATGCATTGACAATTACAATTGTGCAACTGATCATGTGGTTGTAACTGATAGGGAGAACTACCTTCTACTACCCATTCTGTATGACCTTTGCCCTCAGCAAGCACCTCAGCTGGCTGTGGTTTTTTGCCAGGTGGGTTGACCCAGACCTTCTTTCCTGAGGGGTGTAGGTTATTATAAGTCCTGTTAGGATTGGGTTGCTGCAACTTACCATTTACTTTAATAACAGGGCAAGGTAGCACTAAGAGTCGGCCTGTGGGATCTCCTGGATTCCAGACATATTCTTCTTTACCAACATTATATAACACCAGTCCAATTTTTCCTTGGTAATCAGGATCAATCACACCACTTAGTACAGTGATACCCTTCCTGACCTGTTGATCCTAAGGCATGAGAAGCCCAAAGTGGCCAGGGGGCATTCTCAGCTGCCAGTTCAGTGGAATCTGTGCTGTGTTTCCAGGTGGGAGAGTTCCTTCCTTCGGGACCATGACTTCCAAGCCTGAGGAATACAGGGTTGCTGGGACAGGAAGCAAAAATGCTGCAAGTGAATCACTAGGAGTAACAGTGAGTGGTGCCACTCCAGCTTCCACCCCTTGGTTCCTGGACCCATGAATTCTGGCTATTGAAGGCACAGCACCGTATATTGGCTGCTGGTTTAGCTTCCTGAAAAACATTGCCCCAGCCCCGCAAGTTGTTGCCACCTAGATGGCGCCATAAATGTGTCTTTAGGAGCCCATTCCATCATTCTATCAAGTCAGCAGCTTCAGGATAATGAGGAACTTGATACGGCCAATGAATTCCATGGGAATGGGCCCATTGCCACAGTGCACTTGCTGTGAAGTGAGTTCCTTGATCTGAAGCAATGCTGTGTGGGATGCCATGCTGTTGGATGAGGCATTCTGTAAGTCCACGAATAGTAGTTTTGGCAGAAGCATCGCGTGCAGGGAAGGCAAATCCATATCCAGAGTAGGTGTCTATTCCAGTAAGAACAAAACGCTGTCCCCTCCATGATTAATGTGTTCCTATGTAATCAATCTGCCACCAAGTTGCTGGTTGATGTTCTCAGGAATGGTCCCATACCTTGAACTTAATGTTGGTTTCTACTGCTGGAAAATGGGGCACTCAGCAGTGGCAGTGGCCAAGTCAGCCTTGGTGAGTGGAAGTCCATGTTGCTGTGCCCATGCATAACCTCCATCCCTGCCGCCATGTCCACTTTGTTCATGTGCCCATTGGGTGATAACAGGGGTGGCAGAGGAAAGAGGAGGACCAGTCTCCACAGCGCATGTCATCTTATCCACTTGATTATTAAAGTCCTCCTCTTCAGAGGGAATCCTTTGTTGAGCGTTCACGTGAGATACAATTACCTTAACTTTCTTGGCCCATTCAGAGAGGTCTATCCACATACCTCTTC
The DNA here is from genome assembly GCF_050624435.1 of Tenrec ecaudatus. Lineage (NCBI taxonomy): Eukaryota > Metazoa > Chordata > Mammalia > Afrosoricida > Tenrecidae > Tenrec > Tenrec ecaudatus. The sequence goes on from NC_134533.1 coordinate 11,988,250, forward strand.
CCCACACCTCCTTGTCACCAATTTTCCTATCATGGTCCTTCCAATTCCCTAACCATCCAGCCAAGCCATTAGCCACACCCCATGAATCAGTATACAGTCTCACATCTGGCCATTTTTCCTTGTAGGCAAACTGAATGTCCAGGTGCACTGCTCGGAGTTCTGCCCATTGGGAAGATTTCCCTTTACCACTGTCCATTAGGGAGATCCCAGAAAGGGGCTGTAGTGCTGCTGCTGTCCACTTACGAGTGGCACCTGCATATTGTGCAGAGCCATCCGTAAACCAAGCATGACTTTTTTGGTCTTCAGTTAAAGTATGATAAGGAACTTCCCAGGAGGCCATAGGTGCAGACTGAGAGAAAGAAGGCAATGTGACAGGAGTGGAGACTGTGGGCATTTGGGCCACTTCTTCATGCAGCTTACTTGTTCCTTCAGGTCCTGCTTTGGCCCAGTCTCATATATACCACTTTCATTTAACAATGGAGTGTTGCTGCGCACATCCAACTTTATGATTCCGTGGGTCAGACAATACCCAGTTCATGATAGGTAATTCGGGCCTCATGATGTCTTGATGACCCATGGTGAGGCATTCAGTCTCCACCAAGGCCCAGTAATGGGCCAACAGATGTTTTTCAAAGGGGGTGTCATTGTCTGCAGAGGATGGCAGGACTTTACTCCCAACTCTCAACGGTCCACACTGTGACTCACCAATAGGGGTCTGCCAAAGACTCCAAACTGCATCTTTATCTACAACTGACACCTCTAGCACCATTGGGTCAGCTGGATCATATGGTTCCAGTGGCAAAGCAGCTTTCACGGTAGGCTGAACTTGTTGAAGAGTCTTTTCTTGTTCTGGGCCCCACTTAATATTGGAGACTTTTCATGTCACTTGATAAATAGGTTGAAGTAGAACACCCAAATGAGGGATATGTTGCCTCCAAAATCCGAAGAGGCCCACTAGGGGTTGTGCCTCTTTTTTAGTCGCTGAGGGCACTAAATGCAATAGCTTATCCTTCATTTTAGTAGGAATATCTCCACATGCCCCACACCACTGGACCCCTAGAAATTTTACTGATGTGGAGGGTACCTGAATCTACACTGGGTTAATTTTCCAACTTCTTATGCGCATTGTACCAATGAATCTAGAGTCTTTGATACATCCTCCTTAGTAGGTCCAATCAGCATAATGTCATCAATATAATGGACCAGTGTGACATTTTGTGGACTAGACAGGTGATCAAGGTCCCTTTGGACTACATTATAGCACAGGGCAGAAGAGTTGATGTACCCCTGGGGGAGAGTTGTGAAAGTATATTGTAAGTGGTCCCTGCCCCAGCCAGGTTGCCCCCTTCTGGTGGTCCTTTGAGACTGGTATTGAGAAGAAGGCATTAGTCAGATCAATAGCTGCATATCAAGTACCAGGAGAATTAATTTGCTCAAGCAATGAAATCGCATCTGGAACAGCAGCTGCAATTGGAGTCACCACCTGGATAAGTTTACGATAATCCACTGTCATTCTCCAGTATCTAGCTGTCTTCTTTACAGGCCAAACAGGTGAGTTAAATGGGGATGTAGTAGGAATCACCACCCCTGCATCTTTCAAGTCCTTGATGGTGGCACTGATCTCTGCAATCCCTCCAGGAATGCGGTATTGCTTTTGACTTACTATTTTCCTAGGTAATGGCAGTTCTAATGGTGTCCACGTGGCCTTTCTTACCATGATAACACTCATTCCACATTTCAGGGATCCATGATGGGGATTCTGCCAGTTACTAAGTATGTCTATTCCAATGATGCATTCTGGAACTGGGAAATAACCACAGGATGGGTCCAGTGGGCCACTGGGCCCACAATGAGGCATACCTGAGCTAAAACTCCATTGATGACTTGACCTCCAAAAGCCCCCACTCTGACTTGGTGGGCCTTCGAAACACTTTCGGTCTCCTGGAATCAGTGTCAGTTCCGAGCCAGTGCCTAGTAATCCCTGAAAAGTTTGATTATTTCCTTTCCTCCAATGAACAGTCACTCTTGTGAAAGGCTGCAGGTCCCTTTGGGGAAGGCTAGTAGAAAGACTAACAGTATAGCAGGGTCCTCTTTCAAAGGGACCCGGCCTCCCCCTCATTTAAGGGGTTGTGGGTCTGTAAACTAACTCAGGTCTGGGAATGTATTGAGTGATCATAACTGTCTATTCTGCTGTTCACCTGATGTACCATTCTTCCGCCTGTATAGATCATGTAAATATTTAGTAGGTTGCACATCTATTTCATTCCTAGGGACACCTTGGCTAAGTAGCCAATGCCATAATTCCACACGAGACAGATTGCTTTGATTACTGCTGAAACCTTGTTGTCTATTATAACCACGCCAACCCTGTTTCTGTTGATTCAGTGCTGACACCTGCCCTCTACCATCATGGGAACCAACCAGCCCCATTGTGGGCAAATGTTGGAGTTCGCTTAGGGCAGTGCCCACTGTTAATCCTGGCACATATAAAATAATAATTACAGGAGACTTAAGAGGTGCTGGGGCCACTTAACAAACTTATTCCTTATGGTTGTGGTAAAGGGTATGTCCTCAGGACACCCCCCTTTTGGTCTATGGGAATATCCTGATAGGTCCATTCCAACATGCCAATTTCTCTAAGCTTTTGGATGCCTTCCTCGACAGTGTGGCAAGGTAGGTCAGGTACTTCAAGTTGGTCTACTCTAGGCCATCTGGCAGTCCATGCATCATTAAAACAACCAAATAAATATTTAGATCCTCTCCTGCAGAGACATTGAAAGAAGAGTCTGGGCTTAGGGGTCCCATATCCAGAAACTCAGACTGGTCTAATATTACATTTCATGCACCAGTGTCCCACACCCTTAGTAACCATTCCCAGGGATATTCTCCAGGCTTTTGCTTGTATGTATTTGAAAATCGAGCAGATCTTTATGAGTATAGCGTGATCCTTCTTGGGTGATCATCTCAACCTCACCTTTAGGAGTTTTCTGAGACTTCATTTTAGTGACAGATCTAGTGGAAATAATGGGTGGTGAGGGTGTTTCCAGGGTGCTCTCAGCAACATCTTGTAAGGCATCTCCCTCAGGCAATGGTACTGATGCAGCCTCACTTGGCATATTAACTTGAATAGTTTGACTAATCTGCTCAGGTGTGGATTGTGAATTAATACTTTCAGCTGGGAAGGGTGGATCTCTTGGGGGGTTGTTCAATTGTTTCTAAGGGCTCAACATCTTCCTCTTCTGTATCATCAACCCACATGTTCCCATGTCATGTTTCAGCGTCCCAACTTTTCCCAATCAATGCCCTTACTTTGGTTTCAGACACTGCTCTCGATCTGCAATTCAGCTGCTGTTGTAATTCAGGCACTCACATAATGAGATTCTGAACCAGGTTCTCAGCAATGTCAGCTGTTTTACTAGAGGAGAGAAGGCTCTCCTTTGTAGCACAGTTGGAAGTTTTCAAATCCATTAGTCTGCACCTGAGGCGTGCTTTTGAGGCTCTGAGACCATCCCTCTCCTTAATCACACTTTCCATTGTACGAAGGACCAGCCAACCAGCTTCCCTATGCTTGTCATCCTTACAAAACTCCTGGAAAATATCAAACCTATGATCACTCAGAGCCTCTCCTTTAACCAGCATCTCATCTGTCGGTGGTGCTACTTTAGGTATTATCTTGGCTATTTCACACTATGGATTAGGAAGAGTAACAGACTTATCCATGCTTTGGGGTTTTGAAGTAGCATTATTAGTATTAAGACTACTCAGGTTAGAGAGCCAATTTAAGAAGCCCATATTTATGATTTTATTTCTCTAGAAACACTCCTGGTACCAAAATGTGTTAGGCAGGGTTCTCTAGAGAGAAAAAACCAGATTGCTGATAAGTTTATATATATATATATATATATTGATAGATGACACAAGAAATGAACTGTTAATTATACACAGAGAGATAGATATATAATACAAGAAATGAACAGTTAAATTATAAAGCAGTACAAATGGCTCAGTGCAACTCACTCCCATGAGAGAGTTGTGAGACACTGGAAGTTCTTCAAGTCTTGAGAGCCGCCAGGTTGTCCTCTGTAGAGAGAGCTAGGCTATCCCAGCACAGGCAGCAAACAGCAAGACAGATCCCAACCGTCAGCCAGGTCATCAACCTTCACACCCCAACTCCAGAGATATACATTCTAATTCTCTGGCGAGGCAAGTCTTAAACTTACCTCAAATTACAGCGACACAGTTCACAGATTAGGTGTCCCACAGGTAGTGCAGGGTGTAAATTGAGGCACAGAAAAAGCAAGGCAGCCGCGCACTGGTCCGATGATCAAAGAGCAGACATGAAAGGCAAGGCTCATGGAGCCATTTGTCTCTCTCTATCCTTCAATTAATCCCACATGTGCTTATCAGCCGGGCTGGCACAATAAACTATCTCACCATGTTTTAGGGAATTAAGATCAAGTTCGCCGTTAGAATTTTCAGTAGCTATTCCACATTGGCTCTTCTGATACTTCCACCAGTTTCTTCTTTAGTTAATTAACCTTTATATCTGGGTACTCCAGAGTTCAAACTCACTGCCTTCAAGTCCATGCTGACTCCTAGTGACCCTCTAGGACAGGGCAGAATGAGCCCCGTGGGTTTCGGAGACTGTCACTCTTTACGGGAGTAGAAAGCCTTGTCTTTCTCCCTAGGAGCGGCTGGTGGTTTTGAACTGCTGACCTTGTGATTGCCAGCCCAAGTCTAACCCACTGCATCAGATCTCCTGCTTCAGGGTTAAGGTGCAGCAACAGAGGAGAGACAAAGGCATATAGAACATTCCTAATGAGCCACAGTTCTTTGCATGGTTCAGCTTCTTTTAGCCTGACAGTCTTTCTCTCATGGGATACTTTCAGTTTGTCATTCAGACATCCCACCTTAGTGAAAACAAACCTGCAAATAAAATACCCCAAACTCACTGCCAGAGAGTTAATTCCCACTCATAGGCACCCTGTAGCACTGTCCCAGTGGGTTTCTGAGATGGTCACTCCCAGCCCCCCTCCCCACTGTTGTCCCCACCAACTTTGAAGAGGCCCAGCTGCCAAGACCTTCACCCCTCTGGGAGTAGAAGTCTTAATTCTGCTATGAATCGAGCTTGCCTCCATGGCAGTGGGTTTTGATTTAGGGGTAGCTTCTGTGGGCTACACTGCCCTCCTTGTGTCATCCATCCTGCTAGGGGGCTGGCCCAGGTACCATTTGGAAAACAACCTAGAATTTGGGGAAGCTTCTCATGCCTGCAGATGTGCTTCATAGCCCATCTCATATCAAGGGGATACTGTGACCCGTCAATGACATGTACAGTCTCTGGATGGCCTGAGACCTTCTCCCCAATGAAGGTGGAAGCTTGGTTCTTCACCATATGTCGTGCCTCAGGAATACAATCTCCTGTATTGGAAGGGAGCTTCAAACGTCCAGAAAATTGGCAGTGATCAGTGGAGTTGAATTGACGTCTGCAAACTTTTAAGCAGATTTACCAATTGTTGGCATTTGCTTCGCTCTACACACTCTTTCAGAGAATTCCAGCCAACACAGGCACCAGCTAGGGTCTCTTGTGGGACAAAGGCTTAAACATCACATTACAACCATTATACCGCACATCAGCCCATGTGCTCTGGCAAGAGCCAACACACAATCATTGGTGAAGCAACGATGAAATACACAACGGGAGGCTTTCCAGTGTCCTAAAGTTCTCCCCAAATCCCGATGAAGCCAGCTGCATTCAAACGATCTGCTGAGCTCTGCTGGTAGGAAATTAGCCCAGCCCGCAAATAGCACCCCAGACGTTTTCTTCCTCCATGTTGAACACGCTGGGAGCCAAGGGCTCCCCTTCCATCCTACGATTCTTTATGGCGTGAGAGGTGGCTGCCTCACCAGCGTGCGGGCTGTTACCAATTCATCTCTCCTCCTTGTACAAGGATTTCACCTCAAGGAAATCTGGAGGAAGAATTGCCTAGAGATGAAAGGGGGTGACCCTGTAGCTTCCACAGCAATGAAGTGTTTCGTGTCTTTTACAATGCTATAGAGCTAGAGGTAGACATCCCGGAAGAACTGCAGGAAGGAGCTGGAAAATTCCCTCGGGAGACAGGCCAGGATCCAGTTGCACTAGAAGTTGTAGGATCCTTCAGTGTCTTTGTATGGCTTCTCTGTTTGCTTTGCTGTTGTTCCACAGACAGACCTTTGGGCCACAGCAGTGATGTGCAGGGGTGGGAACAATAGAAGCCCTGTCCTTTGGAGTTATTGATCCTCAATGTTGTTGGTGGTGTTGATAGACGTCATGTAATCGGTTCCGACCCATGGTGACCTTAAGGACAATAGATAGAAAGACTGCCTGATCCTGCCTCAACCTCACATTGGTCCCTGTGCTTGAACCCACCGGGGCAGCAATGGTATCAGTCTATCTCCTTGAGAGCCTTCCTCTCCTTCACCGACCCTGTACATTACCAAGCAGGATGTCCTGCTCCAGAGACTGGTCTCACCTGACAACACGCACAAAGTAGGTAAGACTGAGTCTCGTCACCCTTGCCTCTGAGGAGCACTCTGGCTGTACCTTCTCTCCCAAGACAGATTGACTTGTCCTTTGATCTGTCTGTGGAACTTTCCATATTCTTCTCCAGCATCTCACTTCAAGTCCATAAATACCTCTTTGGTCGTCTTTAGTCCGTGACCAACTTTCACATGTGTATGAATCCATTGAAATACCCTGGCTTGGTTCAGGTGCACCTGAGTCTTTTCAATACTCTGCAGAACTTGTGTGCAGCAGGTTTACCTAAGCAGCACATCCTTGATCTCTTGACTGCTGCGTCCATGAGCATTGACTATGGATCAAAGCAAGACAAATTTTTTTTGACAACTTCAATGCTCCCTTCCATTATGCAGGATGCTACCTATTGATCCAGTGGTGACGATTTGGGGTATTCCTCAATAAAGCTTATGTGTTTCGTTAGTGGATGCACCCTGAGATTCAAATCTTATTTACCAAGGGGTCAGCAGCCAATTTACCCACTGTGGCTTCCCCCAAAACTCAAATGACCCTGAAAAAAAAAAAGGCGCTCGACATTGCAGTCACTGTGTGGCACATGCCCACTGCTGCCCAGTGAATTCCAGCCCCCACACAACCTTCAGAGCAGAGTGGATCCACCCCATCAGGTTTCCACCGCTGTATTCTTCAAGGTCGCAGGCTGCCACGTCATTCTCCCACGGAGCCGATGGTGGGGTTGGACTCTTCCGTTACTAGCCAGACACCTTAGCGTCCAGGGCTTCCTCTGTTTTTGGTCCCTCATGCCCATGTTTCCTGAGGTCCAGAGTTCATCTCTCTGTTGCTGGAATTAAGACGTTTTGAGCAACCTAGGAAGGGGCTTCAAAAGTTTGTGGGAAAGTTCTATCAGCTTTTCATTCCATTTTGTCCTGAACTTTGGGAAGCCTCCTCCTCTTTACAGCCCTACATGCTCACAGTCTCTTTATTTCGTTGTTGTTTGTTTTGTGTGGTGAGCAACCATGCTTTGTGTGAGGCAGCAGAGGGCTCAGGGGGTGTGTAGTCTCTGGTTGTATGTTTCTCTCTCTGTCCTTTCCCCTCTCTGCCACGAGTGGTGATCAGAGCTTAGCCTCCACCATCTGTTGTCTCCTGTTCTGAAGGATTAGCTCTTGCCACCGAAAGGGGTCTTGCAGCACCCGCGTGAGCTTCAGTTTCCTCTGATGTTCTTGCTCTCCAAAAGTTTCTACCTGTCAAGGAATTCTAAACGCTTCTCCTCAGACCATGGCCTTCCCTGCATCCACTGCAGTGTGATGGGAAGCTCTTTGGGGCTGGTTTGAATGTCGATTTCCTAATTCGGGCGGTGTTTAAACCGATGCTCTACCAACTCGCTCTAATCCCCAGGGGGGTGCTGGCTTGTTGGGTTTCATTGTTGGCAGCTGGGACGATGGACAGGTCGTTGTGATCCCTGTGGGCTTGGGCTGCAGGGCAGTTTGGTCTCCTTTCCTTGAAGCAAATAGACTTCCTTCTGAAACTCTTCTTGATGTTTACTGTCAAGAAGAGAAAGTGTAAGCTCACACTTGGTGGTGTTGACAGAGTAAGTCTACGAAGGGAGGTGTTGCAACATGAACATGCTTCTGTGTCGCTTAAGGGGGAACATCAGCTCAGCTTCCCCATAATGCAGGGCAGTGCCCGCGTCCCTCGTGAGTTACCAAGACCAACAGGTCGAGGAGAGGCTGCGAGGACGTTGGCCTTAAGTTTCAACCCCTGGGCCTTCAGGGATCTCTAAGCTTGGGAAAGCCACGCAGCCTTTCCTAATCTCAGTGACTGAAGTGTCCCCTTGGGAGATGAAATGACAACGTGTGCATGAAGCATTGAACCCGGCCCTAGGGGCACCTACAATGTTCCCCTTCCTCTCCAGACACTCTTCAACCACGCCGCCATCCTCTGCAGTTCACCCTGCTAATACGCCCTCCTCCTTCAGCCCCTACCACCAACGCAACTGCATCCGAGCTTTTATTCCTTGGTCCCCAGCCCCCTGGATTCCTCCTCAGCCTCAGTCTCACCACCATTCCATCAGCCTACACTTCCATTTCTTCACCGCCTCCCCCATGGTGCTGAGCCAGGATGAAAGCCCTCTGTGCGCCTGCTGTGAAAATACAAAAGTCCTCTCTCCCCAGGTGACCAGAGCTGTCAGTTGTAAGAAATGAATACAAATCCCAGTGAAACATGCGTTCTATTGTAGTCACATGTAAAACCGCTCCAGACTGCCAGATTCTACAAGGAAAGGTCACCTTGACATTCCCATCTGAGCAGTTGAGTGTAAGAGAACACATTGGGTGTTCCTGCTGGAGGCCAATCCCTGTGCTAGGTGGAAGGTGAGCCTTACAGCGAAACAATGGTACCTAACTACAAATTATATCCTCATTCATCTTAATTTCTGACTGAACATGGCTGGAATAGACAATTGAATTTTCTATTGTGTCATCTATACGCTAGCTAAACTCACTTAGGTGTAATTGTTTTGTAGATTCCATCACATTTTCTGCAAGCTAGTTTCAAGTAATTTAATTCTTCCTCTCCAGTGCCTTGCCTGCAGCAAAATGTTACACAATAGTGATGAGAGGATATCTGGGCACTGGTCCTGACTGTAGAGACAGTTTGACATTGACCACTAAGAATTTGATTGTACATATTAAGGGCATCTCACAAGTGTGGTCATGAAGTTGCCATATGTTTTTGGTTTTCTCATTTTGGAGGGTATGAAAACCAGGTTGATGAACCTATCGAGTAGAATAAGGGGGTTGGGCTGAGGGGATAAAGGGGTGATGACGTCAAGGGGTTCTTATAGAAAATGAATGTTTGGAAACTGTGGTAGCAAATGCACAATTCTGCTGGACATGATTGGACTAGGGAATGATTTGATATAGGTATTAATCCTAATTAATTTTTTTAAAGAGTGACCTCAGTGCCATCAAGTCAATTCCGACTCAGAATAACCCCATGGACAGAAGAGAACTGCCCCTGCGGATGTCTGAGGTTGTAAATTGTTATAGAATTGTTACAGAAGTGAAAAGCTTCATCTTCCTCTCAAGGAGCGGCTGGCCTTTCAAACTGCTGACTCTGATACTACTAAGTATCAGACTTTCGAGTATGATGAACAAACACAAACCACTCACTGCCATCGACTCGATGGCCATTCACACTCCCCCATAGGACAGGGTGGAATGGCCCCTGCAGGTTTCCGACACTGTTGACGGAGTAGAAAGCCCTATCTTTCTCGCTCCGAGTGGCTGGTGGTTTTGAACTGCTGGCAGCCCAGCATGTAACCACTCTGCCACCAGGGCTGCTGACGAGTATGGAAATGTTGGAAATGGATAAAAAAACCACTTTATCAAATCATGCTCATTCCTACTTCTTGGTTAATTTCCCCACGAATAGTTGAACTATCAAACACATTTTCTACACTGATTGATGTAATATTTCTCTTATATTCTATATCAGGGGTCCTCAAACTTTTTAAACAGGGGACCAATTCATTGTCCCTCAGACCTGTTGGAGGGCCGGACTATAAAAAAAAAACTATGAGCAAATTCCTAGGCACACTACACATATATTATTTTAAAGTAAAAAAACAAATGGGACAAAAACAACCAGCGGGCTGGACAAATGCCCTCAGTGGGCTGCATGTGGCCCCCGGGCCGTAGTTTGAGGATATGGTCAATTGTACGATTTCCAAATGTGAAAGCTACCTTGTACTCCCGGGTAAATTCCGTTTGATTTTAGGTGTATCACCCTTTCCATAGACTTTATTTGCGAAAACTTAGTTAAGGATTTTGACATTGGCATGCATGAAGCATAATGGCATGCAAGTTTGTATTTTTTTCATAATTCTTTTTTCTAATCATTTTATTGGGGGAAACTCTTATCACAATCCATCCATCCACTGTATCAAGCACATTTGTACATTTGTTGCCATCATTATTTTCAAAACATTTTCTATTTGAGCCTTTGGTATCAGCTTCTCATTTTCCCCCTCCCTTCCCCACCCTCCCTCATGAACCCTTGATAATTTATAAATTATTTTTTCTTGTCTTAACACTGACCAATGTCTCCCTTTACCCACTTTTCTGTTGTCCATCCTCCTGGGAGATTATAGGTAGATCATTGTGATCAGTTCCCCCTTTCTTTCCCCACCTTCCCCTTACCCTCCTGGTATGGCCACTATATTGGTCCTGAGGGGTTTATCTGACCTGAATTCTCTGTGTTTCCAGTTCTTATCTGTACCCATGTACATGCTCTGGTCTAGCTAGATTTATAAGGCAGAATGGTGGACATGATAGAGGAGGGGGGACATTAAAGAACTAGAGGAAAGTTGCATGTTTCATTGGTGATTGGCTCATCTCCTCTCTGCGACCATTCTGTAAGGGGATGCCCAATTGCCTACAGATGGGCTTTGAGTCTCCACTCCGCAATCCCCCTCATTCACAATGTTTTCTTTTTTGTTCTAAGTATTTGATGCCTGATACCTTATCTTATCCACACCTCATTATCACACAGGCTAGTGTGCTTCTTCCATGTGGGCTTTGTCCCTTCTCAGCTAGATGGCCCTTGTTTATCTTGAAGTGTTTAATACTTCAGACATTATATCTTTTGATAGCCGGGCACCATCAGCTTTCTTCACATTTGCTTATGCACACATTTGTCTTCAGTGATAGTGTCAGGAAGGTGAGCATCATGAACGCAAATAGAACAAAGTGTTCTTGCATTGAGGGAGTTCTCAATGTCCACCTGCTACCTTAATACTAAACCTATAAATAAATATATGTACAAAGATTTATTTCCCCATTGGCATGTATAAATATATTTACATATGCACATGCCTGTATGTAGACCTCCATAAATGCCCTTTGCCTCCTAGTTCTTTCCTCTATTTCCTTTTGCTTTCCTCTGGTCCCACCATCATGCTCAGCCTTAATTTGGATTGCAGTAATTCCTCTCGGTTACATTGCCCTTGATCAAGCCCTACCAGGCCTCCTCCACCCTCCTTGTCATGGATTTTAGAACAGTTGTTCCCTTGTCTCCACTTCCTTTACCCCACCTCCCCCTCTCCTGTGTCTTTGGTCCTGTTTATCCTCTGGATTGTTTATCTTGCCTATCTTATCTAGATAGACATGCAGAGATAATATGTACAAATAAAAGACAGCAAAACAAAGCAACATAACAAGAAAAACCTACAAATAGTTCCAAGTCTGTTTGTTGACTTTTAGGAGTGTTTTCCAGTGGAGTCTGATGAGGTGCCAAACCCTGGCCCCAAAGTCTATTTTTGGTATTCCCCTCAGGGACTTCATTGCTCTGCTCCCCTTGCTGTTCTGTTGCACCCCCTTAGCGTTCCACCTCAGTGTGGTGGAGTCAGATCAGGCACAATTCCCACACTGTCTCCAAAGCTGTCCCCCACAACACTATGGATCAGTAAGGGACATAGTATCCTGTGGTGGGGCCCGCCCTATGGTCCTCTCTGTGCATTGGCTGCTCTGAGCAGGAATATCATCCTCATGGCTTGGTGGGCCAGGATGTGCTCCACTCTTTTACCCTCCCCATTCATTTATTCCCGTGTGCTCTGATCAGACATGTCCCTCTCCATGAGCTGTGCTTTCAGTGCTGTCCTCTGAAGTACATTCTTCTGGAGGTCTTTTCATAATTCTATTTGGTTCGGCCTTCAGGACAAGGCTGTCCAAACAGTTTAAGCTGGGGAATATCCCTTCCAATTCAATTTTCTGGGAATAGTTGTACAGAATTGGCACCATTTCTTCCTTAAATATTTGATAAATTTTACTACTGATACTTTCTGGGCCCTAAGTTTTATTTGGAGAATTTTAATTACAAAGTCAATCACGTTCATAGATACAGTGGTCCCAGGGTTTACTAAGTCTCAATAGGTGAAGTGCTGTCTTTTGTATCTTCCAAGTAGTTTGCTCATTTTACCAGTATTTCCAAATTTGCTGCCTGTTAGTTGTTTATATGTGAAGCCACTGCTTTTATCGTCTGCAAATAGAAACTCTAGTTCTTTATATTGATAGGTTTTTTTCTTTCCACTCATCAGGACAAAGGACTATCCATTTTACTGATCTTCTCAAAGAACCGGATTTTGGTTACATTCATGACTTGTTTTGTTTTTTAATTTTATTGGGGGCTTTTACAGCTATTATCACAACCCATACATATATCCATTTTGTCAAACACATCTTTACATCTGTTCTCATCATCTTTCTCAAAACACTTTCTTTCTACTTGAGCCCCTGGAATCAGCTCACTTTTCTCCCTCCCTCCGCCACTTGACTTCATTTCTACTTCATTCATTTCTGCTTTAACTTTGCCTCTGATTACACTGGATTTAATTTGTTCTACTTTATCTTGCATCTTGATGTAGAACCTGAGATCACTGAGTTGAGACCCTTTTCTTCTAATACAGGAACTTAGTGCTGAGTTTCGCTTTAGGTGCACTCCAGGGTGCAAATTTAACACACAACAAACATGCACACACACACAAGCTGTACTTACATACACCAGCATGAACAAGTCCAACCAAACCAACCCACTCCCGTCAAGTCAACTATGAGTCACAGTGACCTTGTACAGGGTTTCTGAGAATTTCTAAATCTTTACAGGGGCACATCACATCATTTCTCCAGAAAAGTGACTAATGAACTTGAACTGCCAGCTGCAGTGTGTGGTCAACACTTACTCGACAGCACCACCATTTCCAACTGTATACACACACACACATACACACACACACACACACACAAATCTAGCAATACTTGTATAAAATGTATATTCTAAAATCTCCAAGATGAAAAATCAAGAATAAGTGGAAAGATGTCATGTTCATGTATTATAAGATTCATGATAGGAAACATGTTAGCTCTCCCCAGATTTATCTACAGCTGTAAGGCAATTCAAATAAAAATTTTAACGGGATTTTTGTTCTGATTTTCTTTTGGGATGTTGTTTTAACTAACAGCCGATTCTCAGATTTTTACTAGCATACAAAGCATTGTATTACACAATAGTACAGAATAGTCAACACCATTTCGAAAAGGTTGGAGGAATCACATGATCAGATTCTTCAGATGTATTAAAAAGTCACAGTAATTTTGATCATGGGAGATTTGCCCAAGTACAGACAGACACAGATCAACAGAACAGGGAGTCTAGAAATAGTCCCGCGCAGACACAGCTAATTGGTTTTGACGCTTCCCCCATAAAAAATACACACACACACACATGTCTATATCAAAAGAAATTCTGTGGTGATGTGGAGAAAGGATAGTCTCTTCAATAAATTGTGCTGGGACAATTAGAGCACCATCAACAAACACATACACACACAAACCACACCTTATGAAAAATGAATTCAACAGGGATTACAGATTGAATTGTAATGTGTAAAGTTCACAAAACGGAAGAAAGCAGGAGGGGAAACTTCATCAGAGCTAGTGACTCTCCCTTGTCTTGTTGGGGACACATCTTACGGCTTGTGAACTCAGGCCTAAGGTGGTTCCAAGAGACCCTTTGGAATCAGGTCGCACCTTCAGTGGCACAATTTCCCAAACCGCTTCACCAGCCGTGCAGCAGGTGGGCAGCCGTTGGCTCAGGAGGCTGCGGGCTTGTCTAAAGCGAAGCTGTATCAGCAGCCTAGGTCTAGTGCGGCTATTTGCTTCCATGAATACAGAATTAGATAGTGTCCAGCTACCATTCTTGGACATTTTAATCAGACTCTTTAGGAGACTCCAGGGAAAACAGGAGAAAATGTGGAAAAGAATTTCAAATTATCATGGCATCCACAATTTCTGGAACCACGGAAGCTGGAGGAACCCCGAAAACGATTTCCCTCTGATCACATTTAAGCCCTAAAACAAAAGTATCCATGTTCCGACATCCCTCCATGATGCATAGTCCTACAGGGGACAACACTGGGAACACAGTGTGGGAATTGTGCCCCATCTCACCCAACCACAGAGGCAAAACACTAAGGGCGTGCAACAGAACAGAAAGGGGAGCAGAGCAAGGAGTCCCAAGGGAATAACAAAAACAGACTTTGGGGCTAGGGCATGGCACCCCATAAGACTCAACTAGAAAATACTCTGAAAGGTCAACAAACAGACCTTGAACTGTTTACAAGCTTTTCTTTTTATTGGTCATTGGTTAGGATTTTGCTTTCTTCTGTTGCTGCTTTGCTGTCTTGTTTTTGTGCATTTTATTATCTCTGCAGGTCTATCTAGATAAGATAGGCTGGATAAACAATCTGGAGAAAACAACAGGACCAAAGGTTCCAGGGGGACATGGGAGAGGGGGAAGTGGGGCAAAGGAAGTGATAACAAATCCAGGGACAAGGGAACAACAAGTGATCTAAAATCAGTGGTCAGTAGTGTGTAAGAGGCCTGGTAGGACTTGATCAAGGGCAATGTAACTGAGAGGAATTACTGAAACCCAAATGAAGACTGTGTATGATAGTGGGACAAGAGGAAAGTAAAAGGAAATAGAGGAAAGAACTAGGAGGCAAAGGGCATTTATAGAGGTCTAAATACAGGCATGTACATATGTAAATATATTTATATATGGTGATGGGGACTAGATCTATGTGCATATATTTATAGGTTTAGTATTAAGGTAGCAGGTGGACATTGGGCTCCAATCAAGTACTCTCTCAGTGTAAGAACACTTTGTTGTATTAAACTGGCATTCCATGATGATCGCCTCCCCGACATGATCCTGAAGACAAATGTGTGCATAAGCAAATGTGAAGAAAGCTGATGGTGCCCGGCTATCAAAAGATATAGCGTCTGGGGTCTTAAAGGCTTGAAGGTAAGCAAGTGGCCATCTAGCTCAGAAGCAACAAAGCCCACATGGAAGAAGCACACCAGCCTGTGTGATCACGGGGTGTATCAGGCATCAAAGAACAAAAAAATCTTATCGTTGTGAATGAGGGCGATTGCAGTGGCGAACCAGAGTCCATCTGTAGGCAACCGGATATCCCCTTACAGAATGGTTGCAGGGAGGAGACCAGCCAGTCAGGGTGCATGTAGCAACAAGGAAACATACAACTTTCCTCTAGTTCCTAAATGCTCCCTTCTCCCCGCCAACTATCGGGATCCCAATTCTACCTTACAAATCTGGCTGGACCAGAGGAGGTACACTGGCACAGACAGCAACTGGAAACACAGGGAATGCAGGACGGATAATCCCTTCAGGACCAGTGGTGAGAGTGGCAATACCGGGAGAGTGGAGGAAAAGTGAGGTAGAAAGGGGGAACCAGGTACAAGGATCCTGAGGAATGGACAACAAAGTGGGTGAAGGGAGACGTAGGACAGTGTAAGACGTGACAAAATAATTTACAAATTATCAAGGTTCATGACGGAGAGGGGAGCAGGGAAAGGGAAAATGAGGGGCTGATCCCAAGGACTCAAGCAGAAAGCTAATGTTTGGCGAATGATGAGGGCAACAAATGGACAAATGTGCTTGACACAACGGTTGCACGTATGGATTGTGACATAAGTTGTACAAGCCCCAAATAAAATGATTTTAAAAGATATATATCCGTGTTCTAAAATGGTTTGTGGAGATGACTGTTACCACTCCTAAATATGTTTAAACCATTGAATTGTAGGACGTGTGAATTATGTCAATGGAACCGTTCACACTTTTAAAAGAAAAAAAAAGACGGATATCCCCTGAAGCCATCTGATCCCTCTCTTAAGAACTGCACGCAATCAGCCCCATTCGTCTGTGGCAGCTCGGGCGTTGCCGTGATGCTGGAAACAGTGCCAGCTCGATTTCCCCTTCTAGTCGAGTCGCCCGTGGTGAACAGGTTTCAGCAGAGCTTCCGATCCAACCACAGCCCAGGAAGGAGGAAGAGGCAGAGCATTTCTGGAAGACTGGCTGCGGGAAAACCTTATGCACGGCCAAAAATCACTGTCGGATACAGAGCCTGAGGATGAACCTCTCCGGTTGGAAGGCACTCCAAACCCCTCCAGAGAAGAGCTGCCTTCTCAGAGCAGAGCCGACCTTAATGACGTGGGTGGAGCAATGCTTCCGGGACCTTCCCTTGCTGACGGGACACCACTCAAAATGAGCAGGGACAGAGGCAAGCAGCCGTGAAGAAGCAGAACGCAGAACCGAGGGATATTGGAAGGTGTTCAAAACGACACAAAAATAAAGATCAATGTCCTATAGGCATTAGTGAGCGGGAAAGGACCGGAATCGACCATCTTGAGTGACATGTCATCTGGTTTGCTAACAAATGCAAGGGAAACAGTGCTGCATTCGACATCACATACAGCAATTCAAGAAAAGCGAGGTCTGAGCTAGGGTAACATCTATGTATCTACAAGGAAGATGCGTGACAACAGCTATGATTCCAATTCCCACCCCAACCACGGCAGCCAATCATGGCCACATTGAAGTATCCTCCCAACCTCTGCCATCTGAAACTGACCACACATGCAGTCAAGAAATATTGAGAATCGTATGGATTGTGATAAGAGTTGTATGAGCCCCTAATAAAACTTTTTTTTTAAAGAAATATTGAGAATTGTTGGCAACTGGGATGCAAAAGTGGGAAACGAGGAGAGATCAATAGGTGGCAAAAACAGCCTTGGTGACAGATAGGAAGGTGGAGATTATGTTAGAATCTTGCGGGACCAACAAACTCTATTGCAAATTACCTTTTCCAACAACATAAAGAGGGACCTTTGCCAGAGGGAATGAATACATAGGAACTAAAGTGACTGGGTCTGTGAGATGTCAAAACAAGGCCAGGGGTCGCCTGGAACAGATCAACTGCTCACGTGTAAGTGCCATCGAATCCCTTCCGACCCCTCCGACAATTGTTCCCCTGCCTGAGCCCATGGTGGCAGCCGGGGCGTCAATCCATCTCCTTGCGGGCTGTCCTCTTTCCACTGTCCCCCTCCCCTTCACCATGCATGATACCCTTGTCCAGGGACTGAGCTCCCCTGGCAGTACCTCCAAACAGGTAGAACGAAGTCTCGCCATCCTCGCCTCTACTTCTTCCAAGACAGATCGGTTTGTCCTTTTGGCAAGTCTGTGGTACTCGATCACAGAACAAATGCATCAGTTCTTCTTCGGCCATGTGCAAGTTTAGGTTGCCAACGTTAGGACCTTTGAGAATAACCTGTCTGAATGAAGAGGCCATTTCAAGAAGCTATTTGATACAGGAGACACGCATGACCAAAGGCCGGACAAGTTCAGAGATGTCATCGAGAACATCATGCAGGAAAACAGCAGGTCATCTAAGACGGGAAAGGAAGACCAGAGCAGATGTCGCCGGAGACCACAAGACGCGCTCCTGAACAAATGACAGCTCGGGCCAACGGAAGAAATGAAGCAAAAGAGCGGAGGGGAAAATATCAAAGAGCAACGTCAAAAGATTATAACGAAGAAACCTGGAGAGCCCCAAAAACGAAAACACACTCACTGAATACTTCACGCTGAAGGGACAGGCGAAGGAAGTCAACGCTTGAGTTACAATGTGGACGCATTCGATGAGCACACTACAGAATGAAAGAGGCAGCATCCAAAGAAGTCGATCATTTTCAGAGATGGGGAGTGTATGAGCAAGAGCCAACGGTGCTGACTGAAGACGTCCAAACTGCGGGGAAGGCATTGGCTGAGCACTAGGCTCCGGGAACTGATGAGGTACCGACGGAAATGCTCCACTAAGCTGCTATGCCCAGAAATGTGTAAGATGGCTACATGGCCAACCAACAAGCAGGGATCCCCTAGTTATACCAGTCTAAAGAAAGGTGAGCGAACAGAATGGGAGAATTGTCATACAATCTCACGAATGTCAAAAGCAAGTAGACTGGTGCTGTAGATCCTTCAACAACAGTTGCAGCAGGACCTTGGCAGGAAGCTACCAGAAACCCGAGCCGGATTCCGAAGAGGCCGTGGCACAAAGGATATCCTGGCTGACATCAGATGGATCTGAGGTCAACGCAGAGAACAAGCACGTTTGTGCTTGACCGGCTATGCAAAGACATTTGACTATGCGGGTGCTGACGAACGATTAGGCCCAGAACACGTCGGTGTGCTCACAGAGAACCTACAAATGGACCAGCAGGCAATCATGTGAAAGAACAAGGAAAGGCCGCCTGGTTGAAAATCAGGAAAGGCGCGTGCCGTGGATGTAACCGTTCACCATACTCATTCTGCATCTTGGGCAAATCGTCGGAGAAGCTAGACTCTGCGAAGAACGCAGCATCAGCATTAGAGGAAGGCTCTCTAACAGTGGGCGTGCAGCCTGGCTTCTTACAAACAGAGGGAACTTAAGACGCTTATCGACCAAGACCAAAGACTGGTCTTCACTATCAATTCCAGTTCAGTGAAAACAAAAGCCCTCCCACGTGGACCAGCAGGCACACCCACACTCACGGAAGCGGCAGTCAAGAGATCAGTGTCTGGCATTTGGGCCAATCTGCTGCCAGAGACCTCGTTGATGTGTCAAAAAACAAAGATGCTGCTTGTGGACTAAGGTGCCCTTCACCCAAGCCACGGTGTGGGCAAATACTCCGTGTGCCTGCGAGAGCGGCGCCATGAGCAAGGAAGGCTGCGAAGTGCATGGGGACTACGGGGCTGGGGGAGAAGACTGACACCATCTCGGCAGCCAGCAGAAGCAGCAAGGCTGCCTCGGAGGAAGGCTCCTCAGAAGCAAGGACGGCGACACGTCATCCCAGAGGCGTCCGGGCCCTGGAGAAGGACAAGAGGAGAGCCCTCAACAAGGCGAGGGACACGGTGGCAAGGACTGCGAGGCTGGTGCGGGGCTGGGGAGTATTTTGTGGTTGCTCGGTGGGTCACTCTGAGTTGGAACCGATTCGACAGCACCTAGAGAGACCAGATCAGAACCACCGGGGCGGTGAGCTCATATGAGCGGGGAGGAAGCGCCCCGAGGAGGAGGGGTGAGAGAGGATGGCCCAAGGACTGGGATCGCCACCACTGAATCGTGCGCACGCCAATGGGTGAGCTGGTGTGTTTTGTGGCGCACATTCTCAACCACAAAAATACAATCTATTATGAAATGCAGAAGATGTCACGACCTCCACCCCAGAGCACCCCCAGTGCTCTGCCATCAAGACGGGAAGCACCTTTACCTGCCCTATTGGGGGGAAACACTGAGAGACCCGTGCTCCTCCGCCTGGTTATCGGAGTCGCTGGGGAAGTTACGAGGGATTCAGATCGTGGCCCAGAACTGCTGAACAAGTGCTACCTGGGTATCCAGGTGCTCCTGACACAAGAGCAGCAGCATCTTGGTCCCCAGACCACCCGGCGCTCAAGACACAGGCAGCAGGGACAGGGCCCAGGACATTATGGCAAGCCCTCGCCCCGTCTTCACCATATCCACAGCAGGCTTAAAGGAATATACTTTATTAACCTAGCTTTTCAACACCAGAGGCTAAAAGTCAGCAGAATTTTAACAACCTATTTACAGAGTGAGTGCTGCCTTCAGGCTGGGCTGGCCGGAGGCTGGTTCTAGTCAGCCTCTCACCAAGCCCAGCCTGCAAATAACCTTCCACCCGCAGCAGGGACTCCTGGGCCACAAAGGACAATCCGTACACCCGAGCAGTCCCTTGGAGCTGGGACCGTGGGTGGATGGGCACGAGAGCAGGAGAGAACAGGACAGACACACAGACAATGGCTGAGGGTGCCAGAGAGGGCCCTGGGGGTCTGCCTCAATAGTTCTTCAGGTTGCGAGTCAGGCTGCCAGGGACCCTGCAGGTGCTCTGCAGGGGCGGCGAGTTCCACACGGCGGAGCTGGTGCGTTTGTGGTAGCGGGGCTTGCTCTTCTTGAAGATGTCCTCCAAGTCCAGTGGGAGAATGGTCCCAAAGATCTCAGCGAGGTTCGGGGGATGGTAGTAATGACGGATAATGGCCTGGCTGAGCTGGGTGCCTGCAGGGGGCGTGGAGGGAAGGGATGAGGGTGGGGGGTGGAGTGTCACACCCTCATCAGCCTCTCTCTGAGGCTCCTGCCACTCCCACGCCCCCAATCCAGTCACCCACCCACTCAATGAACCCTGATGGGCGACTATTTCACAGGGCCAGGATGACCGAAGCTGAGCACAGGCCCCCTGTTCATGTGCGACAGGCCCCAGGCCCCACAACCCCCTGGGAAGGAGGGCCCTGTTCTCCCCAGCTGGGTTAAAGCTCTAGGAGGTGACAAGGACCCTGGGTGTCTGGAGGGACATGCCCCTGGCGCTGGCGCGGTCCCAGGCACCTTCCTCAGTGTGTGAAGCCCACCAACAGATGGCCTGGCTTTCCAAGGACTCCCCCAGTTTCTGACAGGGACTGGGCGCAGTCTGGCTGCTGCTCTAACTCGTGTCTGAGTGGAAAGTGTGTGCTGTCCATCTCTGGCAGGTTCCGGCTTTCTCGGTTTACTGGCAACTTGTTTCACCCTCAGGACAGCGGTTCAAGTGCAAGGGGACTGTCCCTCAGCTGACACGGGAGGGGAGCTGCATTATGGTCAACCCTGATCATCAGTTTCAGAGCCATAACCAGCCTGCTCCCTGAACACCTGCCTGAGGACTCCAGTCAGCGGTTAGGGAGGCGCACATGAAGGGGCGGGCACAAAAGCAGGCTGGCTCTGGTGAGCGCTTTCTGCCCTCCACCCCAGCCATGACCCTCCTGGCCCGGCCCCCAGCTCAGCAAACTCTGCAGAGCAGAGGCGTGCGCTGAGCCTGCTCCCCGCCCAGCAGGCCTGGCTCCCAGGTCAGGTCGCCCCTCCATCCCCCACCTCTGAGCATTTCCCGCCTGCCCCAGCTGGCTGGAACCCTAGCACATCTGCCCTCATGGGTCCATACCTCACCATCCTGCTGGGCAGAATGGAGGAGGGGGCTCTGGTCCAAGCTGGCTCACCCAGGGAGATGCCTGCCCCAGGGCCAACCCTGACTTAGGTATCTTTTGACAACAAGGAGGTCCAGCGATGTAGGTCTGGTCCTCAGGTGAGCCGCTGGCTCCAGGGGGACCCCCTTCTCTGGGTGCACGCCCAAAGCCCGGTGGAGCCTGGGCGTCTGGCCAATGCTGGAAGTCTCTCTCCTGTCACTCGGGCACCTCCCAGCCCCTGCAGTGCCCAGAGCCCATGAAGGAACAGGTGGGTGCCCATCTCCCAGGGAACACCGGGCGGCTGCTTACCACTGGCCCAGGCGGGGATGGGCTTCCGGGGGTGGGCCTCATCGTCAGTTGAGTCATCGCTGTTCAGATCCATCCCGTAGTTATCCGGGTTGATCTTGGGCGGGGCCCTGGGCCCTTGTGGAGTCATTTGGTACGAGGTGCATAGTGGAGACTGGAAGAGGTCGAAGTGGCCCATCACCTCCCCACCTCTGCTTCCTGCGCCCCAGGGGCACAGAGCCAGAAGCAGGTGACCCGGCTTCCAGCACCCCCACCTCTCACCCCAATGCAACAGGCAAGAAGAGCCTGCCTTTCAGCAAGAACACAGCAAGCCACCACGCTCCTTTCTCACGCTCAATCCGCGGCACGACACCTTCCAGCCCCGCGGCCGCGTCCACCTGCTCCTTCCCAGCTACTCCAGGACATTCTTACCACCACCCACTTTGCATGGGTTGCTGCCTAGCTTCCAGAACTCCCGACCCAGCTGCAGTGAAAACCCTCCCCAGTCTTGCATTTTGCACGTCTCGCAACAGCAAACTAAGCGGGCTCTCACTACGCTCCATCCTGCGGCTGCGGGAGGGGGGTTGTTCACTGCGGCCAAACTAGTGATTTTGACACCAAAAGCCCCAAACCAACCCCACAGCCCTCACTCAGGTCGATTCCAACTCAGAGGACCCTACAAGGCCAAGGCGGAGTGGACCTGCCCCCAGGGAACTCTTCAGGCTGGGATGGCCACGCCTTTCTCCCTCGGTGCCTCGGGGCCAGTTCAAGCCGCTGGCTGGCTGACTGGCTGTGCAGTTAGTTGCCGGGCACTTAAGGCTGTGCCCCGGGGCTCCTCCAAGGACTGCATCAGGTCGCTAAGTCGGAAGGCGTACAGGTACTGAGATGGGTGGCTTACGTCACACCAAGAAACCAAACTCACTGCCACCGACTCGAGGCTGACTCCTAGCAACCCCGACAGGGTCGAATAGCCCCTGAGTTTCTGACGGTTTCAAACTGTGGACCTTTCGGTTGGCAGTCCGATGGGGAGCCACTAGGCCACCGGGGCTCCTCGTGCCGACATCCGCTAAGTGAAAAAAGCCACACCCACCACAACCGCCCAGTCCAACTCACAGCGACCCTACGGAGGGCTGCCACAACCACAAATCTTTTCTGGACCAGAAAGGCTCACCTTTTGCCGGCAGAGCAACTGGTGGGCTTGGACTGCTCACCTTGCGGTCGGCAGCCCAAGGTGGAACCCACAGGCCCACCCGAGCTGCACAAGTGGGAGGCGAGGGGATGGGTGGGCAGACCAAGCTGTCAGATGCTCCACATACACTGGGGTCATTTTAAACTACACGTGTGTGCCACGCAGGGTGTGTGTGTGTGTGTGTGTGTGTAACAGATATATGAGGGGACGCCAAAAGTTCCGTGGAAAAGTTGGAATTGAAAGATTATGGGGCTTTTTGATGAACGTTTTAAAGCCCTTTAGATAGAAACATCTGGACAGATATAAAGCAAGTCAATCCGAGTTTCTCTCCAAGGGTAGGCGCCCTGGTGGCACAGCGGTTACACTTGGGGCTGCGGTCCACAAAGTCAGCAGTTTGAAACCACCAGCTGCTTTACAGGAGGAAGATGGGGCTTTCGGTCCCTTAAAGAGCTGCAGTCTTGG
The DNA here is from genome assembly GCF_050624435.1 of Tenrec ecaudatus. Classification (NCBI taxonomy): domain Eukaryota; kingdom Metazoa; phylum Chordata; class Mammalia; order Afrosoricida; family Tenrecidae; genus Tenrec; species Tenrec ecaudatus. The sequence goes on from NC_134533.1 coordinate 12,011,583, forward strand.
AAGCCCACAGGGGCAGTTCTACCCAGTCCTACAGGGTCACTGTGAGTGAGCAGGGGCTCGCTGGCCACGAGTCTGCTTTTGGTTTTTCTCTAAGGATATCTTACACACACACACACACACACACACACACACACACACACAACTTTGTACTCAAAGTTTTCACCACACAAAACCCTACTTGTAGAACAACAAAGCACATGTGTCAAAAGTATTCAAACCAAGCGGGCTCCTGACGCCCTTTCTCCTTCCGGCAGGGCCAGCCTCACCTGCACGTCCACGGTGGCGTTGAGAGCTTTGCTGGCCGCCTCCTTGGCCTTCCTCTCCTGCTCCTCTTGCAGCCGCTGCTGCTCTTCCTGGGCGGTCACCAAGTGGGGTGTTAGAAGCCCCCTCCCCACCCCCTGGGCATGCCCCCAGCCAGCCTGACCCTACCCCAGGCCACTCGGTGGGCCTGCCACCCTCAGAGGGGCCCCCCCCCTGACCTTGTGCTTCTTCTCCTCCTGCTCCTTCTGCAGCCGCATGGCCTTCTCCCTCTCCTGAGCCTCCCTGCAGGGCGCGAAGGCCAGTCAGCAGGGTCACCCACTGCCCCGCATCCCCTGCAGCCACCACACCAGGTTCAGGAGGCGCCACCATCTTGTGTTTAGAGCACGCATACAAACGCACGCACGCGCTCTCTCTCTCGGCCTACAGCTGCTTAAACTACACACACACACTCACACAGGGGCTTAGGATGAAGGTGGACACTACATGTATGCACACACACCTCAGCCTGCAGCCACTCCAGCTCCACAACACACACACACACACACACACACACAGGTGCATACACTCAGGAGGAGCACCGGAGTCCCAGCAAACGGTGGCCTGACCTCTCAGCCTGCACAGACACAGACGGACACACACGGACACACACACACACACACACACAGTGACAAGCGCAGGGGTCCCAGCGGGCGGTTGGCAGCTGACCTCTCGGCCTGCAGCCGCTCCAGCTCCCTCTTGCGCTCCAGCTCCTGGCGCCTCTGCTGCTCGGCCAGCTGCCGCTCCTGCTCGCGCTGCTCCGCCAGCCTCCGGGCCTCGGCCGCCCTCCGCAGCCGCTCCTGCTCCTCCTCCTTCCTCCTCAGCAGCTGCTCTTGGTGGCGCCGCTCTTCTTCCTCCTGAGAGTCCCCGGGGGCAAGGTGGCAAGGTCAGGCCTTGGGGAGGCAGGGGGGAAGTCCAGCATAGAGGATACCGTGCCCAGATGCGGGGGCCCCTCACAGACGGCTGCCACAGCCAGCCTGGGACGGCATCCTGCGACTCCTCTTTCATCAGGCCGGGGGGCAGCGGGCAAGCACTCAACTCGGTGGCCTTCTCCCCACTGACAGAGCAGGGCAAACAGCCCCTCGGGCGCCTGGGGAGGGGCTACGTCCATGCATGGCACACACGTGCTGCCCTCTGTGCCTGGGGCACTCCATCAGTGGGGCTCCTGGGTTTGAACCCACCAGCCGCTCTGAGGGAGGGAGGAAGAGGAGGTTTCCCTGTGCTGCAGGGGCTCTGTGAGCGCGTGGCCACATGACTGTGAGGGTGAGCGGAAGGAGCCCTGTGACACTTGGCGGCGGGCTGCGGCACCCAGGGTCAGAGAGGGGGCTGCCTGGGGACATGGAAGAAACTGCCCTGATCAGAACACTGTACCCCGAGCCCTTTCTGTGCCTGCGCTGTAACCTGTGCCTCCTTCCCTAACAAGCCCCTGAACCAGGATCGCCGTCAGCTGTCAAGCCCACGGAGAAAGGGGATGGAGACAGTGAACAGAGGGACGGAGGGCTGTCAGAAGGGTAAAGGGGGGCAGGACGATGGCACCTTTGCCCCTCCCCACCCCACCCTCCGACACACACACACAGGCACTGGCCTCCGGCTGACAGTAGTGGGTAGCCAGCGGCCAGATGCCTCCACATTCGTGGGCCGCAGAAACACAGAGATGGCCAGTCACCTGCCCAAGGCCACCGAGCCAATGAAGGGCAGAGCTGAGAGTGGAACCCAGAGAACTGGGTTCCAGGGAGCTTGCACTGGACCCTCACACTGCCACCTCAACAGAAAGCATGAGAGAGGTCACTGTGGCCCTCCCCACCCCATAGCACTCGCTGCACCTCCTTCGGGGTTTGAAGCCATCTACCAGGGTCAGCCCATCCAAGGGGAGGGCCTGGCGGCCGGCATCCCGTGCTCACCTGCTGCAGCCAGCGGAGCCGGCGGGCCTCCTCCTCCTGCTTCCTACGCGCCTCCACCTCCTCCATCTTCTTGGCCGCCGCCTTTTTCTTGGCCTTCTCCTCGGCCAGCCTCTCCTCCTTGGCCTGCGGAGCCCAGCGCAGGTGCCTGATGAGCAGGCGGGCCCAGCGGGCCCCGAACCCGCCCCGCAGACCACGCTCCCCCCAGAGTCCAGGGGAGAAGGTCCCAGAAGTCAGTCCTGCCCAGAAGCATCAGAGCACCAGCTCCCACGGGGGCTGCAGGGAGAGGTGGGCCAAGACCGTGCACCCAGGTCCTGGGCCGGGCAGACATAGGGGCTCCCACCAGACTCTCCGGGGCCCCCAGGAGCGAACCTTCTCATTCTTCTCGTCAAAGTGAGCCAACTTCTGCTCAATCTGCTTCTTCTTCTCCTCCTTCATCTGCTCCACCCGCTCCCGGGCCTGCAGCACCTTGCGGAGGCGCTCCTCGCGCTTCCTGCGGGCACAGGGCCGGGGCATCACAGGGTGCCCGATGCCCGATCACAGGGGCGGAGCCAGGGGCGGGGCCTGTCACTTACAGCTTCACCTCCTCCAGCCGCCTCCGCTTGTCCTCCTCCACCTTCTGCCTGCGGAGCTGCTCGGCCTCCTCCTTCCGCCGCAGGTTCTCCAGGCGCTGCCGCTCCTTCTCCTGGGGGTGGGCCGGGAGCATGAGCGTGCACAGCCGGGGATGGGGGGGGCGGGGGACGCAGAAGCAGCGGCGGCAGCCCCTCCAACACATGCCCCACCACTCCCCGCCGCCGCCCCCAACCAAGACCTGGGCCTTCAGCTCTTCCCTCCTCCCAAGGGCCTGAGCCGGGAGCACTGCTGACCGAGTCTCGCCAAGACCCGGATGGGCAGCGGCCAGGCCAGGGCTCGGAGGACAGCCAGGAAGAAAGCAGCTCTGGAGAGAGCTTGAAGAATGAGCCTGGAGAGGCCGCTCTGAAAGGCTGGCCCCAAGTGGCGACTCACTATTACTGCACTGTATGTATGGCTTGCGAGCCTGCTCTTTTCTTTCACCTCCAGCCACTCTAACCACCAAGCCCACCCCCATCGGGTAGACTGACAAACAGCAGCCCTCGAAAGGGCTTCCAGGACTGAAAATCCCACAGGCGCAGACGGCACAGCTTCCTCCCCGGGACGGCAGCCAGCGCCTCACCCACAGCGCCACCAGGGCTCCTTACTTATCCACGGCCCCACGGAAAGCAAACGGGTAAAAGGGAACACAGGCAAGAACTTGGATAGGTGCAGGATTGCACCCCTTCCGTAATGCCGCCACCTGGCCAGCAGTTCCACACGGCACCGTTGGCAGAGCTCCAGCCAGGGGCACAGCACACTGGTGCTTGGGACCGCCCTTAGCAGCCCAGACTCAGGCCTGGGCAACATGCTGGGCCAGGCTGGGCCGCCCTGGCTAAGGGTGAGGGCTGCGCCTTACACCTGCAGGGCGAGGGGTGTGGCTGGAGACTGGAGCCCCAGCTGATGGCCCCTTCCGGCCTCTCCCACACTGCTCGGCTCACTGGGGCCTCTGGAGGGGTGCACCCCCACCTGGACACCTGGCCCGGGTAATCAAATCCCAAAGACAGAGAAGGGCTTCCGACGGCAATGCGGGCCACACACCCTTCCCCACCAGGGGCGGCTAGAAAGCTGGCCAGCAGGCAGGCAGCCTTGGGGCGGGGGCATCTCTAAAGCTGTGGCAGCAGGCAACTTGGGGAAGCAGCCTGAGATCTGAGAGGGGTCAGTGCAGGGCCCGGGGTGGGGTTCAGGCTCCAGGCATGGAAAGGGGGCCCCTGACGCAGACACCCCACGTTGGCTCTTTCCCTCTCTTCCTTTCTCCAGTGCCTCGCCCTCCAGCATTCTGGTGACAACAGTGGCAGCAGACCCCAGGGGAGGCCCTCTGATGGCTCCTCTACCTGGGTCCCCTTCACTCCTGCCATGGTTCCCCTGCCCCGGGCACCCAGGCTGTGAGAAAGAGCCATCTTTGAAGCAGGGGAGGAGGGAGAAATCCCAGGGCCACTGGGATTTGAGATCCCGGCCTGATGGCAAGACCGAGAAAGAGACAGCGAGACAGAACAGAGGGGCAGTCCCAGGGGGCTGAGCAGTGGGCTGGCTGCTGGCTCATGGAGACGGAGGCCTCCCCCCCAATGCTGGCACGGTGAACCCAGACTTACAGCCTCCTGAACAATTCAGAGAGGACCTTCCGTTTGTGAACGTCAGCAGCACTGGGTCACGAAGACTCCCCCAAACTGCAAGGGCAGGGGTCCCACACCAACAAACTAACACCTAGCTTGGCTGGACCCGCACCCAGGACAGACCCAACGTCACGGCAAAGACTTTGACATTGGAACCAACGCTGGGACTCCACAGGAAGGAGAGTTGGGACTTGTGGCCCGAACCTAACTAAAAGAAAGGGCACTCATTTTTAAGATGCTGACAGGAAAAGAGCCGGCACCCCAGAACTCTGAAACCGCCCTTCACAAACGCAAGAGGAATCGACCCTCCCAGGTGACGGAAAATTAGCACATTTCTTGCCAGCCGGCCTGCTCAGAGAAGACTGCTACAGGACGCCCTCCAGACAGAAGGGCAGCACATCAAGCGGAACCTTGAGACATGAGGGATGAAGTAACAGAAGTGATCGTTTTCTGGGTAAATAGGAGTCTCCTCCGGCGTTCCTTAAATGTTTGACAGTGCAAGCAAAAGCTGCTGACACAAATGGGAAGCTGTCTTCAGAGGCTGGACGTGTGACATAGGAGACGCTGCAGCAGGCCGCTGGGTAAAGGGCCCTCCGTGGGGGTGAGCTCACGCTCTATGCCCCGGCCCAGCTGGTACGGTCCTGATTCGAAATGAGCTGGGAAGAGTATGGAAGACCCAGAGCAGCACCACCAACTCTCAGGGCGGCAGGGTCTGAATCAAAGTAACTGAAAACCGTGCCAACAGCAGCCACCCACCCTCAAAAAAATAAATAAATCGCAAGGGAAGGAAACAAAAAAAAGCAAAAGAAAATGAAGTTCCCAGGTTACGCGAGCCAGACAGCCCCTTTCACTACATGTCAATGTGCCCTGCCCTCAATTGGAAACGTGTCTTGTTTCAAATGTTCTGGAGAAAACAAGGCTCGGAGACTGCTCGTTCCCTTTTTACAGGCTGCTCCTCTGCCAGCCCTCAGCAGTGGCTAGGCGGGCCCTGCCCCTCAGGACCCAAGAAGCCCCTTCAGCCTCCAGAGGCCCCCAAGGAGCAGTCCCTGTCCACCAGCTGCCGTGGGCACTCACAAAGCGAAGCCCCGTGAGAGGCGAGGCGGGCTGAGATAGATGCTGGGCACACAGCTGTCTGGCCCATCAGCTCTCTATGAAGCATCAATGCAGGTCCCAGGTTGTTGCTGAGGGAACTTGGGCCCGGAAGTCGAGTGGAGCTGAGGTTGCTACTGGGACGTTAGCTCTTCATCCTTCCTGGGCCTCTCTGGTCTCTAACCAGCCCCCCAAACGCCTGGCTCCCCAGAGCAGGAAGTGTGGCGTCCTGGCCCTCTTGCTCATCACGATGAGGGCCTGAGGCTGTCAGTCTGGCTGGGGCGCTTCTCACGGGAGGTGCAAGTGCAAGTTTTAGTCCCCACTGAAGGCCTGGGTGCCTGGCTGGAGCCTGTCGGTAGACCATGTGGGCCCATTGGAAGGCACGCCATCATACCTGAGCCACTTGCCAGGTCCAGGCCCCGCCCTGCCCGGAGTGCTGCTCGGCCCAGGGTGAAGGCAGAAGCCACAAAAGGTGCTCTTCAGGGTGTCTATGGCAGAGGTCCTCAACATTTTTAAACAGGGGCCAGTTCACTGTCCCTCAGACCGTGGGGGGATGGGGACTGGACTATAGATTAAAAATAAACTGAGCAATTCCTATTTACACTGCACATATCTTATTTTGAAGTAAAAAAACAAAATGGGACAAAAACACCTGGTGGCTGGATAAATGTCCTCGGCGAGCCACGTGTGGCCCGCGGGCCATAGCTTGAGGACCCCTGGTCTATGGGATCTAAAAGGACAGCGGACAGGCTGTGACCCTGGCGACTAGCCAAGGAGACCCTGGGGAGCCGGCCGTCCAGACTGCCAGGCCCCCGTTCCCCAGGGGCTCCTTGTTCCGGCTAGGAAGCTGACAGACTCAGCGCTGAGGATGCTGAGAAGAGAACAGAGAAAGGCCTGGCTCCCAGAAGCCCCTGTAGGAGCCACCCCCCCCCCCCCCACCACAGTTCAGACCGGGGCTCCTGGGCCCACTGCTCCACACCCCTTCAAAGTACAGCTCAGAAAACTCAACACCCCCTGCCATGGAGTCGAGGCCGGCTCACGGCGACCCTGTAGGGCAGAGTCGGACTGCCCCCGTGGGTTTCCCATGCTGGGTTTCGAGTGACTCACTCGCCGCCAGGGCTCCCAGGCTGGTGCTAACCTCAGTGGCTCTGGGTTCACACAGACCTGTCAGTTCTCTCCGCAGCCCACACAGTCTGAGGGCAAGCTGGGGGGCATGTCAAGCGGTGGCCCTGGTGCACAGCTGCAGGTCACACACACACCCCACCTGCTCAGGGAGGCTTGGGGACCTATCCCCTTGGGGTCAGGGCCAAGGTCAGAGAGGGCAGCCTCCCCCCCGGCCACAGCCCGGCTCCCACCTCCCGAAGGCGTGTCCACCCACCGTATTAGTGTCCCCACGGGTGCCTGCTTGCAGGGAGGGCTACAGCGGGGAGTGCTAGGTGGAGCTATGTTACAGGGGCATAAAATGGCTTTACTTACGACAAAGCTGCACTGTGGAAGGAGACAAGGAAAGCCAAGAGTTAATGCAGGGCTGGGCCACAGCCCATGGGGCAGTCATGCTCAGGCCAGGCCAGCGAGTCGGCTGGGGTCTGCTGGGCACCTGCGGTGGCACTGCACCGTCTTACCCAGCCCTCGGCTCTCAGAGCGAGTGCATCCACCCGGGTCCCAGCTAAGCCACACACCACCCAGAAGCAGGGGGCAGTAGGCAGTGGCAGGTCAGTGGCCCACCTTTCTGACCAGGGCTCTGGCCCTAGGCCACAACTGGGCCAGCCACACCCACAGGCTACGGCCCAGGGCCCGCAGGTCAGGACAACATCCCAGGTGTCCCAGGGCCACAGAGGGTCAGGCTAGCCCTTGACCATCGCCCAGCCACCCGGGGTCAGAGGAGCCTACAGGGGCCTCACCTTGGGGTCCACACGCAGGGGAGTGTTCCGCTTGATGAAGGACTTCATGACACTGCCGCGGGACGCAGAGGTAGGGGTCATGAGCATCTGGTTCTTCTGCACGGTGTGCAGGAAGGTCCGCAGGGGCCGCACCACCTGCAGGCGAACAGGGTCAGACCTCAGGGTGGGGTCAAGCCCAGGGGAGGGACCTGGCCAGGCCAAGATGAGGTCAGGGTTCACAGGGCGGGGCCAGGCACAGTGGTGGGGCGGGGCCAGCCCTGGGGGTGCTCAGGGAGGTCAGGCACAGGGGCTGGTGCAGGCCTGAGGGCAGTCAGGCCCAGACAGGGTCTGGTCAGGCCGTAGCAGGCTAGCTTGGTGGGGTGCCACTCACCTTGTTGGCTGGGCAAGGTGGGGAGGGGGTCTTTCTCCGGGGGGGCTGCAGCTCCTCATCCTCCCCCTGCTGCTCCTCGTCCAGCTCGTTAACTGCCTGTTTGTAGCTGCGCTTTCTCCTGTTCGGGTGCGGGGGTGTCACAGGTGGATCCACGGGGGTAGGGGGGAGTCCTGCAGCCCCCTCGGGGATCCCCACTCACAGCCCACCCACGGAAGGTCCCTCATCCCTGAACAAAGGGGCCCTGCCCACAGGGATCCAGGACTGGCCCCCTGCTGCCTAGTCAGCAGGGACATAGCCAGCTCAAAGTCACGGAGGCAGGACAGAGGGGCGGGATCCACTGGCAGATCACCCCACTCCCAGGCCAGCGTGTACCCCAAAGCATCGCCCACTGCTTCATTACTTCAGAGCTCCCACTAAGAAGGGGAGCAGGGGACCCTGACCATACCCGCCCCCACCAGCCTGGCCTCAGGTCCCACAGCCTGAGCTGCCTGAGTCTGTCACCCAGCCCCTTCACTGAGCACACCTGACACTCTGAGGCGGCTCCACGGGTCCATCCATCTGGTCGGCCCTGGCCTCTGTGAAGAGAGCGCTCTTAGAATGATGGCTGCAGGGACAATGACGGCAGGGGGACAGGGGGCCTGCAGAAGGGACATGGACAGACACACGGACACACACACACACATGCACGCACACTCCAAAGGCAGACACCCGAGCAGCCAGTGGCAAAAGCTGCAGCCTGAGCAATGACTGGTGCCGGTGCTGGCCCTACCTAACACCAGAGCTCTGTGTGGCCTTTCAGGGACAGCCCCCCAAAGGGGGCTGTGGGGCTGGCCAGCCCATCATCCCTGAAGCCCTCGTAACCATAGGACAGCCTCCAGGCCACCCCCAAAGTGGCAGCAGGCAGGACCCCAGGCCACCTCCTGCAGGGGCAGGCACCAAGGGACCCCTCCCAGCACACAGTTCAACCTGCTGCCCCTTGGCCTGTGGCTCACGGCCGGACCTGTGAGTGTCCCCTGCCCATGCCCTGCCCCTGCCCAGTGTATCCTGCCCTTGCCAAGCTGGAGTCACTCGTGTGGCACTCCAAAGGCAGCTCCAGCCTACAGGGAGATGAGACACATAGACTAAAAGGAGATGGGGCTGCCTGGGCACCATTTAGCTGCCTCAGCCAGCCAAGCTGTGGTCAGGAGAACGGCCATACAGTGGGCATCTGCCTACGGCAGGTGGGGACCGCTCACCACGGGGCCTTTCAGGGGACTCCTGGTCACTGGCAGCGGTGTTTTTAGTGGCGCTCCGGGTCAAGAGAGTCTTCTCTTTGATATTGGGGACCTATGGGTAAAACCAAGGCTCTAAGGGTCTCCACCTGGTACTCTCGAGCTGAGGGTGGGCCCAGAAGTCCCTCAATTCCCCCTCCCTGGCCTGCCTTCCTACCTCCGGCTCCTCAGCCTCCAGCGGCTCCGCCTCCGGGCTGGACTCCCTTCTCTCGGGGCTGAAAGGTGGGCAGGTGGCATTGTGGGACTGCCCAGTGAGCCCAGACCCCACCAAGGAAGCCCTCCCACCAGTCCCTGGGGAAGGGTGCAAAGAGGGGTCCACCTCCGAGGCCTGAACTGAGCCAAGACCCCCAGGAGCAAAGGCCAGCAGCTCTCTGGAGGCCGAGGAGTCCAGCTGCTGGGGGTCTGCCTGGGCGCCAAGCCCTCCCCAGCACAGGCGTCACTCACATGACTCTCGGGGGCACCTCCACATTCAGGAGTCTCTCCAGGTAACTGTGACCTGTGGGGAGACAAGGACCCTTTCAAAGATGCTGTCAGGGTGCGCCGCCAGAGCCCCCCAGCCACAGACCCTCTCCGCCTACAGCCCCCACTCTCCACTGCCCACTGCCCACAGCACTTGGCCCATCACCCCACACTCAGTGGAACTCGCCCTGACTCCTCGCCTGGGTTGCGAGTATCTTGAGACCAGAGGCCAGGAATTCCTGGGGTACAATTTCGGACCCCAAGAGTCCCCAGAACACTTTTGGGGACCCATGAGCCTGGACCTCTTTTCACCGTAATAGTAATTATCGTTGCCCTTGACAAGTGCGTTCAGACAGATCTATACAGATGGCACAAGGGCAATGGTAGGTGAACTGCCTTCTTGGGAATCAGGAGCCCTGGTGCCACGGTAGGGCAGGCGCTGGACTACCAACCAACAGGTCGGCGGTTCGAACCCATCACCCTCTGGGCTCAGATAAGGCACAGGCTGTTTCCCTGAAGCTGCCCAGCCTCGGACACGAAGTGGAGCAGCTCTGCTCTGCCCCTCACTGAGTCTGAATCGGCAGATGGCGGGAAGTTCGGTGTTTGGTACTCTTCATTGCGAAGAGTGAGGAGGACATCCTGAGGATGCTCAAGGATTGTAGCCCTCAGCGTGGATGACCACTCAATGTCAGCAAGACCCAAACCCTCACAACTGGACCAGCAGACAGCATCATGGTAACTGGAGACGAGACTGGCGTTGTCAAGGATTTCATCTTGCTTGGATCCACGGTCAATGCTCATGGAAGCATCAGTCAAGAGATCAAGCGGGGCACTGTCCTGGGTAAATCTGCTGCACAAGAGCCCTTTGGAGCACTGAAAAGCCAAGGAGTGACTTTGAGGACTAAGGTGCCCCTGACCCAAGCCATGGCATTTTCAGTCACTTCTTAGGCACGTGAAAGTCGGACTTAGAATCGGGAAGGCTGCCGAAGAAGCCGTGTGTTTGGGTTGACGTGCTGGTGAAGAACACTGACTACGGTGTTAGGAACTGCCAAAAGAACAAACAAGTCCGTCTCAGAAAAAGTCCAGCCAGAGGGCCCCTGAGGGCGGCCCTGAGGGGCAAAGGTGCTGAGACTGCCTCATATACTTTGGGTTGTCAGAAGAGATCAGTCCCTGGAGATGGGCATCATGCTTGGTAAGGGCCAGCGACAAAGAGGATAGCCCTCGACAAGATGGACAGACACAGTGGCTGTATTGATGGGCTCAGACATAAGAGCAACCATGAGGAGGGCGCAGGACCAGGCCGTGCGTGTCCTGCTCTTCTGTGCACAGGGTCGCTGCAGGGCACAACCAACGCAGTGCCACCAAACAACAGTATCAGATAAATGAACTGTGTTGGCATTTGGATGCTCTGCATGCCTCCATGAAACAATACGTCCCTAAATGACACCTGGCTACAAGACCCATCCAAAGGTCAGTGTCGATCAGCGTGGCATTGACCGTGATTGCAGACTGACTGCACCTGACAGTGAACCTGAAGGCCCATCCCTGTGGGCAAAGAGCTACCTTTCCAGCTACTAAGATGCTCTGTCCCCCTTTGTCAGCTGTGAGGGAAGCCCTGGTAGCGCAGGGGTTAAGCGCTGGGCTGCGATCTACAAGGTCAGCAGTTCAAAATCACCAGCCACTCTGGAGGAGAAAGAAGGGGTTTTCTCCCTGAAAGTGACAGTCTCCGAAAGTTTCCGGGCACGTCTGCCCTGTCCTACAGGGTGGCTTGGAGTCGGATGGACCGGGCTGCTAACCATAAGGTCAGCAATTCGAAGCAAACCAGAAGGCGAGAGATGAGACTCTGCTCCCGGCGAGTTGGCATCTCAGAAACCCACAGGGGCGGTCCTGCTCTGCCCTAAAGGGGTGCTCTGCATCGGCACCGACCTCGCAACCTCAAGTGGGCCAGGATCTGGTCACGGCCAGACTGTCTTCTGCTTTACCCGGGCAACGGAATGCAACCGTCAGCGCAGAATCCAGCTGTCTTCGTTTTAAGTCCTCGCTGAAGTTTTGTTCCGAAAAAGTTATTTTTCAATTACAAAAAATAAATAAAATGCTTTCTTAGCAAATAGTAGGCTTATTCCTTTTTTTGCTTTGTCTTAAACCTCTGTTTGAATTTTTAATACATGAGTGCAGACCGCACCAGTAACCGAGAACCCCGGTCAGTCATCGAGAGCTCTTTGTGGGTCCCATGATTTTTTGGGGGGGGGCAATGAATTTTTCATCTAACAGGAGCAGAGGTGGAAAGGCAAAGACCAGAGGGTCCTGACCAAAAGCACACATGCGTGCGTGCATGCGCGCGCACACACACACACACATTCTTGAGGCAGGAGAAGGTGGCTTTTGCGGGGGAAGTGAAAGGCGGCCACCAGACCACTGGGCTGGGCATTCTGAGTCTGGGGGCCATGGCCACAGGCACAGCTGAAGCAGAAGCCCCCGATGAGGCCTAGCCCACAGCCACTGCCGGCAAGTCGGTTCCGATGCCCAGTGACCCCACAGGGTGGAGCAGGCTGCTCCTTAGGGTTCTTGAGACTGTAAACGGTTAGGGAAGCAGGCAGTCTCACCTTCCTCCCAGGGGCAGCTGGTGGGTTTGAACTAAGGAAGAGAAGGGAAATGCACCAGGGGCTGGAGGAGCAGATGGGGACATTCACCATGAGCACTTCAGCTGTACCCTCTGGGACAAGGAGGGCAAGCATGGGGAGGGGGGAAGGGGGGTCAAAGGCCACCACTCAAGGGGCCTGTGGCTTGTAGATTTGGGGTCAAAGAGACTGATGCTCGGGGAACACAGAGCCCAGCAGCACCAGGACTGCCCAGGACTGTTAAGTGCCAGGTTGCGTGTGTCATTCGGGGCTCAGCGCCAGGCTGGTAGGCTGGGAGGTTGACCCCAAGGAGAAGCCTGGGGTGGAGACTCCAAGCCTCCCCGCCATCCAGTCAATGCTGACTCACAGCGACCCTACAGGACAGGGCTTAGAGCTGTGACCTGGCCGACTAGCCTCCCACTGCTCAGGCTGCCAGCCCCAGACCTGTCTCCTGGAGCCGACTCCGGCCTCAGGATACCTCCAGGACAAAGGTGGACCGTCTGGGACCTTCCATAAATCCAGACAGTGTGCCCACTGCACGTCTACACACATCCAGGGCTGCGTGCAGCACAGGCGGGGCGCGCCAGCGCCCAGGGACAACCTGCCAAGGTTATGTAGAATCCACAGCCTGCCTGCCGGGACAGGGGGAATCAGGAGAGACTCCAGTCGGAGGACCCCATGAAACCACCCTCAAGGTCACAAGTGGGAGGGCAGGCAGCTGTGGATTCTACGTAACCAGACACTACCATGAGCTTATGCCTTCGCCCAGCCTCTTCCTCGTGTCCCCCCTCCTCCCAGCAGTTGTCCACTTAGTGCCAAGGTCCTTCTGAGGGGCCCCAGCCATCTCTCGGTCTTGGCACAAGCCGTTCGCTCCACAGGGAAACCCCCACCACATTCTTGCACCTGGCAGAACTCCAGGCATCCTTCCAAACTCCCCAGAGGGTCCAGCCTGCGGTGCTCACTTGACACTGGACATCCCCATCTGCTCCTCCACAGCCCTTTGTGTCCCCTCTCTTCCTTAGTTCAAACCTACCAGCCGCCCCTGGAGGAAGGTGAGGCTGCCTGCTCCCCTAAACCTTTAGTCTCGAGAACCCTGACTCCTCAGGTGGCCCCGTGGCTTCCCCCACGGATCCCGACACTCCCTCCCACTGGGGTACAGCTCACATCACAGGCCTGTCCAGGACCGCTGTTCCACTAGCCAGAGAAGCCCTCCAGGGACCCTGGGGTGACGCTGCTATCACCAGACAAGGAACTGCAGCCCGCGGAGATTCTGCAGCCTGCCCAAGGTCACACAGTGAGCCAACCGCCAGGCTATGGGACAGTGTAATGTCAGAGTCAGGGAGTTGTGAGCCTCCGTAGGATGGGGGCAGGGGAGGAACGTGCCAGGTCTGAGTCCAAAGACCCAGGTTCAAGCCTCAACATGCCATGAGCCACATGGTCATGGTGGCTGGCCTCCCGGACCTACCCCTGCACTTGTGAAACCCAAGTACTGGATTGGGCTGGGCTGTCCAAAGAGATGCCACTAGCTACATGTGGCTAGTTAATGTCCAAGCTCAGCAGGATTCAAATTCTCACTGCCATCAAGTCCGTTCCGACTCCTAGGACCCGAGTGGACGGAACAGACCGGCCCCTGGAGGTTTCTGAGACTCTAACACTTACCTGGCCTTTCTCCCTTGGAGCAGCTGGTGGTTTTGAACTGCTGACCTTGTGGCTGGCAGCCCCATATGTAACCCCTATGTAACCACGACGTGCCAGGCCCAGCTCCTGAGTGACATTCGCCATCTCTGGCCTATGGGACATTGCCGGCCCTGCGGGACCCCTGGAGCCTTCAAGCCATGCAGGGTGGCAAGACCCACCCAGGCAGCATCCCCGGCCCCCCAGCCGGCCGTTTCAGAGCCCCAAGACTCACAGATGATGCGGGCAGAGGCGGCTGGCTCCTTGGCGGCCGCCTTTCTGCTGGACCTTCTGACGGCGTCTTCCTGCTTGGGCTTCAGCTGCTCCTCGGGGGCCGCGGCGATCAAGCTGCGACGGACGGAGCGCCGGCTCTCGCGGGCACCCGAGAGCGTGGAGAAGTTATCTGGCAGGACCGGGGCCAGCACTCGCTCCCGCCACTGGGAGTCCGGGGACCCGGAAGAGGAGGTCCGGGCGATCCTCAGCTTGGACACGGACCTCCCGGCCCCTTGGCCCTTGGGGCCCTGGGGGGTGGCCATCAGGGAGCTCACAGCCACGGCCTCTGCCTTCTTGGGTGTCGGGTCCTCTTCTGACGATGAGACCCCCGGTGAGGCTGGAGCCCGCGAGGACTTGAGCCGGGCCAGGTACTGTTCGGCACTGCGGCGCTCCTCGGTCCTTATCTCCACCGAGAGCATCAGCTGGCCATGGGCCAGGGTATGCTTGGGCTTCCTGGTCAGCATCATGGGGGACTCAGAGGCGGGCGAGGTCTTAGCTGAAGTCATGGTCGTGGTCACTGCGGCGGCCGCCGCCGCCGCAGCAGCAGCAGCCCTGGTCAGCCGGCCCACGACGGCGCCACTCTCGCCGGCCACCGCGGGCAGCTTCTCCTGGTCCTTGCTGCGCAGGCGCCGGGAGCTCCGCTGGCTGCTCCTCCGAGACTTCCGGCGGGACAGCCTGGGGGAGCGCAGAGCAGAGGCTAAGGCGGCAGCCGCCCCACAGAGGACCCCCAGAACTGTGTCCAGATGGGCGGGGCTTTTCGCTCTCTGAGACACAGTGGGTGGGTTCAGACGGCTGACCTTCCAGTTCGCAGCCAAGCGCCCAACCACTCAATCACGGGCTCCCAGCAGGGCTGGGGCACCCCCAGACAGAACCGTCCGCGCAGGGCTGGGGTACCCCCAAACAGAGCTGTCCACACAGGACTGGGGCACCCCCAAACAGAGCCGTCCACTCAGGGCTGGGGCACCCCCAAACAGCTGTCCACAAGGGGTGGGGCACCCCCAAACAGAGCCGTCTGCGCAAACGGAGTGCCTGCTGGCCATGGCTCTCAGTGTAGCGCAGGCTTTGCCACCTCCAACCACATGACCCCTAGGGGCTCTGGTCCGAGCCTGAGTCTCCCGACCTGTGAGCTGGGGCGAGTCCCACTGGGGCAATGAGGACAACTAAGAAAACTACCGGGCCTGAGCGCACGCTGTGACACACCCCCCTCGGCGGCTTCGCGGGTATTACTCCCCCCGCCCCCGAGGGAAACTGAGGCTGGGGAAGTGGGAAGGTAGCCCAGGCATATAGCTGCCTTTGAAGGACTGAGTCAGAGTTGACACTCAGACTGCCTGACCCCACCACACACATACACACATACACACACACACACACACACACACACACACACACACAGAGGCTACAGTCTGGCTGACTCTGGTCTGGGGTCTTTGTCACCTTCAATTCCCCCAGCCAGCCCCCCAGCAGGATCCACGTGATGCCCTCACAACCCCCCTCCAGCAGGGGCTGGCCCTAATTAACACCTGGGGACCCAAACTCCCCGAGGGGCAGGATGGCTCCACAGGCACCCACCCCGGGGCAGCAGAGACTGGACCCCTCTCACCTTTTCCGAATCGGGTCTCTGTTTTCATCCTGCACAGAGGGACGTCGCTTCTTCCGCCGGTTCTTCTGAGAAGGTGTTTTGGGCATCAGCTCCGGCTCCTTGCTGAATTCCCTGCGTGGCACAAGGAGGTGGCTGCTGACTGGGTGCTGCTGCCCCCTTGGCCACCTTTCTTGGCCCACCCCCACCCGGCACAAGGGCTTCTCCTGCTGACTCGCAGGGGGTTACGGCTCTGCCAGGCCTTCACCCCGAGAGGTGAAGCCAAGCCCAACCCAGAGCACCACTCAGAGCCACAGCCAGGTCACACTCTGTCCCTCTGTCTCCCAGGGGCGGTAGAGGGGCAGGGTGGCGCATCTGGGGTCCATCACAAGGGAAGAAGAGGTTCCCTGTCGCCCTCCCTTTTCAGCAAGGAAAGGACGCAGCGCCTGTGCTTCCTCCGATGGCCACCAGGGGCTCCCGCCAGCTTTGGCAAAACACCAAGCCAGGGGCTAGGCCTCTCCTCTCCCCCACACCCACCACCCACCAGGGCAGACACACCAGGCACTCCGCAGGGACAGGCTGTCTGTCTGTCAGGCCAAGACTACCATGTCCCTTCAAGGGCTGTCACAGCCAGGCAGCTGGACACACCCGGGCCAGACCCCTGTCCTCACCTGGTGAACATGCGCTCGGCCTCCTCTTCTATCTCCTCTAGCCACACCATGTCCTTGTTGTCCACATTGCAGACAAACTCCATCAGCTTCCGGTCACAGAGCTCCAGCAGGTGAATGGGCCCCGACGCTGAGGTCGCCATGGTGGCTCTGTTTGGGGACAGCGGGGCTAAGGGTCACAAGGACTCAAGGTCGGGCTGTAGACTTCTCCAGAAGAGCTGGCCGGTACTTGGAGCTGGCCTCCACCCTGTCCAAACCCACTCCCACAGCCCCCTGGATTCTAAATGCCCATGCACCCTCCCCATTGCACATGACGGCCCTTCCCACTCATTCTTTTCAAACCACACGCACTCACGCACAGTGACATGCTTGTCCCCATAAGGCCACTCTCCCCAGCCGCCTTCGGTACCCACAGTTCCCCTTACTCCAGCAGCCCATCTGCGACCTGGCGTGACAGTAGTGGTCTACAGAACTGGTGTCTCCACACAGAGAATACTGTTTAAGGGACCAGAGACCTAAACAAAGCTTCTCGGAACAGGGGTGACGGAACAGTGCCAACTGCCATCCTGCACGCGAGCCCACTCTCTCTCTACCTGCCCTACCAAGGGGGCTGATTCTCACAATCCTGCAGGGTCTCCGGACCACCAAACGCCTACAGGCCACCTGAGACCAGGCTGGTTGACAGCAAATAAATCTACCTTATTAAGAGATCGGTGAACAGAAAGAAATAAATACACAAACAAACAAGAACCCACTGCCACAGAGTCAATTCAGACTCATAGTGAACCTACGTGCGGTTTCTGAGACTGTATATCTTTACAAAACCAGACAGCGTCCTCTTTCGCCCACAGAGTGGCTGTTAGGTTTGAACTTCAGACCTTGCAGCACAGCAGCCCCCATGAACAAAAGGGGCTCTGCATTCCAAAGTGAGAAAGGAAATAAGAGGTCCAGAGACTGCTCTTCTCCAAGGACCTTCCCGCATCCTGTTCCTTAAACTGAAAAGCCCTAGAAACAAACTGCGCAGGCTGGGGGAGTAGATATACAGTATCCCACATTTGAGAGAGCTTGCCTACAAATACTGGGCAGGGAATGCAGAAAACCAACTCTCTTATTTTTTTCTTAAATCATTTTATTGGGGTCTCATACAACTCTTATCACAATCCATGCATACATCCATGGTGTCGAGCACATTTGTACATTTGTTGCCCTCGTCATTCTCAAAATATTTCCGCTCCACGTAAGCCCTTGGTATCAGCTCATTTTCCCCCTCCTTCCCCGCTCCCCCTCCCTCATGAACCCTTGATAATTTATAATTATTTTGTCACGTCTTACATTATCCGATGTCTCCCTTCACCCACTTTTCTGTTGTCTGTCCCCCAGGAAGGAGGTTATATGTAGATTCTTGTAATTGGTCCCCCTTTCTACCCCACCTTCCCTCCACCCTCTCGGTATCACCACTCTCACCACTTGTCCTGAAGGGATCATCTGTCCTGGATTCCCTGTGTTTCCGGTTCCTATCTGTACCAGTGTGCATCCTCTGTCCTAGCCAGATTTGTAAGGTAGAATTGGGATCATGATACTTGGGCGGGTGGGGAGGAGGAAGCATTTAGGAACTAGAGGACAGTTGTATGTTTCATCGTTGCCACACTGCACCCTGACTGGCTCGGCTCCTCCCCATGACTATTCTGTAAGGGGATGTCCCCTTACCTACAGACGGGCTTTGGGTCTCCACTCTGCACTCCCCCTCCTTTAAAATGATAAGATTTTTTTGTTCTTCGATGCCTGATGCCTGATCCATTCAACACCTTGTGGTCACACAGGCTGCTGTGCTTCTTCCATGTGGGCTTTGTTGCTTCTGAGCTAGATGGCTGCTTGTTTACCTGCAAGCCTTTAAGATCCCAGACACTATCTCTTTTGAGAGCCACATTTTGATGCACACATTTGTCTTCAGCGATCATGTCAGGGAGGTGAGCATCACAGAATGCCAGGTTAATAGAACAAGGTGCTCTTGCATTGAGGAAGTTCTTGAGTGGAGGTCCAGTGTCCATCTGCTGCCTTAATACTAAACCTATAAATATATGCACATAGATCTATTTCCCCATCATCCTATATAAACATATTTACATATGTACATACCTGTATTTAGACCTCTATAAATATCCTTTGTCTCCTAGTTCTTTCCTCTATTTCCTTTTACTTTCCTCTTGTCCCACTATCATGCTCAGCCTTCATTTGGGTTTCAGTAATTCCTCTAGGTTACAATGCCCTTGATGAATCCCTACCAGGCCTCTCACACCCTCCTTGCCACTAATTTTGGATCACGTGTTGTTCCCTTGACGCTGGGTTGATCCACACCACCTTCTTTCCCCCACCTCCCCCTCTCCCATGTCCCCCAGAACCATCGGTCCTGTTGTTTTCTCCCCAACTTTCTCTTAATATCTTAAGAAGCTAGTGGGGAGGGGAACAAATTACAAAATTGTAGGTGAATGGATATATTGAATGGTGTAAGACAGGGGTGTCAAACTGGAACCCTCAGGCCGCATGAGGCCCCTGAGGTAATTTTTTGTGGCCCACGATGCTCTGAAATAAAATGAAAATAGGAAAAATCGTTATGAAGAAAATAGCACTTAGGGGAGATCGAGGCAATATCGTGCACACAATTCCCTCATTACATTTTATTTCAGAGCTTCATGGGCGACACAAAATTACCTTGGGGGCCGAATGTGGCCCTCGGGCCGCTAGTTTGATACCCCTGGTGTAAGTCATGGGCAATAATAAATTTTAACAATAAGGGCTACTGGGGGGTAGGGTGGAGGAGGGAGAGGATAAAGGGAAGCTGACACCAAAGAGTTCAAGAATGAAAATGTTTTTAAACTGACAGGTGGCAACAACTGTATACGTATGCTTGATCTTATTGATTGACAAATTGCTACAACATCTGTTAGAGCTCCCAATAACCCGCCACACCAAGGCAAAACACTAAGGGGGTGCAAAAGAACAGCAATGGAATGGAGCTGCGAGGTCCCCAGGGAATGCCAAAGGTGGACTTTGGGGCCAGGGCATGGTGCCCCAACAGAATGGGCTGGAAAACACTCCTAAAGGCCAACAAACAATCCTTGAACTAACTACAAGCTTTTCTTTCTTGTTGTGTTTTGTTTTGCTTTTTGTCATTGGTTTGTGGTTGTTTTGTTGTATATTGTTGCTTGGTATTGCTCTGTCTTGTTTTTGTGCATGTTATTATCTCCGCAGGTCTGTCTAAATAAGATAGGCTGGATGAACAATCTGGAGGAGAAAACAACAGAACTGACAATTCCGGGGGAACATGGGAGAGGGGGAGGGTCAGGGAAAGGAAGTGGTGTTAACAAACCCAGGGACAAGGGAACAACAATTGATCCAAATTGGTGGTGAGGAGGGGTTGGGAGGCCTGGTAGAGCATGATCAAGGGTAATGTAATCAAGAGGAATTGCAGAAACCCTGGTGGGAACTGAGTATGATAGTGGGACAGGAGGAAAGTCAAGGGAAATAGAGGAATGAGCTGGGAGGCAAAGGGCATTTAAAGAGGTCTAGATAAAGATATCTACATATGCAAGTATGTTTATGTATGAGGATGGGGAAATAGATCTATGTGCATATATTTATAGGTTTAGTATTAAAGTAGCAGAGGGACATTGGGCCTCCACTCAAATACTCCCTCAATGCAAGAATACTTTCTTCTATTAAAGTGGCATTCTATGATGCTCACCTACCCAACACAACCACTGAAGACAAAGCGAGTGAATAAGCAAATGTGGTGAAGAAAGCTGATGGTGCCCAGCTATCAAAAGATATAGTGTCTGGGGTCTTAAAGGCTTGAAGGTGAACAAGCAGCCATCTAGCTCAGAAGCAACAAAGCCCACATGGAAGAAGCACACCAGCCTGTGCAATCACTAGGTGTCGAAGGGATGAGATATCAGGCATCAGAACAAAAAAATCTTACCGTAGTGAATGAGGGAGTGAGTGCGGAGTGGGAACCCAAAGCCCATTTGTCAGCCACTGGAGATCCCCTTGCAGAGGGGTCTCAGGGAGGAGACAAGTCAGTCAGGGTGTGATGTAGCAATGATGAAAATTACAACTTTCTTCTAGTTCCTAAATGTTTCCACCACCACCATCACCTCCCACTATCATGATCTAAATTCTCCCTTGTAAGTCTGGCTAGACAAGAGAATGTACACTGGTACAGACAAGAACTGAAAACACAGGGAATCCAGGGTAGATGATCTCTTCAAGACCAGTGGCGAGTGGTGATACTGGGAGGGTAAAGGGAGGGTGGGTTGGAAAGGAGGAACTGATTGCAAGGATCTACATGTGACCTCCTCCCTGGGGGACGGACAATAGAAAAGTGGGTGAAGGGAGACGTTGAACAGGGCAAAATATGACAAAATATAATTTATAAATTATCAAGGGTTCATGAAGGAGGGGGGAGCGGGGAGGGATAGGAAAAATGAGGACCTGATGGCAGGGGCTTAAGTGGAGAGCAAATGTTTTGAGAATGATGAGGGTAATGAAATGTACAAATGTGCTTTATACAATTGATGTATGTATGGATCGTGATAAGAGTTGTATGAGCCCCTAATAAAACAATTTTTTTAAAAGTTAGAGTTGGGGAAAAAATAGCTCCCAATAAAATGATATTTTTAAAAAGGATTATCTCATAAAATGGAATAAAAAAGAAGCTAGTGGGTTAGGTATCCTAAAAAAAAAACACCGCCATTGAGTTGATTCCAAATCATAGTGACCTTATAGACAGGGCTCCTATGCTCCTGTGGGTTTCGGAGATGGAACTGTTTATGGGAGTAGAAAGCCTCATCTTTCTCCTTAGGAGCGGTTGGTGCTGTTATAAAAGCATCACACAGCAGCCCCAGGCCAGGAGGGGCTTCTAGTCAGAGCTGAGGTTCAACGGATGTCCCAGGTGGGTGAATGAAAAACAATTAACCTAGTGAGTGGTCAGTCCCAAGTCACCATCATAGCAGCACATCTCTGGTCATGGAGGTGGCCCACCACCTCCAGCTACACCCTCAAAGCTGGGAAGAACCATACATGTGTAGCTCAGCCTCCCTGCCTAAGATAGAAGGTCTTGGAAGGAAGGTCAGGGTCACTGACTGCTTAGGCCTTGACAGAGCCTAAAGTCAGCTGTGGCTGCAGCCCCTAGGACTTCCTCTGGGCCGATTCCTCTCGCTCACTCTGCTGTGGGCACCTGCCCTGGGTCTGGAACATTCTATTTCCCACACTGTCCAACTCATTCCTATCGCTTACACGTTGGTGACCCAGGTTCACCTGCCAGGATCTTTGAATTTCAGTTCTCTACAAGGTCTCTATAGGGTCACTGTGAACCAGTTCTCTAGTTTCTATAGCAGCGGTTCTCAACCTGTGGGCCGTGACCCCTTTCACAGGGGTCATCCGATTCATAACAGTAGCAAAATTAGTTATGAAGTAGCAACAAAAATAATTTTGTGGCTGGGGGGGTCATGACAACATGAGGAACTGTATTAAGGGGTCACGGCATTAGGAAGGTTGAGAACCACTGCTCTATAGGGTCACTAGGGGCCAGTACTCTGCATGGTCTCTATAGGGTTGCTATGAGTCAGTTCTATGGGTTCTCTATGAGTCAGTTCTCTGTGTGGTCGCTATGAGTCAGAATTGACTTGATGGCCGTGAGTTTTGTGTTTCTCAGATGTGGCATCGTTGATCTGCTGGCTTACTGCCTATCTCCACCCACTAGTCATTTCCCACCCCCACCCCAGAGTTCAGCCCTTGAAAGATCAGAGCTTCGCACAAAGAAAGACTTGGTGAGCTCAGTAACTCTGCACCTAGAAGTACACCTTGCACAGGTACACCACCACCCACACAACCAGACACGCAGGTACACTCCATCAAGCCGATGCCCCTCACAGAGACCTTTTAGGATGGGGTAGAACTGCCCCCCCACCCCCGGGGATTTCCAAGGCTCTTAACTCCTGATGGGAGGAGAAAGCCCCGTGTTACTCCCATGGAGTGGCTGGTGGTTTTGAACCGCAGGGCTTGTAGCTAGCAGCCCAACATATAACCACTATGCCACCAGGGCTCCTGCAGGTACACTACATGAGTTCATTCCGAGCAGGTCAGGGCACGCCATCCCCTCCAAAGCCCAGCTTCCAGGATAGTGCGGCAGGAACCGGCAGGGTCACGTGGGCAGGATCACAGCGCACCTTCTGCTGGGCAGCCAAGCACAGTGATGGGCACAGCTCTCTCTGCCGCCATGCCTTCGGACCCCACCCCAGCCCCTGGGCATGCCAGAGCACAGCAAAGCACAGTACGTCAGACATCAGACCAAGGTCAGCAGAGAGAACTGTTTAAGGGAGCGCAAATAACAAAGATCCACAGAGCTGCTACAGAAAGTAAGCTTGTGGGAGGAGCTTTGCTTGGTTTCACGTTTGGGGTTTCCTGCACCAGGGGAAGTTTAACAGATCTTGCCATCCCCTTTGAAAGAGGGTCACCCTAAGTTACAACAGTGCTGACTTTGACAAAGGTGCTGCCCTTAATTTCTTTCCGCCATACACCAGATCCGAGACCCCAGCGCCCATCTGTGCTTCCTGAGCGCACAGCCTACAGGAAGCTGGGAAGCGAACCCTCCTCTACACCTCGGGTGCATGGTGCAGGATAAACGGCACCTGTTTCGGGGATCCTACTCCATGCCTGGTTTATTCTTGTATCGCAACCTCCCGGCCACCCGTGCACAGAGGAGGAAACTGAGACAATGGGAAGATAAACCAAAGTCACCCCGCCAGTTGGGGGTGTTGGCTGGATTTGAACTGTGCTCTGTGCCACCCGCCCCCCCCCCCCCGAGATTTCCGCCTTTCAAAGTCGGTTTCTGCTTTCGGGGCACTGTCCCAGCCCAAAGGGGCTGGATGGAATGGAATCGCTGACAGCAATAGAAAACTGACAAGGGACAGCACCTACCCCCGCCCCCCCCCATTTTTGGTCCGTTTAAATAGCTGCTCAGCTCCACGGGGGCCGGGTAAGGGGGGCTAGCTATACAGAGACTACAGATACCAAGGAGCCATCAAATTACTTGGTCGGTTTCGAGCTTCAGCGTCCAAGCCAACAAAAACTCACCGAGGACCTTCCAGTAAAAAATCGGGGTGCCAGGCACGGCGTTGGGGGGGGAGCGGGTATTCTCTCGGAACCTGGGGTTTCGGGGGAAAGAAAAGGTCACCTCGACACTTGGAAGGGGTGACCCTACGTTCTCGGGGTCGCCAGCGGCTGGGGGAGGGGGTTGAGAGGAAGGGTCACGCCCCCGGTCCGGAGTCGGCGGGAGGAGTCACAAATCGCCCAGCACCCCCGTACCCCGCGGCCGGCCGCGCGCGCACTCACCTGAGTGTCCCGTGTCTCCTACGTGCGACTGCGATCCGAGTCCGGCGGACTCCCCACCCAGCCCGCGGCCGCCCAGACCCGCACGGCGCCGGGCCTTCCCACTCGCAGCTCCGCAGAAGCAATGGGTCGTGCAGCGCGGGCGAAAGCTACGATTTTCAAAACCGAGGGCTCGGCCAATCCCCGGCAAGTTGGTCTGGGCGACTGTGAAACTCTAAGCCAATCAACTCACGAGAATCTCCAATCCGCTCGCCTATTGGCTGGAGGCCCTGTCAATGGGCGGGACTAAGAGGCGAGGAAAGGAAGCGTTGAAACTTTAAGCTTCCTCTGCTTCCGGGAGCGGCTGCCCACCAGTCAGGAAGGAAGTGGCCGCGGTGAGAGCAGCGCGCGCAGGACTCCCCACGCAGAGGACTACAAGCCCCAGCGTGCACTGCGAGGGCCCCGGGACGCAAACGCGCTGCGGGCGTTAGACTCCGACGTTGGGCTGGGAGCTGGCGCATTTTGCCCTGGCATTTCTGTTCCCAGCCTTTTTCTCCTTACAAAGCGGCGTATTTCCTACCTCTGCAGCTTTTAAGAGGACGTAAAAAGAAAACGCCCTGCAAACCGCACCAGAGTTTTGTTTTACTGTTGGGCCCTCTGTTTCTTGGGCAATCAGAACCTAGATCTCACCTTTCTTTAGGGCACCGGGTCTCAAGCTGGGCACCTCTATCCTCCCTCCTTGGTGGTGTAGTGGGTCACTCGTAGAGCTGCTGGCCGCAAGGTCGGAGGTTCAAATCCGCCAGCCACTCTGCATGAGCCAGATGAAGCTTTCTGCTCCCGAACAGCCTCGGAAACCCCCAGGGCAGGTCTACTCTGCCCTATTGGCTCTCTATGAGTCGGAATCCACTCGGTGACAGCGACATTGCCCCTCAGCAATGGGTTGTGTTTGAACCTCTAACCTTTGGGTTGGTTGTCATCTTTTCGGAAGCCGACTGTCACACAGAGGTCTCCCAGAGAGATCCTGCAGAGTCCCCACACTGAAATATTAGAGATGTCTTCTGACAGTACAATAAGGGAGGAGGAACCACAGGGATAGATTAGGCTGGAGTGGAATTATGCTACATAGAAGCAGTGAACAAGTGTATCCCTTAAGGACTCTGAGCCTCTGGGTACCAGGTCCCCTGGAGATAAGGGGTGCCTGGAATGTGGATTCCCTGTGAGAGCAGGGACTATCTTTATGTCTGCCCAAGGGGAGCGATGGGCCGTTGGAGATGTCTGCCCCCCAAAGCAAGCAAACTCACTGCCATCAGTGGAGTCCACATCATAGCGATCCCTAGGGCTGTCGATCGATCGTTACTGCAACAGATAGCCTCAACCAGCTCCCTCTGCGCAGCCAGTGAATTTGAACTGCTAGCCTGGGTTAGCAGTGTAATACATAACTCACCTCCAACATTTCCACAAGAGCCCCTTGACTCGCTGCCATCGCCTGGATTCTGACTCCTAGTGAGCCTACCAGGCCTTCGAACTGTCCCTGTGGGGTTCCATGAGATTGTAAATCTTTGAAAGAGTAGACAGCCCCATCATGCTCCCTTGGAGCAGCTGGTGGTTTCAAAGCGCTGACCTTGAGATTCACAGACCAACTCATAACCCACCCAGGCTCCTTAGCGACCCTATAAAGGGTTTCTGTAGCTTTGAATATTTTTAGCAGAGTAGACAGCCTAGTCTTTCTACTGGGAAGTGGTTGGTGGGCTTGAACCTAGTAGTCTCCAAATGTTTTAGCTCTAGTGTCCACTAAAACAATAAATAAATAAATCTAGGCATGTCTTAAAAAGTAACCGCCAAATTTTGGCCATCCTGTCAGTGATTGCTTCATGTTCGGTGCGTTGCAAGTTTGGGACATGCTAAAATAAGACTTGCATCATACTCTTAATGCAATGTGATCCTCACTACCACCCATTTGAAGGAGCCCTGGTGGTGTAGTGGTTACAGGTTGGGCGGCTATCCAAAAAGTCAGCAGTTCAAAACCAACAGCCCCTCCTCGGGAGACAGATGGGGCTTTCTACTCCCATAAACAGTCTCAGAACTCATGGGGCCAGTTCTACCCTGTCTTACAGCGTCACTATGAGTCTACATCAACCAACTCAAAGGCAATGAGTTTGGTTGTTTGGTTTTTTTTTTTTTGGGGGGGGGTTTACCACCCATTTGAAAAATACATGCACAAGCTCTTCTTCAACAGAAAACTTTACATAATTCCCTTTTCTTTCAACTCATTCACATTCCACTTCACATAATTTTATCCTAATACACTATTTTTAACATCTTCACCAATTAAAAAAAAGTTACCAAATCAATACCCAATCATGGTGACCCCACTCCACTCATGGAGTCAAAGTAGAAAAGCACTCCATGGTGGGGTGTTTGTTTTGTTTTTAAATATTCATGTATATGTAATTATTTTTATCTTTTGCATTTCATCTATAAAATTTTGTGAGGATTGATGGCTCATGGGCTGTGCTATTTAGAGGTTTATGTCAAATTGGCTGAGCCAGGATTCTCGGTGGGTTAGCACTTAAGACTCAGTAATCCTCCATGATGAAATCTAATATAACGTAACCACTTCTTCCCTGATGGCGTCTGCTGTAAGCAGCCAGCCAATTGAGAGAAAGTCTCCTTGGAGGTGCCGTTATCTGCTTCCAGTACAAGTGGGTGCTATGGAAAAGCTTGCTTGCTTTTTGCTGGGTCTGGATCCAACATCTGCCTTGTCATCTGACCTTTGGTTCTTTGAACTTGAGCCAGCAGCCTGTTGTATTGCCTGCCAATCCTGGGAGTCATCAGCATTCATCCGTCATCTTATCTACTGGCCCTAGATTCATTCACCTCTGCGGCCATCTGACCTGCCTTAGATTCATCACCTTCTGCAGCTACACCACTCACAAGTAGCCTCTAGCCTCACATCTGGCCCACGGATTTGGAACTTGCCCCCCTCTACGACTGTGTGAGCCATTTGCTTGACATCAACTATTGATCAATCTGAATGCTGGTGCCATAGTGGATTGGATTTGGGCTGCTAAACTCAAGGTCAGTAGTTTGAAATCACGCACCCCCTCTGTAGGGCAAAGGTGGGGCATCAAAGTAAAGAGGTTCGAAGACCCACAGGGGCAGTTCTGCCCTGTCCTACAAGGTCGCGATGAGGTGACATCAACTCGATGGCAGTGAGTTTGGCCGAGTTTACCTATAGACACATAAAAATGCTCTGGTTTTGCTTCTCTAGAACCCAGCCTAAGACACAGCATTAGCGATTCACTGAATTCTCCTCTTCCAGGCAGGATGTCTGCATTTTACCCCGGCCACCACACCTCATGCACCACCTCCTGTCAGTCAGGGGTGGTTGGAGTGACGCAAGCATGCTGAACAGGTCGCAAGACTAAATTGGACTTGGAAGAATGGTCTGGCGCTCTAATTCCAAGATTCAACGAAAGCCCTATCGATTTCAACGGGTCTATCCACAACCGGTCATGATGTGAGTGCAGGACAGGGCAGCGGTTCTGGGCAGCATCTTCTTCCATTGCGTAGGGTGAGGTCAGGCCGGCTCCAAAGCCGCTAACCGAAACAATGTGTCTGCATCTTAGCCTACAGATCTTGCCTCTTGGTCCACAAGGCCTACACTGTTTGCTCGTTGGCCTTTTGCAGAAGCCGTCTACTGACTCTCTTGGGAGACGACTTCCAGTAGTCATTCCAAAGTCATTCCACAGCGAGATCTCTGGGTCAAGGCCGCAGCAGGTCCCTGGGCGCAGGAGCCTCTACCCAGATCAAGGGCTGCGCGCCAATGGCGCTCAGTCTCCCGCAGGGGGCGCGTGCGCAGCTGAGTCCCGGCGGCGGTTAGTTCTGCGCAGGCGCAGGCGGTGTGCGGCCAGTTCCGCTTCCGGGTCGGCGGTGGCACGTGGGCAGTGGGCGCGCCGCGGCGGGCTGTTCCTGTCCCAACCGGGCCGTTTACACCGCAGGTTTGGGTCGTGTGTGGCCGGGCCCCCCGGCCGGGGCGGGGTTCGTGCTGATGGGAGTGGGTGCTTCTGGGGGCGGTTCCTGGCTTCTCTAGGACTCCTCCAGCTGATCCTAAATGAGCTCTTAATTGTTATGAAATAAGCCAAAACCTCGCTGCGATCGAGTAGATGCAGCCTCACAGGGACCCTGTAGGACAGGGTAGAACTGCCCTGGGGGCTTCTGAGATGGTAACTCTTTGGAGTAGAAACGCCTCGTCTTTCTCCCGCAGATTGACTGGCTGGGTGGGAAGGGGGTGGGGGGGTTTCAAACTGCTGTCGTGGTTCAATAACACGCACACGGAAACGAAATAGCTCCACTAGTTAAATGAAGACACTCCTGAAAAACCAGCTCCTCCTTAGGTCTAGCTCTGGGCTGCTGGCTGAAATGTTGGAACCCGAATATGGGGTCCTGCGGAAGTAAGGCCTGGCAATCTGCTCCCATAAAGATTACAGCTTAGAATACCCTAGGCAGTGAGGGCGGGGCAGGGGCAGTTCCATTCTATCACATGGGGTCACTGAGTCTTAATAACACACACACACACACACACACACACGCACCCTGCCCTTCCTGCCCCTTCCCTACCAAGGCCTCTCTACAAGTAACCATCTTAAAAGGCAGAGAAAGCCTTTTATAAGAATCATTTTATTGCTTTACCACCCAAGCCCTAAGCTTGACTACGAAGTCTGTCTTTAAAAGATAATGGGAAAATGGACCCTGTGGTCCACTCTTGCATCTGGCAGCTTTCAGCCTGGTGTTGGTGAGATTGACTCAGGCAGTTTTGCCTTCCCCCTCCTTACTGCTTCAGCAAAATATTCCTGAGCGAACGTTCTGCTTGTGGTTCTCTCTGCTGCTGGACACTGGACGGGTCTCCAGCTGCTGACCATTCCACGTTTACCCTCTCAAGCACTCTCCCTTTTCCACAATGGGCCAGCACCTCAGAGAAGTGCAGCCATTTTCCCAAGCTTGTGGAGGTAGTAGAGTGGTAGGGCTAGATTGGATCCATCAACCCTGACCCCTGAGCCCACATTCTGCCTCCTGAGAAGGTCTTAAGAATGTTTGGGGTAGGACGAAACAGAAAGGAGCCCTGGAACCGGCCAGGCCTTCCACGAGGAACCTCTCTGTGCCAGGACCGGGCCCTCGCTGTGTTTGCCTGTGTGTTTAGTCAGCGTTGGTGGTTGTTTACTGTTGAATCGATTCCAACTCATAATAGCCCCCATGACAGAGTAGAACTACCCCCATGGGGTTTTCTTGGTTGTAATCTTTGTGGGAGCAGGTGGGCATCTCAGACTGCCTTCCACAACCAGGAAGGGTTTTTCATTTTGGTTTGAGCCACAAAGCACCTCATAGATGCCCGGGAAGGCAGGGAGGAAAGAAACTTCAGGGTCAAAAATGTCCCCACATGTGACCTCATGCTAGCCACTTCTTTAACATCATGCCGTTCAAAATTTCGACCGACAATTTAAAACCAAGATACACAGGCCCGCCTCTCATTTACACTAGAGTCTCAATTTCTCCAAAAGGTGACAAGTTTGAGAGAATGTACCCTGCCTTGTCCTTCGGAGACCCTTAGAACATCTTCTTGGCACATAATTAGGCAGAGAGATGTCGTCTGGACAACTTGGCAAATTCACGATGAGAAGATGGATCCACAGATGGCCATTCAGCCCCCTTGGCCCCCTTCATGCGAAGTTTCTGTGTGTTCTGAAAAGTCCAGGCCCATGGCATTGGCTCCCTCCAAGATTCTAAGAGAAGTCGATTGTGAGTTTCCCCCTCCACACTGCAGTTCAGTTTAGAGTCGCTGTAGAAACCAGGTGGGGGCACAGAACCCGAGAAGATCACCTGTGCTCTGGCACGATGCCCTAACACCTTGTGCCGTAGCACAGTGGACTCGCAGCACGCTGAGTGGAAGGAAGGTTTGTAAATGGAGAGGCAGGATGCTGACGCTGGAGGAGAGCTCAGGCTTTGGAGCGATGCCCCAGCAGCACTACTTTGTGGCCTTGGCCCAGTTCCCTTATTGTTCCACTGGGACAGTGGGACCATGGGTTGTCAAAGATGCATCCCCGCAGAATCAGAGGTTCATAAGGAGTTATCATCCCTTTGGAGAGCATGTTGGCAACGCCTAGTAGTTCTAAAGACACACCTGTGAGTCCCAGCAGTTCTTCTCTAGGTTTGGACCTTACAGCAGTGGTTCTCAGTCAAAGCTGCATGTTCACACCACCTATGCCCCAAAACAAAACTCCAATCCCACTGCTGTTCCATTCATTCTGCCTCCACAGGGTTTCCAAGGCTCTATATGTCAAGCGCCGGTTCTGAACATACAAAAGACAGCCTTACAAGTGTGGAATGGATAAGAAGACTTTCAAGACTCCAAGGGCAGAAGCCATGATGGAAAAGAAATCATGGATGTGTTTGCCTGTGGACCTGGCAGACCCTGTGTTTCCAAAGGCATCACACGCCAGGAGAAACGGTGAGCCACAGGTCTGTAGGAACACTGTGTGCATCAAAGGATGAGCATTCGGCACACGCGTGCAGACACATTCATGGGTGAAAGGCCAGCTGCATGATGACTGTGCCTTGATGAGAAGGCCAGCAGAGAAGTAGGTAGGCACAGTTACACAACAAATGTCGTCGGGGATAAACAGTGCGACAACTGTGCTAGAGGGTCACCATGAATCAGAATCAGCCTGACAGCCATGGATGGGGTAATAGTGGGGGGGGGGGGTTAGGGCTATGAATTAACACGAGTCATCCCCTAAGCAGGTCGAATGAGAAAAGGCAAGACTTCCAGAATGATAGTGTGGGACAGCATCGGTCTGAAAAAGGGGTTGAAACTCACAAATCAATGCCACACGTTTCCAAATGCACACATCGTCATACAAGCCTAAGTACATACATGGGTCAAAAAGAGGATCCTGAATTTGCTCCTAAATGATGTGGTAATCATTTAAGGTCTCAGCTGAGTCATAAATAACACACATGGTCGGCGTGTTGCTAGCTATAACTTGCACATGTCTTAAAAACGATTCCCTCGCCATTGAGACGGAGCTACACGTTAGCACTGGCGTCTCTGAGGGACATCATGCTTTCGAGAGTCACAGTAGCTTCCTTGGTGTGAAACCTCGATCTGAGAAATGTGGTTTTCTCACCGGTGACTTTGAAGAGAAGGCAGATGAGGTGGCGGAGAAGCCAGAGACAGGGGGTTACCCGTTCCAGGTGAGGGCCCAGTGTGTAGTAAATGCCGTAACTCGAGAGCCCCTGGGTGGCAGAAAGGGGGGAAGCTTTTGGCTGAGAAGCCATAAGTGTCAAGTTCAAGTTCACTCAGACGAGCCTCAAGAGAAGGGCCTGGTGATCAGATTCTGAAAAATCAGGTGTTTCAAAAGTCAGCTGGGCTCCACGATGAATTTATTCTCTCTGTGTTTTCTCCTCTTTTAAAAAATTCAACTTTTAGGGAGAGGAGGGAGGGAAAAAAGGAGGAGCTGATCCCAAGGACTCAAAGGAAAGTAAATGTCTAGAAGAGAACGATGGAATATATGTGCAAATATGTCGGATACAATTGATGTATGATTGTAAGAGTTGTAAAAGCCCCCAATAAAATGATTTTTTTAATTTAACTTTTTATTATGAATGAGGCACAGGCTCACAGAGATCATCAGTCTTACGGTTCCTGCACATTCTGTGTCAACTCACCCCTTTACTGACACCCCCTCCGCCAATGCCCCACTTGTCTCTCTGGGTTTCCTGTTTCCATCCCTCCTCCTTTCTGAACCCTCTGGAATTTGTCCTTGGGTACCTGTTGCCTTTTCCCTCTTAAATGGTTGATGATTTGGACCAAAGGAACCGCTGTCATTTCTTGAGTCCCAAACTCACTGCCTAGTTTTTAGTTCCTCTCTCTCCTCCTGGGTGGAGTCTCGGTAGTGTAGTGGTTAAGCACTGGGCCCAGATCCAGATGTCAGCAGTTCGAAACCACCAGCAGCTTCTTGGAGAAAGACTGGACTTTCTACTCCCGTAAACAGCTACAGCCTCGGAAACCTACAGGGGGTCACTATGAGTCCGCATTGACTCGATGGTGGTGAACTGAATGAGTCTCCTCCAGGAACCTGGGGGCTACCCTGGCCTTAAGCCTCTCCCTTTCCCTTAGCTTTCCACAACTGAACCCTCGAGATTTGGAGTCACCAGCTGCTCTTCTAGCTCATTGTGGGTTAACTTTCTAGAGTGGCAAACCCTGCCAACCTCACTGCCACAGGTCGATTCTGACTCAGAGCGACCCTGTGGGCCAGGGCAGCACTGCCCCTGTGGGTTTCCAAGGCTGAAAAACTTCATTGGAGCAGAAAGCCTCATCTGTCTCCCTTCGAGCAGCTGGTGGATAGGAACCACAGACCTTGAGGCGGCATAGTGGGTTACATGTTGGGCTGCTAGCTTCAAGGTCGGCAGTTCAAAACCACTAGCCACTCTGAGGGGAAAATGATGAGGCTTTCTACTCCCCTTAAGAGTTCCAATCTCTGAACCCCACCGGGGAAGTTCTACCCTGTCCTATACATGTTCCCCAAAATATCCACTTGGGGGCACCAGAGCGCAACAGTGGCTCACAAAGGGCCCCTGTCCTGCCCTTCCAAGCCAGCCAAAGCCAACGCTGTGGAGTGCTTTCTAACCCCATGTGACTAGGAGATCTGCTCCCTGGGATTTCTGAGGCCATGAATCTTGAAGCAGCTTGTCTCTTCTGTCTCCCAGAGAGCAGCTGGTGGGTTTGAATCTGACTTTTCAGTTGCCAGCCCAAGGCTTAGCCAGCGTGCCCCATGTCCCTGGTACTCCCGTAGAAAAGGAACTGCGTTGGTTCGTGGCCTGAACTGGTTTCCTCTGCAGGGCACTAGAGACTGTCAACCCTCATGGGAGCAGATCCAGGCAGTGGGGCTGATGGGCTTGAACCGCCAACCTTGGTAGCCCAAGCTCTACCTGAGAGCACCACCCGGGTATTCAAAAAGTTCATGGGAAAATCCCACTTGCTTTCCATTCCACTTTCCCACATACTTTTTGAAGCCCCTTCGCATAGACCCAGCGAGGGGACCACACACATATTTAGGGTGGTTATTGCTGTTGGATTGACCGCGCTCCTCTCTCAGCACCAAGACGAGCCAGCTTCTGCTCCGAAGAGATCGGTCGCCTCCCTCCCCCACTTTCCACCACCCATCCCTTGTAACCACCAGACACCACCACTCTCTGGACTTCTGAGAACAGCGAGCCAGGCAATCGCTGCCCTTTTGTGATGGGCTTAGCTCACTGAGCTCAAGGGCTTCCACATCCACTCAAGTTGAAGATGCTTCGCCACCACCTCCTGTTCTTCAGAGCTGGGCACGAGCACAACTTCCACAGTTTGTTCTTCATGGACGCCCCGAGGACTGCGTCTTGAGTGGCGATGGTTCCTCTGGCCTGACGGTCCATAAATTCACTGACCTGGCATCGTCGTCCTGGCATCGCCCGATACCCAGAGTCCCAGTTAGCAGGCACCAAGGAGCTGGTTGTGCCTTTCCTCACCCCCTCACCCCACCTGTCACAGTGTGCCACTGGGACTGGTTTCCCTAGAGTCCTTGTGGTTGGTGGTTGGCTGCCTTTGCCTTGGCCCCGACTCACGGTCCCCTTCAGGGGCACAGCCGAGCACCACGCTCACAGTCCTGGGTAACTTTGGTACCTTTGCGGGAATGGCTACAGCCAGGATGTCATGGCATCTCTTGGAGAGTTTCCCACCATTGTTTCCCGGAATTGATTCTGAACTTTATTTTGATCAACTGCTTCCTCCCTCTTCTCCACCTCTCTCTCTCTCTCTCTCTCTCTCTCTCTCTCTCTCTCTCTCTCTCTCTCTCTCTCTCTCTCTCTCTCTCTCTCTCCTCCTAATGTCCCCCAACATGAAAAACCGCTTGCAGAGATTACAGTCCAGGAGAGCCCTGAGAGGCCATGCCATTCGGTCCCATTGTGTGGCTCTGCTTTGGCATCAACTGAAGGGCTGAGAGCAACAAGGATGCTCATGGGCACCGATGCCCGGGGTGTGCTTTATTCACACAGAGCAGCTGGTGGGTTTACACCAGTGACCTTTGGGCTAGCAGCACCCCCGGGACACTTTCTCCATAAAGAATGCTGCCTGCGACTGTCCTGCTCTGAGACACGTGGAGTTGCCAGGAGTTGGGGTCCACGCTGCAGCCACACACATGGGGTTGGCATCGCTGTCCCAGGGTGATTCCGTGGGCCTCGGGTAACCAGTTCCGTTGCTGTTGGCAGGTGCCATCGACTAGGCAGCGACCCTGTGGCCCGGAGAGCGGAACGCTGCCCACCCCTGCTCCGTCTTCATGGCGATTCCGATGGTGGCAGCCCCTATGTCACTCCATTGCGGTGTGCGTGGGACTTCCTCAATAGGGAGGCCCCCACACAGATATGCCCATGTCCTGTGAACCGTGAAGGTGACCCCATTTGGAAAAAGAACCTTGACAATAGATGCAGCCAAGTTAAGGGCACGGTCCTCCCGGATGCCCCTTGAGGACTCCAAATCACGGGAGAGTCCCCTGTGAGACCGAAGCGGCTAAGAAACAGAGAGAGACCCCCACGTGGAGGAGGAAGTCAGATGGAAAAAGAAGCCAAGATTGGAGTTGTACCATCACAAGTCATGGGGACGCCTGGGGCCTCCAGAGCTGGAAGGGTCTAAGGAGGACTCTCTCTCTTAGGACCTTCGAGGAATCGGGCCTTGGCCAACCTCTTGGTTGGGCCTCCACCCTCTGAGCATGGGAGCGGACACACCCTGTGACCAATGGGGGTGCTTTGCTTGTTTCCGGCTGCCACGGAGAACCAACAGGTCACCCACCCAGAGGCTTGCACGCTGGACCTTCTACACATAACCACTACGCCACCAGGATTCCATAGCACGCTGGACCTTCTAGCGCCTTCCTCCACGAGTCTCGACTCCAAGCCCAGGAGCGCAGTCCCCGGATCTCTAGGCTGCAAACACTTCATGTCTCTCTCTTGTGCATTTGACACCGGCACCCCCATCCCCCACCCCCA
This sequence comes from Tenrec ecaudatus, assembly GCF_050624435.1. NCBI lineage: Eukaryota > Metazoa > Chordata > Mammalia > Afrosoricida > Tenrecidae > Tenrec > Tenrec ecaudatus. The sequence continues at coordinate 12,046,343 of NC_134533.1, forward strand.
CCCCCACCAAGCGACCTTCCTCGGAACTCCTGCACCCATTTGCTGTGTGCTCACTGGGAAGCTGTATGCTCCCCAAGACGTGGCCATGTCCCACGTGTTTGTCATGTTTCCACCACTGGGAAGCTAAAGAACAGGCGCTGGGGGCCCACTGCCTGGAATCACTCACAGTACTGAAGGGCCGAGCTCGAACTCGGTGAATTGAGTGAGTGGTGGGGAGCCCAGGAGCCCAGGGGGTGGGACTGGGGTCACACAGCAGCGGACTCAGGGGTTGTGCTGCCTTTGAAAGCCCCCGGCTGCTGCAGATTGGGGGGTGTCATTTTGGCCCCTTCTGTTTCCCAAACCCAACCTCGAGCTTCTTCGACCATGCTGGTCTTCCTGAGGCTGGTCACCGTGGACAGGGTTTCTAAGCCTGGCTCTCCGAGTTGTCCTGATCAAAGGAGGCCACCAAGATGGCAGGAAGTTCCGGGGTTTTGTAACTCAGTGACCGTCACTCAAGCTCCTTCACGTCTGCTGTGGAGTCTCTTTTCCCAAACAAAGAGGTCCCTTGGGCCTCATCAGAAAGTTCAAAGAATCAGAGACACAGCTGGGACTTCAGAGCTGCCTAAAGCCGACTTCAGAGTTGGTTTAAACTGGTTCTGCCCATGGAGCAAAAGTATGTCCGGAAACGATGGTGGTAGCAATTGTACAATTCTGCTTGAAGGGATGGAACTGTAGAATGATATGATATATATTAAACACACAAAACAATTTAAAAACCAGTTCTGGACAGAAGAGAAACCACAAGCATCCCTAAGTGCATACTCAGGGAACGGCCCTTATCACCAAAAGGTTCGCGGTTCAAAGCCCCCCCATAGGCCCCTTGGAAGACTGGCCTCCCGATCCGGGGCACAGCTCTACTCTGGCACATGTAGAGTCTCCGTGAGCCAGAATCGATGCGATGGCAGCTGTCTTCTGGTCCTTTGACACTGGCATGGGAGTCGGGGAAAGGTGGGGGCTTACCTTTTCCTGAGGCCAGGACTCTGCTTTTCTTTCCTTGACTATTGTGTTCACCCGCCCCCCACCCTGTGACTTTGCCATCCAGACTTCTTTGGGGTCCCAAGCCCCGCTTGGGCTGTTAGGTTCTTTTCCACCTTCTCGGAGAGTTGTTGGTAGAGCCATTGGTTCCGTTGCAATTCATAGCGACGCGGTGCACTGCAGAGCCAGCGCCACCTGCTCCAGTGCCGTTCCCGCAAGGGTCTCTTGCAAGTCCATCGTGGCGGCCACCGTGTCAGTCCTCTTTTTTTTTGCTGATCCTCTATGCTACCAAGCACGATGCCTTTCTCCTGATAACCTGCCCAAAGTACTCGAGAGGACACCTTGTCCCCTGAGCTGCTGGAGAAGCATTCTGGCTGTACTTCTTCCCAGGCTGAACCGCTTGCTCTTCTGGTATCCCTGCTGCTTCCAGTATTCCCCACCAGCACGATCACCGAAAGCCATCCATTCTTCCTTCGTCTTCCCCACGACTGTCCAGTTTGCCCGTGCGTATGAGGGGATTGGAAACGCCGTCCATGGCTTGGCTCAGGCGCCCCTTACTCCTCCACGTGACCTCTTTATTCTTTCCTCCCCACTGCCCCTCTACGTAACCTTTTTATTAGACTGTCAATCCTCCGTGAGGTCCGCAGGACTCCCTCCCCACGGAAGACAACAGGATGCCCCCACCTGTTGCTCCCCCAGAAGCCCTTGCAAGGGACTGAGGGCAGGGCTGGGGTTGACTTCTTGGACAGTAGAAGGAGCGTGTAGCCAAGAGGACAATACTCAAAAGACGGCAGAGAGAGCTCTGTTTTCCACGTCGGGACTGTTTTTTTGTTTCGTTTTTGTTTTCCACTCCTTACGCAGAACAGAAGAAAACTGAACGTGGAGCAAGCAGGAAGTAGGGTCAAGATGAGTCAGGATCGAGGGCAGGGAGTTTGGAGAATGGAGACAGTGACAAGGAAGTGGGGAAATAGCAGGTGGAGACAGGAAGGTGGCGCTCTTGTAGTGAAAATGTGAGGTTTACCAGCTGGTCGGGTTAAAAAAAAATTATAGAAACAAGTTAGGGAGATCTATAAAATCTTAATGTCGACAAAATAACAATGTATAAATTATCAAGGGCTCATGAGGGAGGGGGTAGCGGGGAGGGAGGGGGGAAAAAAAGGACCTGATGCAAAGGGCTTAAGTGGAGAGCAAATGCTTTGAAAATGATTAGGGCAAAGAATGTACTGATGTGCTTTATACGATTGATGTATGTATATGTATGGATTGTGATAAGAGTTGTATGAGCCCCTAATAAAATGTTTTTAAAAAAAATCTTAATGTCACAAAGGTGCATGTAGTGAGCGGATTTGGGGTGCTTGCTACCCCAACAGAGTGAAGACGCAGGTAGATTTTCTCTCTACATCTTTCTTCTTATTACCTGAGGCAGGTAACACTGGACTCGGAAGTAAGAACGATTATGAGGTGGCACAGGACCTGGCGATGTTCTGTTCTGCTGTGCAGACAGTCGTGGTTTCGGGGATTTTTTAATGAAGGGGAAATCCACGTGGATGAAGCCCTGGTAAATCCCTCTGACCGAGGACCAGGGATGGGAATTGTCTTGCTAACACACAGAATGCTTTGGAAAGTGAATGGTTGCAAAGACAATTATGTTAACATTTAACATCTTATCTTTGGCTCTCCTTTGGGCCCATTTTAAATTTGTTCTAGTTTTTGATAATTCCAGCTTTCTTTCCAATTGGGCTTTTTTTTCCTTTTTGATTGTAGTTGGGTTTTTGTTTGGTTTGGGGGTTTGTTGTTGTTTTGTTGTTGTATGTTTTCCGCTATGTGAAACCCACCACAGGTAAACCTATGGAGACAGTCACTAGATGACTGGCTCCTTGGGAGTACGACGGGGGAGGTGGGGAGCTAACCGCATTGAGGACCAGAGAAAGAACATGCTCTAGAACTGACTGTCGTGATGATTCTACAGCTCCTTTTTATACGGTTGAACTACTAAATTGTATGATATGTGAGTTCTATATCAAAAGCTATTTTAAAAAAAAATAATCACAAATGAGCTGATGCCAAGGGCTCGAGTGGAAAGCAGATGTTTTGAGAATGATGATGGCAACAAATATGCAAATGTGCTTCACACAAAGGATGGCTGTATGGATTAGCATTGTACAAACCCCCAATAAAATGATTAAATAATAATCATCATCACAGCCTCAGAAAAATCCAATAGAGGGTCGCTGTGAGTTGGAACTGACTCATCGGCTGTGGGTTTAAGTTTGGGGTTTAATATGTAGTCAGGACTTAACATACTATTATTGTTACCTGCCTTGCTAATGATTACTAATGCAGGTGCCTAGAGGGCATAGTCATTAACACTCTCAGTTGCCAATCAAAAGGTCCGCGGTTCAAACCCACCAGGCACCTTGTGAGAAAAACACCACCACCAGTCTACTCTCTCCCATAGGCCTCTGGTGCCAGAATCACCCAGGTGGCCGTGGGCTTTGGGGGCTTGTGTTGTTGTTTAGTTTTTGGTTACTGAGAATTATTCCGAGGGGGAGGACCAAGGAATCAGGCCTCCATTGTGTCCTTAAGAAAAGGTGCTGGTATGGAAGAAGCACACCAACCTGTGTGATCACGAGGTGCCGAAGGGATCAGCTATCAGGCATCAAAGAACAAAAAATCATATCAATGTGTGCTGACCTCCCTGATATGATCGCTGAAGACAAATGGGTGCATAAGCAAATGTGGCGAAGAAAGCTGATGGAGCCCGGCTATCAAAAGATATAGTGTCTGGGGTCTTAAAGGCTTGAAGGAAAACAAGCGGCCATCTAGCTCAGAAGCAACAAAGCCCACATAGAAGAAGCACACCAGCCTGTGTGATCACAAGGTGTTGAAGGAATCAGGTATCAGGCATCATCAGAACAAAAAAAATCATATAATTGTGAATGAGGTGGGGAGTGCGGAGTGGAGACCCAAAGTCCATTTTTAGGACACTGGACATCCCCTTACAGAAGGAGGAGGAGATGAACCAGTTAGGGTACAATGTAGCAACAATGAAACATACAACTTTCCTCTGGTTCCTGAATGCTTCCTCTCCCCGCCACTATCATGATCCCAATTCTACCTTACAAATCTGGCTAGACCAGAGGATGTGCAACACAGGGAATCCAGGGCAGATGATCCCTTCAGGAGCAGTGGTGAGAGTGGCGATACTGAGAGGGTGGAGGGAGGGTAGGTTGGAAAGGGGGAACCAATTGCAATGATCTACATATCACCTCCTCCCTTGGGGATGGACAACAGAAAAGTAGGTGAAGGGAGACGTCGGACAGTGCAAGATATGACAAAATAATTAATAAATTATCAAGGGTTCATGAGGGAGTGGGGAGGGAGGGGGAAAATGAGCTGAGGCCAGGCGCTTGGGTGGAGAGCTGATGCTTTGAGAATGATGAGGCCAATGAATGCACAAATGTGCTTTACACAATTGATGTATGTATGTATTTTGATAAGAGTTGTATGGGCCCCTAATTTTAAAAAATAAAGAAATAAGTAAATGTCTAGAAAAGAATGAGGGCAACATATATACAAACATGCTGGATTCAATTGATGTATGGATTGTGTTAAGAGTTGTATAAGCCCCCGACAAAATAATTTTTTTAAAGAAAAAAAAGAAGAGTAGGTGCTGGGGTGGGAGCAGGTAGCTGACACTAAGGGCTCAATAGAAAGCAAATGTCTGGAAATGATGGCAACATATGTACAAACATTCTTGATCCCATTGATGTATGGAATGTTATAAGAGTTGTAGGAAGCCCCAGTAAAATGATCTTTTCATTAAAAAAATTAAATGTAAAAAAAACAGAAAATTAAAAAATTTAAAAAATCCACTTCCCTTCTTCCCCGTGATCATTGTTTCAGCACCTGGACGTGTCAGACAAATGAGTCAGTTGGGATGAGGTCACTAATTTTCTCGGGTCAGACGTGCATCAGCCCCACTCTGGGGGAGGCCAACGTGTTCGCTTCATACCTCACCGGGAACACTGGGCAGCGGGCTCTGGCAGCATGTCCTGCCTCCTGTGGTGGCCAAGAGAGGCTCCAGGGAGATGGCAGCATCCTTCAATCCCTCTGGAGGTTGTTCTAAGGGGAAAACACACACACACACACACACACACACACACACATGCAAATATAATTTCTAGAGGTCCATCAAGTCTCAGACAGGACACAGACATGCCATCGCATCCAGAGGAGGGAGACCGTCAGCAGGAGACCGTCAGCATCTATGGGTGCCTAAGGACTCACAAAGGAATCTGTCACAAAACAAAAGAATCAGTCACAAAACCATGACTGGCGCCAGCTCAGATCTTCACAGTTGCAGGTGGGTGGGACTGTGGAAGTGGAAAAGGGCCCATGATTGGAGTACGGAGCCTACCACAAATTAGGGAAAGGGGCCCAAATCGGGATGTGCACACGTCTGCTTGCAACATTGGGGCCAGGCCCTCCGACCACCACGGTGGTGGTCAAGGGATGACTCATCAGTTTACAGCAAGGGCAAGTCCAGGCAAGTTCCTGGAGCTGCTGGGGAGGGAGGTGCTGACCTCACAACGACCACGTCCACAGTTGAACCCTCCAGCCATGGGGCAGGAGCAAGATGAGGCTCCCTGCTCCCTGCAGTATTTATAGACGAAGAAACCCTGTCTCGGGGCACTCTGTGTCAGAATGGGCTTGATGACAGTGGGCCTTGGGGTTTGTATTCGAGTTGGGGACTGGCCAGGGAAGTTGCCAAAAACTTACTCAGCCTGAAGGCAGGGTTTGTTTTGGGTTTTTTTTGCATTGCCAGTCCCTGGTGGCAAGGTTGGCAGTTCAAAACCACCAGCTCCTCCTAGGGAGGATAGCTCTTTCTATTCCCGTAAACAGCTCGGGTCTCTGAAACTCACCAGGGCAGGTCTAACCTGCTCCACAGGGTCGCTGGGAGTCGGCATCGACTCAATGGCAGCGAATTTGCTGTTTTGAAGTGCAAATCTATGTGGAGACTCGACATGGATTTGAGGGTTCCCACTGTGCATGCAGCCTTCTGCACACCTAGTGCTTAGGGGTTAGCTCTAACAGGGGTGAAAACGCTAGCCACGGGCTGTCCTTTGCCTGTCTGCCCTGGAGTTGGCTCCAGCGACGCAATCAGTGGCGCCCCCTGCGTTTCCGAGTAGAACTGCGTCCCTAGGGTGTTTAATGGCTGACTCGCCAACAATCCATGCCCGTTGGGTAGAATCCAACCATCAGCCCCACAGACGGCAGCGAACACATTAACCATGTGCACCGCCCGGGAACTGCAAGCGCTGGAAATATCTTTAGGCGTTTCATTCGTACAGAAAATGAAGTTGGCAACTGCGCCAGGACTTGAGCAAGGGCACACGCGCACAAACGCATACACACACACACACGCACGCATGCACACACACACACACGCACACACAGGACAAAGAGCACGGTCCCGTGCTCAACTGACTGGCAGAGTGCTTAAGGAGGGCTCACATCCTGAACTCCTTCAAGCGTGAGGATTTCAAATGACCGTCCAGAAGGAGACTGCGTTGTCTACATTTGGCATTAAAAGGAGAACACCTGCCCATCTCAGGGTGGCTGGGGATGGGAAGTGGATGGGGTGCAAGGGCGAGAGCCAGCGAGATTGCAAAGGTCCAATCCATCCAGGCGAGGATCTATTCTGGGAGTAGCAGAGTAGAGGGGATCAGTTGGAGAAATGTTATTTATCTCTTGTTAGAGTAATTAACTTCTTGTTTTTGGAAGCATCCCAACTTCCATCAAAGTAGAAAGACTAGTCTGACGAGCTTCTGGGTGTCCAGCACCCCGAGGCACCGGTTATCAACATTCACACCTGTGAACTTGTAAAAAAGGAGATTGATAGGCCTCAGAGATTGAGTGGCTGGCTGCCATGACCAGCTGCTCTGAAAAGGATCGCCTGAGAAGGTCCCGGATAGAGAGTGAGAGAGAGAGACAGAGAGAGATGTGGAACCAAACCCAAAGTCATGATGATGAGGAAGAGAGAGCGGAAGAAAGTGGTCCCACAGGGCCGTGGCATGTGAGGCTGGGTCACCGACGGGGGCAGCACCAGTGACTCTCAGCCATGTCTAAGACAGAGCGGTGCATCCAGAAAGCCCACCAGCCCAGCCCAGCCCAACTGAAGCCCTCAGTCCCATGCAAACCCAGGCCTCTTCAGACGCACTAAGCCACAGGCTGATGGCTCAGAAAGGCCAAGTGGGAAGCAGGGAGACCGCAGGCCAATGGATCCACGTCGGTGGAAGCATGACAGGTCACCAACCGCTCTCAGGGTCAGATGGCCCACATAGGGCCGCCCCTGGAGGCAGGCAGAGTCCCAGGAAGAAATAAGGCTGTTGTGCAGCGGGGGGGGAGGGGGGGGGGAGAAGTCCCCAGTTTTTCCCTTATAAAAAGGACACACACACACCAAGGATGCAGCATCAGGCTGTGATCTCACTGACAGGTTAGATTCCACCTCTACCTCCACACAGGTACTAGCCAGTGGACGGACAGTCTCACTACCACGGTTGGGGCGTCTGGTTGGGTGGGGCTGGATGAGGTGAGGTGGGGCTGGACAGGAGGGCAGGTAAGAAACCTGGCCAGTCTGGAGAGAGATGATGACCTGAGGAAGCAGAGGCTCTTGGGAAGATGGGAGCTGTGTGGTCCGTACCCCCCACCTCCCAGTTCCTCACACAGCTATCTACAGGCGAGCAGCAGGACTTGCCTTCCGCTAGACTGGCCCAGTCTGAAGGCATCGCGAGGTGAAGGCTCTGAATAGAACGCAGTCCGTGGTGCTTCTGTGGGACAATTCTCACCTTCCACGTGGGAGACCCGGGTCTGACTCCCAACCAATGCACAGCCCCCACCCGGCAGCCACTAGAAGCTTTCATGTTGCTATGGTGCTGAACAGATGTCCTCCCGTGGAACTTCCAGGCTGAGAGACTAGGAAGAAAAGACCTGGTGACCTACTTCCCCAAACCAGCCAACGAAAACCCTGTGGACCATGTGGGTCCAACCTACAACTGGTCTCGGGGGTGGTGCAAGGCCAGGAAGTGTCCCAGCCTGTTGTGGACAGGGCTGCCCCGAACAGGGGCTAACTCAACAGAGAGCGAAAAGAACACCATTACCAGAGGCCCTCGTGTTGTCCTTCAAGTGGGTTTTGCCCTTTGCGGGTTTCTGAAAATGGGAAACAACCACCTGGCACTTTCCCCAGCAGAGAGCTTTACTAGACGTGTGTGTGGAAGGACACAAGAGAGTCTTCCGGGAAGAGACTAGAGAAGCATGACCCAGGCTGGTGGTTCGGCCTTGGGGGGCCTTGAATGTGAATCTCGTGATCTGCTCTGCAATGCTTCAGGGAATTCACAAAATAAATAAAATCCTTAGAAGAAGGAGAAGGAGAAAGCTCGACATCCCTCAGTCACCCACAGCCTTTCCTCCCTGGGAGAGTCCAGGGTGTAGGTCCTGGGGGCAGACGTGCCTCCTTGTTCATCAAGAGGAATCTCTGCAAGTCAAGAACTCCGGCCAGGCTAACCTAAGGAAGGTGCTCTGGGTGGATGATTTCCCATTCCAGTCAAGGTCATGCTGCCCTGACTGGTCTCCCTTAGGTTTCTGCTCTCTCGCACTATTTGAAACCATGCTTTCCCTGCTCGCTTGATCTTCATCACTGAAAAGTGGATCTTCTTGGTGGCAACTCTGGGAATTACCTGGATCAGCAAGGGCGCCTCTTTTCATTCTGGCGTTATGACCCGCTTAGGGTGGGAGGTATCGGGACATCGAGACCTGAGTCACTACCCCAACAGCCCTCTGGGAAGGCTGCTGCTCCCACACAAGGGCATGCTGTCCTTCCCATTCCGGGCAAATCAAAGCAATCTCTCTCCCTCTCTCTTACTAGTCTACCAGCCTTCAAGACCCATCGCCTGGTCTTCAAAGAAGCCTGTCTAGACCCACAGTAATCTCTGGTTATTTCCATGATGAGGTGCGTGCCCCTTTGAGAAACCTGTGGCGCTGTTCCCATCGGCTGGTTGTTATCTAGAAATGTCTGTGCTGCGTGCGGTCTCTCCCGTGGGACTCCTTAAGGACGTGCTTCTTTCTGTGCCTAGCGTAGCAGCGAGGAGCCCTGGTGGAACCCTCCTGGAAGTGCTCAGCTGCTAACCAAACGAGCTGAACCCATCAGCTCTGTGGAAGCAACACGGGCAGTCGGCTTCTACAGAGATCGACGGCAGTTCTACTCTGTCCCATAGGCTCACCGCCCATGGGAATCCACTCCACGGCAGTGGGTTGCGGAAACAACGGCGGATCCGCAGAGGTTACAAAGTGATTCGTTCAGAGGTGGTGGATCTATTTCGTTGTTTTGTGTCTCCGTTTAGCTGCCTGCTCAAACACTGGAGACTGAGGCCTACGGAAAAGCAGTCCCTCCCCTCTCCCAACACATTCAGGAAGGTTTGAACTGACCACCTCAGCGATGATACCCTGGCATGAGAGGGCAGCTGAGAGTCTGTCCCACCCCAGCCTTGGGTAGACATGACCCCTGGGTAAACCCATTCCAAGAGTCTTGTTCAGATTTCTGAGACTTTAAACACTGAAAACGTCAATTCAGCCTTGTGGAGACATTGCAAGCCTCATCCATCACGGCTGGGAATACAAGGATGGTGTTCACCATGCTATCCATCCTCGGATGAGTGGATAAGTAAAGTGTGGTGCTTGTTGGTGGTGTGTTAGGTACAGTTGAACCAGTCCCACCTCCCGCCTGGTCCTGTGCCATCCTCGAAACTGTTCTTAGATTTGAGCCCGTTGTTGCAGCCACTGTGTCCATCCATCTTGCTGAGGGCCTTCCTCTCCTTGAGGTCTGTGGTAGTTACGTAATTTCTGGAGTCCAGCCTGTCAATCAGGTCACAACCTGATGGCACTTCCTTGTGGGTGTGGCCTGGGAGCCTCCCCCCTCTCTCTGCTTTTGCCTTCCTTTGGCAAGCCACAGCTGAGACCTGCCAGAGCCCTGTGATTCTTCCACTGCCATTGGATCCACAAGACTTTTCACCTACCAGTCTGTGATCTTCCTACATTTTGCACCATTGCATGTGCTGCATGAGTCTGAAGAGGGACTTATGGGCTAGTATTAGACTTATGGACTTGAGTTGGACTGGGCTGGGCTGTTTGCTTGATAGATAATTACTCCTTGATATAAAGCTTTCTCTTACACATATACGAGTGTCTCTGGACTTGTTTCCTTAGTCAGCCCGGCCTAACACAAGGGCCTTCATCTTTTTCACTGCCTCTCTACTTTACCAAGCAGGATGTCCTTTTCCAGGGACTGGTCTCTCCTTATAACACATCCAAAGTACATGAGACCAAGGTTTGCCATATTTGCCTCTAAGGAATATTCTGGCTGGATTTCTTCCAACACAGATTTGTTAGTTCTTTTGGTAGTCCATGGTATGAGGCCATTGAAAATACCTTGACTTGGGTCAGGCACACCTGAGTGCTCAAAATAACCTCCTTGCTTTTCGACACTTTAAAGCGGTCTTGTGCAGTAGATTTACCGAATGCCATGCGTGTCTTCTGATCTCTTGACTGCTGCTTCCATGAGCATTGCTTGTGTGTCCAAGCAAGACAAAATCCTTGACAACTAACTTTTGGTGCATGCAATGAATACTATGGGATTGCTATGTGTTGGAAATAACCGCAACGGAAGTGGGTTTTTATACCGAGGAATGAACCTCTGATACATGCTACAGCAAGGATGAGTCCTGACAGCGCTTTCCGGGGAGAAATCAGTCAGTCGCAGGAAGGCAGATACAGTATGACCTCACTTATAAGAAATATCTAGACGAAGCAAAAAGAGACCAAAGTTTATTGGTGGATACCAGGGTGGGAGGAAGGGGCAGTTGGGAGTCGTTGTTTAGGGAGCACTTTGTTTCTGTAAATGGCAATAGATATTTTTTCCCCACAACACAGCAATTTAAAAACAACTCCAAAATCCCTGACCTCATGTCTTTCAGAGTAGAGGCTTGTCCACATGGTTCTCAGTGACCGTGCCCTTCAAACGAAGACCTCTAGGCTTCTGCCTCTGAGTGGACTCAAACCACCGCCCTGCTGCTTAGTAACTAGGCATGTAACGTTCAAGCCACCAGGGAGCTCTGTTGTTGCATCTGTGTTCTACCACACTCCTGTGTCAGGTTGTCAGGCTGTAGTGGCTCCTGGGAGCTGCTGTGCAAAAACCTGGAGTTAGAAACCCATCAGGGAAGAACATCCCTGACATCCAAGTACCAAAAAGGGGGGAAAAAAATCCAAGTCTCGTGTGTTAGGCAGGGTTCTCTAGCGAAACAAAACCAGGACACTTATGAATATATATATATGAATATATATATATATATATATAGATAGATAGATAGATATATAACTATCCCACAGGGTTTCCCAGGCTGTATAGATATAGAGATAGGTTTATACAACAAAAAAGAACAGAACAGCTAATTAGTCCACACAGCAGTATAGAGGGCTCCGTTCAACTCACTTTTGTGAAACAGTTAATATACCAAAAGTCCTTCAACTCATGAAGGCTGCTGGTCCAAGGTCAAGGAGGCAGACAGCAGAGTCTGCCCTCAGGCTGCAGACATCAGGGTGAGTCAGCAACAGTTTGTACCAAGGGAGCTTAGCAAAGCAGGCCCTGCTGGGAGCTGGAACTCAACTGATGCACGGCGACAGGATCCACCAGCCTCACGCTCAAGTGATATGCTCACCAGGTCCCCATGACGAAGCAGGTCTCCAGGCAGCCAGGTCTTAAGGGAGACTCAAGCTCTAGCAACATGGTCTATGGACTGGCTTGGCCCACAGATAGTGCAGCACATGGTTGGAGGAAAGAAGCTCAAGCAGCAGCAAGCTGGTCCGATCACCAGGGAGGAAGAGAGAAGGGAGGAGGCCTTGGAAAGCCAGAGGTAACTCTGGAAGCATTCACTCATCTCGTTTGGAAGATAGCCAAGATCTTTGGAAGACAGCTACTTGGCCAACCCATTGGAGAGATCCATACTTCTGCCAAGAGGGAATGGAACGGAATGTGGAAATCACCCAACAGGATCATCTAAAACACACCCAAGAGACACTCTGCCAAAGATAATTTTAAAATAGTTGCCACACTGTATAACGGGGCACTGATAGAAATTCAAGCCAGATTCAGAAGCGGATGCCAAAGGAGAGACACTATTGTTGATGTCAGCTGAACCTTGATCAAAAATGGAATGGAGACAACCTGAAAGATATTGACATGTAACAGAGTAAAACTATCCCCCAGGGCTTCCCAGGCTGTTTTTTTTTAAAGAGCACATTGCCAGGTCTAGGTCCTGTGATACCTCTGAGCAGCTTTGAACCACCAACCTCTGAGTTAGCAGCAGATTAGTAAGCAAGGATTACTCAGGGCGCCACCAGGATTCCTTATATAACATTCTGTTTAGAGTTTAAAAAAAAAAAACAGTGCGTACCATTTTTCCATCTCCTCCTCCTGCTCCTCCCTGGAGAACCCCAATCAACAACGAGGTGGCTGGACCGTGTTTTGAATGAGCCCGTGTCTGTAAGTGGTCACTTCTGCAGGAGTAAGGCGGACCACCAACGGAGAAAAGGCGGCAGCCTCATATCTCAAGGACAGGAGAGGTGCTTGTCACACCCCCACCTTTGCAGGTGAGGCGAGAGAACACCTGAGGCCTTGTGAAGCAAGCATGAGGCACGTGCCCAGGCGCCAATGGCAAAGCGTGGGCGCCCACTGTTCCTGGAGACACCCCACCTGCTCTATTCTTTCGAGGTGTCCACGCCTCCAATGCTGGCTCAGCCACGCGCCCTGACCGCTTGCTTTTTTAGCGGTCTGCGGGATCATGTTGTGACCCAGAGTTGCCCAATTACCTGATCAGAGAGCCGGTCTGGCAGGCCTGCCTCCTGGGCAGCTGCCAGAGGACAGGTTGGCTTAAAATTCTAGCACGCAGCAAACCCTATGCTTAACAGAACAAAGTGCTCCCTGGCCCTGCAGTCTCCCCACAATTGTTTTGTGGAAGCCCATCTTTTTGGCCACTGTGTCTGTCCATCCAGCTCATGGAAGACCTACCCCTCCACCTTACCAAGCACGAGGTCCTTCTGCAGGGACTGGGCTCTCCTGACAACTCGCTCAGAGGACATTTTTTCATGAGGCCACTGAGCTGCTGCTGGGTTAGGTTTGGTATTCTACACTGGAGCCACACCTCAAACTGCCAGCAGTCACAAGTCGTCCTCCTGCCCTCTTGTTAAAAGCACGGTTATAAAAAAAATAATTAACAAAATGGGCAGGGAGGGAGTTGCTAGGGAAGGGCAAGGTGCCCAGAGAGAATATTGTGTGGCCAAGACATAAAATCCTAGCTGCCCCACAAAGGTGAGTTCATGGTCAGTGCCCTTGAGGAACGGATTGTCTGTGAAGGAAGCAACTTGTAAGCACACACACACCCCACCACCACCCTAAGGAGACACTCCCTTTATTTGCTGTGACGGTGTGGAGGAAGGGAGGGGTGACTACGGAGGAGGAAGTTACTAGGGGACTACTGGAAAGGGAGCCCGGGGGGCTTAGCGGTTATTTGTTGGGCTGTGATCCACATGGTCACCAGTTTGAGACCACCAGCAGCTCCCTGGGAGAAAGACTGGGTTTTCTACTCCCGCGAACAATGTCCGTCTCGGAAACACATGGGAGTCGCTGCGAGTCAGCATTGACTCAATGACAGTGAGCGGGGGCTAGAGAAGAGATGAGAAGAGGCCCAGAGTTGGAGCTGCAGCAGCGGGGTGGCTGCTGGGAGTGGAGGTAGAGGCCTTGGCAGATGAGGCTGGAATTCTAGGGTGTCCGATGCCAGATAGATTTTGTGAGTATCAGCGAAAGGCAATGGGGAGTCACAATAGGTTGATTTTTGTTTCTGTTTTGTTTTGTTTTTTGATAGTTTTACTGGCATGTAATTCACATCTCATACAAGTCAGCAGTTCAATCATATTAAGAAGAGTTGTACGAGCATCACTGCCATCCATCTTAGAACCTCTTCTTCTTTCTTGTACTCATTGTTAAAAGCTCCCCATTGCCCCCCAACCTCCAGCGCCATACTCGCCAGGGACCATTCACCCAGTTACTGCCTCGACAGAGCAACCAGTACTGGATTTCATCAACAGCAAAACATACAGAAAGAAACCCAACAACAGTAAGAAAGCAAAGCAGAGAGAAACCTCCTTCGAAAGGAAAGCAGAAAACCTGAAGAGCTGGAGCACATTTTAACATGGCTCAGAAGAGCGATCCAATGATACAGGTGTTACATTTTAACCCACCTGCATTGGCCGTCATCCGCTTTACAAGGCCCTCTGCACGCTGGCACGGCCATTCCCATTCCCGGTCTGTGGTCAGAGGGCATTCGCAGGAGACTCAGTCCGCCGTCACGCACAGCCTTCTGCAAGCCGGGTGGGTGTGCATCGTGGACGCTCTGTGGTGGCTCTTTAGAGGGCACTTGGGGCAGGACTCGGGGGTAGCAGGGAGGAGGGCTCTTTTCATGATCAGGTGGTACAAACAGCCAACACACCCGCTGCTAACCAAACAGCTGGGTGTTTGGGTTCACCCCCGAGCATCCCAGAAAGAAAGGCCCGGTGATCTACTCCTGAGGAATACACACGGGGTTCCAGTCGGCCCCACGGCAACTGACCACCACCACAGCCATTTGTCTCGGCTCTCCGAAGGGGAGCACAGACGGCCCGGCAGTTACTGTCCCCCCACAACAGACAGAGAACAAAGCTCATTCCTGTTACGGGTTGAATTGTGCAGGCCCCCACCCCCACCCACACACATACATGTGTGTGTTGAGATCCTCACCCCTACACCCGTGGATGGAATCCCATTTGAAATAGGGCCATCTTTGTTAAGATACGTATGGGTTAAAGGGGGGTGGGTGGATGACGACGGGGGATGGTTGAGCCCATAGGGGTCTGCCGAATGGAATCTGTACAGAAGGAGATTGCCAAGCTGTTTTACTGCAGGTCCATTGGGTGGGTTTGAACCATCCACCTGTAGGTTAGCGGTCTGCGCCACCCAGTAGGTTTAGCATGAAGTTCATCACTTCCCAGTCAGGAGGGACATCCCAGGCAAGGAAGCAAAATGCAAAACTCTAAAATCCAGCTCACTGCCGTTGAGTGGATCCCGACTCATGGCAACCCTATAGGTGGGACTGCCCCTGTGGGTTTCCAAGACCATGCGGGGACCCTGCACGGGAACAGAAAGCCATGTCTTGTCTGCCGAGACATAGACACAAGCAGCACTAACTGTGGGAGGAGACGGTGAGAGGGGGAAATGCACGGGGAAGATGGCCTAGGATAGAAACAGATTGGGGCTGCAGAAGCTGAGAGAAGAAGCCCCCATCCAGAAGTGACAGGACAGGCCATTCCATACAGACTTGAGGCCTCCTGTGTGAGATACTATGAGCTCGGACGCAAACGACCGCACATCGAGTCAAAGGAAGCATAGCCCGGTCCTGCACCACCCCCGCCATCGCTGCTGTGTCATATGAACTGCTCTTCTCTCGAGCCATGTGCTAGTGGCATTCCTGTGGCTGCCACCCAGGAAGCTGAGCGGCACTTCCCCGACTGTGACATCACATCCAGGAAATCCAGGAAGGGCCTGGCCCTGACCCTGCTTTGACCCCTAGGGAAGCTGGTGGAAAGAAAAAGGGGCCCATCCAGGTCCTGCTCCCTAACCCTGTCTCCTACTGCCTGTCTCCACGGCAGCTGGGGACCCAAGGGGGACCTCTAGGAGTGGGTTCTCCTGCCCCACCCCCTAGGGTCGCAGCCGAGGAGTGACAGTCCCACAGAAGCACAGCGCTCAGACTTTCACTGTCACCCAGTCGGCTCATAACGAGCCTATAGGACAGTGAGAACTGCTCCTGTGGGTTTTCAAGGCTGAAACTCTTTAGGGGAGTAGAAAGTCTCCTTTTTTCCCAGCCAAGGGCTTCGAACTGCTGACCTTGTGGTTGCCAGCCCAACACTTTAGCCACTCGCCACCAGGGCTGCTGGAGCAGAGCTAAGGCTCTGTGGTGGTGGGGTTTTAAGGCTCCACATGTGCCCTTTGCAAAACCAAGGGAAGCGGATAAAGAAAGCCCCTGCTGCCACATCGATGTGGACTCAGAGCAACCCTAAGGACAGGGTAGAACTGCCCCCTGAGTGTCTGACGCTGTCACTCTTTATGGGAGTGAACAGCCCCATCTTCGCCCTGCACAGCAGCTGGTGGTTTTGAACTGCTAACCTTCCAGATAGCAGCCCAAGGTGTAACCACTACACCCCCAGGGCTCCAGAAGGGAGGTGGGGAGGCTGCTTTGTTTCATGAATCTTTTCGGACTGCGTCCTACAGACAAGGCCGAGGCAGTGCTTCCCAATCTCGGGGGTGCTCCAACAGGTTATACCCCGATGTTTGCAGGGCGGAGCATTGCTGACCTATTTGCACTTAGCATAAGTTTACACCATTTGCCAGTCAGTCTGCAAACAAGTCTTTAGAAGAGCCGGCTGCACCAGGTGATTGGGCTGGAAATGGCCAGTCAGCAAAGTTTACCAGCATCCTGATGCCTAAGCTGGACTGCCAGCCACGGTGACCTGGGCACTGGGATTTTTCACGACCAAGGCTGTGCACCAATGCTCTTGGGTCTAAAGGTTCAAGGACAGAGGCCGGGTCTCCCATGAGGAAAGTGGCAGTTGTAGGCATGGATGAAAAATGGCCATGGAAGCCCTGATAGTTCCCGGGTGGCACAGCATTTAAGCGCTCAACTTCTAGCCAACAGATTGCGGGGACAGGGCGGTTGAGCCTCCGAAAGCAGGCCCGGCAATCCATTCCTGCAAGGTCAGAGCTCTAAAACCCCGAGGGAGCATTGAATGATGTGCTGGCGAAGGCTACTCAAAGCACCGCGGGCAGCCAAAAGAACAGGCAGATCTTTCTTGGGAGGAGTCCAGCCAGAGTGTCCCTTAGCGGCAAGGACGGCGAGACTTAGTCTCGTGTACTTTGGACGGGTGTCAAGACTGGAAAAGGACGTCCTGCTTGGAAAGGCAGAGGGGCAACGAAAAAGAGGAAGGGTCTCGATGAGGTGGATCGACACAGGGGCTGCACGAAGGGTTCCTCATAATGGTGAGGATGACGCAGGGTCGGGAGTTGTTTCTTCTGTGGTCCAGAGGGTCTCGCCTGGACCCCTCCTTAACAAGAGCAGCATGCAGTTCTACTCTGCACCTGCGGGGGCGCTGTGAGGCGGGAGCCCAGTTTCCAGAGCGGAGAGGGGCCCCCCAAGGGACAGTGGGTGGGGGCTCGTGGACGAGTCATACTCCTGCTGTTTCTGGGAGATCAAGCGCCACGTGACCACAGGGCGCCGTGATTTTGTAAGATGTAAAATAGTTCCGACTGCATGATGTCTGGGCTTTCCCCTTAGGCTCGTCCTGTAAACCCCCGCAAGAGGTGTGACCCAAACAAACCCTATCACATCCTGTAGGCGGCTGCTAACCGCAGGGCACTCCCGCTGACCCCAGCGTCCCCGGTGCCCCACCAGCGCAGTCAGAGCCTTCTCGTCCTGAGTTGGAGTCTGTGGGGCTGTGGCAAGGTTCTGGCTCAGATCCCCGAGCTGCCCAGGAGCGCCAGGGCTTCCTGGGTCAGCAGCCTCTGTGGGCATTTCCCAGAGATCTCAGTTGAAAAGATCAGACATCCATTGCAGGAAGGGGCCAGTGAGGTCATTCTGGCCCTCCCACTGCTGGGTGGGCCGGGGTCACAGGAGAGCTTTGAGGCCCTGCTAGGAAAGGGAGTCACCCTAATTCATAATTCCATAATGAATAAGGCCAGACCTATTGATTTAAAAGAAAGTCATGTCAACAAACCTACAAACAAAGCCACCCAATGGACTGCCATCGAGTCAATTCCGACTCACAGAGCCTCTACAGGACAGAGTAGAATTGCTCCCTGTGGGTTTCCATGCCCCGAACCAGCGGGACTCAGTTATTCGAGAGGTTACTGAGGGGGGGGGGGGAGAGAGAGAGAGAGAGAGATTTTTGTCAAGGTCTCTCTCTTTATTGCTACACAATCCTCTTTTTAAAGGGTGAGGCAAACAAAAGAATTCCAAGGGAAGGTAAAAAAGGGAAGGGAGGGGGTGTAGAGCACACAAGGTAGGGAGACACAAATCTAAGGTTGTAATGTCTGGTGCTGGAGTAAACAAAGGTGGGCCATCTGGTGTTTGTCAGGATAAGATAAGGTTGAGGTGAAATGACTTTAGCCCTGCTGGGCAGACAGCATGGAGTCTGTCTTGTCAGGCTGATTATGTCTGGTTCCCAACATTTCCAAGATTGGTGGTACAACCGGTTAGAGCACCAGGCCGCTAACGGAGTCATGAGTACCTAGAACCCACCTGGAAGACGCGGCTGTCCACTTCTGTGAAAGGTTGCACAGCCTTGGCAGTTCTGTGGGCAGTTCTGCTCTGTCCCAAAGCGTCGCCACTTACGGGTGGAATCGCCTCGGAGGCAGTAGGGGTTTGTTTGGGGAAACGGTACAGAAGCAGATTGTCACGTGGTGGGCTCAGACTGCCGACCGTACCGCCAGTAGCCCAACGGGTAACCTGCTGTGCCACCAGGGCTCCTTGGTTGCGTGATGGCGCCTCTCGATTGCCCTCTGAACAGAGCTGAATGAAAAACAACAAAATAGTTCTGCCTGCTTCTTGCTGAAGTTCCCATTGATCTCTGGTCTCAGCCCACCCGTCTTGTCTGGGTCCATCGGGCCCCTCATCAGTCTTCCCTCCCAGGTCCCCCGGGTCTTTCGGCACAGTTAAGGACAAGGCTGGCGACCCTCATTGATTTCCTCCCCCTTGGGTTGTGTGCACGGGGTACCTGCTGCTGCCAAACCTCAGGGACATCTGGGCCTTGCCTTCTCTGTTGTCCTGGCAGGGACATAGTGAGCCGCCGGCCAAGGGCCACTTGAGGTGTGGCAAGGCTAATGTCATGTACACGGATTCTTCACCTGGCACCTCCACCTCTGCTTAATCTGTCCCCTGTCCCCCTCCAAGGCCCACCTGCACCTCCCCCTGCCCCATGGCTGAGCGTACCTCCAGGTCTTTCCTGGACAACCCCCCCCCGGGGGAGGGCGTCCTCTGGGGCCCAAGTTGAGCTCCACCGCTTCTGCAAAATGACAGGCATTCTTCTCCCGTCACAGGTTATGGTCTCAGAGACCCACAGGGCCCCTTCTCCCCTGTCCTATAGCATCGATAGGAGTCAGAATTGACTCAGTGGCAGTGTGTTTGTGTTTGGTGGACTCTGTAAAGCTTTCTCTGCTTTCTCAAGGCGCCTGGTGGTGCAGTGCTTAAGTACCCCACTGCTGTGGGGCCGTGAATTGCTTTATGTGCCTCCTCCGGCTACAGACTGCAATTACTGCCAAAGGACTGGGTGCATCTAGGCAAATGACAGGTGTTCCTGGTCTGCCAAGGGGTCTGCGTCCCTGGCTGAGAGTGAAGAAGGTACTTGGCACCCAGGCGGGGTGGGACCAAGCAATTAAGGTGAATGAAACTTGAATATGGGGATTGGTCAGTTTCACAAGAGCCATCTCAGAAGCCAAAGAGGGGACCTCATGACCACCCAGAAAGGAAAGCCAGGAGTGGACCCCAAGGTCCCAGCACTGGACCTCCTCAATCCAGTGCACGGTGGCAGGAGAGACAGGCAGACAACTGGCAGAGAAGCAGAGCAAGAGTTTGAGACCGAGCCGTGAGCTTCCCAGAGTGAAAAAAAAGCTAAGTGCCTGCCTGCCTTCCAGCAGAAAATGGGCTGGTGGAGTAGGTTGCCTCTAGGCACTGAATCAGAGGAGCCAAGTTTCACACACACACACACACACACACACACACACACACACACACACACACACACACACACTCCAACGGAGCCAGAGTTGAGGGCCTTTAGGCCGAGACTTGCTGCCTAAGAAGACACTTGATCTGCAGAACTGCACTTGCCCAAGCAGGCCCCAAGGCCAAGGCCCTGGGCGTGCCTGCAGACAGGCTGAAAGGAGGCCATCCTGATGGAAGAATTGTATCCTGAGCATTCCTGTCCCTGAAGTGTAACTGCTTCCCTTGCCTAATAAACCCCATAACCCTGACTCCTTTGGTCTGTGATTTCTATGTAGTTAGTGCATTGAATTATTCAACTCAGCAGGGAAGGAGGGAGTGCTGTGGGAAGGATATTGGTTTAAAAAAAAAGTTGAAGTGTGGAGGCCTGTCTGACCTCTGCCTCATAGAATCTGGACTTGGGCTGATCGCTGGCGATTCTTTCTCTTCCTCCCTGATGACGTTAGAGGAGGTCACTCCATTGTCCCAGCCGCTAACCCAAAGGCAGGGGGTTCGAATCCATGAGCAGCTACACAGGAGAAAGATGTGTCCATAAAGATTGACAGCCCTAGAAAGGCTATCAGGCAGATTGACTCTGCTCTGCAAGCTCACTTGGAGTTGGAATTGACTGATGGCAGTGGGTTCCATTTGGACTTGGGGCTCTTTCTCTTCCGACTCCCCATAGCCATTCCCACAACCCACGGGCCTGGGGTTTGGAGGTCACAGGCCAGAGCTCTCTGCTCCAAACTCCAAACCCAAAGTCATTGACTTGATTCCTACCCAGAGCCCTTAAAGCAGTCTCCCCGGTGCTGATGTGGACTTGGGAGAGTTGAGTCCGCCAAGGCGGTGGCAGGAAATAGGAACCTCGAGGGCAGCTAGGTGACTCCTTTTGTTGCGCACAAATCGCTCACAGACGCTGAAAAGTCACACGTCCATCTGATGTGACCCACTGCTGTCCCCTCCAGCCCAGGCCGCCACCCCACTCCTGGTCTCAGAGCTGGTGTGCAATGGGTGTTTCCTCGTGGAGTCTGGCACCCAGCCTGAGCCCTTGATGCCCCCGAGGAAGGACGAGCACTGGGCTGGGATGCCAGAGAGAAGGGGGCTGAGTCAGCTCGGCCCAGGCCCTGCAAGCTGAGCCATTTGCCTTACGCCTGACTTTGGAGCTTTGTGCGCACGCGTGAGCAAACACACGCCCAGAAGATGCAGTGCACGGAGGAACTGAGCCCTCATGTGGCCAACAGGAATTCGCTGACAAGGATAGGAGAGGCAGGAGGGGACAGGGAGGATACGATCTTCTGGGCAGTCCATGAGATGGTGGCCTGGGGGCCGTAGGGGGGCAGAAGCAACAGACAGCTAGAACCAGTAGACAGACCCTGGGGGCCGTGCAGGGGGTCGGGAGGTGATGGCCACAGTCCTCTTGGTGTAAGGGATGCTTCTCGGGACATTGAGTTGGAACCTGACCAGGCCCTGTCTTCAGATAGAGGCTAGCAAAGGAGAAGAGGGGATGGTGGTAGGAATCTGGCAGAGAATTGGGCCACCAAGGGGTAGTTGAGCCCTGCAGGGGTTGGGCTGCCATCTTTAAGGTCATCCTTTTCGGGGAGAAAGACAAGACTTTGCTACTCATATAGAGGGTTAGTCTCATATACGCCCTGGGGCAGTCCAAACTAGGAGAATAGTGGAGGAGAGGTGGAGACGCCCATCCCCATCCCCACCCCTCTCCTACAAAGGAAGGGGAAGGGCAGATAAGAGACATTTCCTTATCAATGGAAGAAACCAGAGAGGGTGGGGAGAGACAGGATGTTCACTCTACCCCCACAGGGAAGGAATACTCTTGGGTTTGGGGTCTGAGACCAGAGCACAAGGAAATCTGGTATACTCCAGAGGACCAGCCAATAGCACAGGGGTTCTCAACCTGTGGGCTCCAACCCCTTTGTGGGTCGAACAACCCTTTCACAGGGGTCTCCCAAGACCATCTGAAAACACATAGCTGTCTCCAGGGGGGTCCACCCACCTGCAGATAGGCCCACTTACGAGTGCCCGGCGTGAAGACTGTTTCCCATGCTACACCATGTTTGAAGACAAAATTTCATTTATTTGTCATTAGAAATAAATATTTCACAATACACAACTACATAGTGTTTTTGTGATTCAACATTTATGCTTTCATTAGGTTCAATTTGTAACCTGCAGATCAGATATTTACTGACGATTCATCGCAGCAGCAAAATGACAGTGATGAAGTAGCAGCGAAAATAATTTCATGGTTGGGGGTCCCCACCACATGAGGAACTGGATGAAAGGGTGGGAAGAGGTAGGGTGAGAACCACTGCCCTAGCAGAAGGCCCTCCAGGAAGTGGGTCTGTGGTGGGAGGGCCGCCTTCAGGGGAACAGAAAGCTCAGCGCTACATTGTTGCCAGGACTTCCTGCCGGCTAAGCAGCCCTGGTGGTGAAGTGCTGTATACTGGATTGCTAGCTAATCACAGGTCAGCAGGGAGAAACCACCAGCTGCTCCTCGAGGGTACGGGGTGGAGTGGGGGTGCTTTGTGCTCCCAGGAAGAGCCACAAATCTCTGCGTTTGGTTTTAAGGGCCCTTTGGACTTTTTTTTCAAAGTATCCTCTACAATCCGGGGCTCAAACTCTTTCTTGGACTCTGAATGTTGTCCTTCCCTTGAGATTTTTCTTTCTAAGCATTTTATGGAGGGCTCTTACAGCTCTTGTAACAATCCAGACATCAATCGTATGGAGCACATTTGTACCTAGGTTGCCATCATTGTTTTCTAGACATTTATTTTCTCTTGAGCCCTTGGTGTCAGCTCCTCTTTTACCCCCACCCTCGTGACCCCTTGATAAATGAAAACTTATTATTTTTATCTCTTACACCGACTGCTGTCTCCCTTTCCCCAAGGTTTCTGTTGTTTGTCCCTCTGGTGTGGGTGGTGGTGGTGCAGTTATGTGTCACTCGTTGCTATCAGTTTCCTCTTCCTCCCTCCTCTCCCCATCTTCCGCCTGCCCTCCTGGTATTGCTACTCCCAATCCTGTTCCTGGATTCCCTGTGTCATGAGCTCTTATCTGTACCTGTGCACATGCCTCCGTCTAGCCTGCAGTGAAAGGCACCACAGGGGCCATGATAGTGGGGGGTGAGGAAGCCTCAAGAAACCAAAGGAGTATTGCATGTTTCTTCTGTGCTTTACTGCGCCCTGATTGACTCATCCCTTTCCTGTGACCCCTCTGTGAGGGGATGTCCCATTGTCTACAGATGGACTTTGGGTCTCTTCCAATCCCGTTCGTTCTCAACAATGTCGTTTTTTTGTTTGTTTTGGGTCTTCTGATGTCTGTTACCCGGTCCTGGCAACACCTCGTGATCACACAGACTGGTGTGCTTCTTCCATGTGGGCTTGTCACTTTTCTGCTAGATGGCCGCTTGTTTAACTTCAAGCCTTTAAGACCCCAGATGCTATATCTTTTGGTAGCCAGGCACCATCAGCTTTCTTCACCACATTTGCTTATGCACGCATTTTGTCTTCAACGATTGTGCGGGGAGGGTGAGCATCACAGAATGCCAGGTGGTTGGGACTAGTATTGTTTATGTGAGGTTGAGAGGCAGAACGAACATAGAGCTCAGCTGAGAAGAAAAGTAAGGAAAGGCTTTATTGAGGCTAGGAGAAACTCCTGGGCGAATTTCATGACCCAACTGTGTTAGGTCAGGAAAGTCACAGCTTGCCGGTGAGGTGGTGGGAGATATATAGGGCTCGAGCTAAGGAAGTATGCGTTGACAGAAGGAAGGGAGACTTTTTATTGCTTGCAGCTGCAAGGCCTTGAGTCAGGATGCGACCTGTGGGAAGTCATCATATTGTTTGCAAACCTGCTCTCTGGGGTGCTGGGAAAGGGGCTACACAACCCGGCCTGGAGAGAGAAGCTCTTTGGGGTGTTGGGGCAGGAGTTGCATAGTTCAATAGCTCAACCATCCTCCTGAGAGGCTGGGAACGGGGGCTTTGAGGTATCATCTTCCTGAGGAGCCAGAGAGGAAGTGGGGGCTGTCCGGTCCGGACCTGGACCATACGGTTTATGTCTCTACAGAACTGGAAGTGTGCATGCAGACCCCACCACGGCGCACCAAACCTTGAGGGCAACACAACCACGTGGAGAAATACATGAACAGATTGAGCTACAGGGCTGGTCCCAAGCAGAGTCAAAGAAACCCCTCGCTGGGCATATGCGCTACAGAGGACAACACTAAACCGACAGGTTGGGGAGAGGGGCCGGCATGCCACGCCCTCACAGAAACAAACCAAGAAGCAAAAAGAGCAAGGGATGGCTTAGACCCCCTATCTGTACACCAAGCCTGGAAGACAACGTCTGTGCAGAGCTGCTAAGGTACAGAGAGGACTCAGGCCAACAACAGCTCAAGACACGATGTCCCCTTCCTGGAGCACACCTCGACAGAGGACAATCCTGGGGACACACGGCGGGGAGTTAGTCCAGTCTGAACCCCCCACAGCGGGGCGAACCAAAAAGGGAATATAACAGAACAGCAATGGGAGCACAACAGACACAAAGCCCCCGAGGAGTCCCCAAAATAGACTTCAGGCTAGGAGGGACAGCTCCTGGAATTAATTCCCCCAGGACCAGTGGGGAGCTAGTCATAAAGGTCAGCAGACAGACTCGGAATTGTGTATGTTTTTTTACTTTATTCAATCTTCTGTTTATTCTCTGTCACTGTTGGTTTGCCTGCTTATATAAGATAGGCATGGGAAGCCAGCTCGAGGAGAAAGCAACAGGACCAAGGGTCGTGGAGGGACTCCGGGGAGAAGAAGGCAGGGAAGGGAGCAGTGAGCAAACAACACCACAGACCGGGAACAACTAGGGAATTAAAATCAACAAGGATGTAGAGATCTTGGGGGTGTTGGAGCAACAGCAGTCTAACTGAGAGGAAGTACTAGGAAGCAGAAGTAAAGGGAGTGTGATGGTGAGGCAGGAGGGAAGGTAAAAGGAAATAGAGGAAAAAATTTTTTTAAAAAGGAAACAGGAGCCATCTAGGAAGCAAAGCTCTGGATAGAGGTATACACATTGGCATGTACTATGTTAATACACTAGTTCATAACAATAGAGGTATTGGCCTACCTACATATATTTACATGGAAATACACTGAGGTCATGAACGGACTTCGGGCCTCTGCTGATGCCCACCCTCTACGCAAGAACACTCTGTTCTACCGACCTCGTGATCTTTCCTACAAGCAGGACAACAGCCGAGGAGTGGAGAGGCCGAGAGCGTTGAGCTGTCTCCCCGTAACATGTGTGTGACCGCTGCAGATGCCTCCGCCTCTGCTGCCTTCCTGCTCCCTGGAAAAATCCAACGTGACACTTCTTGGACTCGTCCAGAGAGCTACGTGACACCCCTTTGATGATGAGAGCTTAAACTCCGGAGAGTGAAGTCTTCGACCACTGCGGTTACAATGGGAGCCGGAAAGCCAGTGTCGGGTGTCCGCGTCTTCACCTCTGAAGGTTAAATTCTTCCTGACCGCTATCCCGACACGTACAGAGCTTTGTCCTTGGGCAGTGCATGTCCAACAGCGGAGTGCTGGCAGACCCCTGGCCAGTCCAGCGATGGGCAGCTTCCCCCTTAGGGAATACCTGGGTGTGTCCTTGTTGGAAATTGGGGTACTAGAGTGAGTCCCATGATGATGAGTCACTTTTCTGTCTTGTGTCATCGACAGGTCCGACACAGGGTCCGATCCGGCGTCTGTCATCCCTCTGCAGTCTTGATGAGCTGATCTGCTGCCAGTCATGGTTTTGTGACCGCTTCTCTGGTGTTCCGAGTCCTAATTAAGCGGCTGGATTTCTGTACATCTTTGGGGGCCCTTATGGCCTCGGCTGATGGACTCTCTCATCCGAATGGAGTATCGTGTCCTGTTACCGTGAGGCGGCCCAGGGTGTCAAGCCTCTCCGCATCTCGGTTCTGGTCCTTCTGGCAAATTTTTCAGAAGAGGGTCGCAATTCAGACAAGAGTTCGAGACAAGGTTTGAACCGGAAGTAAGTTTAATGAAGGGGTGATACTTTGGAAAAGAAACCCAAAGGACTCTTAATCAAAAACCAAACTCATTACCATCAAGTCAGTGCTGACGCTTGGCGATGCCCTTGTGGGTGTCTGAGACGGTAACTGTTTACAGGAGAAGAAAGCCCAGTCTTTCTCCCGAGGAGCTGCTGGTGGTTTCAAACTGCCGACCATGCTTGACCATGCAAATCAAAGGCCAACGCATAACCACTAAGCCACCAGGGATCCTAAAGGCCCAGCAAAATGTAATGCCAGGCCTTCTATTGGCTGGTGGTGGACTTCCCACCAAAGGCTGGCTTTTCTGGAGGGTCTCCCGCTATTGGCTGGCCCTCTGTAGGCTCCTCCTCCATTCAGGTATGCACATCCCAATGTTCCAGACTTCATGCTGTGTGGTGTCTCGGATCCCAACCTATTCCTCCTTGTAGAAGTAGTTGGATTATCTTGGTTTTTTTCTCCACCCAGCCTTTTCGTGATCTCTGGTCGCTTCCACTGACCAGGGAATGTGTCAAACTGCCCTTGACCTTCCTCGGTGCTGGAGCATGCTGTGGGGAAGCCTGTCTCTCCACCTCTTGTGTGTCAGATTCCTGACAGTTTCCACCCCGCTACCCTTGCTGTTTTCTGACTCGCTAACAGTCCTGTTTAAGACGTCGTCATGGGGTCTGTAAATTAGATCTAGCTCTGAAGGTTTCTTTTGCCCCCTACAGAAGCCCTTCTGGCAGAGGGGCTACACAAGGTCATCTGTTCGAAACCACCAACTGCTCTGTGGGAAAAAGATGAGGTTTTCTACTCCCACAAAGTTTCAGTCTCGGAAACACAGGGGCAGTTCTACCCTGTCCTGTAGGGTCACTGTGAGTCGGAATCAATTAGGAGGGGGTGAGTTTGTCCCCTGCAACAGTGTAAAAATCACCTGGCCGAAGGTGTTGTTGGGTATAAGCTTTCCCCACAATTAAATTAAAAAGTGTAACATCACCCCCCACCGCCCAAAAAACGACCCCAACTCACTGCCATGGAGTCAAGGCCAACTCACAGTGATCCTCTAGGACCGAGGAGCCCTGCCCCTGTGAGGTTCATGAGAGTAGAGTCCCATCTTTGCCCCTGAAGCGAGGCTGGTGGTTTTGAATTTCAGGCCCAGCAGATCTGAGCCCAGTGTCTAACCCCTCCACCACCAGGGCTTCACCCCACAAAACCTCCCTACCAGGCAATCACACTGCTGACTGTTATGATTAGTGGGGGAGGGGGCCCACAGGGGGCACTCCTCACTCAGGGGAGCTGCGGAGATCTGGGGCCTCCAGGCCTTGGGCAGAGCCTGTCTTGGCTGATTCTCCAGGAGATTCTGGGAATACCAGGGAGGCTCGGTGGGTGGCCGGGACTTTCCAGCAGCAGAGCCTCCCTGGAGCCAGAGGGAAGGCTGAACAAAGCCACTTAGGAGGCTCGGTGCTCCCCGCAGGCACATGGTGGGGCTGGCGCCAGATGAGCCCCACAGCAGGAAGGATCTGTTTCTTGCCTTGCAGGGCTCCTCCATAGGCCACCCTCCCCTACTCCCACTAGACTGGTCCTCGGGGAAGCCACGTGACTTGGAGCTGCCCTCCCCAGGCTGGCATCTCAGGTTTCCCCTGCCCTGCGGGTCAGCCCGAAGCTTGCAGGCTGGCTGCTGGCTCGCCTGGCCCACAGGTTTCCAAGAAGAGGCTCCAAGGCCAGTAAACTGGGGCTAACAGTTTCCCTGTGGACACAGCATGCCTGATTCAAGGGTGGGGTCACTCTGCACTCACCCTCCGGTCTCTGATTGAGGTCCAGAGACACACAGGCTGTTCGTGGTCAACCTGGGGCAGGAGCCGGGTCTCCTGATTCGCCATCCACAGCTCTTGCCCCAGCTAGCCCTGGCTGTGTCAGAAGAGGCACCTCCAAATGGCCCAGCCTGGGGCTGAGATCCTCAAACTCTGTGGAGCATGGAAGCATCAAGCTGACCCCGAGACTGTGCTGCCTGACAGCCCTCTGGCTCCCTACATTCCAGAGCCAGCCAGGCAGGCCTTTCATCTTTCTCCTGAGTCTTCATTTGCAGGAGATGAGAACGGGGCTTAGGAATCAGGGATCTCCCCCTCCCCCTGTCGGGAGCTGCGTGTCTCCCCACCCTGGATTTTAGCCATTGAATCTACAAACTGCCCAGAGGTTTTTCTGCCCTTTGTTCCTTTCCCGCCAGAAGGTGGCTGCCCTGACCCTTGCTAGGATTGGTGATCTTTCACTAGCAGCTGCTATGCTCATTGGTCAATACATGTCTGATGGCATCTCCCCCCGAGGCTCACCAGGAATGCTTCATTAGCATACTTACCTGTTTGATCAGTTGCCCGCCATCCCTTCCTTGTTTAAAGGTACACGACTATTGGCTACCTCAGCTGTACCCTATTTTACATGTGACGTAATGGTGTCCGCCCTTCGCTGGCTATTTAAACCTCTGCTCTCAGCTCAATAAATGAGGCTTGATCAGATTCCTGTCTTGCCTCCATTTCTCACGCCCTTGCCCATCTTCATTCCCAGTCCCTCTTTCAGGTCCACGTTGATGATGTCCAGCTGGTCAGGACATCCCCCCATAAATACATACATAAAATAAACCGAAACTCTATCATCGAGTCGGTTTTGACTCATAGCGTCCCAAGAAGACAATAGAACTGCACCCTAACGTTTCCGAGGCTGGAAATCGTTACAGAAGCCGACTGCCCCTTCTTTCTCCCACAGAGCGCTGCTGGGATCAAACCACTGGCCTTTCGGCCAGCAACCCATCACTTAAACGAATGCTGCCACCAGAGCTCCGAAGAGACACCCCATTCATGTGACCTGGAGGAGACTCAGTTCTTGTCCCGTGGTCACCAAGCATGCCCACATGTCTCACCTATGGCCTCCCCCCTGACTACCCTCCTACTGGAGACACAGGTTCAGAGCTGTCCCCCTGAGAAGATGAAGATGTTACCACAAAGGCTGCTGGGAAGCAGCCATCCTGGATGGGCCTTGGAGAACCGATAGCCAGGGCAGCCTACCTGCCCCCCCATCCCCGCCTTAAACCAACCAAACCATGGTCATGAAGTCGACCGGCAGAACAAGGTAGAACTGCCTCTGTGGGTTTCTCAGAATAAATCTTTTTGTTTTTCAGAATAAATCTTTAAGAGCGTAGAAAGCCTCATCTTTCTCCCGCAGAGCGGCTGGTGGTTTCGAACTGCAGACCATGCGGATTGCAGCCCAACTCGTAAGCACAAGATCACCAGGGCTCAGGGGACACCCCATCGGCCACCAGAGGGTGACTAGCAGGACTGCATCTCTAAGTAACGTTCCCCTACATCATAACATGTGTGTCCTGGTCTGTTCTTCAGGCTCTAGGCACCTAGTAAGTGGGAAGGACAGTCTCTGTCCAGGATGTCACCTCACATCCCACTTTGAAAGAAAGAATTCAAGCCAGGGACAGCATTCAGGCCAGAGCTGGAGAAAGGTTTGAAGGGAACAACTGAGGTTATTTTAGGGGTACGTTGTTCTAGAGCACCAAAGGGCGCCCAGATAATCCAGGAGCAGAAGTAGAACGAGGAGGACAGACTTTTCACCATTGGCTGGCTTTCCAGCAGGTCTTCTGCTATTGGCTGGCCATAGTGCACCTCCCTTTACCAGGTATGGCAGAGTTCATGCTGTGCCCTTGTCTCCAGGCATCCAAGCCAAGGTCAAGTTGAATCAGTGTGGGGGTAGGGAGCATCCTGTATTCAACTCAGACGCCTTTGATCTCTCCACTGCCCTCCAGCTTATCTTATCTGCCCTCCTCTTCCTTTGTGTGTGGAGGCTTTGGGGGGAGGGGGTTGCCTCCACCTCCCTTTTGTTTCAGGTTCCTTTTAGGGTCACCTTCCTTCCCTTTCCTTGTCCCCCTTCCCCCCTGTATCTGGTTCTACCTAGCCAACATTTATAAGAAAAGATAAGAACTTCCTTTGCCTCTAAAAAAAGAAAAAAGATTGGTGCCATGGTGTGATCGTTAAGGTTTATTGTGCCAACCTGGCCGATGAACACATGTGGGATTAATTGAAGGGCAGAGAGCTAAATGGCTCAGTGAACCTTACCTGCCTAGTCTCTTGCTCTCTGATGGTCAGACCAGGGTGCAGCTGCCTTAGTCGGTTCCCTGCTTTAGCTGGCAAGGCTCACTTCCTGCAAGACATCCCTGAGGAGAAGCCACATAGACCTACCCCGATGCAGCCCTGGGTGCTGGAGCAGCCATGTGGAGACCCCTGCCAGCGCTGAGATGCTTACACCTTCACTGATGTGGCTTTCCTCCTGCAGTTGGTGTCATTGTGTGTGTTTTGTGAGATTGAGGAGGACTTTGTAGATCGGTGTTGAACTTAAGGGCTTGGACTAGACTGGGTTGGGATGCTAAATGTTCAATTACCCTTTATTAGAAAACTCTCTCTTATATAAAATTTGAGTGTTTGTGAATTTTGTTTCTCTAGTTTACCCAGACTAACTCCCATGGTTAGGAATACATTCAGCTGCAAGAAATAGAAAACCTGATCACAGTGTCTTAAGCAAGTAGTTTGGTGTTGTGTTTTTCAGAGAAGGCGATAGGACCTTGGGGTGTGGCGGTTCTAGTTCATGTAGCCGTGTTCTTATGGTCCCGAACCCCAAACCTGGTGAATCGATTCTGACTCACAGCCACCCTCTACGGGGTTTCCAAGGCTGTGAATCCTTACTTTGGACGTGCTGTCAGGAGAGACTAGTCCCTGGAGAAGGACAGCGTGCTTGCCAAAGCGGAGGGGCGGTGACAAAGAGGAAGCCCTCTGCGAGAGGGATTGACGCCGTGGCTGCCACCATGGGCTCCGGCACAGGGACAATTGTAGGTGTGGCTCAGGACCATGCAGTGTTTCCTTCTCCTGTGCGTGGGATCGCTACAGGTCCGAACGGAATCAAAGCCAACCAACAACAACAATAACCAATCTTTACAGGAGCAGAAAGCCTCATTTGTCTCCGGAGGAGCAGCTGCTGGGTTTGAACCATCCACCTTGTGGTTAACAGTCAACCCCTTAGCCAACAGCACCACCAGGGCTCCCAGAAAGACTGCAGCAGCCCCATAGACCAGGGTCAGACGCAGGAAGCAGGACCAAGAGTCCCACCACCACCCCGGTCCTCCTTATCAGCAAAGAAAGACTGGTTCCCAGAATCTAGGCGCTGATATCTCATCTGAACATTGGCCGGAAAAGGGGTGCAGGGGCCTCCCTAGGAAAGCCAGAGGGTGTATCTGAGCACCGCAGCCTTGACAGTGGGCAGAGGACAGAAATAGAAATTTTGAGAATGACTCTGTGCCAGTCAAATGGTATGGATTAAATCGTGTCCTTGAACTATATGAAGGGGTACCCCCCCTCAAAAAAAAACCAGAAAAAGCTCCACTGGGCAGAGCTTTCCTAGTTTCAATTATGCATTATTCCTGTTAGGCCAGCGGTTCTCAACCTGTAGGTCCGGACCCCTTTGGAGGTTGAACGACCCTTTCACAGGGGTCGCCTGATTCATCACAGTAGCAAAATTGCAGCTATGAAGTAGCGATGAAAATAATTTTATGGTTGGGGGTCAGCACCACACGAGGAGCTGTATGAAAGGGTCACGGCTTTAGGAAGGTCGAGAGCCGCTGCGCTAGGTGAGCATCTAGCAACTCACTCTGAGTTAGTGCACCAGGTGACATTGTCTCTGGAAAAGCAGTCACAGTTCGCTCTGGTCACAGTGTATTTTTTTCATAAAAGTAGTTTCACTGGAACCTCCCTTTTTGTGTTGGCCAGTTTAAGAGGACAGTGTGAGGCTGTGAAATTTTGTTTCCCACTTGGGGAAAATGCTGCAGAAACTGTTGCGATGTGGTACACACCTGACAAGGACAGCGCTCTGGGAAAGACTCAAGTGTAGGAGTGGTTTTCTCCTTTCAAAGAAGGGGACATGTCGATTGATGACAAACCTCATTCTGGGCATCCGTTAACTTCCTGGAACAGACAAAAGTGTGGACACAGTGCATTTGGAGTTCATTGCACCAGGTCAGACTGTTAACCAAACTTTCTAGTTAGAGGTACTGAAAAGATAGTGTAACCATGGGCGATAAAAAAAGGTCTGATTGTGGCAGACGGGGGTCTGGTTTGCCACCATGACAATGCACCTGCTCACACAGAATGCCTGTCTTTCCCCACACACCTTACTCACCTGACCTCGCTCCATGTGACTTCTTTTTGTTTCTGGAAGCAGAGGGACATGAAAGGACAGTGATTTGACAATGCAGAGGAGGTGAAGAGAAACACAAAGGAGGAGGAGGTGCTGTTAGCCATCCAGATGAGTTTGAATGGAATCACAGGCTTGACAAATGCATTAAGTAAATAGAGAGTACTTTGAAGGTGATAAGGTTGTTTTGTAAAGAAAAAAATTAAACACATAGCTGTGGGGAGTGGGTGGAGTTTCCATTTTAGGTGGTTTATTTGGTTTGTTTGTTTTGGATACCTCCTCCTTGTAATCCCATTTGGAAATAGTTTTATTGTTGGTGTTGATATGGTCACACTCATCATATAGGGGTGTGTGCCCTGAGTCCATCTCTTTTGATAGGGAGAAAGACCGAACAAGCCAGGTAGCAAGCAGAGCCAGAGAAACGCCATGCCACCTGAAGCCCACCCAGGGGCAGAAGCTCAAAAGAGACAAGGCCCTTCCCCCAGAGCCAACATTGAGAGACAAAGTCCCCCCCCCACCCCGAGATGGTACCTTGAACTTGAACTTCCAGCCTGCACTGTGAGCAAGTTCATGTCTGTGTGTGACAGCCACTCCCGCTGGTGTTTCTGCTACGGCAGCACTCGAGGACCAAGTCACCAAACGAAGGCACCCACTGCCATTGGCGAGCTCAGAGCATCCGGCCGTGGGCACAGATCCATGCCAACTCTCTAGAGAGGGGGCCAGAGGCAGGCCTGCAGAACTGGAGGGGAAAAAAAATTTTTTTTTCTGCTTTTGCCTGAAGGAGAGAACTTAAACCTCGAATGTGCCAGGAAGTGTCCTGACGGGACATCACTTTCAGGCGGTGTTTCAGGTGTCCAGTGACCTTGATCCAGTTACAGCACCCGAGGGGCTGTGAAAGTGGAAGCACACGCGTGCCAGGAGGAGTGTTTTCTGACCAGGGTACAGCCGGACTTCTGTTCTTCTCTGTCTGCTAGTTTTTCTGAGCTAACGCCAGGGTCCCTCAGGAGGCCTGGCAGCACCCCCTCACCTCCCTCCTCACCCCTTCATCTCACAGCATCTCCCCAGGGAGAGGGCTCCCCCAGGCCGGCCCTTGAGATGCACGGAATAAGCTACGGGAGCGGGCTCCAACTGGACGATGACCAGAATAGCCATTCGAGGGTCTGGCTGTCGTCTCGTGTCTGTTACAGCATGATTTTGTACATGCCGGCGTCTCCTTCTTGTGCGTTCCTGTTCGGCTCTGCGACAATCTGTCCCTTGGTGCGTCCTTGCCAGGGGCTTCTGATCCTGGATTGTTTCCTTCCCTCCATAAACGCTTTCCTGTTGACAGAGGCTGCCGTTTTCTCTCTGTGCCGAAGGAGCTCATTGAGAGGCGTGAATGAAATCGTGGAGGGTATTACAGTCAGCACGGCAGTGTAATAAGTTGCTGGTTAGTATCATTCTAGAATAACAATCTTATTATTATCACCGTAACTTGATGAGTTTTATAGAACGTTGTTGTTTGTTTTTATCACTGTAGCTTGGTAAGCTATTACTTTTAAAATTATTAGCCAGTCGGGGGAGGGAGGGGAAGAAAGGGGGAGCCGCTATCAGGGGCTCAAGTGGGAAGAGAATCCTTTGAAAATGATGATGGCGGCATATGTGCAAATGTGCATGACACACCAGAGGAATGTACGGATGGTGATAAGAGATGTAAGAGCCCCCAATAAAAGTATTTTTTAAAACTTAATGTCCGGGAAAGTTGACTTTTATTTTTGGTTCTTTTGGTGTACATGCCAGTGACGTTGAGCCTATGTGTAGGTCATGTAGTTATCAAAAAGCTGTTCCTTGATTCCCCCCAAGCCCCTCCTGGGATGGAGCCCTTGATAATTCTCCCTTTCCCCACTGATAACCCCTGATGACCTCTGATTTCCTCTCTGGATGCCTTGATTTCATCTCAAGGATGGCACAGAAGTGGAACTTGCCCGATTCTGTTTGGAAACTGGTTCCTCCCACCACCCAGCATCATGCCTTTGTGATTCACCCAAGGTCTTTCGACATGAACAGTTCCTCCTCTGACACTTGGACGTGG
The DNA here is from genome assembly GCF_050624435.1 of Tenrec ecaudatus. Taxonomy (NCBI): domain Eukaryota; kingdom Metazoa; phylum Chordata; class Mammalia; order Afrosoricida; family Tenrecidae; genus Tenrec; species Tenrec ecaudatus. Next base: position 12,080,583 of record NC_134533.1, read on the forward strand.
CCTTTTTATCGAGGTCACGGCAACATCCCACTGGGTGGTTTTACACCATTTCTAAGAATGTTTACAACGCAGGGAAAATTTGGTGTGAGGGCCCAAGTCGGTTCCAACTTAGAGCGACCCTGTGGACAACAGAACAAAGCATTGTCCGGTCCTGCACCATCCTCACAATGGTTAATGTTTGAGGCCGTGGTTGCAGACTCTGTGTCCATCCATCTCCTCGAGGGCTTTCCTCTTTGTCACTGCCCCTCTGCTTTGCCAAGCGATGTCCTTCTCCAGGGACTGGTCTCTCCTGACAACCTGTCCAAGGCACGTTTAGCCAAGGCTCACCATCCTTGCCTCTAAGGAGCATGCTGGTTGTATTTCTTCCCAGACAGAGTTGTTTGTGCTTTTTGACCGTCCATTCAATATCCTCCACCATAATTCAAATACACCGACTCTTCACGAGTCTTCTTTGTTCAATGTCCAACTTTCACGTGCATATGAGACGCCTGAAAAATACACTAGGGAGTCCAGATACCACAAAGCTCGCCACGTTTAAGTGTATGAGTCGGTGGATTTCAGTACCTTCACGATGTTGTGCAGTCACTAGCCACGCTCTTTCACTCCAGAACAGTTTGATCATTCCCGAAGGAAACCTGGACCCACCCAACAGCCACCCCGCCCCCACCAGCCCCTGATGACTGTGGATGTCATAAATCTGATGTCTCTATGGGATCACCTGTTCTGACCATTTCAGATATTGGTGTCTGGTTTATTTCACCTAGCATGACATCGTCAAAGTCCACGCATGTTGTAGCAAAAACCAGTAGCTCATTCCTTTTTATTGCTGGATATTTTTCCAGTTGATGGACATTTGTGCTGTTTCTGCCTCTTGGCTACCTTGAATAGTCGTGCAAAGAACGTTGTACAAATTTCTGTCTGCGCACAGTCTTCCGTTCTCTTGGTAGATGCACGCTCAGACGTGGAATGGCTCGGTCCTAAGACAGTACTGTGGTTAACTATTTGAAGAACAGCCAAATGGTTTTCCACAGAGTTTGCACCATGCTGGTTGAGTGTCGGGCTGCCAACTGTTCGATTAGCAGTTCGAAACTACCAGCTACCCGGAGGAAGAAAGGCGGGCTTTCTGCTTCTGTAGAGTGTGACCGTCTCAGAGACTCACAGGGCAGTGCAACCCTGTTCTGTGGGGTCAGCTCTGATTCAGGCCGGACTCTAGTGCAGTGTGGGGGTATGAGATGTAGCATGGAGGTCTTGGTTTCCATTTCCCTGATGATGATGGAGGAACACTGGTGGTGTGGTGGTGACGCATCTGACAGCTGAAAGTTCAGTGGGTCAAACCCACCCAGCCAGGTTGTGGCCCTTCCCTTCCACACAGGTGGAAGAAAGCCTTTGGAACCGTTCTGTCTGTCCATATAGGGAGGCCTTGAGTTCGAATGGACTGGATCGTAATGGGTGAGGTAGAGTTTGGGGATGAGGGATGATTTCGCACATCTTCTCGGGTTCTTTTTAGCCACGTGTATCTCTTCTGTGGAGAACTATCTAGTTCAAGTCCTTTTGCATCGACCTGGTTGTCTTTTTCTTGTTGAGTCCTCAGAGCGGTAAGAGCTCTTTGTAGCTTCTAGATACAAGTCCTTATCAGAGCTATGATTCTCAACTGCTCTCTCCCTCCTCGGGTGTCTTTTCACTTTGTGGGCAGAAGCCTTTGATGCACAAAGGATTTTTAATTTTGAACAAGTCCAGTTGATCTATTATCATTCTTTTGTTGCTTATGATTTTAATGTCATATCTAGGAATCAACCACCAAGCCCTTGATCGTGCGTCTTCTTGTAAGAAGGTTTTGTTTTTTTTGTTCTTACATTAGATCTTTGGTCTATTTTAAGTTAATTTGTATATGGTGTGAGGTAAGGGGCTTTTATTGGAGGCCATCCAGCTGTCCTGACAGCATTTGTTAAAGAGATTCTTTTTCCTCTCATTAAGAGGGCCTAACGCTCTTGATAAAAATTGTGTTAGACAGGGTTCTCTAGAGAGATAAAACCAGATTGCTGATAATTATATATATATATATATATAAAGATAGATATATAACACAAGAAATGAACAGTTAAATTATAAACATATATAATACAAGAAATGAACAGTTAAGTTATAAACAGATTGATATATAATACAAGAAATGAACAGTTAAATTATAAAGCAGTACAAATGGCTCAGTGCGACTCACTCCCATGAGAGAGTTGTGAGACACTAGCAGTCCTTCAAGTCTTGAGGGCCGTCAGGTCGTCCTCTGTAGAGAGAGAGAGCTAGGCTATCCCAGCACAGGCAGCAAACAGCAAGGCAGGTCACCAACCTTCAGCCAGGTCACCAACTGTAAGTCCTCAGCTCCGGAGATGTAAATTTCATTTGTGCACAGTGACGCAGTCCACAGGCTAGGCATCCCACAGGTAGTGTGCCCTTTATATTTAGGCACAGAACAAGCAAGGCACACTGGTCCGATGATTAAAGAGCGAGAGACAAGAAAGGCGAGGCTCACCGAGCACTTACCTCTCCGCCCTTCAATTAATCCCACTTGTGTTTATCGGCCAGGCTGGCACAATAAACTATCTCAAAAATCAATTCATCATAGATGTGAGGGATTATTTCTGAACTCTCATTATGCTTCATTTATCTATATCATTACCTTTGTTTTCTTTGAGTTTAGCAAGCTTTGTCTTTTGTTTTTGTTTATTTTCAAAAGAGAACATTTAATAAGTCTTAAGTGGGATAAGAGCAAGATGGCTACAGAGACATGTGGATGAGGAAGATCTTAACACAGGTCATAATAGTGTCCAACGGTATATGTGGGATACATAGCTTTAAAAAGGACACGTGCAGTCAGAGAAGATTGTCGTGTAAACATGATTTCAGCCGCCATTACTTCTTAAGGCACAAGACAAAGAACCGATGAACACAAATTTAACTCCTTAATATGACAGATTTAATAAGGATACAAACACCCTGGTGGAGTAGGGGTTACGGGTTGGGGTGCTAACCACAAGGCCAGCAGTTTGAAACCACCAGCTGCTCCAAAGGAAAAATACAGAGCTTTCTACTTCCATAAAAAGTTACTGTCTCAGAAACCCCACGGGAGCAGTTCAACCCTGTCCTGCATGAGTCAGTGTATTGACTCAACGGTGGTGAGGTTTGGGGCTTGTTGTTGTGAGTTAATGAAGACATTTATTTTAAATGGAAGGTGTAATAAAAACACCACACTTTCTTGACTGGACTGACCTGAGCAGAATGTTTGTGGATTTGTGGCAGATTTTGAGCCAAAACAGTTACCTGAACTTTGAACGTCTGTGGGCCCTAGGTTTCTATTTTATTCCCAGACGGGAAACTTCTTGGGAAGGTTGCCATACACGTACTTCTTGTTCCCAGACATCTGCTCAAGGTAGGGAAGGCTGTTGTCGCTCATGGCCGTTGGGTAGGCTTTGCTCGGTCATACGTGGTGGCCTTAGATAGAACAGAACCAAGCATTACCCAGATCTGTGCCATCGCCATGCCCACTGGTGTGCTTGAGTCCGTTGTGTGGCCATTGGGTCAATCCATCTCGTGCAGGGATCCCCCCGATGCCCCATTTCTGGCTGACCCTCGACTTTACCAAGCATGACCCTCTTCTCTAGCGAATGGTCTTTCCTGATGATGTGTCCAAAGTCTCACCATCCTTACTTCTCAGGAGCAGTGTGGTAGTTACATGAGCTAGTGTCAATTTGAGAGGATTACGAGTGAAGGGGTGGGGCCTGGCTGTCAATCAGGATGTAACCAATGAGGTTTCTGGGTGGGCATGACCTTCTCCTGAGAATTCTGGGAGTTCCTGTATTTTCCTCCTTGGAGGCGGGAGGCACACTTTCTCTGCTGACAAAACTCACTCCCTGAGAGACGCTCTACTGACAAGACACATGGTGCTACGCCCTGGGAGCTGGAGAAGCCACATGGACCTACCCTGATGCAGGATGATCACAGGCCAGTGGGTTGGAAGTGTTGTGGGGCCAGAGAAGCCACGTAGAGACCCCTGCCGATGCTGAGATGCTTACGCCACTGGATCCACAACACTTCCAACCCACTGGCCTGTGATCCTCCTGCATTCGGCATCATTGCATGTATTTCCTGAGTCTGAAGAGAACTTTATAGATTGGTATCAGACATATGGGCTAATATTGGACTTATGAACTTGATCTGGACTGGGCTGGGCCATTTTTTTCTCAATATTCAATTGCTCTTGTATACAAATTTAATTCTTATATGCATATGAATGTCTATGAAATTTGTTTCTCTAGTCTACCCAGACTCACACAAGCATTCTTGCTCTATTTTTTCCAAGATGAATTTGTTCTTTCTTTTGGCAATCTGCGGTATATTCAATGTTCCTACCCCACAATTCAAATGCATGGATTCTTTCCTTGTCTTCCCCCTCCCCCACACCCTTTCTATTGTCCAGGTTTCGTGTAGCTTCTAGAAAATCTTGACCTAGAAGTATTCACTGGAGGAGCTCGTTGCTGTGGTTGTTGAGTGCCATCGAGTCGAGTCTGACCCATGAGGACCCTGTGCCATCCTCACAACGGTTCCTCTGCTTGAGCCCATCAACGCAGCCACGCTGTCCATCCATCTCACCCAGGGCTTTCCTTTTTATCGCTGCCCCTCCCTCCCCCAACTTTACCAAGCATGATGTCCTTCTCCAGGGACTGGTCTCTCCTGATAACATGCCTCAAATACATGAGACCAAGTGCTGCCATGCTTGCCTCTAAGGAACATTATTGGATGGACTTCTCCTAAGACAGATCTGTTTGTCCTTTTGGCAGTCCATGATACGGTCCCTATTCTTCACCAGCACCACGGTTCCAATGTATCGATTTTCCTTTGGTCTTCCCTCGGCAACGTCCAACCTTCACTTGCATATGAGGCGATTGAGAACACCATGGCTTGGGTCGCATGCATCTTAGTCCCTCAAAGTAACATCCTTGCTTTTCAGCACTGTAAAGAGGTCTTGTGCAGCAGATTTACCTAATGCCATGTACCGTTTGATCTCTTGGTGACTGCTCCCGTGAGCATCGACTTTGAGTCCAAGCAAAATTAAATCCTTGACCGCTTTGATTGTTTCTCTGTTTATCATGATGTTACCTGATGGTCTGGTTGTGAGGGTTTGGTTTTCTTCTATGTGGAGAAGAAATGAGGGGCTTGGGAGCCCCATACCTGCTCAGGTGTTCTTCCTATCAACCAGTTTCCTGGCAAGAAAAGGTCCTATGTCCACTTATGTGGTTTGTGGGAGCAAGCCAAACTCTTAGTCCCTTGGGTGGTAGTGAAAGGAAGACACCCCCCCCCCCAAAGGCTGACAGGTCATGTCTGACGGCATCACTCTGACTCTAGACTCCCGTTGACCACAGCCAGGCAGTCAGACAGACATTCTCCTCTTCCTTCCCACACCCGCATCATGGGACCCAAGAGCTGGTGCCCGTGGGTGGGGAGAAGGATTTCAGACAGGGAGGTTGAGCAAGAGAGGGCAGGCGCTTGTGTCCCTGAATAGCATCTTTCTCTGCACCACTTTCTTCCTCCAGATTGGTTGGCGGCTCAACTCACCTCTGCCTTGGCTCTTGATGTTCCAAAGCCTACCCACCGGCCCCTTCTGTCTTGTTAGAAAGCAGAGGTGAGACATGGCCTTCTGCGTTGTCATGGGGACGTCTTTTCTGGCTTCTGACCTCCCATCTATTACTGGCCATCCCCCAGGTAACAGGTCCTCCTTGGATTAGAGGAGTCGTGGTGAAGTATTGGACGGTCAGCTCCAAGATCAGCAGTTCGAAACTTCTGTAAGAGAAGGACGGGCTTCCTACACCCACAAAGAGTTACAGTCTTGGAAACCCACAGGGCCAGCTCTACCCTGTCCTATGGGGTCACTGTGAACCTGCATCAACTCGATGGCGATGAATTGGTCTGTTGGGTTTGGGTCCTTTGACTAAGAGAGAGACCTGGATAGAAACTCTACAGAAAGTCAGAGACGGGACAGGCCTTCTTTGGCTTCAAAGTGCAGAGTGGGTGGTGAGGGCTCCCAGCCCCGCCAGGGGCCCTGGCAAGTAGCTCAGTTCTGGGCTTTGACCCTGAGGAAGTAGGCTTGCCCTGGGCTTCACCGCCAGCTCTCCCGGGTGCCCGGCTGGTGCTGAACAAGAGCTTTCACTTCCTCTGGAAATTCCAGCCACTTGCCCTCTGCATCTGCATTATGTGCATCTCCCCATCCCCGAGGGGCGGGGCGGGATCTGGAGATGTGGAGCATCATCAGTAAGATTATACTCTGAGCTTGCACTTCCTGACCATCCGGGAGGGCAAGCTGTGTCGCCTCCTCCTCAGTGAATGTTCTTAGAGGACAGAGGGAGGAGGGAGGCAGTCACCTGCTCAGCCTCCTCGGGAGTCCCCCCCTGCAGCCCCCCTGAAGAGCACAGCTGTGGGGGGAGGTCAGACCCTCATAGACATCCCTCCCAGAAGGCGAGCAATTGCCAGACTATATGGCAGGCCCCACTCCCTGCTGTTAAAGACAATGGATGCCTGCAGACATCTATTTGGTTCCAGTAGGTGGGGTTTACACCCTACTGATAATGGTTCCTATGGAGATCTAGGGAATAGGTCAAAGTTAAGCCGCCATCCTAAACCTAGGATCTGCCCATCTTGTCACATGTATAACCCCAATCCCTCCCCTTCCTATTGCGTGTATGTCCCTAGACCACCCCCCTCTCATTACTGTATTACCCATAGCACAGTCCCTTCCTGTGATGTATGTCCTCACCTGTAATTAGGGGGCTTGCACGTCCCCATAGAATATAAAAGGTCTGGGCTAGCATTAAATCTCTCTGTCTCCCTCCAGGTGGACCATCAAATGGGGCAGAGGTGAGCATGCTACTATGAATCGTGTCTGACTCCATTTATTTCAATACTTCACTTCTATCTCTCATGCTCTCTGTAACTTTACTATGATCTTTACTTATTATCGCTGTACAATTGTGCTTACCGGACCCGTAATGATGTGTTAGGGGCTGGCCCCTCTGACAGACAGCAGGTAGAAGGGAAAGATCATCTCACTGCGCCTCTACTTCTCTCGTCAAGTCACCTCCTCCCTTCCTCCACCCAAATCCAAGTAACCAAAAGCAAACCAACCCCCCACCCCCCCGCCATGTGGCAGGTCCCCGGTGGTGTCGTGGGGTATGCGCTGGGCTGCTAACCGCAAGGGTAATGGTTCTAAACCACCGGCTGCTCCTCAGGAGAAAGACGAAGCTTCCTACTGCGGTCAAGAGTGACACTTGGGGAGACCCACAGGGGTGCAGTTCTACCCTGTCCTACGGGGTCCCTGAGAGTCGGAAACCATCCAGCGTATCCCTGGGCAACTGGGTGGCAGTGAGTTTGTGGCTCTTGTGTGCTGTGGAGTCTAACTGCTCCCTCGGCTTCTCTTGGCTGCCATCTTGGTAGAAGCAGGTCGCCGGGCAGGTTACTGGATGCAGTGCATGCGCCGGCTCTCCTCCGTGCCATCCTTCCAGCCATGGGTTTGTCACGCCCATGAAGCCCAGAGAGCTCAAGCCTCACCCGTGGAGGCTGGAAAACTAAGGATTAAAAAAAAAAAAAGAAAGAATGCTGAACTTCCCTAAAGAAGCGAGGCCACCATGGTTCCGGGGTAGAATTCTCGCCTTCCGTACGGCACACGCAGGTCTGATTCCCGGCCAGGCCGCCTCACGGGCACCTGTGTGTCACGGAAGCGGGCGTTCTGCTAGGATGCTGAAGGGAGTTTGGTGGAGTTTCCGGTCTCAGATGGACTGGGAAGAAAGGTCTGGTGATCCACTTCCAAACATCAGCCAAGGAAAACCCTCCAGGAATCGCATCAGTTCACAACCCATCGAGGGTCTGGCGTGGGACCAGGCAGGTTTTCATTCTGCTATGGATGGGGTCCTGGTACGTCGAGAGCCAACCCAACCATAGCTGTCTGCCACCATTAAGGGACAAAAATAAGAGCAAAGGATTCGTGGGCCACACAAGCATCAGTCTCTACCACGCCGAGAAGTAGATGGTGTCCAGCTGCCCCGGCCAACTGTCCTGAAAAGAATCACCTTAGAAGGTCGTGGAGAGAATGGGAGAAAGAGGTGGAGCTGGGCTCCAAATCACAAGACAGACCAGGTTGACTGGTTGTATAGAGACGGGAAGAACCCCCAAGACCAGGGGCCTTAGCCATTCTTCAGCTCTGAACCTGAACTCAGCCCTTGTTACAAGATTAACCATTTAAGATCCAAAGCGACGCCTTGGTCCAAAGACAAAGAACAGACGGTTAGACAAGAGAGAGGGATGGGGACTGGACACATAGGGAGGAAGGGACATCTTCCCCCGGATGTCTGCTGGGCTGAGATCCAGAGAAGCAGAGGTACGAGAGGGGCTGGCAATGGATGGGTTGAAACAAAAGGTGTGTGAATTGTTTAATGTAAAACTGGCCATCTCCTCTGTAAACCTTACATTACATTAAACAACAGAAACAGTTGTTTTTTGGATCTGTGTGAGTGTGTGTGCATGTTTAAGTGACAACGTAGAGGGAGGTGAATCTTGGAGTGAGGGGTCACTTTGGGTCAAGGCCAGAGAAAGAATCAGGAGCTGACCCTTGAGCTTGAACTCAGTGCTGAGAAGGGACCCCAGCCCAGCAGACATCCAGGGAGAGAGCATCCAGACAGAGAGAACCGCAAATAAAAAAGCCCTGGAGAGCCCTTAAGGAGCCCTGGTAGAGTCAGGGTTATGTGTTGGTTTACTAACGGCAAGGACAGCAGTTCAAAACCAGCAGCCGCTCTGCAGGAGAAAGATGAGGCTCTCCGCTCCCATCAAGAGTCACAGTCGAGGAAGCTCACAGTGTCTGCCGTACCTGCAGGGTCACCTGGAGTGGAATTATTGACTCAGTGGCAGGAAGGTTCTGGCAACACGAAATCCCCGATATTCCGCAGGAAGTTTACACACATTTACAGTGGGTGTCGTTTCGACACAAGTGAGTGCTTTGCTGGGGGTTGGGGGTTTCGTCTCCTCTTTTAGACAGTCAACTAGGATTTCAACAGACACCTGTGGCTTTCATGAGGTCAGAGGCCAGACTGGCAGAGCCAAATGTCCTCGTCACTTGTGTACAGATTGCCTGACTCCTGGTGCCAAGTCACAGATGATGAAACTTCCTCTTCGCACGAAATTGCTCCAGCTTGCTTCTCTTTGAACACGTCGCATGTGGAAAACTCACACACCAGAAAAGAAGAGAGTCCTTTGTGAGAGGCCCCAAAATAGAGGGGGCAGGGACTTCCGTGTCTTCCCCTAGGAGACGTGGAGCCAGACAAGAGGTAGACTAACCCCCCCAGTGGGTACCAGGCCAAGGCCAGTCCACCAAGACTGGGTTACACAGTGACTCAGCAGGGTGCTAAAGTGGGGCTCCCTCCAGCCTCGGCCACAGAGTAAAGGCCTTCTCCCCATGCCTCCTGGCCTTTGGCCTGGAACAGAACAGCTCACAGCACTGAATTGATCAGAAAGATGTTGGAGGTCGGGCAGGATGACTTTAGGAACTTCAGTCTCCCATGTTGCCACTCTCATTCCTCCAACTGACCCTCTTGAGTGAACTCTGGACCCCAGGACTCTGAGATTCGATCCTCGCGGGCTTGGTTTTCTCTGTGAAAAGAAGGGGTGTGTTGCGAGGAGAGGGGAAGACCAATCACCAAAGTATGCTCAGCCTCAGTCCTTCCCAAATCCCAGGGCCAGTGTCTCTGCCCCAGGTGACCACGTGTAGGTGGTGCCATCTTAGCACTCAGTGCTCAGTTCTCATCAACGTTGCTGCCCCAGCGAATACTACGCATCCTCTGCCCCCCGAAGAACAATGAGGAAACTGCCAAACACCTCGTCAGGACGTGGGCCGGTCTGGAAGGCGTTCTACAAAGTGAAGTTAGTCAATTCCATAAAGACAAACACTGTATGTGACCGCTATTGTAAAGTCAAATAACATCAGGGCAAGAATGCTTTCACTTCAAAATCAGCTGACTTTGATGGCTACAGAGCAGATGAAGCAAGCAGGGCGGGAGGGGAGGAAGGTGAGAGAGAGAAAATTAAATGTATATATTTTTTTAAGTGGGGAAAAAAATGAAAGAAGAGCCACTCATGGAGCACATGTAAGATCCCTGTCTGAAGCACCAAGACCCTGAGACAGAGCAGAGACCACCCAGACCATGAGACAGAGAAGCAGCAAAACCATGAAGCAGAGTCGTGGGCTTCCTAAGAGACCATGAGGCTGAGAAACAGAGGACCAAAGAGAGAACGGCTTAGCAGCTTGGCCGAGAAGAGGAACTGCAAACTGTATCCTTATCAGCTGATAGCCTGTTAGCTTCCCTAATAAATCCTATACTTGTGGATGGGGTTGGGGGGTAAGGCTAGGAGAGACAAAAACCACAGTCACTGGGCAGTATCTCTCCACCAGCCAATGTGGGCAACACAAGGTAGCAACTCCACGTGGAGAGATGCCCACTCCTTGCTCTCAGCACAGGGTACTGCCAGATGCTCTGGCAGGAGGAAGGGCAGAGAGGACACTGGAAGGCAGGCCTCTGGAGACAAGGGCAAGGGAAGCAGGAATGCCCAGCCTGGAGAGCGGGAGGGGAGCAGGCATCACAGGAGTGGGCTCTCAGGAGGTGTGGGTGTGACTCCCAGCAGGGACTCCGAGGGACAGACTGGGATGTACTGGTGACCCTGAGGAGTGTGGGGTACAGACCATTCCCCCTAGCAATGCCAGAGGGGAGGGGCCACCACAGCACTGGCACCCCTAGGCTTAGTCCTTCCCATCACCCAAATGGTAACTCATCGCCCCATCCAACTCCATTCCCCTCATCGTCTGCCAGGCAGGGTGCCAACAGTGGGCCTGGTGCCCAGCATCGGGTGCAGAAGACGGGGCCGTTAGGGGGTCTTCTCCCATGAGAATGGAGGAGAAAGGAGAATTTTCACTCAGGGGGCCGTGAGTCTGGGTCAATGGTGAGAGAGTTGTTTCAGAAAGGTTGGTGAAAATGATCGTAGCTCTTGGAGGCAGCCATCAGTGCAGACAGCCGGGATTTTTGTTTTTGTTTTGTTTGTTTGCTTTGTTTTTGCTTTTTATTTTCTAAGTGATAAGGGGAGTAGGTACAGGGGTCAGAGTTGCCAAGTTGGACCAAAGGAACCACCTGAATATGCTGTGGTTCTTGGCACGTTCTAACGTGTCTTCGCTACGTCAAGCTTCACCATGACTGTTGAGGTGGATAGAAAACCAAACACAACCAGTGCCGTCGAGTGGCTGCCGACTAACAGCGACCCTAGTGGGCAGAGCAGAGCTGCCCCTGTGAGTTTCCAGGACTGTAACTCTTTACGGCTATAGAAAGCCTCGACTTTCTCCTGCAGAGCAGCTGCTAGTCTTGAACTGCTGACCTTATGGTTAGCAGCCCAACACGGACCACGCTATGTCACCAGGGCTCTGTGAGGTGGGTGGAGCAGGTATTAATTTTCTCATCCTTCCCCCCAAAATACCTACAGCCACCAAGTAGATTCCAATTCATAGCAAGCTCAAAGGGCAGAGTTGAGCTGCCCACAGGATTTCCCAGACTGTAAACCAGTGGTGTTCAACCTTCCTAATGCCTCACTCCTTTCATAGAGTTCCTCATGCGGTGGTGACCCCCCCCAACCATAAAATTATGTTCGTTGCTACTTCATCACAGTCATTTTGCTACTGTGATGAATCAGGAGAGCCCTGTGAAAGGGTCATTCGACCCCCAAAGGGGTCGCGACCCACAGGTTGAGAACCGCTGCTGTAAAGGGTCTCCCGCAGAGCCGCTCAGAGGTTCGAACCTCCAATCTTTAGGTGCAAAGTCAAACAACTTAACGGCTTGCCCTACGAGGGCTTCTTTGAATCCTAGAGGGGGGACTATAATGGGCGCCCCACTCAACTCTACATCTTTAGGGTCTGCCTGTAAGGGTCTGGAGGGAGGGAAAGGGAGCCGCGAGTCCCCTCGTCAGGGAGCCCCTCTTGACCTAGAGCCCGAGCTGCAGGCAGACCAGTTTGCGCAGAACGCCCACCCATCAAAGAGCGGGGTGCCATCCAGCACACAACCAACTCAGCCCCAAACAGGAGACAGTTCCTGCCGCTCTGAGCTTCAAGCCTGCCAGAAAGTTGTGTTTGTTTTTTGGTTGTTTTTTTTTTAAACTCTCAAAATAATTCAAAACATCCCCATTCAACCATTTCTCCACATGCAAGGGAGTGAAGTGGATGGTATTCTTTGAGTTAAGCCACCAGGCTCCCCACCTCTCCGAATTCTCTCTCCGCCGCTGATGTGGGCTCGCCCACCACCCCCAAGCTTCTATCTGACCTCGGGAAGTCATTTCTGTTTCTCTGTTTGTTGCCCATAAAAAGAGATGGCGCTGCAGGTGAATCCCAGACACCCCACTCCCTGTCCTCTTCCTCCTGGAACTGGCACTTCCAGCCGGTGCTATATAGACAGGAGACTGTTGGTGGCTTACGTCGATTTGTGGACCATTGTCATGAGACAAGAATGGCCAGAGCAGGCCACGGAAGCAAGGGTGGAGAGACTTCGTCTCACATTCTTTGGACGTGTGGTCAGGAGGGACCAGTCCCTGGAGGAGGACATCAGGCTTGGCCGAGTGGAGGGGCAGCGAAGAAGAGGAAGGCCCTTGAGATGGATGGACGCCGTGCCTGCAGCAGCACAGGGACGGTGGTGAGGGCGGCGCAGGACCGGGCAGTGTTTTGTTCTGTTGTGCATGAGGTCTCTGTGAGTCACAACTCGGTGGCCCCTGACAGTAACAACGTGAAATAAGTTCCAAGCCAAACTCAGACTCCTAGCCACCCTATAGGACAGAGTAGAACCGCCCGGTGCGGATTCTGAGACTGAAAGTCTAGATGGGAGTAGAAAGTTTTTATGGGAGTCGAAAGCTTCATCTTTCTCCCGCGGGGCAGCTGGTGGCTCTGAACTGCAGGTCTTGAGGTTAGCAGCTTAAGGTGGAAGCCACCACACCACCGGAGCTCCTCTTTAGGATGCTCTTAACAACTGGTCCTATCAGCCCATGCAAGACGCTCCCCGCAGACAGGAGGCCGGCTGCGGGGAGGAAGTTAAGTCATTATTTCTAGGCCGGTGGGTGGGCAGGCAGCTGCTGCTGTCTTTCTTAGGAAGAAATGACCTTTCCTGGGTCACCACTCACCAGGCATGTGACTCCCCACTGGCTCCTACGACTAAAATTGTATGTCTGACTCACCCACCCCTTCCTCAGGGCCAGAACAGGGCCCCCCTCGTGTTCTGCCAAGAGACCTCCCTGCCACACACCCACCCACGCCGGCTCTCTTCCACTCAGAAGGGGCTGCTCCCTCCGGGAAGTCCTCTCAGCTGCAGTGTCGGCCTCTGTAAGTCTGAAGTCCAAGGTTGGTCTTGCAAGAACCCTCGTCTCCAAGCCTTGCTCTCTGAGCCGGAACGAAGGGCTCGGTGGCCACCTGGGGTCCGTCCCCAGCCCTTCCCCCGGCCCTGCAAATGTATGGGCAGTGAGCATATGATCTCAGAGAGGTTAGCACACAGATCCTAAGACTGATCACTTGAGGTCGCGGGGAGGAGACGAGCCAGTCAGGGTGCGGTGTAGCAACGACGAAACATACAACTTTCCTCTAGTTCCTAAATGCTTCCTCCAGCCCCCTCCATCATGATCCCAATTCTACCTTACAAATTCCGTTAGACCAGAGGATGTTCACTGGTACAGATAGGAACTGGAAACACAGGGAATCTAGAACAGATGATCCCTTCAGGACCAGTGATGAGAGTGGTGATACCAGGAGGGTGGAGGGAGGGTGGTGTGGAAAGGGGCAACCGATTACAGGGATCTACATATAACCTTCTCCCTGGGGCATGGACAACAGAAAAGTGGGTGAAGGGAGACGTCGGACAGTGTAAAATACGACAAAATAATAACAATTTATAAATTATCAAGGGTTCATGACGGAGAGGGTAGCGGGGAGGGAGGGGGGTGGAAATGAGCTGATGCCAAAGGTTCAAGTAGAAAGCAAATGTTTGGAGAATGTTGAAGGCAGCAAATGTGCTTGACACAATGGATGTGTGTATGGATGGTGATGAGTTGTATGAGGCCCAAATAAAACGATTAAATGAAGGGGAAAAAAGACTGATCTTCCTCTGTGGAACTGAGTGGGAACCCAGTTCCCTCTGGAAATGTCCCTCGTAAGCAGGGGACCCCTAACAGGCAGGTAGAAACCACCCCAGAGGTGTCTCAGGAGAAGAGTTGAGGGGTTCACTTCTGAGCGGGCACAACCTGGAAATCCTACGGAGCGGGGCTCTCCCCAGCAGCACCCGGGTTGCCTCGGGTAGGAATTGACTCAACGGGAGCGGTTGGCCGATGATGGGGAAGGATGAAGGTCCACAGACGGTGGAGAAAGAACGGGAGCTTTTCTAGGTGGTGTCGCAATGACTAAGGAGCCCTGGTGGCGCTGTCAGCTAAGTGCTGGCCTGCTACTGGCCAGGTGGGCGGTTGACACCCATTGGCGCTCCTTGGGAGAAAGATGCTCGTGGCGAGGGTCCCTGTGATTGGAACCAACTCAGTGGCGGTAGCTTTGTCTTCGGGGGAGGGAGCGAGATTGGTGAGGACAGTGGAGGTATTCCTCTAGCTGGACACCAGGACGCATCACCAAGGAGTTCCAGATGGAGAGCCAGCGCAAACGCCAAAGGACACCATGGAGGGACACGTCTGTAATTTGGGGGTGGGGGGGAAAGTTCCCTAAACCCAATTCAACCTGCAGAAGCTACACTACACACCCAAGCCCAGACCACCGCCGTGGGATCGATTCTGACCCCAGGACAGAGCAAGTGCCTCTAGACGACCTGAGAAGCCGCTCAACCTGACTGAGGGGAAGGGCCCGGGGGACCGTTTCTGGCTGATCAGATGGGCTCAATGCCGAAGGCTTCACAAAGCACTTTCTTCCTCAGGCTCTGAGAAAGTGGGCATTCTCACACATTGCTCGTGGGGCTCTCTAGCTGCCCTTTGATCCTGCCACCTCATTTCTGGGACTGGTTGGCCCATAGATCAGCGGGCAACAGCACAAAAAGTCCCACATGCTGGGCTGCTTATTGCCACTCGGTTTATATCAGTGGGGAGGCTGGCGGGGGGCCAACGGTCCATCCGTGGAGTCCAGGCTGACCGGACCGTCCTAGTCCACAGCAGAAGCTTTTGAAGCCGCCAGAAGAGCGAGGCGCATTGGTCTCTGAGAAGATGTGGTGCGACCCAGAAGGCGTGGTCAAAAGGAAAGTCAGACTGAGGAGAACACGGTGTCATGGGCTATTGACCTAAGAAAGGAAGGCAGACATCTGAATCAACGCATCTAAACACATATTTTCTGATAGGGCAAAAACCCAAACAGATGAAAAAAGAGGAAATAAGATGGTGGAGTGGTAGCAAGGCCTCATGAAACAGATCTGCTGCCATCCGTTTGGCGGTGATGATGCATCTGTTTTGGAGAATTAGGAAACAAAATTGGGTTTTTGTTGTTGTTTAAAGAGCAACTCCTACCTAGGGCATGACTAAGAATTGGAATCGACTCCCTTGATGGCTGTGAGTTTGTTTTTTGGGAGCCGTCAGCCATTGCTGGTGGGAATGCAACGCAGTACAGCCGCTAGGGACAGCAGGCTGGCGGTGCCTGAAAAAACTAGAGGCGACGGCGCTACATTGTTCTTAGGTGCCAGCCAGTTGGGTACGACTCATAACGACCTTATTTACAGCAGAGGGAAAGGTTGCCCTGTTCTGCTCTGTGTGGGAGTTACACACTTTCCTGTCAACTTGATGATAGAGTCTAGGGCTGGGGGTCCAGCCTGTCCATCAGGTCACAGCCTGGCGCTGTCTCCTGGTGGGTGTGACCTTCTCAGAAGGGTCCTGGGAACGTCTCACCTTCCTGTTGGCGGGCCACGCAGCCCAGATCCACCAGAACTTGGTGATGTTTCCACCACCATTGGATCCACAAGACTCTGCACCCACCAGCCTGTGAGCACCGACGTTCTCCATCATTGCATGGAGCTGAGTGAGTCTGAAGGGGGATTTATGGGCTGGGTATGGATTGGGCTGGGATGTTTTCTTGATATACGATTGCTCCTTGCGAGAAAGCTTTTGCTCACACACCCATGGGTGTCAATGAATTTGTTTCTCCGGTCAATCCAGCCCAGCGTACTAAGCTTCAGCCCGTTGCTGCAGCCACTGTGCCAGTCCTGCTCATCTGGTCGGTGTCCCTTGGTCACACCGACCCTTCCTCCACTTTACCAAGCGTGCCGGCCTTTTCCAGGAACCGGCCTATCCCGAGAACTTGTCCAAAGCACATGAGATGGAGTGTCGCCACCTCAATTCCAAGGAGGCTCTCTGGCTGGACTTCTTCCAAGCCAGATTTGTTTGATCTTGCGGCGGTCCCCGGCACTTTCCAACTTCCTTGCCAGCCCGAGAGACCTGCCAGAAGGCCCAGCATTTCACCCCTCGGCATCCTGTGGCTCTTAACAGATGGGCCCCATGCACATGCCTACGTGCCCATGTTCTTTGCAGCACTGGTCGCAATAGCAAATGGCGGAGAACCACCTAAGTGTCCGTCAGTGGACGAACGGATAAGGAAAAACGTGCTCCGGCACACAGTGGAAGGCTAGCGGCTCAGCGATGAGGAAGATCGGGTTCCCGGAACATCTTGGAACACGGATGAACCTGGAGGCAAGTGGTGTGGACGGCAGTAGGTCAGTCACCCCAAAGCACACATTGCAGGCTCTGACTTTTAGGAACGGGCACAAATATATCTAAATCAGAATCAAGAAGAACCTCCCATGCCCCCATCCCGCTGCCCCTTCCAACGATTTAAATTAAAAAAACCCAAAACAAACAGAAAAGATGCCAATTGGCTAAACAAAGATGGAAGCCATTCTTTCCCAGAAGACATCGCCAAGCCACACACCCCTCTGAGGCGTCACGTGGACAGCATCTCTGGGGCGGTGCAGAGGCAGTACCAGCAAAGATAAGAGCGGATGGGGTGTGGATGGTCCGGACAGATGAGCGTTACCTTTTCAGAAAGGTTTGGTAGAAGGGCTGGACATTCTCAGGGTAGATGAGCGGCTCGGGGCCGTGATGCTACACGATGGACATGGATGCAGAGGCATTGGAAGACAAGCTACCCCACTGGAAGAAGATGAGCAGAGTCGCTGTGTGAGCATGCAGACGCGCTGAAATGCCGTGGTCTTGGCTGTGCCTAGTATTCGCCCACCGAAAATAAACAAAAAATTTTTTTGTTTTATATAAAGCAATTTTTAGAAATTGAGAGCAAAGTGAAGTAAGTGCTCCCAGGTCGTGAGCTGGTAACGGCATGGACGTTCTCCAGTGGTGCTGCTGCTCTTGTTGGTTCGGAACCAGGGCGGCCCGCTGGGTGTCAGAGTGGAACTGGACCCCTGGCAGTGGTGGGCCTCAGCCATTTGCACCAGCTCACCAGAACAGTATGCAATTAAAAATTGCTTTTAATTAATTAATTTACAAAGCCTATTTTTTTGTTGCGTTCATAGAGCCAGCTGCTAAAATGGTACTTGTGATCGGGGTTCTCCCAAAGGTGGGCGACTGCTGTGGAAATCCCGAATTTCCATTCCTTATGCTTTTTAAACATTAATCTGTGCAACAGCATTTTCTAAGCACCCGAAGTAATATTCACTCCATCCACACATGTAAAAGATTAGCACTATGCCCCCACCCTGGGGGACGGACAACAGAAAAGTGGGTGAAGGGAGACGTCAGACAGTGTAAGACATGACAAAATAATAATAATTTATAAATTATCAAGGGTTCGTGGGCGGGGGCAGGAAGGGAGGATAAAAATGAGGAGCTGCTACCAAGGGCTCAAGTAGAAAGCAAATGTCCTGAAAGTGATGACAACAACAAATGTACAAATGTGTTTGACACAATGGATGGATGTATGGATTGTGGTAAGAGTTGTGTGTACCAGCCCCCAATCAAGTGATTTTAAAAAGACCAAAAAATAAATGATGATGGCAACAAATGTACAAATGTGCTAATGTGATTGACACAATGGATGGGTGAATGGATTGTGATAAGAGCTGTATGAGCCCCCAATAAAATGATTTTAAAAATAAAATGCAAAATCACACCTAACCCCCCCAAAACAAACAAAAACGTTAACGCTATGCGTGTAGCATTTATTTATTCATTTCATAACACTTGTACTTTTGATGAACTATTACATTTTCATTCCCTTGTGTTTGTTACTTCGGTAAACAAACATATACCTTAAAGAGAAAGAGTGCCTCACTCACTGACCCCTAACCCTACAGGGGGCAACACTGGAGACAGTGTGGGAATTGTACCCGACCTGACCCCACCACACTGAGGCAAAACATTAGGGGTGTGCAACAGAACAGAAAGGGGAGCAGAGCGAGGAAGTCCTGAGGGAATAACAAAAATAGACTTTGGGGCCAGGGTGTGTGAGGTAGTTAGTTTATTGTGCCAACCTGACTGATAAACACATATGGGGTTAATTGAAGAGCGGAGGGATAAATGGTCGGTGAGCCTCGCCTTTCTAGTTCTTGGGTCTCTTGCTTTGTGATGGTCGGACCAGGGTGCAGCTGCCTTAGCCAGTTCCCTGCTTCAGCTGGCAAAGCTCACTTCCTGCAAGACATCCCTGAGGAGAAGCCACATGGACCTATTCCGATGCAGCTGGAGCAGCCGTGTGGAGACCCCTGCCAGGGGTGAGATGATTACACGCTCACTGACTCGGCTTTCCTCCTGCAGTTGGCATCATTGCATGTGTTTTGTGAGCTGGTGGAGGACTTTTTGGGGATTGGTGTCAGCTATACGGGCTGATGTTGGACTTGTGGGCTTGGACAGCACTGGGTTTGGATGTTTTCTGATGTGCATTTAACCTTTATATAAAACTCTCTCTTATACATAAGAGTTTCAGTGGATTTGTTCCTCTAAAGGACCCAGACTAACACAGCGTGGCGCCCCTTCAAACTGGAAAACACTCCTAAAGATCAACAAACAGACCTTGAACTATTTATAGGCTTTTTGTGTGTGTCATTGAGGTTTTTTTGTGTTGTTGTTTTCTTCTGTTGCTTTGTTTTGCTCTGTCTTGTCTTTGTGCATAGTATTATCTCTGCAGGTAAATCTAGATAAGATAGGCTGGATAAACAATCTGGAGGAGAAAACAAAGGTGAAACATATAACATTCCTCTAGTTCTTAATTGGGTCCTCCCCCCACTATCACGATCCCAATGCTACCTGACACATCTGGCTACACCAGAGTGTGTTCACTGGTACAGATAGGAACGGGAAACACAGGGAATCCAGGATGGATGATCCCTTCCAGGTCAGGCAGGAGGCTTGGGTGGCTGCTTGCATGTGGGAGTAGTGACATGCAAGCCCAAGGAAGAAGAGAATCCCAGCAGGGCACCCTGGCAGCTCAGGTCTCTCCGGAACCAACGGCTAAATTGCCATGGTTTGGATAGTTTCCCGTCAAGGAAAATGAGTAGATCCTTCCGGTCCTCTCTCAGACTCTCATCCCTTTTGTCTGAACCCCACTGGGAGTGTCCTCTCTGCTGCTGGCCTGGCTGTCAGACTGGGAGCATCCGCAGCCCTGTCCCAGCCAGAAACTGGCTGCCCGCGAACTTATCCTGACAGGCCAAAAAGTGTCTGTTGGAGGAATTCTCAAAGAATCAGGATTCCCCCCCCCATGTCCCCCCAATCCCGCCCACTCTGCTCTCCCCAGTTGTTAGGAAGACTTGCAAGGAGGTACTTGGGGGAAGAAACACAGGCACCTGGTTCTCCATTGAGGTGTTCGGTCACACCTTGGAAACCACCAGCTGCTCCCCGGGAGAAAGACAGGGCTTCCTAGATCCATAAGCAGTGATAGTCTCGGAAATTCACGGGGCAGTTCTACCCTATCTAGCAGCGTCCCTCTGGGTCAGCATCTCCTCCATGGCGGTGATGGTTTGGTTTTGAAGTATCTCCATTGGACAAGCAGCCAAACCGGAGCCCAGAGAGGTTGGTAACTTGCCCAAGGTCACTCAGCTAGTTAATGCCAGGCCTGGGGTCAGGTCTGGCTGGCTCCAGGCTCACTGTTCTTTCCGGAGCCTGTGGACACGTCAGTGTTAGGCTGGCTATTCCCAGAGGCAGCGCAGCAGGCCCCAGGACAAGGGCTTGAGAGCTTTGCAAGGGCCCAAGAAGAATGCAATGGCGCCTAAAGAGCAGCAAAATCAGAGTGCCGGTCCACACTCCGAGCCCCGCCTCTCTCTCAACGGCAACTGGGCTCTCCTCCTCCGTCAGCGTGTTTCTAATTATACAGAACCTGGGGAGTGGGGAGTGGTCCTGTGGTTGGCTCTGTAGGCCGTGCAACCTACCAGATCTAAGGGCTGACTGACCCTGGTGGCCTTCAAGCACCCACAGGCAGGCTGAACTCCGGACGGGACAGGCCAGGGTGTCTAGTTCTGCTGTCCCGGTCGCTGAGGCCATGCGACTAGTTGGTAATGTTTGCGGGTGCCAGCACGTCCGGGCTGAAAGCGCTGGGCAGGAACACCTGTCCTCTCCCGAGGAGGCCTCCAGGGCTCACGTGCATTAGCCTCTCTCATTGGCGCGGCCTTAGGCCAATGCAAAAACAATCCGGCAGTCTCTCCCCTGGGTACATGCCCTAGAGAAGTCAAGAACATTCCACGAGCAGACACACCCACACCCACACCTACGTTAACTGCAGCAACGTCCCTAACAGCAAGAAAATGGGAGCAACCCCATAGAGGCATCGATAAACAACCCTCCCCTCCGCCCCCGCTCCATTCGGACGATGGAGTATTTATTATGCAGCAATAAAAACAAGGACAACTCTTAAAAAAAAAACCACAAGACATGGACAAAACTAGAGAACATTATGTTTAGCAAATTTAGTCGACCGTATAAAGTATTTAATAGCAGCATTGTTATAAGGGAAAACCAAGAAAGAGAAACGTCGCTTTTGCACCAAAAGGGAAACCACTGATGACTATGAGGAGGCCAGGGACGAGAAGGGGGATGGGGATGGAGATGGGGCCAGGGAGAGGGGAGGGGCGGAGTCCTGAGGAGGAAAAGAAATGGAGGGGGTGTGGGAGGGAGGGATATTGAGGAGAGAGGGAGCAAAGATGGGGTGGAGAAAAAGAGCCAGTTTCTGGAGGGCTGGCTGGGATGTTGTTGTTGACTTCCTGTCTTGGGGTGCACTGCTGACTGTGTACAGTGTGCTGACTGCAAGGTCAGTCTTTCAAACCCACCAGGTGCTCTGAGCCAGAAAGATAAGGCGATCTGTCCCCATAAAGATCTTCAGCCCGCAGTAAATATGCAGAGCCTGTAAAGATAAAAGGGGACATTACAAAATAGCTACTAATTTACTTTGTAAACTATTTAAGTAATAACAGACGCCCCCCCCCCCCCAAAAAAAAGATTTTCAGCCTCAGAAACCTCGGGGGACAATTCTACACTGTCCTATGCGGTCACTGGTCCACTCACTGCCATGGAGTTGATGCTGGCCCGCAGCCACGCTATAGGACAGGGCAGAACTGCCCGTGAGATTCCAAGACAAGGGCTGATGAGAGTAGAAAGCCCCGCCTTTCTCCCTCAGCGGGCCTGGTGGATTTGAACTGCTGACCTTGTGGTTGCCGGCCCAGCTTGTAACCACTGAGCCACCAGGGCTCCCATGGGGTCACTAGGAGTCGGACTTAACTCCATGGTCCTCCGTTTGGTTTGAGGGAAGCCATTGGATTCCTCCTTCCTCGCTTCTTCCCTGTAGGTCAGCGGTTCTCAACCTGCCTCATACCGTGACCCTTTCATACAGTTCCTCATGTGGTGGTGACCCCCCAAACCATTTCATTGCTGCTTCATCACTGTCATTTTGCTACTGTGATGAATCGGGCGACCCCTGTGAAAGGTCGTTTGACCCCCAAAGGGGTCGAGACCCACAGGTTGAGAACGGCTGCCCCCGTAGATGCTAATCGGCATCTTTCCCACTTCCATAAGCCCTCAAGCTTGCAGTTGGTGTCAGAAGGGAGGATGGACTCACGCGTGGGCTGGGCGCCCTCGAACCTCCGGGCAGACCACGGAGCGGTTGCTTATTCGGGGACGTTATGGACGGTGCTCAGGGGATGGGCATTGCTGAGTTCCCCGGGGACAGAGAAGCCGTCCTTTCTTCCCTGTGGGCCCTGGCCCTGCCCAGCGCCCAGCACTGGCCTGGTCTGCGGTGGACTGAATAGTGTGATTGTGACTGTAAGCAACAATAAACAATAAACAAGAACCTCTGGGAGGGAAACTGCCTTCCTCGTGATTCTGGAGGTTGACTGTCCTCTTTCTGTGGCTTCTCTCCTGGTCTCTGGAGACGGCCAGCCTCTTGGAGCCTTCCTGCCTTCAGCTGCCTCCTCCCGCCACGACATCTCCCGCACCAGAAGGAAACACCACTCGGTCCTGCCGCGTCCTGACAAGTCTTCTTAAATCTGAGCCCACGGTGGCAGTCACCGTGTTGCTCTTTGTGGTCGAGGGCCTGCCTCTTTGTCGCCGCCCCTCTTCTTCATGAAGCATGATTACTTCCTCAGGGTACCACTGGCCTGTCCTCACAACTTGTTCAAGACAGATGCAACCAGTCAAAGTCTCTCCAGCCTTGTCTCCAAGGGGCGCTCTGGCCGTACTTCTTCAGACGGATTGGCTTGTGCTTTCAGCCGCCCGCCCCGGATACTTTCAATATTCCTCACCAGCACCAACCCTCATTCAAAGGCATCTGTTCTTCTCCAGGCTTCCTTATTCCATGTCAGTCTTTCACAGGCATAGGCAGCCATGGGAAAACGACAGGACTGGGGGAGTGGTCTGTGTATGTAATGTCCGTATCTATAGATCGCAAACTTTGGACGCATGAGCAGGATGGACACGTTATCGGCAGAGAGGTCCTTGGGAAAGGCCATCCTGCTGCCGAGAGTGGAGGTTCAGCAAAGAGGAAGAAGACTGTCAGGGATGGGTGGACAGGGTGGCTTCGGCACAAGCGTCATGGCGCCGATGGCACAGGGAGCAGAGGAACAGATACGAACGACAACCGGCTGGAGGGTCAGAAGGCTTGGATGCCGGCTCTTGGCTCAGCCGCTAACTTTCTGGGTGACCCTGGGCTGCTGCCCTCCTCTCTGTGGACTGCCGTTTCCTCCCAGAGTCCAGGGCTTCTCAGAGAGTTGGCACGGCAAGACACCAGCTGCACAACTGATTGAGAGGGTTAGATGAGGCTGTCCTAAAGATGCCTCCCGGCTTGAAATGTCCTGCGACCTCCGAAGCAATCCGCCGCCCTGTAGATGCCCTGAAAAGACAAGCTGGCTGTAAAATGTGCTGGGTGTGATAGAAGCCAAAGCCAGAGCCGCCCTGAATCCCGGGAAGGAGGCCGATCTAACACTGGGCCCAGGAGAGAGGGGCAGGGAGGGACTCTTTCCCCGACCCAGCATCCCGCGGGGGATGGAGGGTGTTGGTCAGCCGATGGAGATCTTGAAGTAAATGCCTATTCTTGGGAAAAACAAAAGCAACAAACGAAATCTCTGAATTTCCCACCCACCACCACCATCCCCATCCCAACCACAGAACTAGCGATAGGCTGGGTTGGTAACCGAATTTAAAAAATGAAAAGTCAAGTGACTCAACTCCAGAGAATGACAAAGGGTGGAGATGTTGGGAAGGAGGCTGGAAGGGAACCCGAGACAGGGGAATGGACACAGAGTGCAAAGCGTCCTTGCTCTGGGAAGGTGAGTTGGGTGTGATTCTGTCTGGCAGGCCATTAAGCATTTGTATGCAATCTCTAACGCTCGGTAGAAAGGTGAGTGAATCTTCTCCTGAGAAGACCAGGGGTGGGCTGAGGGCCTGTGGAGGAGCTGGCCTTGCCCTCCTTTGGAGGAGGGACACCCATGCTTCTTGCTACAGTCAGGGACCTAGAGGCTCCTTCAGGAAAGTATGAATTTGTTCTTGAATCCCGCACAGGGCATACGGGGCCATGAGCCTCAAGAGAGGGGCTACCACAGCTCCCTAACCTGGCTATGTCCTTCTGTGACTCTGGAGAGGTCAGCCATGTGAGGGGCAGCCAAGGCCATGGCGAGATGGTGGGTCTGGAGTGCCAACCTTGGTCCTTATGAATAGTATGCCCCAGAGAAGTGTCTCCAGGATCTATCATGGGGGGAGGGGGGTCCCCTGAACAACCGAGGGCCTCTAGGCCCCCTGTTTATCTCCTAGGCCTGCCAGCCACAGGCGCCATGCTCCAAACATATCCCAGGACCACGTCCACTGACTCAGCCTGCCACGGGTCCTCAAGGGGCGTCTGCTGAAGAACCACAAAACTCACCCCAAACATAGACCCCAGTGACTAATCAAACCAAGCCACTCGTTCTGAAAAATCACGCCTGACGGCCTGGCTGCCGGAGGAACCGCAGCACCACCTGGAGAGTGCCACCAACTGCTCACCCCGCCACTCAGCGGCCCCTGGGATTCGGCTCTGCAGGAGCTGCTCTCCAGGTGCTGTCCACCTTTAGGGAGGCCTTGGGAATCTCCAGCCAATGACAACCGGGAGGACATCTTCCTTCGTGTCAAGTGGCCAAGGGCTGTGATGCCCAGACTTGCAGGGAACGAGTCAGGGCGCCTGTTGGAGAAATGACCCCACAATTAGACTCTGGCTTTCACCAGTCATGGCCCTGCCTCATACCAGATGTATGGCCTCAGGAAGGCAATCGCCTAAGCTCTCTGACCTTTACCCCACAGGTTATCGGCGCTATCTACTTGTGGGAGGTTGTTAAGGATTTCATTGTGTTTCCTGGTTCTCCCAAAGTGGGTGTCTTAAACCCTTATCCCCGCCGCCTCCCCGCTGGCGGTTATGAAGCCATTTGGAAACGTGCTGCGTCTGTTATGTAAAGGAATCCAGAGGAGCGCGGGGTGTGCCGTGAGTCACTTCTGAGATCTGACAGAGAGATTCAACAAGCAGTGGAGCAATGCAGAAGTGGGTCAAGACACGTGTCACGACACATGAACGTCTCCAAGGGGCCAGGAAGGAGGCGCTAAAGCAAGAAAGTCTTTCCCGAGCATGCCCCGTGGACTAAAAGAACCACAGGCTGCCTGAACAATAGACAAAGCTGTCTTGTTGGAAGTATAGCCAGAGTGCGCCTTAGAGCCATGGGTGACAAGACATTGTCTTATGTACTTTGGACACGTTATCAGGAGCGACCAGCTCCTGGGAAAGGGCATTGAGCTTGTTAAAGCAGAGACGCAGCAAAGAAGAGGGGCGGCCCTGGAGGAGGCGGGTCAGCACAGAGGGACTTAAATGTAACCACCATTGTGGGGATGGTACCGCACAGGGCAATGTTTTGGGTTTTTTGCACTTCGGTGGGTCAGAGTCAGAACTGACTCTGTGGCAGCTAGCACCCAGAGCCAGTGCCCTGAATTCAGACTTCCTGTTGGTTCAAGCCTCTCACCCTGTCGGGGCGAGGTGAGACGGAGGGGTTATCAGTTGGGGCCACAAAGAAGGTTTTCAGCAAAGTTATGAACGCTTCTTAGCCGTAACCAAACATCGTAAGAGTTGCAGGTCTAGGGGTCAGGATCATCGTCTCAGGGGACCTTGAGGTCAGTTGTCCCCCGAGAGTCCACACAGATGGTCTACATCCGTGTGTTAGTCTGGGTAGACTAGAGAGACAAATACAGAGAGACACGCATGTAGGAAAGAGCCTTATATCCAAGAGCAGCTGACTATTGAGAAAACATCCCAGCCCAGTCCAGATCAGGTCCGTAAGTCCGATATTAGCCCATATGTCTGATACCAATCTATAAAGTCCTCTTCAGACTCAGTAAACACATGCAATGACGCTGAATGCAGGAAGATCACAGGCCAGTGGGTGGGAAGTCTTGTGGATCCAATGGTGTAAGTATTTCAGCATTGGCAGGGGTGTCCACATGGCCTCTCCAGCTTCAGAGATCTGGCTCCATCGGCCTCTCTCCTTGTGGCTTGTCATGGGAAATGTCTCCCAGGGAATAAGCAAGTGTCCCACCTCCAGTGAGCTATTTATGACCAAATGAGGTCATCAAGCTACAGCCCGATTGACAGGCTAGACTCCACCCCTTCGCTCTGAATCCTCAAATCGACGCTAGATTATGTAACCACTACAATCCAACTCTGGTGCCTCTCTTAATCTCCCTCCATCCGAAGCAAAGCAAATCAAAGGTGCGTGGAAATGAGCCGATCCGTTCCAAGGACTAATAGGCCGTGGCAACCATAGCCTCCAGGAGGCTGAGGTCTGAAGAAACTAGATGGTGCCCAGCCACCAATGCCAACCACTTTGTAAGGGAGCGCCACGGAAGGCCCCAGCTAGAGTGGGAGAAACATGGTGGAACCGAACTCAAAGTCATTACAAGGAGGGGGTTGACTGCTCTCAGAGACGGCGAGGAAACCCTGCAGACGTTGGCTCTGGAAGGCCCTGCAGCTCTGCCATTGAACTCACCCTTGTGGCTCAACCTGCGCCCCAACCCAGACAGATAACCCATCCAAGGAGGGAGGCAAGGAGAACAATCACCCCTTAGGATAACTAACTGGATGAACTCAACGAGGCGGCATTTGCTCAGGGATCAAGCTGTGTCTTGGAAGAAGTAGGGCCAGAGTGCTCCTTAGAGGCAAGATGGTGAGCTGTGGGACTCATTGTCAGGAGGGACCAGTCCCTGGAGAAGGACATCATAGGTGGTCAAACAGAGGGGCAGCGAAAATGAGGGAGGTCCTCGATGAGATGGGTGGACACTGTGTGTATTAGACAGGTTTCTCTAGAGAGATAAAACCAGGTTGCTGATAATTTTATATATATTTATAAAGATAGATAACACAAGAAACGAACAATTAAATTATAAACAGGTAGATATATAATACAAGAAATGAACAGTTAAATTATAAACAGATAGATATGTAATACAAGAAATGAACAGTTAAATTATAAAGCAGTATAAATGACTCAGTGCGACTTACTCCCGTGAGAGAGTTGTGAGACACTGGCAGTTCTTCAAGTCTTGAGGGCCATCAGGTTGTCCTCTGTAGAGAGAGCTAGGCTATCCCAGCACAGGCAGCAAACAGCAAGGCAGGTCACCAACTGTCAGCCAGGTCACCAACTGTCAGTCCCCAGCTCAGGAGATGTAAATTCCAATTGTGTGGTCTTAAAGGTTCCTCAACTTACAGTGACACAGTCCACAGGCTAGGAGTCCCACAGGTAGTGTACCCTATAAATTGAGGCACAGAACAAGCAAGGGAGCCACACAGTCCGATGATCAAAGAGCGAGAGACAAGAAAGACGAGGCTCACCGAGCCATTTATCTCTCCGTCCTTCCATTAATCCCACACGTGTTTATCGGCCAGGCTGGCACAATAAACTAACTATCTCACTGTGGCTGCCAGAGTGGGCTTGAGCACAGGAGCAAATGTAAGGATGGCGCCCAACCCGGTGCTGTTCATTGTGAACAGGGTCGAGATGGGTCAGAACAAACTCTACGGCGCCTAGCAACCACACCAAAGTTAAGGAAGGGGCAGGAAAGGAGGAGAGGAAACGGGCAACACAGAGGCACTCAGAGCGAGGCTGGGACGTGACCAAACAAAATGTGTGCGGATTGTTGAAGGCAAAACACTTCACCGTGTGTGCTTTCACCCAAATCACAACAAAGAGTGAAGAAGTTAAAAAAATAAATAAATAATAAGGGGGGGTGCCAGCCTCACCCTGATTCTGTGCATTCTCTGACACAGTACCTGGGGCCATATGTACAGGACTAGAAGGTCAACAACACCCTGAATGTTCGTTCCCACCCCATCGCGATAAAGCGCTCTGCCCCGCTTTCAAGTCCCGAGATGGTCTTGCTCAAGAAAATGAGGAGCAGGTACCAAGGGCTCGAGTAGAAAGCAAATGTTTTGAGAATGATGATGGCAACAAATGTGCAAATGTGCTTGACACAATGCATGGATGGATGGATTGTGATAAGCATTGTACGAGCCCCCAATAAAATGATTTAAAATTTTAAGAAAAGATGGTTTTGCTCAAATCCTTCCACATGTCCTCCCCCTAGGACAGCCCACCTATCCCCCAGGTGTACGTAAAACAGATCACCTGACCGTGGCACCAGCACCCCCACAGAGCCCTCACTGAGCTCTGAGGCTTCTGCCCGGGAGTAGTCCTCAAACCGCCCCCGCCACCAGAAGCTTCCATGTGTCTGAAGTCAGAGTGGAAAAGCCCACTGGCCTCTGAGAGAAAGGGCAGGGGAACTTGCTCGCCATAACAGAAAGGACGAGTAAGAACCAGGCGAGGAGCTACATCCCAAGGAAACCTAACGCAGATTTCTCGGTTGTTGGAGAGACTGGCGCCGTGCTGGGCGAAGGGAAGGGTCACAGTCTTGAAACTCCATGGAGCCGGCCAGATCCGCACACCAGGGGTCACCAGGAGTCGGTCTCACTCCACTCGGCAGCCACTTGCCAGGACATGGACAGAAAGGTGAGTGGTTCCAATCCACCGGGCAGCACCAGAGAACAGAGGTCTGGCAGTCTACCCCCATAGCGATTATACCTGAGAAAGCTCAAGGGCGGAGTTCTACCTGGTAGGTGCAGGGGGCTGCCGGGAGTCAGAGGTGACTGGATAGCAGTGACTGGGGGGAAGGGGGTGTTGGTTCTGTTGGTTGGTTTCAGTTTTGCAGGCAGAGGCGTCTGGAGCAGGCAGTCCCGGCAGAGAGAACAGGGGCTCCAAGCCCTGATGGGTAAGGGGACCACAGAGCAGTGTGGTTGGGCTGGCTGGAAAGATCCAGGGACGTTGGCCACTGTGGACAGTTCTCGTTTTGCTCCAGGGCAAGAGAGAGGGGCTGAAGGCTTCTGAGGAAGCAGCCCTGGTGGCGTAGTGGTTGTGTGTTGGGCTGCTAATCACAAGGTTGGCAGTTCAAACCCACCCGCCGGTCCTTGGTAGAAAGATGAAGTTGCCTGCTGTCCTAAAGATTTCCACCCTTGAAAACCCCAGGGGGGCAGGTCTACTCAGCCCCATAGGGTCACGGTGAATAAGAACTGACTTGATGGCAGTGGGTTTAGGGTTTGGGGGGGGTGGTGGTGGTGATGCGCTGGAGTGAAGTGTTTCTCTTGGTGTTCCCTAAACTGGGGGCAAGGCCAGATAGTGGGGCAAAGAGTTGTAGGTGGTAGCAACACAGGAACCAAAGGGCTCTCAGGCCTCATTGAAGCCACAGGCCAGGCCTCTTGGTCCAATGCTCAGGATTCTCCCCGCTGACCACAGATGCTGGCCCCACCTGACAAACTCTCCAGCCCACACCGGGACCACCGTCCTCAGTGGCAGGGAAGTCCCTCAGTGCAAGTCTCCTGCTGACTGGCTTCCCTCTGCTCCACAACTGCTCTATCCCTACGAAGCTGCTGGTCTGATCCCTGCAAAGGCGTCTGGGATCCCCTCACCCCAGACCCTGCAGCCTGAGCTCGAACTGAGGTGGTCGCCCTCAGCTCCTCGCCCTTCACCCAGCAGGACAGTGGGCAGCACTCCCTGCCATGTTTGGCTGTGGCTGACAGGAGGGACCACAACATGGAAGGCGAGCAGACACAGGCCCCTGCTTCCCTGGGGAAGCACCCCAGCTCCTTGTGGCCCAGGTCCCCCTCCCTCCCAACCTGCTGACCTGCCATCTTCCCTGAGCCCAGGCTGGGTGACACTGGATGCCATGTGGCGGGGAGCCTGAACCGCCAGTGAAGAGGGCATAGATGATAACATTGGGAGAGGGCTGCCCCTTCCAGCTACTGTAAATATACAAGGGTCAACGTTCAGGCCAAGGCTGGGTGGCCTCTTGGAAGCCTCTAGAATGCGAGCAGATGGCCTATGGGGGTGGGGGAGCTTTGGATGGGCGCCTGCCGTGTGCGGGGCATGTAGCTCTAACCCTACGGCAGGGTACCATCGAAGCCTCGATCCTGGACCCCCAAGGCCCTGTAGTGCAGGGAGCATGCTGATTCCAGAGAATTCGAACAACTGCAAACGAATACAACTGGGAGCGTCCCCAGCAGGGCAGGGACCTGAGGACACAGAGTGAAAAAACGGCACAAAGCCCAGTGGGGCAGCAAACCAACAGCCAGGGCCCCGGGTGGTCAGGTGTCTGGGAGAGGTGTGGTGTTCAAGGCTCCCTTAGGGAGTGGGGGGCGTGGAGGAAATCTAGGAAGGCTTCCTGGAGGCAGTGCAGTCCACCCTAAGGAAGCAGGTGTTCCATTGACTCCTCTGGGTCCTGACTGTCTCCACGATTTGCTTCTCTTCCAGCTACTCGAAATCTCTAGATGCCAAACCTACTGTATTCGAGCTTAAATTCCAAGCACCAGGTGTGCAGAAGGTTGTGTATAAGAGGAGGAAGAGCCCCAAATCTATTTGCAGAGGCCCCATGTGGCTTAAGCCTCCCTTGAAACAATGCCTTCTGACTATTAACCATTAACTGCTGAGAAGAGTCCTGCCCTCAGGCGGAGGGCCTTGGAAAGGGCATTACCTCCAGCCCCCTGACCAGCCCAGGCAGGGCCAGTCTCCCTTAGAGGCTTGCCTGAATGTGTCCTTGAGGGGGGGTTGCTGAACTGGGGGTCACACAGTCATGCCCTGCCAGCCTTGGTCAGAAGGCCCTGGATCAATATTGTTAGCTCTTCTGTTTAACACGTATGTCCCCATTGCGGTCCCCCGCCTGCTTCTGAAATCCCAGTCTGTAGCTGTCAGGTATTGATCTGCCTCCAGTCACGCAGTTTGTGACAGTTCCCTTTGCCCTCCCGGGTCCTGTTAAGTCCCTGAATCTCAGAAAATCC
Organism: Tenrec ecaudatus; assembly: GCF_050624435.1. NCBI lineage: Eukaryota > Metazoa > Chordata > Mammalia > Afrosoricida > Tenrecidae > Tenrec > Tenrec ecaudatus. The sequence goes on from NC_134533.1 coordinate 12,111,481, forward strand.
TGGGACACAAGGGGACCTCGGGCTGATGGTCTCCTTCATCTGGATTGACGTGCCTGTGTCGCTTTGAATGGGCCCATCATCCACGCTTCATCATGCGGGCCTTGTCCTGCACTGTCTGTGACTTAGCCTAGTCTCACATCCACCAACAGCCATGTGCGTCCTAGGGGAGCCCTGAGAACATAGGAGCTTCCGTGTTGAACTGCTAAACCCAAATATCGATGGTTCAAACCCACGCTCCACACTGTGAATGAGGGGGAAAATAAAGAAGTCCGTTTGCTTCTGTAAAAAATTATAGCCTCACAGCGGTAGGGCCTCCTTTGTCCTGAATGGGGGCTCCGCTTGACAGCCAGGGCTCCCAGTTGTAGACCCTGAATTTTAACCTGGTACCACAAGGCCCTGAGGAAGAAATGCGTAGAAAAATTAACAGCCCTCTTTTCAAGAAAACACACACACACACAAAACACCACCTGAAGACTGGCTAGTCAGGCTAGACCCCTGTCTCCTCACCCAGCCCCCACAGGAAGCTCCAGCCCTTCTGTCTCCGCCCCCCCACCCCACCGTGACAAAGCACTTTGGGAGCCCAGCTGCCATGGTCAGCCTGGTGCTGAGTCACGGTGGGACAGCAGTTCTTCCTCCCTCCCTCCCCCCACCCCATGCTGACTGCCCACTTGGCCTGGGGGCCCCCGACTTCAGAAGAAGTCCTCCGGAAACAACAGGAGGGAGGCCCGGCTCTAGGAGGCGGCTGTCCCTGGACAGGGGCCAAACTCCAAGCCTCTGCTAAGTCACATGGCCCTGGGGGAGGGGAAGGCGGGCTCCTGGTCAACAAAGGTCCAAAGACTAAGCTGTGCCTTCCCAAGAATCTAAGCTTGGAAATGGCCGTTTATACACTTTGGGTTCCCCCAAACAGTATCACCTCTGTCCAGGGGCTCCACTGGCCGGAGAAAACACACACACACACGCACACACACACACACACACACACACACACACACACACACACACACACCACCCCACCCCCAACAGCACCACATTTCCCTTCCATTCTGCCCCAGTCCAGCCTGCCCTGGAACCTTCTAGACCACAGCTGCCCTTCAGGTTTGCTGTGCTGAATGGGGGCGCACCGTGGCGGCCACAGGGTGACTCGAAGATTGTGAAGGCTATGAGGATGGGTGAGGACCAGGCCACACTGCTTTCTGTCGTTCAGACGCAACGGCAGGTAAAGACGACAGCACCTTCTGTGGGGCACCAGCCCCCACAATCGAACGGGTCCAAGGGTCGGTTGTGTAACTAAGGGGTATAATTAAAGAGACATGCAATTGCTCACCTCCCAGATGGCCATGACCCCAGCAGCCAGATCCGTGCAGAGAGAGAGAAAATAGTTCCAATCACGGCAATATATACACGTTCCCAGACATGCAAGCCCCCCTGAAGGGGTTGTACAATCGGCATACAAGCTAGGGGTGTACATGCGATCAGAAGGGGTGGCCCTAAGGGTACACATGTGACAGGATGAGCAGACTCTAGATTCAAGATGGCAACCAAACCTTGGTCCTCCTTGAGTTGGCTTGACCATGTCTCGGCTCGCCTTCTGGCATGCAATCCACTATCCTTATCAGAAGGGAGAGGGCCCTACTCAGGGTGGGACAGACTAGAGCGTCTGCTTGTTCCAGATGGCTGATAATCCACAGGGACATAACCTCTAAGCTGCTGACCTCTGTGTGTGCAGTCTCTGAATATGTGTGGCATGTAGGGTCGTAGCTTCGGCACATATTTGGCGGACCACCTAGGGAAAAACCCTTCTGCAGCCTACAACCTTTTTCAATTAGGGAGAAAAACAAAGCCTTCTACCCCCACCAAGAGTGACAGTCTCAGCAACACCCAGGGCCAGTTCTGCCCTGTCCTGTAGGGTCGCCGTGAGTCGGCATCAGCTCCATGGCTTCTCAGGGGAGGCCAACTTCACGCTTCCTGGTGTCCTAAAGGTCCTCAGACTCCGCTCATCCGGTCCAATGCCAAGCTGGCCAGCTACCAAGGTCAAGAACCTGCGTGGCCTCTGCGCTCCCTGTCTCCATCAGGGCAGCAGCTCGCCCAAGCTGTCCAAACCAGACAGCATGGCAGCTTGCTGACCCATCCCCTCGTGACTCACTCAGCCACCAACTCCTGCCCCTCTGTCTTCTCCACATCTCTCAAATCTGCCTTACGGCTCCTCTGCTCACTGAGAGGTCGGGTGCTCTCCGCCCAACTGGCCTCCTGCCTGCTCCCGACTTTCACGCACTGTCCACCTTCCGGGATCCATCCCTTTGTCCCACAAGCTGCGAGTGCGGGGATGTCCAGGATTGAAGATGATGGGAAACTTGGCTTCCCTCCAGGCGCAGGAAGAACACCATAGCCAAGCAAGTCATCACAAGCCGCTATGACACGATGCGATGAGGACCTACATCAGCAGATAACCCACTGCTAGCCAGCACTCACTCTTTATGGGAGCCACCAGCCTCACCTCTCCCCCACGGAACGACGGGGTGGGTGTGAACTGCTGAACTTGTGCATAGCAGGCCGACGTTTCACCCACTCGGTCACCAGGCTTTCTGTATCATTATAGGAGGTTAGAGGTTGGGGATCAGACCTTGGGCTGCTAACCACAAGGTCAGTGATTCAAACCCACCAGCTGCTCCAAGGGAGAAAGATGAGGCTGTCTGCTCCGGTAAAGATTTAAGGCTTGGAACTTCAATATCGTTGTGAGGTGCCGCCAAGTCCGTGCTGACTGACAGCAACCCCTATGTACAGCGGCATGAATCACTGCATGGTCTGGCACGTCAAGCTTACAGGTCACTGTGAATTGGAATGGACTCGTGGCAGTGTGTGTGGATCGTTGTGTTTTTGGTAACTAAACATACGAAGCTCTGGTGGCCCGGTGGGTGGCTAACCGAAAAGGCTGGCAGTTCAAACCCATCTAGTCGCTTTGTCGGAGGAAAGGCCGGACCATTTGCTCCTGTAAAGATTGCAGCCTGGGAAATCCCATGAGGCTGTTGGAGTCTGTCACACGGTGAGTTGAACTTTGTCTTGAGAGCCTCCAACAGCAGCAAAGACATATATAAAGAATACTTCAGCAATCAAGGTTATTCACCGAGGTAGTTAGTTTATTGTGCCAACCTGGCCGATAAACACATGCAGGATTAATTGAAGGGTGGAGGGATAAATGGCTCGGTGAGTCTCGCAAGACATCCCTGAGGAGAAGCCGCATGGACCTACCCCCGATGCAGCCCTGGGTGCTGGAGCAGCCGTGTGGAGACCCCTGCCAGCGCTAAGATGCTCACACGTTCACTGACTCGGCTTTCCTCCTGCAGTGGGCACCATAGAGTGTGTTTTGTGAGATGGAGGAGGACTTTGTGGATTGGTGTTGGACATATGGGTTAATGTTGGGCTTGTGGGCTTGGGCAGCACTGGGTTGGGATGCTTTCTTGATGTGCACTTTCCCTTTCTATAAACTCTCGCTTCTACATGACTTTCTGTGGATTTGTTTCTCTGAAGTACCCAGACTAACACATTCACCTTCATCTCTTATACAAACTCAGACCGTGTCAACTCAAACTTGTCATGTACTTAAAAGGGGCAACCCTGAAAAAGCTTTGGGTGTGACATTCTAGGCCTCTGGCTTTCCACGCCCAAGCAGTCAGGTCTGACCACCATCCTCTTGTGGTTTCTGTCACAAGAGAGAGCCTCCGGAGAGCGTTTCTATGGCAGTACCATCAACCTTGACTGTATATTCATATGTGGTTTTGCGAGGTGACGGATTGTTGTTTTTGACTGGAACGTATTTTTAAATACAGTGAGTCATTGCTTCCAACTGTTTAACATCATTTATGGAACCCATTCTCTCTGCCCCCTCCCCTATTTGAAATGAAACTGACATTGAAGTCACATGCCAGGAAACTCAAGCTCACTGCCATGGAGTCGATGCCGACTCATCGTGAGCCCACAGGACAGGGTAGAGCTGCTCCTATGGGTTTCCGAGACGGTTACTCTTTAATGGAGAAGAAAGTTCCGTCTTTCTCCCACAGAGTGGCTGGTGGTTTAGAACTTCTGACTTTGCCACGCTGCCGCCAGGGATCCTTCTGATCACACACCAAGTTCCCAAAAATCTATGGTAGGATACTCCTGTGGCCTTAATGTCACGACTTGACCTCTACTTGGGGTGCTTTGTGATTAGGATGCTTTATCAAGGAGACATCTCTCTTCACAGTCCACCACCTCATCCTCGCAGCAAATGGTGACCAACCGCTCAGCACACTTACCCGTCCAAAGGCAAGTTCAAATCACTGTGTCGAGTTGCAAAACATCTGCGGTTTCATGGACATTGTGTTGAATTGATAGGTTGATTTGGGGGTAATTGGCACCTAAGCCAAGTGGAGGCCACCCATCTGGAAATGAGGTATTTCTTCACTTAGGCAAAGCTGTCTCTTCTGTCCAGCGGTGGATGTTTCTCATTTCCTTCATATACTCCCTGTGAACTTCATTCTTTGTTGTCTGTGTCCACCGCCTTTGGGAGGTGCTGGCTATTGTTATGCTGGAGAATGCTGCATTGGATGGTTTCACTGGACTCTTAAGCTGACAGTGTTTCTGTTGACTCAGCATCAGGTTTCTGAATGATACCAGTGCAGTGTTTCCCTGCTGTCTTAGATGCCTAAGATAGATGCCTGCTGGGAGAACAGAAGTTCCACAAGGGGGTAGCTTTCACAAACAAAAATATATTTTCTCACAGTTTGGGAGGATTAAAGTCCTGATTCAGGGTGCAAGCTCTAACGGCAGGCTTTTTCTCTTGGTTGACTCGAGAGGTGGGTCCTTGCCTCTTCTTGGCTTCTGCTCTGGGGCAATCTTCACTGGGCATGACATCTCTCTTCTCTACATCTCTGCTTGTTTTAATTTCTTTCCTGTCCCAAAAGAGAATGATTCAGAAGATACCCTACATGAATCGTGTTTCGTGTGCACCTAACAAAGACAGCTCATTCCCCAAAGGGATTATAGCCACAGGCAGGGGTTAGGATTTAGAGCGCCTATCTCGAGGGGACATCATTCAACCCGTAACAGCTGGCTAGGAATCCTGTTGTGTCTACATGTCTCCAGATAAAGTTTAGTCCCTTTCTAGGGCACACATTCTTCCTGGCCTCGCCCCGGACTAGCATCCTTCCAGTGTTCCCACCATGTTCTCTCTCCAGAAACAAGCCTTCTTTAGACACTTCGGGGTTCCCTATGAGAGCTCTAAGGAGCTCTAAGGAAACTGTGGATTAAGCATTGGGCTGCTAACCTCAAAGTCGGTGGTTCGAATCCACCCACCAGTTGCTCCTCAGGAGAAAGATGAGGCTGTCTGCTCCTGTTAAGGATATGTTGGATCAACCTTTTATCTTGGGTCAATGAGTCAGCATCACCCTAGCAGTAGTTGGCTGTTTCCCTTGGTTTCGACAGACAGGCGCAGTTCACACCTTCATTTCTTTGCAGGTCTTGTTCCTTCTGCTGGGAATTCCTCCCTCCCCACCTCCTTTTCCTTTACTGCTTTGAGGTGTATCTTATCTATACTTGAGGTGGCTTTTCTCAACGGGCAAGAGTCTTTTGCAGTGACTCTATGCTTTATAAAAACAACAGCTAGGGCTTCATTCTCTGCTGCTCTATGTGTGGGCTCCAGGTTTCTCTGGCTCCTAAAGAGCTACACAGGTCTGGAACATGCCAGTTGTCTGGGAGTTCCTCAGTGAATACCGTAAAAGCCCACCAATGGGATGAGACACGGCCAGAAGTCCATCAGTAACTTTCAACATGAGTGACTTTTAATTTAAGATTGAAAAGTCCAGTTTCCAGCTGCAAATTTGTATCCTGAAAAGGATCTTGACAGCCCCCACCCCCTCATGCACACATCCGAAGGTCCTGGCTGAGAATAGTGGCCTTCAAGGCCAGCAGATGGGAAGGTGGGCGTCCCACCCTAGCGACTTCCAGATCTGCCTCCCACAATCTCACAATCACTCTGTGTCTCCTACATGGCCCTGCCCCTCCACCAGTCGACCCGCCATTACACGGATGTTTTCTCTATTCCAGGTGGCCTGCAACCCACGTGACTGGGGCCCCAAAGAGGCCTTTCTAAAGCAGGGTCCATCGCCCCCGCTCCAGGAATAGTCTCAGGAGCCCTTGTGGGGGATCCCTAAGGGCCCCTCGGTCTCTCCGGGAGCCCCACCCCTCGCCTTTGTTGTCGTAGCGGCAAAGGAGCCATGTTGGCTCTGGCGGGAGAAGGGGGTTGGGCGGGGCAGGGGCAGATGCAAACTTGTGGTGGGCCCACACCCCTCCGTTCGCTCCCCGGGGACTTGGCAGATGGGGAAGTGAGCCCGTAGCAAACCCCGTCTCTGACTCACTCGCGCCCCCCCCCCACCCCCGCTCCCCACCTTCCCAACTTGCAAAACGAGCTCATGACTTTAGAGTGTTGTAACTGCGTGTGCCGTGCGCTGATTTTGAATAGGCTCTGGGCCAAGAACTTGGGGTTCCGTTTTGGGAATCTGAGAATCCCGGGGGCGCTTCCCCGCAGCGCCCGGGCCCAGGCCGCCACTAGAGTCGGTGCCCCGACCTGGGCGACCCGCAGGGGCCCCTACCTTCGCTCACACCCCCCACCCCCGCCCCAAACGGGTCGCAGGGGCACCTAGGGCGTCGTCCCGCGTCCCCAAGAGCGCCCCGGGCCTGCTCCGCTGGCCTCCGCCAACTCGCGCGGCGCCGGGAGCGGGCGCCTCTCCCACGCGCACGCAGGGCGGGGCCCCGGGCTCCCGGAAGGGGCGTGGCCCGCGGCGGGCGGCGGTGATTGGCCGGGGCGGGCCTGACGCGCGCGGCGGCTATAAAAGCCTGCGGGGGTCGCGGTCGGCGCCAGACGTTCTCCTCAGAGCCGCCGCGGTGTCCTGCTTCAACAGTGCTTGAACGGAACCCGGCGCTCGCCAGCCTCCCCCGCCCACCGGCCGCCCAGCACCTCCTCTCCGCCGCACTCTCGACGCCCCCAGGCCTCCACCGCCGCCATGACCGCGTCTCCCTCGCAGGTGCGCCAGAACTACAACCAGGACTCGGAGGCCGCCATCAACCGCCAGATCAACCTGGAGCTCTACGCCTCCTACGTCTACCTGTCCATGGTGAGGCCCGGCCCGGGGCGGGGCGGGGGCGGCGCTCCCCCGCGGGCCGGAACCTGCAGGCCGCTGGAGGCCTCCCAGGACTCGGGCGCAGGAACCCCGCCTCTGAGCGGATCGCCAGGCCGCCTGCGCCCCCGGAGGGCGGGCGCCTCCCCCGCTCCGCCCCCACCCCCAATCCAAGGACTGCGAGGTGGCCGGGCTCGCCCACGTCTGTAATACCAAGTTCGGGAGGTGGCGTTGGGCACGCTCTTGGCTCCCTTGGGGTGGCCCTGGTAGTGGTGGTGGAGAGAGGTCCAACTCCCCGCCTCCCGAGCTCGGGGGAAGGGGCCTGCCCCGTAATGGTGTCTGCGGCCTGGCGCTAAGTGGCTTATCTCCCCCGGGAGGAGGGCCCCGCCCGCGCCCGCGGTGCGCTTATCTGCACACCCCATTTGAACGGGAGCTTGTCTCTCGCACGTTAATCCTATCTGCCATCTTCCACGCACGTCTTTATTAACAGCCTGCCCTCGGGCCTGGGCACCCCCGTGGTTTTCATCGTCTTCGCTGGAAAGTGGCCCGGGAACGGAGCCTTGTGTTGTGGGGAAAGTCCCCCAGCCATTTAGTGGGCAAGGAATCTCCCGCTCTCATCCCCGCCCCAGGGGTGCCCTGCTGGGCGGAGCTTCCCCAGGACCCCACGGTGGGAGGCTCGGTCAGGCCGGCTCCTAACTGCAAAGTCCTCAGCTTTGACCCAGCTGAACCTGAGAAGGGGCCTGACGTCTCAGGAACACCTGAGTAGGCAGCCAGTGTCTTGAGAACTGCAAACCAAATGGTGCCTGGCTGACCACCGCTAATGCGTTGGCATGGCACTGGCCCACATGGTTACCTCGCAAGGGCGGGTTAATTTTGCAGAGAGAAGGGGCAAATTCACAAGTCCCTTGGAGCACCTGTGTGACCCTGAGGAAGGGGGAGGGGCTGGGAGGAGAAGGCGCTGGGTCTCTTCACACTGATCCTCAAGACCCTCTTTGCCCAAGGCAGGGGGTTCCCTGTGTTTTGTAGGTCTGAGAGTAGTAGTTTGGGTATGACTCATGAGCACGCCCTCCCCAGTCTCCCAAAGGCAGGTTAGCCGAGTCCTGCTGGGCTCCTCGGCGGCCTGTCGAAGGTGCCTGGGAGTCCCTCGTTTCAACTGGCCCTGGTTCCACCTGCAGTCTTACTACTTTGACCGGGATGACGTGGCTCTGAAGAACTTTGCCAAATACTTTCTGCACCAGTCTCACGAGGAGAGAGAGCACGCCGAGAAACTGATGAAGCTGCAGAACCAACGAGGGGGCCGGATCTTCCTCCAGGATATCAAGGTGAAGGCCGGCCCCTTGGTGGGGGGGAGGGCAGGCAGACAGGCATCACCTGGCCTTGGCAGTGCTCAGGGTCAGAGATTACACAGCTACCCAATGGGGCCACGCACAGTTTGCTTTCCTGGCTGCCCTTGCAGGTACAAAGTTCGTTAGACTTGGCGGGAGAACGTGGGGGCCTCTGCTGTGGGGAGTGGTAGTGTTTGACATGTGGGGTGTCTGCCATCTTGCCCCAGGGGTTAGTAGGTGTAGTCCGTCAGAGGGCTTGACCTTCCCCCTTCCCTCGTTCAGAAACCAGACCGTGACGACTGGAATAGCGGGCTCAAGGCCATGGAGTGTGCCCTGCACCTGGAAAAGAACGTCAACCAGTCTCTGCTGGATCTGCACCAACTGGCCACGGAAAAGAACGACCCCCATGTGAGTGGCCTGGAAGGAGGGAGGCTGTGGGGTCCATCTGGAGGGCTGGGGAGCTAACCCGGTAGGCGTCTTTCCTCTTCTCTGTCCCAGCTCTGTGACTTCATCGAGACACATTACCTGGATGAGCAGGTGAAATCCATCAAACAGCTGGGCGACTACGTCACCAACCTGCGCAAGATGGGGGCCCCAGATTCCGGCCTGGCCGAGTATCTCTTCGACAAGCATACCCTGGGAGACAGTGATGGAGAGAGCTAAACGGCAGCCCGGCTTTCCCCAAGTCACCAAGGCAGCGCATGCATGTTGGGTAGACCTGTCCCTTTTCTAGAAATTGTACCCAGGCATCCACCTCCATTCTTCCATTTGTACCTTTCCTTCAGATAAAGTCTAAAGTCATTTGATACCCAGCTGTTGTCTCAGAGATCTTGGCGGGGAGGAGCCAGAGAGCCGCCCTGGGCCCAGGCGGTCAAATTTTTTAAGCGCCCCAGTTCCACTGCAAAATCCTACTTAATAAAATGGAGCTTGCGCAGATTCCGTGTTTATTTATAAATTCTTTGGTGTGAGAAAGTGGGCACTGGGTGGGGGGGTGTCAAGACTGAACTGAGGTCCTCTGATTGACGAACACGCAGTCTCCAATTCGGATTCATCCTCCTTGCACAATTGAAGGACAAAAGGCCATTTTGAAGACCAGCAGCCCTGGAGCCTGCTGGGTTTTGCTATCCGTGGAGCTAGCCGTGAGTCAGGCTCTCGGTAGAAACACTGAACAGAGTGGACAGCTGAATGGTTAGGGCTGGATCAGTTGTCCCACAGGTGGAGACTCAGATGAGGAGCAGGCTGGTAAAACCCCGTGGGAAACAGGTTAGGAATGCTGACCATCTCTATCAGAGAAAGCAGACAGTGAGTACAGGGTGCACCTGGACCTGTGCTTTGCGCTAGTCGCAGGAGAGGCAGCAGATCTTCAGAGGCCAAGATAGAAGGTATCTCTACAAACCCGTACGCAGTGGAGCAGCCAGTCAGCTCTTCCCTTGCCATGCGCTATGCGCCCATCTTAAACTAGAAAAAGTCCCAGAGTGTTAGAGAAACCACCTGCCAGTGCCAGAACTGAAACTCCGATGGTGGTCCTGTTCAGTTTCCAGCAAGAGCGCTGCGGCCTCTGACCACAAGAACAGCTGGAGGATCTAGAAGTGGGAAGTCCAGCTTCCGTCCCCTTCATGGTCACTGGGGTGAGGGCTCTTGGAAATGGGTGAAAGTTGGGAGGGCTCAAAATGTTCTGGAAGGAAGACTGGCCCGAGGAGCACATCCAAGGGTAGTTCTCTAGAGCAAGACATCCCCCTTCCTCCCAAGTCCCCAGGGGCCTCATCTCACCAGCCCCCAGCACTGTGTCCCATGGCAAGGCCTGCTGCCCTTTCCAAAACGACTCAGTATTAACACTGGGTGTTCATGAAGTTCCGCTGGTCTCTAGCTGAACCAGGGCAGGGAGTCAAAGCTGGGCTACAACTGGAAACCCCCAGTTCTCTCCCAGCATTTTCAGGTAGTCAGCCCTATGAAAAGTGAGCTGGGCCCAATGGAATTCTAGTTCACCAGCCAAGCGGGACTTTGGGCATTTGTGACACGGCCACCTTGGGGCAGTGGTTACCTGCTGACTGCCAACCACAAGGTCACACCAGCTGCTCCAAGGGAAGAAGACCAGGCTTTCTGCTCCTGTAGAGCTAGTCTCGGAAACCCAGAGGGGCAGTCCTGCCCGTCCTATCGGGTTGCTGAGAGCCAGATTTGACAGGGTTCCTGATCATTGCTGCCACTTCCGTTCCCGTTCCCTGCCTGGTCCCAAAGTGGTCTTTCTCCCCAGCTTCTTGGTCAAATGAACAAAGGCCCCCAAGGCATCGCTAGAACCCACTCTTGCCCCTCAGGGGCAGGTGGGTGTAATAAGTCCTGCTATTCTGTGTGGGAACTGGGGGAGGGCGGCAACCCCGGAACAGACCTGCTCTCCAAGTCCCAGTAGGTCTCCCCGTGGTCCCGGCCCGGCATGCTGCTGACATGGTATTCAGAGGACTCCAGCATGTCTGGCAGGGTAAACTCCACAGTTTTCCTCCGCCCAGAGTCCAGTTCTGGGTGCTGCTTCCCCGCTGCGGCCTGCTCGGGGAGCGTTTCCGAGCTGCTATTGGACCCCTGGCTTGCAGCGCCCAGGTTCTGGCCCTGGCTTGCAGCGCCTAGGTCAGTGAGGCTGCCGAGCTTTGGTGTTGGTGTCGGTGCTGGTGGGAAGACCATGGGGGTGTGGTTAAGGGGTGTCTCGGGGGCACTGTGGTATCCGGACTTTTCATACACTAGGCTGGGCCGGGAGGGCTCCATCCTCATTCTCCAGGCCTTGCCATCCTCCGGGTCCCTGTAGGACCGCTGGCCTCCTAGGTACATGGGACCCCCCTTGGGGTCCTTGGACTTGGGCTTCACATTGCCCTTCTTGTGGGGGAAGGACTCCTTCCCGTGATGCGTGAGCAGTCGCGTCTTCGAGTTTGTCCTGTGGGGGTGTTCGTGGGACTGCAGCCCCAGGAAGCGGCCAATGATGCCCGGGTGCCCGCTGCTCTCTTCATCATCCTCACTCTTACTTGGCTGGAATTCCATGTCTTCTTTATCCATGCTGGGGAGAAGAGGGAGAGCCAGGGCTCACTGCCAGCCAAAGGAACCAGGCCTGACCTCCCTCTTCCGCCCCTTCCCTCCTCCCTCCTCTGGCCACCGCCCAGGCCCCACACAGCCTTCCTCCTTCCCGCTCTCCCTTGGGATCCACCAGTCCTCCTCAAGGCACAGCTCCCCACTGCCAAGCCCCCTCCTGGCCATGATTTCATCCAAAGCTAGACACCAGCAGGCTTCCTCTTCCTCACCGGTAACTTCCCGAGTGGGCTCGGTGAGGGGCCGAGAGTCTGAGCAGGCAGGGCCAGAGAGCGAGGTTGGCCCAGCCAGAGAGCGAGGTTGGCAAAGAAGGAAGGTGGCTGCCTGGCAGCAAGCTTTGGGGAACCGAAGGCTTTTTACTCTGCGTGAGGAAGCACCTTGTCCCAGAGCATGACCTGCCTGCCCACCCCTATCCAAATGCTCCATCCTCAAACTTTTTAAACAGGGGGCCAGTTCACTGTCCCTCAGACCCGTTGGAGGGCCGGACTATAGTTTTTTTTAAAATACTGTGAACAAATTCCTATGCACACTGCACATATCTTATTTTGAAGTGAAAAAACACGGGGCAAAAACACCCGGCAGGCCAGGTAAATGTCCTCAGCTGGCCGCATGTGGCCCGCGGGCCACAGTTTGAGGACCCCTGCTCAAAGCTAATGGTGCTCTCCACTCAGTGTGATCCCTTGCTCCAGCGTTCATTCCAATGCATTGAAGCCTATGCATGACCACACTGCCCAAGGACGGGGAAAGTGCCCTGCAGCGCCAGATCAGCACACGCAGAACAATCCATCTTGGAGAAGTACAGCCAGCATGCTACAGCTTTGGCACCAGGAGAGACCAGGAGCCCCGGTGGTGGTGTGGTTGCATCCCCACGGTTGGCAGTTCAAAACCACCAGCAGCTCCCACGGGAAAAAGACTGGGCCTTCTGTTCTCGGAAACACACGGGGGCCATGATGAGTCAGCACTGACTCGATGGCAGTGAGTTTGGGTTTGTTGGCTGTTTGCTTTCAGGAGGGACTGGTCCCCGCAGGAGGACGCTGTGCGCGGTAAAGCAGAGGGGCTGAGCAACAAAAAGAAACGCAGTGGCTGCAGTCGCGGGCTCAAAACACAGCCATGATAGTGATTGAGCATGACGCGGGCTGGGCAGCGTTTCGTTCTGCTGTACAGAGGACGGCTTCCAGCCACCGTGCCCATCCACCTTGTTGAGGGTCTTCCTCTTGGCTGGTGCCCCTCTACTTCCCCAGGCAGGATGGCCTTTTCCAAGGTCCCATCTGTGGGATGCAAAAGGTTTTTTCCCCAGGTTGTACTCCAAATCGATGCCAAAACTAGGATGCTGCTAGCTAGCTCGTGGGGGGTGGTCAGCTACCCTGACGCTTTCTCCCTGAGGGCATCAGCCATTTAGAGCAATCAGACCCTACTATCTGTCCCACTAAGTGGGGCCCATTCCCTGCTGATAAGGACAGTGATTGTTCCCCTGAAGAAGACTTGCCCAGAGACAAGGTCAAGCCCACTCAAGGACGACTAAGGTTAGGCTGTCATCTTGAATCTAGGATCCGCTCACCTTGTCACACATGTACCCCTAGTCCCTCCCCTTCCTATTGCATGTACACCCCTTAGATCAGTGGTTCTCAACCTTCCTGATGTCGCCACACTTTGTTGTGGTGACCCCCTGTGGTAGCTATATAATCCTTTGTCAATCTGAGGAGTAAGAGGGAAGGGGTGGAGTCTAGCTTGTCAATCAGATCGTAGCCAATGAAGCCTCTGTGTGGGCATGGCCTTCTCCTGAGAATTCTGGGAAACCCGGTACTTCCTCCTTGGAGGTGGGAGACTCTCTGCTCACACCCTGGGAGACATAGCAGCTGACAAGACACATTGGACCCACCCTGATGCAGAGACCCCTGCCAGCACTGAGATGTTTCCAGTGACACTGGATCCAAAGACTTTCAACCCATTGTGATCTTTTACATTCGGCATCATTGCATGTGTTTCGTGAGTCTGAAGAGGATTTTATAGACTGGCAGCGGACGTATAGGCTAATATTAGACTTAAGGACTTGATCTGGACTGGCCTGGGATATTTTCTCAATGTTCAACTGTTCCTGTATATAAATCTTTCTTATACACATATATGTATCCATGGATTTGTTTCTCTAATCTACCCAGACTAACACCCCCCCAACCATAAAATTATTTTCATTGATATTTCATAACTGTAATTTTGCTACTGTTATGAATCGGACAATCCCTGTGAAAGGGACGTTCAACCCCCCAAAGGGGTCGAGACCCACAGGTTGAGAACCGCTTCCTTAGCTCATTCCCCCCCCCACCCCCATACCCACCCCACCCCCCATTGCTTGTATTGCCTATGGTAATACCCATTCCTGTTACACATGTGGTTACCTGTAATTAGGGGGACTTACACGCCCCCTAAGTATATAAAAGTCTTGGTTAAAAATATATGATCCTCCCTCTCTCTGTGCAGCCCTGGTTTCTGAGATCATGGCTGTCCAAAGGTGAGCATTCAACCATAGAATGTGTCTGACTCCTTTATTTTATCTTCTCTCCTATCTCTCCTATTCTCTATGACTTCACTATGCTCTTTATATATTACAGCCACACGCTTTCGCCTATGAAGCCCTCAGATGTCAGAGGTTGGTTTACCCTGGATACCCAGTGTTGCCGATAATGTGTCTGAAGTCTGTGAGACAAAGTCCCAGCATCCTCACTTGGTTTGTCCTGGCAATCCAGGGTATTTTCAATAGTCTTTACCGAAACCACAATTCAAATGCATCACCTAGGGCCTGCAATCACCGATACACCCCTGACCACTGGCTGTCCTAGCCCAGGGTCGGCAGACCGCGGTTCTCCAGCCCCGTGTGCCTCTCTGAAGTAAAACTGAAAACATTTTAAGGGTGTTATTCAGATCGGGACGATTTCACTTGTTTATGAAAATATCTTAGTACTTTTCAAGTTGTTGTGAGGGATAGGATTGGCTCTTCCATTCAGATGCCTGCCAACACCTGTCCTGGAGCAAGAACCTTCCCTCTTTGGGCCTCGGTTTCCAACTTTGGAAAGGGAGGTTTAAAGTGGGGTCCCTCAAAGGCCTTCCCACAAACACAGGGGCGTACCAGTTAGAGTTCTCAGCTGCTACTGAAAACTTGGCAGCTTGAACCCAATAGCCACTCTGTGTGAGCAAGGAGGTGGCAGTTAATTCCTCATTTGGGTGTGTGTGTGTGTGCGTGTGTGTGCGCACGTGCTACACGGGTTAGGCAGTAAGGCAGGTGGAACGAGACATAGCTAGCTCACGTGTACCTCTGGTTAGCTATATGATGTTGGGCTGGCAACTTCCTTAACCTTTCAGAAACCTCTCTGCAAACCAAGCAGGGTGATTGGGAAGGGGAAAGAGTTCCTGGCTCAAAAGGGCTCAGGCCAGCGCCCGGCCCCTCTCAGGCACAAGCTGAAGAATATTCTTGCGGGCTGGCCTGAGTCTTGAGACAGAGCCCTGCCCTAGACACCTTTTCCACCTGCCCCAGAGGCCCCACAGCTCTGCCCACCTGATATTGTAGGTGGAGCCAAAGAAGGACGGTCGTCGGGACTGGGCGGAAGCGGCTGTGTAGGGGGGGTGTGGATCCCGCTCATTCCAGTATATGTCCCGCTCCAGTGGCGGCAGGTTCTGATGCATCTCATCCACCGCCAACAGGGACACCTGGTCACCAGGCACAGAAGCAGAAGTTCAACTGAGACCCGAGCCTGGTCGAAGACACTGGGCCTCGCTTTCTCTGGCCATGAGATGGGCAGGCGGATGCTCACCTGCAGCCCCCAAAGATGGGGTGAGGATCATGTGAGTGGAAGGTCGGCGGGGGCAGGGGAGGCAAACGGGTTCATTGTGTGGAGTCCCCTCCCGAGGTCCATTCTGGGGATGAGTCCAAGACACGCCTTCCTTCCCCCACCCACCCTCATACCTGAAAGCTCCTGTCAACAATCCAATTGGTCTCAAAGTCATCGTCATCTTCGCCAAATGGATTGATGAGCTGCTCAGCCACCTTGGGTGGAGGGGTGTGTGGAGGGGAGACAGGCGGGGCTCTGAAAATACTAGGCAGGACTCCCTGGGGTCCCGTCTGTACCCCCAATTCAGACCCTTTCCATTTCCATATCCTGTCTCCAGAAGGTCCATCATGCCTGGCCATTTCAAAGCCACAGTGTAAGAGTACTGGACACAGACATGGGGTGCACACACTCACCTGGCCTTTTCCTTAGCCAGTCTCTCTGTCCCCAGAACTGTCCCTGAGTTCATCTTGAGCCACCCCTTTTAGGTCCCCTTGCTGCACCTCACCAGGCACCTCACACTCTTATTGACGGATTGATTCTCTCACTCATATACTCAAACTTTTATTTATACATTGCCTTCTAAGGAGCGTAAGGCTAAGGCCTGCCTGGGGTTCAGGGAGGTCCAGGCAGGAAACTTCCTCTGCACTAATCTCTGACAGGTGACAAATCCCTGCAGAGGGGCCAAGGGGCCAAGAGACACCTTGCAGGTCACGGGGGTGGGGGTGAAGGGGGGGACCACTAAAGAGTATCAAGCAGCAAGGGGCAGGATCTGGTTTGACCGGCAAAGAAAACCAAGATCACTGGGGCAGGGAGCTGTGTGGGTGGGATGCAGACAGGAGGGAGGGAGAGATGGCAACACCCCCGCCCCCCCCCCCACCACCTTCCCAAACAATAGCAGATGAGCAGAAAGAGGAGAGGAGGGGAGGGATAGAGTGAAGACACGCAGAGAGGACCATTGCTCAGTAGGCCAGGGAAGGTACTAGATGTGAATGGGAGTGGACCACCTCCCCAACACATCCCTTGAGTGAGACAAAGGGGTGCCGGCTTCCAGAGGGGACGTCAGCTAACCTCAGGGCTTGACTTATCAGAGAAACACACCTGCTGCCAGTCCATTCTGGCTCAGGGCCAGCCCCCACGTTAGAGGTACACTGCTCCTTCTAGTTTGGGAGGCTATACAGAAGCCCATCACCAGGCCTTTCTTTTGTGGCGCCCTTGCGTGGGTTCCATCTGCCAACCTCTCAGAAAAACCCCAGCCCCCACCCCTACTTCCTTATGAAGCTGTTGTTTGTCACTTGCTGTTTGGTTGATACTGGCTTGTGGCAACCCCACATGGGCAGGCATTCAAGGCTGTGACCCTTGGGCAGCGGAGGGCCAGGCCTGTCTTTCGGGGTGCCTCTGGATAGGTTTGAACTGGGCGCCTCATCATCGAGCGCTTCATTGGCTGTGCCACCCAGCAATTCCCTTGACTAAATAAAACCTCCTGCCTGCAAGTCCATTTTCACTCACACCAACATCCTCTAGTCTCTGAGGCAGCAAACCTTCATGGGGGTAGACAGCCTCATCTTTCTCCTGCAGGGCTGCTGGTGGGTTTGAACCACTGACCTTGTAGGTAGCCATCTAAGGCTTACTTGACAGCAATATGAGGCTCCTTCTCCCTTTGCTGAAGAGAGGGGACCGAGAGGGGCCCACTGGGGCTGATGAGGAGATGCCCACCAGCAGGGCCTGCCTCTGTCTCAGCCCAGGCCTTTCACTCATTCAGGACAAATTCATGAAGAACGCTCTCTTGAGGGGCCACCAAATGGTCTGACTGGGAGAGGGTTTCCTACGTTTCCAGCCTGGGGCAGAGGCAGGGCTAAGGCTGGGGATCAGCCACCGCCTCAAGCAAGGGCCCCACTCCTCCATGAGTCTCCGTTTCTTCGTATTGGAAAACAAGGGAAGAAAGTCTAGACTAAACAGTGACACCCTTCCAGGGTCCAGCCCCTTCCCTCCACATCTCAGACCCTGTCTTTTGTGGCTGCTGTTGGAACAGAACAAGGGAACGGTTTAAAATGAGGAAAACTGTGTGTCCGGGCTGTGTCTCACCATAGTTATTCAATCTGTAGGCTGAGCAAATCATCAGAGAAGCTGGATTATATGAAAAAGAATGTGTCATCACGACTAGAGGCTCATTATCAAGTAGCGATATGCAGATGTCACGGCGGCGTTGGTTGCTGAAAGTGAGGACCTGAGGCGCTGGCTGATGAAGGTCAAGGATTGCAGCCTTCAGGAGGGCTTACAACTCAATGTAAAGAAGACCACAATCAAGAGATCTTGGAAGCAGCAGTCGAGAGATAAAAGGATGCATTGCTTTGGGTCAATCAGCTGCACGTGACCTCATTTAAGTACTGAAGGGCAAGACTATTGCCTTGAGGACTAAGGTGGGCCTGCCTCAAGCCATGGTATTTCCAATCGCCTCACATGCATGTGAAAGTTGGACATCGACTAAGGAAAACGGAAGAACCATCCATGCACCTGAATGCTGGCAATGGCAAAGAATGTTCAAAGGAACGTGGACTGACGACAGAAAAACCAAATCTGTCTGGGCAGAAGTACAGCCCGAAGGAACCTGAGAAACGAGGATGGCGAGAGCTTGTCTCGCATACTCTGGGCATACTGAGACCAGTCCCTGGAGAAACACCATCGTGCTCGCTAACGTAGAGGGACAGTGAAAAAGAAAACCTTCAACAAGCTCGATGGACACAGTGGCTTCAACATCAGAGCAACTGTGAGGACGGCCCAGGACCGGATCACTATCAGTCAGAACCGACTCGATGGCCCCTAACATTCCTGGCTGTCAGCGTTGTTCTAGTAGCACCGTAGAGGAAGCATCTGACTCTGAACTGCAAGGTCATGAGTTCAACCCCAAGAGACCCTTCTCTGGGGCAAAAGGAGACAGTCTGCTTCCTTAAAGATGAACCCTACCAGAAACCCGGTGACATAGTTCTAGTCTGTCCTAAGGGTCACAGACTACTCAACGGCAGTAGGTTTTTTTCTGGCCGTCCATCCTCCACCCCCACTCCTCTCACCCCTGGGCAGCTGCTGGCCTGGCCCCCTCTGGCCTTACCCACAGCCCAACCCAGGCCAGCCCCTGCCCAGGAGCCTCACCTTCAGCCAGCCTGCATAGAAGAAGAACTGTAGGAATGTGAAAACAGGAACAAAGAGGTCCAGCTCATGGCCAGGGTAGGCCTTGGTTGGGTCTAGAAACTGACGCCCGATCAGGCAGGCCACAAGGAAGCTGTATACGGCCACGGTCACCACCTGACAGGAAGAAGAGGCAGGGGCAGCGTGCATGGTGGACGCTGATGTCAGAATCCCTCCCTGGCCAGAAATCACAGCCTTGGGCTCCCTCTCACACTCAGGGGACCTTGGCTCTCTGTCAACTCCTCCATAAAATGGGGGTTCATCAGGCCATCTCTGTGGGGCTGGACCCAGCAGAAGTCTGACAATGGAGAACCTGGTCCTGCCCAACGCCTTCCCGGTGCCCTGCTGAGCTGCCTGGGAGCCAGCCTTGTCTGTCCTGGCAGACTGCTCCCTGAGTCACGAGTCTCGGTGCCCCGAAGGGACATCTCCCTGGATACATCCTCACCTGCGTGTAGACCAATGGGACACTGATCCAGTCATAGGCATAGAGTTGTGTACACTGTGAGCGTAAGAGGTTCATCTCCTATGGAGACAGAAGGGAGGGCTCACCTCAGACCACCACCTGCCCTCCCAACCTCTGCGCTGGCTCTTCCCAGGCGCCAGGGCCCGGTGCTCACCGCCCTGCCAGCCTGTGTGGCCCATGGCAGCTCCCTTAACCTCTCTGTACCCCCAAAAGGAACCAGTATCTCAGGGGCCCACGCAGAGCAGGGACAGGAGGGAATTTTGCGTGCAAGCACGGGAAATTCCGTTGAGAAAGACCCTACCACCCCTGGCAGGCTCTGGGAAGATCCTCGGGCCATCCTTCCCTCCCCGCCAACAGTCCCCTGTAGGTTGGGGTGGAGTAGTGAGGGGCTCACATTCAGCAAGTTCTGGAGCAGCACCGAGTCCCGGATGCGACCACCTCTCCAGGCCTTGACGGACAGGTTAGCGAACCACACCCAGGGCACCCAGAACTTGTTGTGCTCCCCTTCCAGGCTTTCTAAGAGCTGGTGTTCCGCGGGTGTCATAAAGCCTGCAGGGTGTGGCCAGGAGGGTGGTGGGGTGCGGGCACTGGGGAGTCCACTGGGACCTCCAGTCCCTCAGTCATCTTTTTTTCAGCACACAGTCTGCCAGCTGGGGCAGACGGAGTACTGGGAGAGGTCTGCATAATTTGGGGGGCAGCTCAGACTGAGGAGCTCTGGTGGTGTAGTGGTTACACTTTGGGCTGCTAACCACAGGGTCAGGTGTTTGCAACCATCGGCTACTCCGTAGGAGAAAGGCGAGGCTGTCTGCTTCTGTAAAGGGTACAATCTTTACACAAACTCACAGGGGCAGTTCTACCCTGGCCCATCGCCATGGGGTCGCTATGAGTCAGAATCAGCCGGCTGGCAGGGTTGTTTATCTTGTATTTTTTGAGGTCAGGCAGAGCTCAGGGTGAAGAAACCAGAGGTGGCAGATGGCCAGGCTGGAAACAGGGGGTGGGAAGCGGGGGAAGGGCCACCTCTGCAGGCCCCGCTACTCCCCTTAGCCTTTAAGGGGCCAGGTCCGGGCCTCAAACACCAACCCCTCCGAGGGTGGGAGCCTGGTCCCGCCCCCTTCCGGACACCTGACTCGGCTTCGCCCAATCCGGCTCCCAGGGCTCGGCCCCACCCGGGCCCCACCCACCTCCGAGCGGTCCTCGCCCCGCCCCTCCCGCCGCGCCGCCCACCTGCTTGCACCAGGTGCCGAGTGCTGGGGAAGCGCTTGTAGACGGCGGCGCTGACGCTGCGCAGGATGAGCACGCCGCCCAGGTTGGCGTAGCGGATGAGCGTGCGCCGCAGCAGCCGCCCGTCCTCGTCCTTACCCTCGACCACGCTGGACACCAGGTTCATGAGCCGGTCGGGCCACGGCAGGCTCTCGTACTGGTTCCACCAGCGAGTCACCACCAGCGTCACGTAGAAGCCTGGGCAGGAGGGACCGGGGGCGAGGCTGCCGCCAGAACCCAGCGTCCCCAGAGGCGCCTCGTTTTCCCGAGCTTCCTACAGGGAGCGGGCCCAGCCCCAACCCTGGAAGGCTGGAGACGCCATCATCTCTAAGCTTCTCTTGCCCAGGCCGTCCTGCCTCCCCTCCTGCTCAGAGACCATAGTAACCCCCTCCTGGGACCACTCGCAGAAAAGAGGTCTGCAGTGCCAATGGCGGGAAGTCCTTCTTGGTGTCTAACTTCAGTCCCTCTAGCTGCAGTCTCCATGGTTTTCTGAATTGGCCTTCACCCCCTAGTTCCTGGTGACCCACCGAAGACCTCGCCAGAGACCTTGAGACCGGGAAGGCGCAGAGGCATCAGGAGAGAGACGGGCTGGGGAATGGGGGGGCTTGCACGAAGACTAAAGACAAGGGAGCCAGAGGTGCCACCACAAAAAGGAGAGGGACAACAGGGGAGATATCAGCGGCTCTTCATCTTGAAATCGACATGGAAAAGGGGAGCTCACCCAGCACAAAGGATATGGGGATGAGTTGGATGGCGCCCTCGCAGTACAGAACCATCTTCTCAAACAGCAGCTGCTGTTCGTTTGTGAGGGCCAGCCTGGGAGGCAGGTAGAGACAGGTGCGTGTTCACTGTGAGGGGCTGCTTGGGGCTGTTCCTGACCAACTAGCTGAGGGTCCCAGGTAGGCTGCCTCTGCTGCCTGGAATCCTCCCGGCTCTCCCACTGCCACCGCCTGAGCTGGGTCCCCTCTCTGGCAACCAGAAGCCCAGAGGGACTCCCTGCTGGTCTGCACTGGAAGAGGCCCCCTGTATTGGCTTCCTGTGAGGGCATTCCTAGAGCTGACCACTAGGAGAGGCATAGAAAGGAAGGTCCATGGGAAGGAGACGCCCCTGACCATGCTGACCGACGGCAACTCCAGGGCGTTCCAGAGGAAAACTGCCCCATAGGGCCCTCTTGGCAGTAATCTTGTATTTGGGGGTGTGGTATTTAGCTTTTGACTTTTTTTTTAAGCAGTGATCCTTAGGGAGGCAGATCACCAGGCCTTTCTGTGTGGGTTTGAACCTCCAGCCTTTACGCTAGTAGATTGAGTACAGCTCATTGATACCATGAGGCAGTGTTGACTCAACATGGTAGAGGGGAAGGAGGCCTTGTGGTTTTTGTTTAACCATTTTGAATGATCTGAGGGACAGAGGAGCTTGGTGGAGTAGTGGATCATGCATTGGGCTGCTAACCTCAAGATGGGCTGTTTGAAACTGCCAGCCACCCCCAGAAAGAAAGAAGAGGCCTTTTATACAATCTCAAAAACCCACTGGGTTTGACTCTGTTTGACTGGGTCGCTCTGAGTCAGAATCGACTCGATGGCAATGAGTTTGGGTGGTTTTTATTGGGGGTGGGGGTGGGGAGGGAGAGACAATGGTTTAAAAGAAAATTAAAGCCTGGCGTTTGATCTTTAATAAATGTAAGGTGTGTGTCTGGGCGCCTCCCTGAGGCCATGTGGGGGATTCCCAGGGAACAGCTAAGGCCTGGGCCTGACGCTCTCCCAGCCTGGGTTGAGATTCCTTCTTCAGTAGGACTCCTCGTCCACAGTCCCCTCCAAGCTGGCCAGCTAGGGGCTCAGCTTAGACCTCTGGTGCATGGGTCCTCAGGCTGCCTGGGAGGCCCCTGCTGGGAGCTAGTGCCCCTCTCCCTGCCTGTCCCGTCCTCCCCCCACCCCCAGCACCTGTAGATGAGGCGAATAGAGTAGTAGCTAAGCAGGAAGATGATGAACTCGCCGTAGAGCAGCTTGTAGATGCTGCCCCGCCAGCATAGCAGCAGTCGGGAGAAGGAGCCCAAGTGGGCATTCGCGACTTTGCTTGTATAAGTGACAGTCATAGCCAGGATCTGGGCTGCCAGCAGGTGGGCCTGGGGGACAGACATACAAGGATGATGATGAAGGGCTGGGAGGGGCCTTGATCAGAGGCAGTCTGTGACCATGGCCAGGCCCTTTCCTGCTCTGGGCTTTGTCTCCCCTGCCTGGACCCTGGGAATGGGCTGCGGTGGTCATGAAGACCATCCCGCTCTGACCACCTGTGGGAGGTGGCCACCCAGGGAGAGGCTACCCACAGCCTTGGCCAGGAGTATTTAGCTACCAGTTGTTAATGAGTTGATATCACTCATGGGTGTCAGAGAGTAGAAATGCGTTCCACAATTTTTGTCCAATTAGGTGGCCAGATCTTTCTCCCTGGGCACCACAGGGTGGACTCAAACCTCCATCCTTAGGGCTGGCGGTCAAGGCATTAATGGGCTGCCCCCCACATGGGGTGGAACAATCCAAAGGAGAAGGAGGCATCAGGATTGAAGGAAGGCTTATTAACAGCCTACGACAGGCAAATGACTCGACCTTGCTCGCTGAAAGTGAGGAGGACTTGGTGCCCTTGCTGATGAACATCAAGGATGGCAGCCTTCAGTGTGGATCATAGCTCAATAAAGAAACCCCCAACCCTCACAACCAGACCAAGAGGTAACGTCCTGATAAAGGAGAAGAGGTTGAGGTTGACAAGGCTTGTGTCTTCGCGGAAGTAGCAGTCAAGAGATCCTGACGCATTAGGTAAAACTGCCTAAGATCTCGTTCAAGTGTTGAAAAGCAAGGATGTCACTTTGAGGACTGAGGCACGCCTGATCCGAGCCACGTTATTTCCAGTTGCCTCATACGCATGTCAAAGTTGGACGATGAATAAACACCAAAGAAGAATCAATGCATTTGACTGCCACGTACCATGGACTGCCTATAGAACAAACAAGCCCGCCCTGGAGGAACATGCCAGAATGCTGCATAGAGGCTGAGCTGGCAAGACGGCCTCTTGTGCACTTTGGACAGGTGATCAGGGGAGGCCAGAGAAGGGCAGCCTGCTTGGTAACGTGCTCGGGCAGCGGAGAGAGGAGTATCCTCGACAAGGTGGATGGGTGTGGCGACAGCGTTGGGCTCACACGTGACGACGGTTGTGCGAACGGCGTAGGCTCGGCTGTGTTGCCTTCCCATTGTACACAGTCACCCTGATTAGAATCATCAACTCCATGGCAAATACCCACTTCCACCGCCCCCCCCCCTGTAGGCGGGTTCCTTGGGAATGTCCTTCCATTTATTCAAGAAAGGAAGTGCCGTAGAAGAAGTCAAGATGGCATGCAGGTAGAATCACCCGCCCGGTGCTCCTGTGTTAGACCAGAAAATGAACAGATAGGCATGGGAAGTAAGCCCGAGGTGAAAGCAATGGAACCGGGACCATTGGTCCCAGAGGGACCTGTGGGGAGGAGGAGGCGGGGTAAGGGGGTGGTGAGTAAACAGCACCATAGGGGAACAACTAGGGATTTAAAGTCAACAATGAGGAGGACATAGAGATCCCTGGGATGTTGGAGCAACAGCAATCTAGCTGAGAGGAAGGACTAAGAGGCAGAAGCATGGTAGTGGGGCAGGAGGAAAGTCAAGGGAGATGGAGGAAGGAGCTGAGAGTTGGGCATTTATGGAGGTCTAGACAAAGACATGTACATGCAAATATATATATGAGGATGGGGAAATAAATCTATGTGTCTATATTTATAGGTTTAGTATTAAGGTGGCGGAAGGACCTTGGGCCTCTACTCAAGCACTCCCTCAATGCATGAATACTTTCTTTTATTAAATTTGCACTCTATGATGCTCACTCTTCGACACAACTGCTGAAGCCAAAATGAGTGAACAAGTAAATGTGGTGAAGAAAGCTGATGGTGCCCGGCTATCAAAAGAGATAGTGATGGGTCTTAAAGGCTTGAAGATAAACAAGCAGCCATCTAGCTCAGAAGCAACAAAGTCCACATGGAAGAACACACCAGCCTGTGTGATCGAGTGGTCCCGAAGGGATCAGTTATCAGGCATCAAAGAACAAAAAATCATATCATTGGCTGCACACCTCCATGATACGATCGCCGAAGACAAACGGGTGCATTAGCAAATGTGGCGAAGAAAGCTGATGGTGCCCGGCTATCGAAAGAGATAGTGTCTGGAGTCTTAAAGGCTTGAAGGTAAACAAGCGGCCATCTAGCAGAGAAGCAACAAGCCGACAGGGAGGAAGCACAGCAGCCTGTGAGATCATGAGGTGTTGATGGGATCAGGTATCAGGCATCAAAGACCCCAGACAAACAAAATTTTAAAAACCATATTGCTGAGAACGAGGGGGGTTGGAGCAGAGACCCCAACCCATCTGTAGACAATGGGATATCCTCTCAATGGGGGTCACAAGAAAGGGATGAGTCAACCACGGCACAGTTTAGCACTAATGAAACTATATTTCTCTGGTTCCTGGAGGCTTCCTCAACCCCCACTATCATGACCCCAGTCCTGCCTTTCAGTGCAGGCTAGGCTGGGACATGACATGTGGAATCCAGGTCAGATAAACCCCTCAGGAACAGAAATGGGATGATACCAGGAGTGGAGAGGGAAGGGGGGGAGAGGAGGACAGGAAGGGGGAACTGATGGCAATGAGGGACACATAACCACACATACACACCCAGAAGACAAACAACAGAAACGGGGGAGGGTAACAGTGGTCGGTGTCAAGACATGAAAATAGTAATAGTTTATAATTTATCAAGGGGTCATCAGGAGGGAGGGGGAAAAAGCTGATACTAAGGACTCAAGTAGAAAGTAAAGGTTTATAAAATATTGATGGTAACATATGTACAAATATGCTCGATACAATGGTGTATGGATTATTATAAGAACTGTAAGAGCCCCCAATAAAATGATCTTAACAAAAAAGGAAGTGAGTGGAGAGCAGATGTTTTGAGAATGATGAGAGCAACGAATGTACAAATGTGTTTTCCACAATTGATGTATGTATGGATTGTGATAAGAGTTGTATGAGCCCCTAAAAAAAAGATTAAAAAAGAAAAAGAAATAACTAATATACACAACTGGAAAAAAATTAAAAAAGGAAGCATGGACAGCAGTACCCACCATGACCCAGGGGTCTTCTGAACTGGGTGGTAGTTTGAGCCCATCTCATTCATAAGCTCCCCATGCTCCCCAAAGTACCCTGAAGCAATTCGTAAGGAGGAGACGGGTAAGCCTTCCCCGCTGCCGCATCCTCAGTGCCCAGAGCTGAGCCTGACCATTGGAGCCAGTCAAATAAGGTTTCCTGGACGGTGGCCTCAGGCCTGAGAGTCCTGCCTCAAGCACAGTCTCCCCACAAACAATGGTGTGCACTTGAGGATGTCTATCACCCCTCCTCTCCTCCCCCTGCCACCTGCACATGCTGACCCCTTTGCCTTGCCTGGTTTTGTCCAACGCACAACTTGAAATTAGAGGGTACCGGATTTACTCTTGCTTACTGTCTGTCCTCTCCTTCGAATGGAAACGTCTACTGGGTTTTCACAGGAGGTGTTCGATAAAAAGCACCCTGAAGCACTCACGAGAGCTCTCTCTCTCTGGGATCCCGTTGCCAGCAGCACCTGGAACATAGAGACAGGGAAACTTGGGGTTTCACGGGAGTTCATGGGAAGGAGGGAGGCACAATTCAGAGAAAGAAGGCGAGACAGGAGACTAGGGTCACCACTGGTCAACATCAATGTACAGGTGGAAATCGTTGACAAAATCGAAGACAAATTATTTTACAAAGAGAGAGGGGAAAGGAGTTCTGGTGTCAGAATGGTTAAGCTCTTGGCTTCTAACCAGCAAGTTGGTGGTTCCAGCTCACCCAGCAGTCCTTCGGGAGAAAGATCTGGCAGCCTGCTTCTGTGTCGACTACAGTTGGGGGGCAGCGGGGGGAGTTCTACTCAGCCACACGGTCGTTGAAAGAATCAACTCAATGGCAGACGCCATCAAGAGGTATAAACCAAGCCCACTGCCGTCAAGCCAATTCTGACACGAAGCAACCCTATAGGATAGGCCAGAACTGCCCCCATGCACTTCTCAGGTTGTGGCTCTTTGTGGGAGTAGAAAGCCTCATTCTCCCCTCCAAGGAGCAAAAGACAGTTTCAAACTGCTCACCTCCCAGTTAGCAGTTCGACGAGTAGCCACTACAATCAGGGCTCCTGGATCAAGGGGTAGAAATGTGTCTAGGACCCAGGGCCATCTAATTTATGCCCTCGCATCTAATTGGAGGTACCAATAGCCACTTCTAACTGCCCCCCTGCCTGTTCCGATGCCGCCTCACTAGCTATTGCTCTCAACCTGGTGCACACCAGGCTCCTTCCCACCCCAGGGTCTTTGTACAGACATGCAGGTGCTGCCTGGGTGTCTCCATCACACATGTGGAAGGATGTCCAAAGCCCCAGCCCACCTGGGCAGCCCCTACTCACAGATGGGGCTCTGCCTGGTCTGGGATCCCATAAAATGTCCGGCTACTGGATTGAGGACACCTTCTGGAGTCCTGAGGTTGGTGCCTGTGGTAGGGTCCCTTGGGGCCCAACCCTGTCCCAGTGTGGGCGTGCTCAGCCGTCACTTGACTTCCTAAGCTAGGGCTTCCACAAAGGGGCCCTTGTCCCAGCCCCTCCTCATAATCTTCCCATGGGCAGCCACCACCATAGCCCGCGTGCCCTCTAATTCCTTCCTGAGGGTGAGGGTGAGGGTGGGGGCAGGGAGAGAGTCCACTGAGACCAGGACTGGGGTTCTGGCACCACTACCCCTCTACATGTTGTTGTAAGGTGCATGGAGTTGATTTTCGACCCAGAGCGACCCCATGTGACCATAGCAAGATCACATAGGATTTCATGCCGGCCACTCCACGGGGAGAAAGACAAGGCTGTCTATTCCCTGAGGGTCGCTATGATTCAGAATCCACTTGATGGCAGTGATTGGGTTTTTTGGTTTGGATCTTGACGAGAACAGAGCGCCAGGTCTCTCTCCTGCCTTCTGCATAGTCTCAAATCCCCAACAGATCAGTGAGAACACTTAACCGTTGTGGGACCAGGACTCCTTTTGCCTCCACTACGATCCTGCCATTTCATCTGGTCCCGAAATCCTAGAGTTTGGGGCCACTGCTTTCCCTGTCTTTGGAGTGTTCGGTGCGGGACTGGACCAGGGGTCCTGAGCCAGGAGCCAGGCATGGAGGGGACGACCGCTGTGCAGAGAGCATTAGACTACAGTGAGCCATCCTGGGTTCTAGTCCCGGCTCTGGCACTGGCCTGTGGTGCGCCACCCTTGGTCGGTCTCAGCGTTGCACATTTAAAAAGGACGCTGTGGCTTGGCACTTTCATCCCCTCCGAAAGGCCGAAGGTACTGGTGAAGGGTTCTGATTGGCTGGTGGTGACATCATAGATTATACTGGGCTGTGATTGGTGAGAAGGCTTGCGGCGGGCGGGAGAAAGGGGCAGAGGGCGGGGCGCGTGGGCGGGGCCTGGGCCTGGGCCCGGAGGATGCTGACCTGGTTAGCAGGGCCAGGCCTCCGGGCGTGTAGAATGAAAGTCTGTGCCCAGATCCTCCAGGGCGGCGGTTACATGTCAGCCTCGGCACATCCTGTAGCGACATGCTCGATGCTCGGTTCCCATCGTTCAGTAGCACGAGCCCCTGTGGTGCTTGGGTGGGGTGTGGGGTGGTGCTTATTGCAGCAGCGAGCGCCCCGAGCTCCAGCTCCACCGCAGATCCTGTGACCTGAAGCTGTTACATTTTTAATAAGCACTGTCCGGCATTCGACTGCCAGCAGTCGGTGGTTTTCAAGAAGAACTGTTTCCAGGAGTGGAAAGCCCAGTCTTTCTCGGAGCTGCTGGTGGTTTCGAACTGCCGACCATACAGATCACACCCAATGTGAAACCACTATGCCACCAGGGCTTGCGGGCACACACCACCGTGGCCTTTGTAATTTTCTACTTGGACAAAATGACGTGTATATTTCACAACACCCTGCTCACGCGGAATAATAAAGCTGTTACTGCTTCCTGCGGGCGGGGTGGGGTGGTGTGTGTCTCAAGATCAGAAGCCAGCTTGGAGGCAGATATGTTGCAGGCCCCACCCCATTTACCCAGCGCAGTGCATCCTTTGAGCTCGTTACTGCCGCTTCCAAGAGCATTGATTGAGGATCCCAAATCCTCACTGCCACGGAACTGATGCTGACTCATAAGCGACCCCGTGCGGCTTTCTGATACTGTAACTGCTCATGAGTGTAGAAATTACAGTCTTTTCCTGCGGAGCTTCCGGTGCTTCCAAATCCCCAACCACTTCTGTATTACCACGCAAGACGATATTCCAGACAGTTTCCACCTTTATTCCTTTCATCCTGGTGTTACCTGTGGTCCAGTTGTGAGGGTTTGGGTCTTCCTTACATGGACTTGTCATCCATAGAGAAGGCCGCAGTCCTTGTTCTTCATCAGCACGTGCTTCAAGTCCTCCTCACTTTCAGCCAGCGAGGTGGGGTCATCTGCATATCAGCCATCTTCTAATCCTAAGAGCCGTTATGTGGAGGACTAAGGTGCGCCTGACCCAAGCCATGATATTTTCAGTCTCCTCAAATGCGTGTGAAAATTGGACAAGGCATACGGAAGACCTGAGAAGAATAGATGCATTTGAATTCTGGTGCTAGAGAAGTCCCGTGGACTGTCCAAAGAACCGGCAGATCTGTCTGGGAAGAAGTGCAGCCAGCAGGCTTCTTACAGGCAAGGAGGGCGATTCTTCATCTCACATATGTTGGACATGATATCAGGAAGACGCCAGTCCCGGAGAAGGACATCCATCCTGCTTGGTAAAGGAGAGGGGCCACAAAAAGAGGAGGCCCCTCAACAAGATGGATCGTCACAGGGCTCAACAGTGGGCTGCAGCGTCAGAACAATTGTGCAGATGGTGCAGGACTGGGTGGCGTTTCACTCCGTTTCACAAAGGGTTGGTGACATAGTTTAAGTTTATTGTGCCAACCTGGCTGATAAACACATGTGGGGTTAATTGAAGGGCAGAGAGATAAATGGCTCGGTGAGCCTCGCCTTTCGAGTTCTCAGGTCTCTTGTTTTGCGATGGTCGGACCAGGGTGCAGCTGCCTTAGCCCGTTCCCTGCTTCAGCTGGCAAGGCTCACTTCCCGCAAGACATCCCTGAGGAGAAGCCACATGGACCTACCCCGATGCAGCCCTGGGTGCTGGAGCAGCTACATGGAGACCCCTGCCAGTGCTGAGATGCTTACACATTCACGGATTCGGCTTTCCTCCTGCAGTTGGCATCATTGCGTGTGTTTTGTGAGATGGAGGAGGACTTTGTGGATTGGTGTTGGACATATGGGTTAATGTTGGACTTGTGGGGTTGGGCAGCACTGGGTTTGGGATGTTTTCTTGATGTGCACTTACCCTTTATATAAAACTCTCTCTTATACATGAGTTTCTGTGGATTTGTTTCTCTAAAGTACCCAGACTAACACAGTCGGTATGAGTCGAAGCCCATCCCAGGGCACCTACCCGGGAACAACCCCATCCCCACCCCCTTTCCCCCAAGTTGCGGGCAACATCTTGTCCTTGACTGAAAGGAAAGAAAGTCTGTGCACTTGAACCTCAGTCTCCTCATCTGTGAAATGACGCAACACTGGCCCCCTCCCACCCTTTGGTGGCTGGGTGAGAATGGCGGATGTGAATCATGTTGGCTGTGGACCCCCAGGTGCCCACGTCCCACCCCCTACAGCTTGGGATAATCTTGTTCCCGAGGCGGCTCACACAATGGGATTCTCTCAAGCTCTCCGGGGAGCTAATGTACAGCCTGCTGGAGAATCCTCGGTCTAAGCAATGACTTCTGCTGATTTCCTCTCCCCTGAGCAACACACATGGACCCCTGGGAGAAAGCTTTCCCCTCCAAACTCCAAACTGGACTCACCGCCATTGAGCCGACTCTGACTCAGCTGCCCTATACGACAGAGGCACCTGCCCCTGTGTCTCTCCAAGACTGGACCTCCTTACTGAAATCCTCGTCTTTCTCCTCCGGAGCGGCTGGTGAGTTTGAACCACTGACCTTGTGGTGAGCAGTCCACCCACCACCACCACCTCCCACCAGGTTCCTTGATTTCAACTCAGTCAATGATGAATAAATACGTGTTTTAGGTTTTTGTATACAATGGAATACGAGAAGTGGCTCAGTGGCCACTGGAGGGCGCCCTTTACTAGCTGGCTCTGGCCTGAGAAGCAGAGCTTGGTGCTGGGACTTCTACAGCCAGGAGTTAGGAGCCTGGAGGCCCAGTGCAAGGGTGACCCCAGGACCCTTGACAATCCCCCCAAAGTCCCACCAGGACCAGCTGCTGCTGCTGCAGCAGCGCCCCCACAAGTCCCCTTCCAATGAGACAAGCACAAGTCACCATCTTCCTACTGTGTCTTGGCCAAGAAAATGGTCCTAGCCAGCTAGTAGGGCTACCACAAGCCCTAACTGGCCAACCAGGCCTGGAGGAAGTGCCCCGTTCCTGTAATAACGGGGTCCCGCTGAAGTGAGGCGATAGTCTGCTTCCTGCCCCCCTTAGGTTCGCACTCCAGAACATAGCAGACACACCTCCATCACTCTCACCTATAACTGCGAGGCCCAAGGTCAGGGACACCTGGGAGCTAAGGGGACATTTGAGGCGGGTCTTGAAGCCTGAATAGGAGCTCACTGAGTTGGGAAGGAAGGCAGGAGAGCAGCCCATGAAAAAAATCATAGAACAGTGGTTCTCAACCTTCCTAAGGCTGCGACCCTTTAACACAGGTCCTCATGTTGTGGGGACCCCCCCCAACCATAAAATTATTTTCATTGCTACTTCATCACTGTCATTTTGCTACTGTTCTGAATCATCATGTAAATATCTGAGATACAGGATGTGTTTTCATTGTTACAAATTGAGCATAATTAAACATAATTAGAGCATAGTGATTAATCACAAAGCAATGTGTAATTATATATTGTGAAATATTTATGTGTTTTCCGATGGTCTTAGGCAACCTCTGTGAAAGGGTCATTTGACCCACAAAGCGGCTCACAGGTTGAGAACCGCTGTCATAGAGGAATGACGTGGGGGGATGATAGTTCGGTTTGGCACTGTTATCCACGCTGACAGAGGGGGACACTGAAGTTCAAGGCCTGTCTGTCTTGCTGAAGGTCGTTCAGCTAGCAAGCAGCTGAGATGGGGATCGAACCTAAGACTTTTCATTCTGTCACCACCCACCAGCACCTCTGGCAGAGGGCAGTTTATGAGAGGTGAAGTCTTACCTGTTAGGGTAGTGATCTCTGTCAGAGTTGAGGGGAGGTCCAAGGAATGGGGGGTGCACCAGAGAGACGCTGCTTCCAACAGAGTCCGCGTTCTCCAGCCCTCAGGTAGAGAGCCATTTCGGGGGCAGGTGGAGCAGAGCTGGGCGGACAGGTAGAGTTCCAGGGGCAGAATGCTTCGACCTCCCCATCAGGGATCACCATAGCAGCCACAGCATCACAGAGGGCCCACCACAGGGTCCTTCCAGGCCTGGCTCTGCCAGACAGGAAGAAAGGGACTCATCTTGGCTTGAGACAAGGGGTCAGGGGCTCTGAGTTGGGCCACCAAGGCCTGGATGCGGCCACAGTCCACACGCAGGACACCACCAGCCCACATCCCTCTCTTGGGTCAGTCACAGAAGAAAACAAGCAGAAGCCAAAAGAGGAGACCTGGGACCAGAGGTGGCTCAGCTGGGCAGGGCTGGGCTGGGGATGGAGGCTGATAGTCCCGGGTCTGGAAGCAAGATTGCCTACCACACCTCTACCCTGGTGCCAGGCAACCTTGAGCTCCGCAGGATCAAAGATATGAGCGCATAGGAGCTGCAGAAAGACACCAGGCCTGGGAGAGAGGTGGGACACACGTGCCGAGCTTCACAAGGCCAATTCAACTAACTGCCAAACCCACAGGAGACTCAA
This sequence comes from Tenrec ecaudatus, assembly GCF_050624435.1. NCBI lineage: Eukaryota > Metazoa > Chordata > Mammalia > Afrosoricida > Tenrecidae > Tenrec > Tenrec ecaudatus. The sequence goes on from NC_134533.1 coordinate 12,143,786, forward strand.
GGCCAGAGGATTGATCAGAGCCATAGGGAAAACTCTGGGGCCCCTGAGTTGCCCATTGCCCCATGGACCCCACTTCACAGACACCAGCCAGGTGAGGCAAAGACCCCAGCCGTGGGCCCAGAAGCTCAGGACCGAGGCTCGTGAGCAGGTGAGGGGATGGAGAGGAATCAGCCATCTCCAGGGTGAACTGGAGAACTAGACTGGGCAGGACAGACCTGGTCAGCGACTCCCATACAGAAGACAGCCTAGAAAAATCAATGGGCTGTTCTACTTGGTCACATGGGGCCACCCTGTGTGGGTGGGAATGGATGTAGAATTCACTGCCATCAGTCGTTCTGACTCACAGCGCCCCTAGAGGACAGAGTGGGTTTCTGAGACGGTCAATCTTTACAGGAGCTGACGGCCTCATTCTCCCGAGGAGCGACTAGTGGGTTTCGACCACTACACTGTTGTTGTGAGATGCTACCCAGTCCGTTCCAACTCATAGCGACCCGTGTGTAACAAACCACATCCAGTCCTTCGCCATCCTCACAACTGTTGGGCCCCATGGTTGCAGCCGCTGCGTCAACCCATCTCATTGGAGGATTTGCTCTTTTCCCGGCACTTCCAGTTACCAAGCATGATGTCTCCTTGACCAGGGACTGGTCTCTCCTGGTAACATGTCCATAGTATGTGTGAGATGAAGTCTTGCCATCCTTGCCTCTAAGGAGCATGCTGGCTGCACTTCTTCCAAGACAAATGAGTTACATTAGTGTGCCAACCTGGCCCATAAACACATGTGGGATTAATTGAAGGGCGGAGAGATAAATGGCTTGGCGAGCCTCGCCTTTTTTGTCTCTTACTCTTTGATCATCGGAACAGTGTGCGGCTACCTTGCTTGTTCTGTGTCTTAAATTGCAAGCTACACTACCCGTGGGATGCCTAAGCCGTGGACTGTGTCGCTGTGATTTAAGGTTCCTTCAAGGCCTGCTTTGCCACAGCATTGGAACTTACATCTCTTGAGCTGGGGACTGTCGGACCTTGTCATCTGGCTGACCTGCCTTGCTGTTTGCTGCCTGTGCCCGGACAGCCTGAATTGCTCTACAGAGGACTACCTGGCGGCCCCCAAGACTTGAAGGACTGCCAGTGTCTCCCAACTGTCTCACGGGAGTGAGTTGCACTGAGCCATTTGTACTGCTTTATAATTTAACTGTTTATTTCTTGTGCTATATAACTATCTGTATATATATAAAACTATCTATCTATCTATCTATCTATCTATATATATATATATATAGTTATTAGCAATCTGGTTTTGTCTCTCTAGAGAACCCTGTCTAACACAATGGGTTTGTTTGTTCTTTTGGAAGTCCCAGGCACTTTTAAGATTCTTCACCAACAACCATAATTCACACACATCTATTCATACATAGTCTGTCTTCCTTATTCAATGTCCAACTTTCACGTACATATGAGGCAACTGAAAATACCATGGCTTGGGTCTGGTGCGCCTTAATCCTCAACATGACCTCCTTGTTTCTCAACACTTTAAAGAGGTTTTGTGCAGCAGAGTGATCCTTTGATCTCGTGGCTGTTGCTCCCAGGAGCATTGATGGTGTACCCAAACAAGACAAAATCCTGGACAACTTCAATCTTTTCTATGTTAATCATGATCCAGTTGTGAGGATTTTGGTCTTCCTTACATTGACTTGTCACCCATACGGCCGGCTGCAGTCCTTGCTCTGCATCAGCAAGTGCTTCAGGTCCTCCTCATGTTCAGCAAGGAAGGATGTGTCTTCTTCCCATTGCAGGTTATTAATAAGCTTTCCTCCGATCCCGATGCAGCATTCTTCTCATGGAACCCACCTTCTCTGCTGAGTGGCCCAGCATAGAGATTAAACACATATGGTGAGAGGATACAACCGTGACACACATACACATTTCCTGATTTTAAACCCTTGTTCTGTTCTCACAACTGCCTCTTGAACCGTGCACAAGTTCCTTGCGAGCACAATGAAGCCAGTGTTCTGGAATTTCCATTCTTCTCTGTGTTATGAGAAGATTTGTTATGATCTGCACAGTTGAATACCTTTTCAGTCAATAAAATGGAAGTAAACATGTTTATGGTATCCTCTGCTTTCAGCCACAATCCATCTGCCATCAGCAGTGGCATATCCCTGCTCCACATTCTCTTCTGAACCCACCCCAAACCTCTGGCAGCCCCCTGTCGATGTACGGCTACAACTGCTATGGGATGATCTTCAGCAAAATGGTCCTTGCATGTCATATCAGTGATAGTTTTATACTTTGAGCATTCTGTTGGGTCACCTTTTGTGTTAGGCCAGGTTGACTAGAGAAACAAATCCTTGTGACAGTCCTATATGTGTCAGAAAGAGCTTCATACTAAGAAGTTTTATACATCCGGAAAACATCCAGGTCCAGTCCAACTCAAGACCATCAGTCTGATACTGGTCCATAAGTCCCTCTTCAGACTCACGCAGTCACAAGCAATGATGCAGGGTGCAGGAAGATCACAGGGTGTAAAGGCTTGTGGATCCAATGGCGGTGCATGTATCTCCAGACCTCTGGCTGCCTTCAGGGTCAGCCAGCAGGCAGGTGAAGGCAGAGCAGGGTAGGGGAGGCGGGGAGCGGGGAGGTTCCCAGGACCCTCTGTATGAGAAAGCCACACCCACAAGGAGGTACCATCAGCCTGTGGCCTGATAGGCTAGACTCCACTTCAACTCTTTCGCGCCTTCAAGTTGACGTGAAGTTATGTAACTACCACATCTTTCTTTGAAATGGCACATATACGGATCTCTTTTAGTCAGTTGGCCAAGTAGCTGTCTTCCAAATTTCCTGGCACAGATGAGTGAGTGATTCCAGTGCTTTACCAGCTTGTTGAAACATTTCAATTCCTGGAGCCTTACTTTTGGCTAATGCTTTTCAGTGAAGTTTGGACTTCTTTCTTCATTACCATTGGTTCTTGCTCATCTGCTACCTCGTGAAATGGTAGAACATTGACGAGTTCTTGTTGGCACAGTAACTGGATTCTTTCCATCTTCTTAGGATGCTTCCCGCATCATTCAGTATTTGCATCTTTCAATATTGCAACTCAAGGCTTGCATTTCTCTTCTGTTCTCTTGGTTTAATAGATACTGAGCCTATTTTCCCTTTTTCTTTTTGTTTGCACATTTCATTATATTTTACTGTCTTCTCCAGCTGCCCTTTGAAATGCTCTTTTCAGCTCTTTGATCTCAGTTCTCCCGTTAGCCTTAGTTACTTTATGCTGAAGAGCAAGTTTCAGAGTCTCTCCGACAGCCACTTTGCTCTTTTCCTCCTTTTAAAATGACCTTTGCTTTCTTCTTGAAGGATGTTCTTGATGTCTTCCCACAGCTCATTATGTCTTCTGTCATTAGTGTTTAACGCAGCAAATCTGTTCTTGAGATGGTCTCGAAATTCTCCTGGGACAGACTTAAGGTTATATTTTATGTTTCTTTAGCTTAAACCTAAATTTACAGGTGGCCTGTTTCAGAGTCTGGTTTTAGCTGCTGACATTGAGCTGCTCCGTTGTCTCTTTCCACAGATGTAGTCAATTTGATGTCTGTGTGCCCCATCTGGAGAAGCCCATCGGGAGAAGCCCATCAGGAGAAGTCAGTCCATCTGGAGAAGTCAGTCCACTTGGAGAAGTCAGTCCACCTGGAGAAGTCAGTCCATCTGGAGAAGTCAGTCCATCTGGAGAAGCCCATCTGGAGAAGTCAGTCCATCTGGAGAAGTCAGTCCATCTGGAGAAGTCAGTCCATCTGGAGAAGCCCATCTGGAGAAGTCAGTCCATCTGGAGAAGTCTATCTGGAGAAGGCCTTGTGTTGTTGAAAAGAAGTATTTTCTATGAACATGTCATTGGTCTTGTAAATTTCTATCATGCAAGCTCCAGCTTTGTTTCTACGAGCAAGTCCATGTTTTCCAACTACTGGTCCTTCCTTTGTTTCCAACTTTTGCATTCCAATCACCAAGGATTATCAATATATTTTGATTGCATGGGTGATCAATTTCTGACCGAAGACGTTTAATAGAATGCTTCAGTCTCTGCATCACTAACTTTAAGTGGTTGCTGCATACATTTGAATAATAGTTGTGTTGATTGGATCTCCTTGAAAGTGACTTGATCTAATCCTATCACAGCCAGCACTGTACTTCAAGATAGATTTTAAAATGTCCTTTTTGATAATGAATGCAACGCCATTCCTCGAGGGTGTCATTCCAAGCACGGTAAACATCATGTGTCTCGTTCAGAATGGCCAATACCAGTCCATTTCAGCTCCCTAGCGCTTAGGATATCAATCTTGATGTGTTCCATTTCATTTTTGATGACTACTAATTTTCCTAGATTCATACTTGTATATTCCAAGTTCTGATTTTCAGGGCATTTTTGCAGCTGTCTCTTCTCATTGTGAGTCATGCCCCATCAGCAGATGAAGGTCCAGCAGGCTTTACACTCACCGGCTTCTCTCTGCTCATGCCATGGTGGTGGACTGGGCTTTGGGAAGGCAGCTCTTCCTCAGTCATATTTCGAGTGCTTTCTGACCTTAAAGGGGCTGGTCCTCTACCTTGGACAAAGCTCAGCTTCTAGTCATCAGTACCCGACAATGCTTCGATGCTACCCATACGATTCTCAGAACCGGATTCCTGACAGCCTATTCCTTCTTCATTTGGAAGCTCCACGGAAGCCTGTTCACCTTGGGTGGAAAATTAATGACATGGCTTGCAGCATGTCAGCAACACATGAGCCAGCACAGTGGGACAAACTGACAGGTCACTGGTACACCTGTGGAACTAGCAGCTCTTCCAGCGACTCAAAGGCACCCATAGCGGCAACATCACGTCCTATACAGTCTCCTGGTGGGGGGGCGGGGGCGGGGCAGCCCCAAAGCCTTTTGTCTGTTGACACCTCAGCTTATGTGAATTGCTGGCTCAATCCACCTCTCCTGCTGTGGACTCTTCTAGAGGCCAACTTCTGGAAGTTGGTCTGGGGTCCAACTTCCTGGGCCTCATTGGGCAGCGTGTCAGAAAAAGGGGAGGTCCTCAGCTCCCACCCAGAGCAACTGAATTAGAACCCGCAGTTTAACGAGAGGATGTGGCCACCACACCAGCAGACTCTTGGGGTGCCCTTTGATGAGCCACTGCTTTTAAACAAGGCGCCCTGGGGGTGTCGTGATGACATGCTCGGCTGCTACTCACAAGGTCAGCAGTTGGAAACCACCAGCCACTCCTGGGGAGGAAGATGGGGCTTTCTACTCCCGCCCAGAGTTACAGTCTCGGAAACCCACAGAGGCCATCCTACCTTGTCCTTTGGGGTCTCTGTGAGACAGAACTGGCTGGATGACAGTGAGTGAGAAGCTTTTTAACAAGGACAAGAGAGAGGGGCGTCTATTATTGCCTGCACTTGCGAAGTGATCATCGCTTACTCTCATGTCACCCCCCTGGTCCTGCGTCACCTTCTGGTTTATTAGTATAGTTGCATCCCTTGGCTGGAACCCTGGGGGTTTGTGGGCCACACAGGGTCAGCCGTTCAAAAGGATCACCTGTTCTGCAGGAGGAAGAGGAAGCATTCCAGTCTGTAAAGATGTTGTCCTGGAAACTGACAGGGGCAGTTCTACCCTGTCCTCTGGGGTCATTGTGGGTCAGAATCGACTCCGTGGCAGTGAGTTGAGTCTCCTGGGGCAGCTGTGGTGTCCGCCTACTTCCCAGAGGGCTGTCCTGGTTTCTCGGACCCTGCCCTTCACCACTGGGATGTCTTCCAGTGATTGATCTTCCCCGATTTCCCGGTGGTGCCTCCCAAGACTGCGAGTGGCAAGCGAGGCGTGCACAGCACTTGTACAACGCAGATCCGCCGAAGAACCACGTCACCAAAGGTCTCCGTTTCCGTGTGTGCTCCGGTCACACAGCATCCCATCCGCCCCGCTGGCCTTCTGTTTGTTTTGTGGTGTTTGCAACAAGCTTGTGAGTCAGAGAAGCACTTAAGTCCGTTTCCGTTTATGCCCCCTCCTCTTATAACCGGCCAGGCGAACGTCTGCATCTGATGGGCAAGGAATCTGGATTGTTTTTTTGGTTTGTTTTTTAAGGCTGTGGCTCTTCTTATTTTTTTTAATTCAACTTGATTCATAATTCTTATTTCTGGAATAGAACACAAAGAAAAATGTAATTTGTAGTGGCTCAGCCCATGTCATCAAAACAGACACACACACACACACACACACACACACACACAAAAACACCTATGTAGTTTTTTTCTTCTTTATTTTCCTCTCCCCTCTCACCTTCCTTCTTCATCTCCCTGATCCTTCCCTCCTCTCCTTGCCCCCCGGCCCCAGCCTGGTTGTAATCTGGTGTGAAAACCACTTTCTTTTCCTTCATCATCATGTCATGAAATATTTGTCTGGATGAGATTGACCAATTCTGTCCCTCTCATGAGGTGTCGGGCGGATGCCCTCTTGTTTTTCAAGGCTGTGTGTAGCATTCCCTTGAGCAGTCTTGGTGGCGTAGTGCGTAGGTGTGTGGCTGCGGACAGCGAGGTCAGCAGCTTGAAACCACCAGGCACTCCCAGGGAGAAAGGCAAGGTTTTCTACTCCCATAAAGAGCTACGGCCTCAGAAACACACGTAGGGCAATTCCCCCCGTCGTACAGGCTCTCTCTGAGCCAGAGTGGGCTGGATGGCAGTGCGTGAGACCATGCCACTGGGCGTGTGGACCATGCCATTCCTCCTCAGCGGGCGGGGTACAGGCGGGGTTTGTGATTGTTTCTAGTGTTTGTCTGTGATGGGAGTTGCTGCGATGAACATAGGCATGCATACGCTTGTGTGTATGTGTGTGTGTGTGTGTGTGTGTGTGTGCTCTTGATTTCTTTAGGGCTGTGTTAGTCTGGGTAGACTAGAGAAACAAATTCGTAAACACGCGTATGTGTATAAGAGAGAGTTTTATATAAAGGGTAATTATACATTAAGAAAGCATCCCAACCCAGTCCAGTCCAAGCCCATAAGCCCCATATTAGCCCATATGTCTGATACCAATCTATAAAGTCCTCCTCTTCAGACTCACGAAACACATGTAATGACACTGAATGCAGGACAATCACAGGCCACTGGGTAGAAAGTCTTTGGATCCAGTGGCGGTGTAAACATCTCAGTGCTGGCAGGGCCCCCCACGTGGCTTTTCCAGCTCCCGGGGCTGCATCAGGTTTTGTCCATGTGGCTTCTCCTCAGGGATGTCTCGCAGGGAGTCGTCAGAGACAGCATCTCCCTCCTCCAAGGAGGAAATACAGGAGTTCCCAGAATCCTCAGGGGAAAGCCGTGTCCATACAGAGGCTTTATTAGCTATGATCCGATTGACAGGCTAGACTCCACCCCTTCACTCTGAATCCTCTCAAGGCCCAAATTGACCCCAGATGATGAAACTGGGCATATAGACCCCAAGGGGAGAGATTGTTGCCGGGACATCAGATGTTTGTATTTGTTTAAGGACGTGCTATGTTGTTTTCATCCGAACCATCTTAAAATGTACAATTCAGCACTGAAGTACAGTGACAGTCTTGTGCAATCATTACCACCGCTTCATTCCGGAACATTCTCATAGCCCCATAAAGCAATCTTGCCCTCGTTCAGCACACTCCCAGCACCCTTTGCTCCCCAGCCCAGTATTGCTGGTCTATCTTCCACCTCGGGGGATGTTCCCACTTGGGACATTTCACAGGAATGACACCGCATGTCTAGCTTCTTGCGATTGGCATCATGGTTCCAAGGTTCACCCATGTTGTGGCATGTCTTTATTCCTTTGGGGGTGGGGGTGGGGCTGAAAAACACCCCACTGTTTGGCTGCTGCTGCTGTTAGGGGCCATTGAGTCAGTGCCTACTCAGAGAGGCCCCATGCCCCATCTACCACCGAACCAAACCCTGCGCCCGGTCCTGCACCCCACTTACCATGGTTGGCATGTGTGAGCCCCTTTGGGCAGCCACTGTCTCAAGACCCCATGGAAGGCCTTCCTTTCTTCCACAGACCCTCCACGTTACCAAGCCGAATGCGCTTTCTTCAGCGACAAGGACCTTTCTGACACGATGTCCTAAGTCAGTGAGAAGTCTTGTCACCCTTGCTTCCAAGGCGCATTCAGGCTTCATCCAAGACGCATTTGTCCGGTCTTCTGTCAGACCATCGTACACTCAATATTATTCTCCCATGCCACCGTGCAAGTATGCCCATCCTCCACTCATCCGTGTGCATTATCCAGCTTTATTGAAGCATCAGAGGCGTTTGGAAAGACCCCGACTTGGGTCAGGTACCTCTTAATCTTCAAAGAAAACCGGTAGCAGCCTGGGAGGAAGGCTTGAGGAAGGGCTTGTTAGCCAGCTGTGGCATGCCGATGATCCAACCTTGCTTCTTCGGAAAGTGAGGGGTAACCTAATACTGGATCTTGTGTTCTGTGAACATATAGAGGACACATTTTCCAACCCAATGAGTCCCACAGGTTTAATTCCATGATTCCCATGACATCGGTTTTGTGACAGTCAACAGAGGTCGGCTACCGGATATCCTGTGACCATGAACAGACCCTCCATCCCTCCTCCACTGTAACCACTCACCTTTCCCCTCATTCCCGGCCTAGGTAATTGCTGATAAACTTTAACCCCGAGGCATCTTCTATCCGGAGCGTTTCATTTAAGGAAGACCAGGCAAGCTGTGTCATTTTGTAATGGACTTGCTTCACTTACCCCAATGCTTGCCCAGCCCGTCTCGGTCGCTTATGCGTTTCTAGGGATGCGGCTTCTCCATCTGCGCCGGCTAGTGTTTCGGCACGCAATTGCTACTCCCTGTCACGCTTTCTTTTCTGCACCCTCGGGAGTAAGGTCCCCATGTTCTTCCCTGGTTGCATCCACTTTGGTCTTTGTGGTTCCTTGTTGGGCCACTGATGAGCGAGAGAGAGGAGGGAAATGGTGGATAGGTACACATAGAGTGGCTAGACAGATTGCTGGTGTTGAATCCATCTCCACTCGTGGCAACCCGATGTGGGCAGAGAAGAACAACAGCTGAATCGGGTTTTCAAAGCAGTGCCCTTTCAGGAGCCCACCGCCGGCCCTGACTCTTGGGGCACCTCTGGGTAGACGGAAAACCCCAACTTTCCAGTTAATCATCAGTTAGCTCTATTGTTTGCACCACCCAGGGGCCCCCGTGCTGCAGAGTAGAACAGCGATTGGCGCAGTGTGTTCTCTGTTGGGCTGCTAATCGCAAGGTCAGCAGTTCAAAACCACCAGCGGCCCCAAGGGAGAAAGATGAGCTTTCTACTCCCAGAAAGAGTGACAGTCTTGGAAGCCCACAGGGACCAGTTCTGTTCTGTCCTATGGGGTCACTGTGAATCAGAATCGACTCGGTGCCGGTGGGTTTGCAGGGTTTTTAAAAATCTTTACGGAAGCCGTCCCCACGCACAGTCATCCGACGGACCACGAGCAAAACATCCCCCCAATCCTGTAGCATCCTCACAAGTGTGCCTCTGTTTGAGCCCATCAGTGTAGCTCCGGTGCCCCTCCCTCCTTGGTGAGGGCCTCCGCTCCTTAACCAGTGCGATGTCCTTCTCCAGGAACTGGTCTCTCCTGACATGTCCAAAGTCCATGAGATGGTGCAGGACCTTGTCTCTAAGGCCCATTCTTCCACTTGTCTGTCGGTTGGTCGTACTGTGGTGGCTTGTGCCTTGCCGTGATGCTGGAAAGCATGTGGCTGGTATTTCAAATGCCAGTAGGTCACACACAGAGAACAGGTCTCAGGGGGCAGCTTTTCAACCTGTGCATCTGTTCACATCACACTTCCAAGGAAAGCCACAGTGACCCTCTCCTTTGTCATGATCTACAACTTGAACTCCTTACCTAGTGTCTTCGTTGCCTGAAGCTGCTGTCCTGTCAGTTCCACAAGTGGAAGACTGCGGTGAGCAAATTTGTTCTCTGCAGTTTAGGAGGCTAGGGTACCGACTTTAGCGCTCTCTCTCTGTGTGTCAGCTCCATTTAGGAAGAAGGCGATTGCCTCTTTTTCCACGTCTTGTCGTCAGTCTGGGTCTAAGAGGTTCCCAGCACAGGGACTCTGGGTCCAAAGGGCATGCTCCACTCCTGGCTCTTCTTCCTTGGTGCTAATGGGTCCCTCTGATCCCTGCCCTGGGTTTCATACCCCCTCCGTCTCAAAAGAGATTGAATCAAGATACACCCTAAACCTGTAGGTGGTATCATGCCTTCTGAACATCGCAGAAGTTGGGATCCGCATCGCATAGGATAATTACATCAGATCACAAAATGGTGGAGACACACACAGTCCTGAGAAGCATGGCTATTCTCAGAGGACACAATTCAATCCATGACCGCCAGCACAGGCGCTCCCTGAGGCTCGGTGCATGACTCCATTGCCAGCCCCTTCCCGTTCAGTAGTCCCCCTCCCTATTCCCAGGGAAGTTTCCAGAAAAGTCTGGGCTAGATGTCCTCCGGTTGTTTCCCGAGGATCCTACACTTCCGGATCCTTTTATCAGTCACACTGCATTGCCCTTAGGAGTCTGGATCCCCACCCCCAACTAAATAGGTCAGAAGTCCAGAAACCTTAATCATGTTCACTACTATGTCGGCAGTACTGGCACATAGTAGGTGCTCATTAAACACCTGCTGGCCGGCTGACTGACTGCACACCTCTACTAGGCTCCTGGTGGTCTTCTCGTTGCTTCTGTGTGCTCTGTGTAGGTTAAGGATGTGAACTTTTTGTCATGGACTGGGCATGTTCCCCATAAATTGTCTTTTAATTTTTTCTGGGGGGGGAGGAGGGAGAGAAGTCTTCGATTTTAATGTAGACAAATCAATTACTCTCATCAAACACTTCTAAAGTTAGAAAGTTGTGTCCTCTCTGGATATTTGACACCAAGTTCCCTTTGTCTTTTCCACCCCCATGGCGCTGTCCATATCTACCCTGCAAAGCAAGTTCTGACCATGTAGCTCCAGTTCTGTCTCTCTGTCTCTCTCTCTCTCTCTCTCTCTGTCTCTCTCTCACTCACTCACCCACACACACACAACTTTAACAGCCTCCCGGGAATCTCCAGAGTACACCCCACATTCTTCCACTGGGTGTCCAATGCTTCCCACGTCTCCGACCTAAGCCTGCCTTTCTAGCATCTTCTTTCCTGGGGGGTGGGAAGGATTTGGCTCTCCGAGTCTGTTCCTTGTTCTTTTCCCTCTCCAAACCTTCGTCCCTGGGAGGAGGGGGTGTCCCTGGGCATCCAGTGCCCACCCTCTATTTCTGTCACTGTAACCCAGCCCCGATTCAACTCTGATTTTTCCAAGAAGGCCTCACCGTAGACGTATCCCCAGAGGGGGCATGAAAGAAGGGTCGGAACTCCGAGCTTTGGAGCCAGAGGCACACGGGTGAGAACCTTTGTTCTTCCACGTGTTCACTGTTGGCCGCATCCTGTCACCTTCCCAGCCTTGGTCCCCTCGTCTCTGAAATGGGCACAGACATCCATCAGGGAGCCGCTGGGTGGTTGCCTGGGTGAGCTCCATCAGACATTCTGTGTAAAAGGCCCTTATCCAGGCCCCGCCCCATTCTGCATTCCAGTTTGGGAACCCAGTCACCTGCCCATCGAGCTGTCCAAGTGTCACCAGTCATATCTATCCTTGAAGACTTTTATTTGGTTTTCAAATTCCATCAGGAGAGGAGAAAGGGAGAACAGGTTCCACTTTAAGGAAACCAGCCTTGTCCCCCCAGGCACCTTGGTGGGCCCCACCTGATCCGGTTCAAAGGAATCCCCTCCCCCCCACCCCCCGGTGTTTCTTTGAACTCCTGTGAGTCCAAGGCTCAGAGAGTCTGAGTTAAGTCTCCAGAGTGTGGTCTACCATTCACCCCTGCCCTGCCTATCACCACATGATGCACGTCAAGGGCAGCTGAGATAATCCACTGAAGGTCCATGGCGAACCTGGTGGTTGGTGGTTCGAACCCAGCCATCAGCTCTATAGGAGAAAGACCTGCCGTCTACTCCTGTAAAGATTCTGCCTCACACCGCCTGCCCCTCCCCCCCAAAAAATCCAAACTCACTACCATTTAGTCAATTCTGACTCACGGCCACCCTATAGGGCAGAGTAGACCTACCCATGTCTCTACAATCGTGTTAACTCTCCAGGAGTAGAAAGCCTCATCTTTCTCTCTTGGAACTACTGATGGTTTTGAACTGCTGACGAGGTTAGCAGCCCAGTGCATAACCCACTACGCCACCAGGACCCAATGGGACTGTTCCATAGGGTTACTATGGTGGGATTGAACTCAACGGCATCTAACAACAACACACTGAAGTTCAACCAATCTCCCGCAGAGTTGACTCTAGAGTTTGTCTAGTGGGCACCCTGGAGGCAGCGTGGTCACCTACTGGGCTGCGGACTGCAAGGCCCGCAGTTCAAAACCACCAGCTGCTGCTCAGGAGAAAGAGGAGCTTTGACACCCATCAAGAATTCCAGGCTCAGACCAGATCCAAGATGGCGCCACCTTCCATAACCTCAAGGTGGATGAAGCTGGTTGATTGACTTGGATTCAGGAACTTAGGGGGCCTTCAGAAGTGAAACCAACGTTGTCACAGCGTACCTCTCCAAGCCACCAAGCATCACCTTTACAACAAAGATCTGTCGCCCCAACCTTGAGGAGAAGGGGCAGGTCTGCCTGCCTGTAACTCGTGCTGAAAACTGGAAGCCAGCCACCAGAATGGACCAAGCCAGGGACCCCCCCAGCCCAAACGCCCACTCTGGGCCAACCAAGCCCAAGAATACTCCAAGGACCATAAAGAATTCTTCAAGGGCACAAAAGGGTTGACAAAGAAATGTGGGGGAAAGCAACCCTGTGGACTAAAATCTGCCGAGACGGATTCCAGCACCGGTGAGCAGACACCCCAGCAGGGCACTCAGACCTCCTCCCCTCAAAGCAGGACTGTAGAGAACTGACCATGTGTCACTGCCTGGCGCCCGCGTATAGCCGTCACTGACTCTCTACAGCCCTCTTAATCACACGTGGTCTAGATGACCTGGAAAGAAAGGGTGAAAATATACCATGCCCTCTGGCTGCTTTTTGTTTTAAGTCACTGTTTCCATCCACCTCAAAAGAATGGTGTCTCTTTTGGGGGGTCCAAATTCACCCAAAAGTTCCAAATGACAGTCAGGGGCCTCTAAGATTTTATTTGTGTTTGTTTTTTATTCCCCAAGAGGGAGAAGAAAAAGAAAAGTGAGTTGTCCTACCCCATCCCTGCCCCCGTCCATCCCCCAACCCCGCACTCTTGGCTTCAGTTTAGGTTCTGCTTCTGGTCATGGCCCAGGCCGCCGCCTCCGGTGCAGCTGGCACTTGCCTGGCCTTTCCTCTGTGGGGCACTGCCCAGCGGGGGAGTCTGGTTTTAGTCCTTTCAGTTCCATTATATACCATCCTTAAAGATGCACACACACACACACACACACACACACACACACACACACACACCTTGTTTTTAAAAAAACAGAGGGAAGTCCAACTTCCATGTTTTTTAAAAAAAGACCCATGAGGCCAGGATGTTGGTTCTGTGGCCGACCCCTCCACTACCTGGGTGGTGACTGACACCTCCGGCTGGGGAAACCCGCAGCAGCAGGTCTGTGGGCCTGAGGAAGACCCCCCCCCCCAACTCCAAGCCTCACCAGAAAATGAGCTCGCCCCAGGGCGGCCCTGCTCTCTGCAGCCTGGCAGTCCAAGCTGAAGCTGCAAGGTCCACGTGAAACCCCAAGCGCACCTGCCACCAAGCTCTGTCCAAACAGGCACAGAGCACTCCCCCCAGTGCCCTCTCTGTCCTACCTGACTCAGCTCCGTCCTTAGCCGACTCACACATGGTGGGTCTCCGCTTTAGCTGGCACTGCCCTGGAGTTGGTGCCACACCTGCCGACTCTCCAGGAGCTGGCTGGCCCAGGAACACGGTGGCTTTCCTGCTCCTTTGGGACCCACAGCCTTTGCCAAACTCCACCTCCCACGGACAGCTTCCTCCGTGAGACCCTCTTGATGTGTTTTACATAGTTTTGACTCCCTCCCCCTTTATTTTTTGTAGAAATAAAAATTGACCATAGAATTTAAAAAAATAAAAGAATTCCAGTCTCAGAAACTCCTAGGGGCAGTTCTACCCTGTCCTATAGGGTCGCTATGAGACAAAATTGGCTTGATGGCTGTGAGTTGCGAGAGCCCTGGTGCTGTAGTGGGTCATTCCTTGAACTGCTAACCAAAAGACTAGAGGTTCAAATCCACCAGGCACTCTGCGGGAGAAAGATGAGGCCGTCTCTTCCTGTAAGAAGTTACAGCCTCAGAAACCCACTGAGCATCTCTCCCCTGCCCTCCAGGGGCACTCTGAGTCAGAATTGATTCGATGGCAGTGAATTTGGCATTTTGTTTCTCAAAGAACTTTGTGTCTTCCTTACCAGAGGAAGGGGGATTTTTTTCTGGGGGATTCTGGAAGCCTGGGCCGTGGAAGTCTGGGGGCTCCTGACTCTCCAGCCTCCCCTCCTTTGTCCTAGAGTGGTCTATTGGCCCTTTCTCCGAGGCTGGCTGGCTGGCTGGCTGGGAGCTCCGGGGGTGCATACTTTCATTGTGAACTTTGAGTCTGAACTGAAGGAGGTTGTTTTGCCTGAGTTGTTTGGAGAAGAGCAAGGATGATGGTCCTCTCCTCGGCTAGGGTGGGGTGAGGGGGTGGAGAAGGTGGTGCCCCTGGGGCTGGAGGTGAGGGTGGGCCCTTCCTGGACAGGGAGAAAATCAAGTTTAGCATCCGGAATCCTGAGCCCAGGCAGATCCCAGTTGCTCTCCCTGTTATTGAAGGAGTGGTGGTAAGCAGATAATCTTGTAGGGTCTGACCCATTCAGAGCGGTCTCCTGGGTCCAGCCCCTCCCTGGCCCAGAGGATCACAGGGGCCTGATCTCACTGGGCTGGGCTGCCCACACACACTTCTCCCTGAAGTCAACATCCGCTCTGTGTCTCCTCCCTACTCGAAATCGGAGAGTCCGGGATCCAGGGGAAACTCTCCCAGCAGAACATTCCATCCAGCTCTCTCAACACACTGCACAGCTGGCTGGGGGGCGGGGCAGCCAGAACCCAGCTTTGGGGAGCCCCGGAGGCTATTGTTTCCTGGAAAGTGGGGTAGTCCGGGCTGCCAAAAGGGAGGGGACACCCCAAAAGAGACTCATACACGTCTGCCAGGTGTGCACAGCAGCCTGGAGGTGACTGGCGGCCTGTGAGTCTTCCCCCTCGTGACTTGCCTCAGCTGCTTGGGGGCGGGGGAGGGGTAAGAATGATCCCTGGACAACCAGCCTAAGAGGTAACTGGGGTAGCAGCTCTGACTGGCGGGCAGCCCCAGACCTGGCCACTTTTCACCTCTAACTCACTATTGGCAGGTCCCCCAGCCTCAGTTTCTTCATCTGCAGCAGGACGGGGTCCGGTCTCTGCTGGCTGTGAAGAAGTCACAGCCCAGGGCAATGGCCTTCATGGCTCCCCATCCAGCTCTCTGGGTCTGTAAGTCCAGGAAACACGTAGCGCCTCTGTCTAGTCCCCCAGAGGAGCTGACTCCCATTGTCCTCAGAAGGCCTGCCTGGGACTTGACTCTGCTACAATGCCACTGGTCAGGTTGGGCCCCTACCCCTCCCCTCCTGTCCCTCCTGTGAAGAGGAGCAGCACCCCCCGCCCCACGCGCGCACACACCCTTTATACATCCTGTTTTCCATTCATTGCTTCCAGATGGAGCCCGAGGCTGCCTGCAGAGGAAGGTGGGGGGCGAGGGAGAGGACACGAAAGTTTAGTTTGGGGTTCAGCAAGGAGCAAAAACAGGAAGGGGATGGGAGCAGGCCTTGGAAAATCCATTGCCAGGAAAGGCAGGCCAACATCTGCTAGGCATTAGCGGGAGAGCACTTGGAAGCGGGGAGGGCCATCCTGCTGCCCGCAGGCGGGGGCACAGCCAGGGCAATGAGCCGGGAGCAGTTTGGAAAACTCCCCTCCCAGTTCCAGCACCCAGAGGCAGTGTCTAAATGACACCCCAGATTCAAGCTCCTGTGGGGGTAATCTCTAAATGACCCTCCAATTCTTGCTCCCACGGGCAGTCTCTCAGTCACACACACATCCCCAATTTCAAGATGAACCGACCTAGCGAGGGGCCACCCCCCGTCCGAACAAACACCTTCCCCTCCCGCCTTGCAACCTCACTTATGTGCCTCTCCTATTCGTGGCCCCTGAGAGGGTCATTCACGGTTCCTCTGGTGCCCCCTTGGACTGGCACCGCGGGACAAGTGTCCTCTCGGTCTCCTCACCCCTCCCTTACCCCCAAGACCCCATGTCTACCCCACTGGAGGCAGGAAGTGGGGCGGAGTGGGTTAAAACAGCACCTGCTCAGTGGTCCCTCCATTGCCAGGAAAGAGGTGGGAAGGCTGGGGGCGGGGAAGAGATACAGCATTCAGCGCACAAGGTGGCTGGCATCGCAAATGGCCTCTTCTTTGCTGGTCAGCATTTAGGAGGGCAGAGCTGGTCTAATTTTATAGAGGAGGGAGTGATATGTTGAGCGAATGGCCCAAGCCCACCCAGTCAGCGAGTGAGGGGGCCGTGGTGGGCCAGGCAGCTTTTCCCAAGGCAGTGGCAACCTGAGGTGGAGCCACACATTACTGTGTAAGCCTGGTTGGAGCCGGGCCTGGGGTACACAGAGAGGCTCCCATGTAGCCTGGGGTGTCTCCTCTTCATTGACCCAGAGCCTGGGCAGGAGGCCCCAGCCGCCTGCTGAGTGAGTGAGTGAGTGAGCAAGGGGAGTTAATAATTATGGGGTTTCAGAGATAGAGGCCCCATCTGGGAGGTGCCTCCCTCCCGGCCACCCACTGCTCCTCAGAGATAGCAAAGGTTAGTAGGAGACTCGGCTTGGGCGTGCTGAGAAGGCTCCGTCCCTTGTCTACTTGGCTGTCTCTAGAGGGAGACCCTTGGCCTGGCTAAGGACATGGACAGCCCACAGAAGCCTGCCAGATGTCCTGCCCGGGGGGCGTGCCCCGTGTTCCTGGCCATGAGCTCAGGGACGGTCCGTTACGCCCCATCAGGCCTGAGTCCTGACCTTGAGGGGAGCTTGGGAGAGGAGGCCTGGGACACAGATAGGTGAGCCGGGACCTGGGACGGGATGGGAGGGATCTGGTCCTTCTGCAGGGGCTCCTTTCAAGGAGGTGTTGAGAGCCGGTTGGGTGGACAGGTGAGAAAAGCCCGGGGCTATGAAAAATGTCAGCGCTGTGTACTAGGCGTTGGGCTGCCGGCTGCAAGATCAAACTCACCAGCTGCGTTGCTGGAGAAAGATGAGGCTGGCTGCTCCCATTAAGATGTACAGCCTCCGAAACACACTGTCGGGTCGCTATGGGTAGGAATGAACTTGATGGTTGTGAGGTTGGTGGGTTGGATGGACAAGGTCGGCACCGGGAGGCTTTGAGTGTTTGTCTGTCTAGCTCGGTTGCTGTACACAGATAGAGCCTGAGGCTCGGAGAGGGTCAGGCACTTGCCCTGGGTCACACAGTGAGTAGAGAGAAGTCCAGAATCAAGACTTAGCTCATCTAGACTGGCTGTCTTCTTCTTCTTTTCTTTAAAAAAATAGTTTTATTGGCATTCAGTCTGCGCATCACACAATTTAAGAGTTCAATCATACCAGGAGAACTTGTACAATCACTCCCACAATCATTCTGAGAACACTTTCTTCACCACCACCACCACCAGCAGCAGCATGATTAAATTGACTTGAAAATGAGTGTGTAATCACCTTCAGTTCGAGTGCTCAGCCCCCCTCCCACCTTCACTGCTTACTCCCCAATCCCATTACACTCCCCGTCTGTACCTCCCCTAGCCACCCTGCAGCCCCTACAATCCCTGGAATCACGTTACCTCTTTGCAGCCACGCCTGTGCTCCACAAACTGGGAAACACAACAGAAACATTAAAGAACAAAACCGAAATGAAGTGGCTAAAACCAGAGCCACAGAAAGATGAAAATACAAACAAGTAGTAAAAAAAAAAAAAAGGAAGACCAACAATGTCTTAAAAACCAGAAAAGAAGTTTTTTTCAGGGGACAAGCAAGAGATTCCTTGCCCCTAGAACAAAGTGAGGTCGGGTCTAGAGGGAGATCAGCTGACCAAGTATCAAGTTTGATCCGGCCTGATGAGGATGGCAATGATCTATGTTTGATGGTAAGGCTGTTCCAGATCTTTGCCCTTGGCTAGTGGAGATCTGCCAGTGGCTTCATCTGACTAGATACTCTGCAGATGGGGTTTGGGCTCCCACTGTCCGCCACGGCCTTCCACAAATTGGGCGTTCACAAATTTTAGCTCTGATACTTTCCTCTTCGTCATGTTTGGATTTTATGATGGTCACCTTTGGATCACAAGCTGGTGTGCTTTTTCCATGTGGGCTTAGCTGACTCTCACTCAGACGGCTGCTTGTTTGAATACAGACACGATTCCCATTGGTAGTCGGGCACCATCTGCTTCCTTCACCACCCTTTGCCGTGATCTTCAGTGATCATGTCATGCAGGTGAGCATCGAACAGGGCCATGTTATCAGAACGAACGTTTTTTTGGATTGGGGCTAGTGTTTGGTGGGGTCCCAGAATTCATCTGCTTGTCCCTGAGGGACCCACAAGTCAGGTTTACTGTGGCGGTCATATGACGACACATTCAAAACTCCAGCTTCTTGGTGATTGGTTCAGCGTCCAGATGGGATCATTTTGGTGAGAGGCCACCGCCCTGACTCACACCTTTCCCCAACAACAACAACAACAACAAAAGACGAACAAATTAAAGACAGAGAAACAAAACCCTTGGGGACAGACATGGAAAACCTTGTCAGCCTTCCCTCTGGGGCACAAGGCGATGACACTTGTAACATCGTCGATTTTTCCAGGGACACATCACTCTGGACACTGTCGGTTCCACCACGAGCCAGCCGCAACCCCGAGTTGTCGCTCCCCACAGTTAGAGTTCACATTCGATTGTGCTGTCGTCTCCTGCCTCCCTACAAGAGCCTGTGACCCTGGCTGCCAGGCGGGGGTCGGTGGTAGGAGAGGTGAGGATTTGGCTGGAGCAGGGCAGCCTGCTCTACTTTTCCCCTACCACTCCCACCAGGCACCCGGTGGCCCCTCAGGAACCCCTTGTTGCCTGACTGCATGCAGCTTCCAGGGGGCCCTCTGGCTTAGGGGTGTGTGTGTCTTTTTAGAGCACTAGTGTAAGGGGTCTTGGCTTCACTGCCACCGGCTATGTGGTATCAGGCAGGTTTCTTAACCTCTCTGAACCCATCCTTATCAGTTGAGGAGCAGGGTCTGGGTCGCTGGGCTGAGGCGGGGTGACTGGCTGCAGCGATGTTATTGGAACAGAGGAAGAGAATACTGCGCGGTCCACAATCAGGAAAGGTGTGCGTCAGGGTGGTGGCCTCCCACCACAACGATCCCATCTGGACGCTGAACCCATCATCAAGAAGCCGGACTGTCTGAAGAGGTGGCATCAGAATTGGAGGAGGGCTTCTTAACAACCAGCTGTATGCACATGGTACAACTCGGCTGGCTGAAACCCAGGAGGACGTGAAGCGCTTGCTGTTGGAGATCAAGGACTGCAGCCGTCAGTACGGCTGACAACTCACTGTATAGAAGACCCACATCCTCCCACCTGGACCAACCGATGTGATGCGCATTTGCGTTTTATTGACTGGGGCAAGGCATTTGACTGTGTGGATCATGATAAACTATGGACAGCCTTGACAAGAATGGCAATTCCAGAACACTTCAAGTGCTCGTGAGGAACTTGTGCACGGATCAAGAGGCAGTCGTGAGAGCAGAACAAGGGTTTAAAAGCAGGAAAGGTGTGTGCCAGGGTTGTGTCCTCTCACCATACTTATTCCAACTACAGGCTGAACCAATCATCAGAGAAGCGGGATTGTATGAAGAACGCACCATCAGGAGCGGAGGCAGACTGATTAACACATCCTCCCTTGCTGAACTCGAGGAGGACTTGAAACACTTGCTGATGCAACTCAAAGATTGCAGCCTCTGGTGTGGATTACACCTCAATGTAAGGAAGACCCAAATCCTCACAACTGGACCAGTAGATGACATCATGGTAATGGAGAAGAGACTGACGTCAAAAAAAATTTTTTTAAAAGACTGCTCTCCGTTGCTGGCTTTCAGTTGTCACGTTAGGTCACTAGAAACAGAGTCAAGATGTACGGAATCTACACGCTCTGCGTCAAATTGCCCAATGCATCGTTAGTACAGCTACATGCAGACAGCTTGACAATAAAGTTTTAGAGGAACAGAAGCTATTTCAGGAGAGCAATGGGATTCCGGTGCATCTACAGGGCGGAGCAGCTGATGCCCGACTGTACAGAGCCCCCACGATTCTGGAAATCGGAGAACCAGCCTATGCCATGGATCTGCCGACTGTGTCTTCATTTCCCAAGGAGCAGGATTGACTTCAGTTTATCCCTCCAGCAGTTGATTCTGTTTAAGTCAACGCTCTATGGACCAGTAAATAAGTAACAGCTCTTCTTTGGGGCTCAATATGTATTGACTTGTACTAACTGCCACCAATTCAAGCAGTCTTTACCATGAAAACAAAACAAAACAAAACAAAACTGACAGCAAGGATTTTATCTTGGATCCACGATCAGTGCTCATGGAAGCAGCAATCAAGAAGTCAAACAACTCGTTGCTTTGGGTCAATCTGCTTCAGTGTGTTAAAGAAGAAGGAGGTCACTTTGAGAACGAAGTTGCAATTTGTCCAAGCTAATGATCTTTTCAGTCGCCTTCTATGGATGGGAGGGTTGGACCTTGACGAGGGAAGCGCTAAGAAGAATCGATGCGATTGAATGACCGTGGTGGTTAGTAATATTGAAAGTACCGTGGGCGGCCAAGAGAATAAAACAAAAGAAACCAATCTGCCTTGGAAGAAGTACAGCCAGAATGCTCCCTAAAAGCAAGGACGGTGAGACTCGTCTCCTGAATTCTGAACACGTTGTCAGGAGAGGCCAGCCCCTGGAGGAGGAAGGACATCACACTTGGGAAAGTGGAGGGGCGCCACAAAGGAGGAAGACCCCCAATGAGATGGATACGCACAGTGTGGCTGTCACAACGCACTCACACATAACAACAATTGTGAGGGCGGCACAGGACCAGGCAGCGTTGCTAGGAGCTCTGGGCTGACACCTCCACCATGCCGTATCCCCTGGTCTGGTCACAGGTTTGGAGCCAGGTGTCCTGGCTGGGCTTGTGGAGATGGAGGGCAGCAGGAGACTGCCGTTTCTTTAAGAGTTGGCAGGGAAGGATTCTGGGGAACAAACACAACCAGGACACCTGGTTTGGAATGGACCCTGTGCTGGGCTGGGGGCCAGGCAGCGGACACAGAGGGGGACAGAGCTGGTCCCTGCCCCCAGGAAGCCCTAATCCTAGAAACAATGGCCTGGTTCGGTGAAGGCGATGGAAGACCTGAGCTAAATCACTCCAGAAAGCCAGAAAGGATGCCACGAAGTGCTGTCCAGCCTGCTCACTGGACAAGGTCATGACCAAGGGAGCAGGCGAGAACTGTTGTCCACTCACCACGTGCAGGTACCTCCTTGGGGAGGTGGCATGGCTGTCTAATTTGAACAAAAATACCATTCACTTGGCAAGCTGTGTCCAGGTTAAGTGGTGGCTGTGGAAGTGGGGTTTCTTGGGAGCATGTCTCCACCACACCTCCCACACTAGGGCCCTGGGAGGGCAGCAGGACCCGTGCCTGTCTTCTCCCTCTTGTTTGTGGTCAGACAGTGGGGGCTGAACCGATTCCATGTATCCCCCAATGGAGACTGATCTGAATTCAGCCTGGAGCCCCTGAGTCTGTGGACCTGGAAGTGGAGTACCCAGAGTTCTGGTGCCAAGTTCCTTCCCAGACTAGGGTAGGAGCCGGTCCCAGGCTGGAGGGTAAGGGGAATTACACTGTAATGATCTGATTCCAGGCTGGACTTGAGGCTGATGATTTGGGCGTGGGGTGGGTGGGTCAGAGGGACCCTAGGGCGGGTGGACCAATGAGGTGGCATTCTAGGAAAGACTTTGCAGAGGGCCTGGAAATAGTGTGTGTGTGTGTGTGTGTGTGTGTGTGTGTGTGTGTGTGTAGTAGGGGAGGAGCAGCATTCTAGAGAGGGTGGATGATAGACAAAAGAGGCAAGATGGGGTGGGGTGAGGTGGGAGGAGGAATGGGGGTGGGTGGAGGTGGCCCCTTACTTGGACCTAAGATTAGCCCCTTTCCATAAGTACTGGGGTGAATCCCATCTCCCCTCCCCCCAAGTCCTTTCATCTCCTCTCCCTGTCTCTCCCTCCTCCTCCCCCCTTGCCACCAGCCTCAACCAGGCTGCTTGCTGTCCCAGAGCAGGCCCAGCACACGGTCCAGAGAAAGAGTGTCCGGTGGGAGGGCCCAGGGCGGGATGGGAAGGGGTCGGCCGCCCTTGAGCGACAGTTCTGCGTTGACTGTCATAACCCGAGAGCCATTGTAGGTTCCAGAGTAGGGGTCTGCCCTGGCGCGGAACCGGCGGGAGAGGAGTCCGCTAGGACAGTCTGACCCGCTGGCTGACGACACCGGGCCCTAGCAAGGCCTCGGGTCCCCGGTCTGTGGCCTAAGGCCCGAGGCCACTCGGGCGACTCCAGGAGCGCGCGTGGCACCCCGCGCCGGGCGGCAGGGGGCGGGGCTGGGCACGTGTCCTCGCCCGCCTCTAGGCCATGTGATCCTCCGGGGCAGGGTCGGGCCGGGGGCCGGGGGAGCTGGGCACACAGACAGGCTTGGCTGCGGGGAGGACGCACCCGGGGAGCGCTGGCGGCAGGCGGGGCGGAGCCAGCGGCAGGCGGGGACGCGGCGCGGGGAGACGCGGCGGCGGCAGCGGTGGCGGCGGCGCGGGGACCGGACGCCCCGGCGCTCCGCGGCGCGGGGATGTGGAGCGGGTAGGTCTGCGCGCGTTCACGGCCTGCGCGGGGTGCCTGCCCTTGAGACTGGGGGCGTCCCCGCATGGCTGCGCCCCGGCTCCTGCCTGTGACCGAGCCCTAGGACAGGCTAGCCCCCGCGCCGCCAGAGATGGTCGCTCCGCGAGGAAGGTCCGGGGGTCCGTGGGTCCGTGGGTCCGTGGGTAGGGCGGAGAGTGCCCAGCGCCAGCTGGTCCTGTTTCACCCCGAACGCAAGTGAGGTGGGCTGTGCGCTTCTGGAGGGAGACCCTCGTGCGAAGGAACCCTGGAAAGCAGTGCAGTTGGGAAAGGGGGCTGGGCCTCTGCCAAGGTCGCTTTCAAGTTGATGTCCGGCCTTCCACTTGGGGGCCCTGGCGCCCGCGGGGCTGAGAGGCGCGGGCCTGGAGAGGGCTGCTATGCGCGTCTGTTCCTGGTCGTCCCCTGGAATTGGGCAAACACACTTCCTTTTCGCTGTGGCCGGAACAGGCGCAAGGCGCGGTCCTGGAGGAGATGAGGCCCCAGCATAGGCGAGATAGGGCATCCCAGGCCAGGGACACCAAAGTCCCAGCTGAGAGCAGGGCGCAGAGAGTTGCTTGCGAGATGCTCACTGGGTTCACTTCCAAAGGCACCTGACAGCTTGAGCTACGTTACCTGCGGCGCTGGGGAAGTGGGAGTCGTGCCCTGCAGGGGGGGAGGCGGTTTAAGAGAGCACCCTCCTGGGAGAACTAAGGTGTGGGGAGCCAACAGTCTCAAGGTGGGGATTTTAAGTCCCCCGCGGCCCCTCCTCCCCACCCCCCGCCGCGCGCCTGGACTGTGAGTTTGGAGAGAGCAGTGGAGACGTTTGTCGCACCTGCGGGAGTTAGAACAATCGTATTCAAGCTGCACCCTGAACCTCAGGGAGCTTGTGACTTTCCTTGTGTTGGGTGGCCCAAGCAAAACCCAGCCACCAGCTTGACCTTAAGAGTTTTGCCTCACTTCGCTGTGGCCCTGGGGGAAAGCAGCTGGGTGTGGGGTGGGACTGATCCTGGCCCAGAAACTGCCCTCCCTACGGCCAGCCAGCCTGGAGCCAAAGAGACAAGCTGGGGCGGAAGTTGACAGAGAACAGGCCCGTCCCTAGGACCCCAGGGCCCCTCTCCATGAGCCAGGGGTGAACTCACTCCTGCATGATCCTTATCAGCACAGCTCACTTCCTGGACCCGCTCTGGGTCTTGCTCAGCTGCAGAATGCATAACGCCCCCCCCACCCCCGCCCCCCAAACCAACCAAATCCACTGCCATCAGTAGTGATGGGTGATGCTGACTCGTGGGGACCCTATGGGCAGGGTAGACCTACCCTTGTGACTTGTTACTTTTCACGGGATTAGAAAACCCTGTCTTTCGCTGGTGGATTTGAACTGCAGACCTCAAGGTTAGCTGTTCAATGCGTAAAACCATTACACCACCAGGGCGCCCAGTGTGGGCAGAAAGCCGAGTAAGGGCTTTATAAATGCAGAGGGATCCCGAAGTGGGGGAGAGAACCTGGCTGTCTGGGGGTGAGGGCTAAAGTGACAAGGTTACCTTGAATACTCTATTTGAGGCCGCCCTCACTTGGGTATTCAGAGGCAAAGATTTAGGGGTCAAGGGTCACGCTGTCAGCCTCACCCGTCACCCCTTCCCCAGGTCCCAGAAGCAGCTGGGAAGGACCCTGTCCCTAGTCACTCTTGCCCACATAACCCCGACTTAGCTTCTCCGAGGGTCCCCAGTAGCTAAAAAGTACTGGGCAGGGGTGTCCTGGGTCTGTGTTGCCCAGATTAGCAGGAGGTGACCCTGGCCACATGGTTGATGCTTTGGGGGCTTGGTTTCCTCTCTCTCTCCCTTGGGAACCTGTGCCGAGGGAATGCCGAGGTCTGGCTGCCAGCTCACCGGGTTGACCTTTATTGACAGGCACTGTGGCCAGTGGCCTTGCCTGGAGACCAGCTTGAGGCACAGGCCAGGGTAGCACCCAAAGGCTCTTCTCCCCAAACTGGCTGGTTTCACTCCTTGCCCTTACTTTGTCACATAGCCCTCATCTTGGGTGTGAAGCCTGTTCTCCGGGCGATGGGTGAGGCTGGCACCTAGGGGACTTTTCCCATGTAACACAGTGGAAGGCACTTGGGACTTGCTCGGCAGAGAACAGAGCTTGGGTCCTGGGCAGGTTTTCTGAAACTTTTGTGGACATCTGAAGATGGCCCAGCCCCTGGGTCTTCTCCACCCCCCTCCCCTCTGCCCTCCCCCCTCCCATAGATGAGATAAATCATGTCTCCCCGGGGAGGGAGGACCAGCTTCAGCTGGGAGATCAGCTAGCCCCTGGCCCTGGGCTGGCAGGCTGTATTTTTGCAGTAGGCAGGATACTGGGCAGCCCACAATACAGGCCAGCTGCGTATTCTGAAATCCCTGTGACACCCTAGGTCTTAGCTATCCAGGGACTTGGCTCTGTGAACACCCGCCCTAGGGCCTAGCTCACAGGGTGGATCCCAGCTCCGGCTAGGGGCTCCAGGGTCAGACAAGGAGGCACCCTCCTTGCTGCCTCCTCCTGGAAGCCCTCCATGGTGCAATCACCTCCTGGCTGGTGGAGCCCCCTCCTCTTACCTGCAGTACATAACACAGCTGTGTGCCGAAGTTCAGCCCCTCGTTTGCGCCCTGTTCATTCTAGACCCGCCCCCTCCAGCATGGGCACCGGCTTTGTGGCCAGCAAGCCTTGGGAAAAAAAGGTGCCCCCAGTCAAACAGATGAGTTGGGGGCAGATCTGGATGGAGCGGGTGGGGGGGGGGGCTGTGTATATGCTGGGTGTTTAAGGCCTCAGGGGACAGAGTTTTCTCGGACTGGTCAGGCAGGGAATCCTCAGGCTCTGCCTGACTCCCCACCCTCTCAGGCCTTGTGCTGCCTCCCAATATGGGGACAGGACTGGCTTCTGTCCTCAGGGGAGGGCCGCCAGGTCCCTGGCTAGGGTAGGGCTTATCAAATGAGGCTGGCTCTTGGACTTGCTCTGGGCGACTGTGTGTCATCTCACCTGCTCTCCTCAGGTCCACCTTGCCCCCCACCCATCCCTCGATTACCCAGTAAGCAAGGTAAGCACGGGCTTATGTGTGCTTCTGTGTTCGTCCGTGGTGAGCAATTTCACCTGGGTCTCAGCACAGCCACGATGTGAAAACCAGGAGATTGTTCACTATCGGAAACGCGCTGCCATGCACGGCTACCAGTCCATACGGACCCATAGCGATGCTATGGGACAGGGCAGAACTATCGCTGTGAGATTCTGAGCCTGTGACTCTTTGTGGGAGTCAAAAGCCCTTTCTTCCATGGCTGGCCCAGCAGGTGGGGGTTTCGAACTGCTGCCCTTGTGGTTAGCAGCCCCACATGTCGCCAGGGCTCCAGAAGCCCGAGTAAGCCCGTGCTTTCGTTGCTGTGCAGTTGGGGAAGAGAGAGATGCCAGCCAGACTGGAAGTGGTGAGAAAACAGGGATTGTGTCCCCTACCTATTAGTAAGGAAGCATGAGCAAGACCGTGCTTACCTTGCTCCTTGGGTAATTGACAGCAGTGGCCTTGTTCCCTACCTCACCCCCTTCCTTGCCTGAAGCCGAACCCCAGGCCCCACCTCAGCGGAACTCAGGGGCCCCTGTCTCATCTGTACCCTGCTTCCCTTCCCTCCCGAATTCTGTGTGGGTGTATGGCCTGGGTTTCTTGGTCTTCTGGAACCTTACCCTGAGGCTTGGTGGCTTCCACGCTGGCTGTCTGGCCCGGGGCTCCTCTGTCCTCCTGTCACCCAGACTCCTCTGTGGCTGTCCCCACCTGCCTTTTCCCCTTAGCTACCCACGAATGGATGGACGAGCCAGATGTCAGGACTTACCGCGTCTCAGACACCTCAGCCAACTCTTCCTTGCCCTGCCTCGTTCACCTTTCCCTTGATTTTTCAACTGATAGATTACCTAGATAATGAACGTAACGTGTGTGTCCCTCTCCAACAGTCTGAATGTACTTGATGGCAGGGTTTTTGGGTTGTTGTCAAGCTGGTTCCGACCCATAGCCACCCTGTGCACAGTAGAATGGAATGCTGCCCGGTCCTCCAGCATGCTGACAATTTTTCCCATGCCTGAGTCCATTGTGGCTGCCACCGTGTCCATCCAGCTCGCTGAGGGCCTTCCTCTGGGTTGCTGCCCCTTTATCAACCATGATGTCCTTCCCCAGGGACTGGTCTCCCGACAACACGTCCACAATATGTACGGAGCACTCGGGCAGGGGCAGTGGATGTTTTCAGGGAGCTCTGGTGACACACTGGCTTTTGCGATGGGCAGCTAACGGAAAGGTTGCCACTTGGGGCTGGCCAGTTGCTCCCTGGGAGAAAATGGGGCCGTATGCTCCCATAAAGAAGTACAGCTTCCGGGAGCCCAGGGACAAATTCTGCACTGTCCTCCAGGGTCCCTTGATGGCAGTGGGTTTGGTTTGGGGTTCCCGACCCCTGTCTGGTCATGCCTTCTGCTTGGGGGTGGGTGTCTGGTGTCTTTGTGTCCCCTTGGGGCCCAGGCCCTGTCTGGTTTGGGCAGTAGCATCAGGCAGGACTCTTCCCGGCTCCCCTCCCTGCCCCCAACACTGGGTGCTGCTCCAGACTTCCTCATTCCCATCTGCATCCGGCCTCACTTCTCTGCAGCCCCCATTCAGCCCCTTCCCTCCCAGCCGGTCTTCTCTGGGTGAGAGGTCACAGGGCACGCCCTGTACCTGGGCTCAGGGTTCACATTGCACTGGGCCCCTTGTCCCTGTGTGACCCTACCAGGTCCTCTTCCCTCTCTGAACCTCAGGTGTCTCATGGTTAAGGCCAAGCTGGCCAGAGCATCTTTCGCAGCCAGGAGTCTCAGGGCACATAGGTGGGATTGCTGGGGGCCTGGTGAGCCTGTAAGCTGGGAGTCCTTCTCCAGGGGCCACGCCCCTGGCCTTACTGGCTGGAAAGCCTAGATGCCTTGGCTGGGTGGGGTACAGGCCAGGCCCCTCGCCTGGCCCCTGGACGCAGCCCCAGACTCCTGCTGGACAGAGCAGGGTGGGGAGCCCTTCCCAGGAGCTGAGCCCTGGGTTGGGTTTCTTCAGACAAGATCAGCTGGTGGCCTGAGCAGTGGGTCTGAGGTCTGATGCCCAGACCAGCACTGCTTGTCTCCTCCCCAGCTCAGGTGGGGACCCACCTGTCCATTAGCACAGACGACGCCTTTCCCAGCTGACTTGGACATGGTTACCTGTAATGGCTAGGGTGAGGGAGATGTGAGGGGGCCCCCTTGGAGGGGGCTCTGGTCAGGCCTTCCTAGCCCAGGGGGGCTCTTGGTGAGTCAGGCCCAGCTGTCCTTGGATGAGGGCAGGGACAGAGCTCAGCTGGGGGTAAGGATAGCGGGAGAGCCATGTCCCTCACCCACCCAGGGTTGTGTGTTTCCTGGGGAAGTGGCCCAGCCTTTCCGGTTCCAGCTGCGCAGGGGCTCCAGGCAGCAGAGCCAGCCTTGGGATGGGGGCTGGGGCTGCCCCCATGAACCTGCGACAATCACTCTTACTCTCCCCAGGCCCCCAGCAGACCATGCAGCCTGAGGACTCTGATCTTGATTGGCAGTTTGTCCCAAACAGAACTCCCAATCCACTGCGGCTGTCCAGTGGATTCTGACTCCTCAGGACCAAATAGGTGGGAGCGGGACTGCCCATGGGGATCCCTGGGCTGTAAATCTTTGGGGGACCAAACACGTAGCTTTCTCCCCCAGCTCTGCTGCTGAACTTGAACCGCCAACGTTGTGGTGATCAGCAGCAACTGCATGAACTAATGTGCCATCAGGTCTCCTTGTTGCAATCCCTGGACTCGGTTCCTGCAGGGGGTGGCTCTGGTCAGAGGTGTGGAGGATTTGGTCCTGGAAGGAGTTTCCTACCAGCTCTGGTATTTAAACCCAGGGGGACCAGCCTCTGGTCTGGGGGCTGATGTGTGAAGAGTCCCTTTCTAAAAGAGGTCCAAGTCACAGGAGGTGGCCCCACAACCTGGAAGTGGGGGAGGGGAAGAGGGGCTGAATATTGCTTGTAGGCGTACACGCGCGCGTGTGTGTGTGTGTGTGCACGCGAATGCCTCATCCCCTGCTGCCCTCCCCACCCCCTGCCCCGGAGACTAGGAGATGTCCTGCTCCCTCCTTGCTCTTGCCACTAGAAGATTTGGACTTTGACTTTTCACCTGGGGGTGGGGAAGGATCAGAGAGCTGCCTCAGACCCCTGGGATCACTGGTGTCTCTGCCTGCAAAATAGGGCCTATCCCATCCCTGGCCTGTTGGGGACATGGTGGGGATGGTGAAGGATGGTCAGCTCTACCCTCTAGCCCTTCTTACTCTTGGGGACAGCAGGAGTCTCATGCCTCCCTGTGACCAGAGGCTCAGATCACACAGGTGAATGGAGCTTCACCTATGTGGGAGGATCAGGTGAGAGGTGAGGACACGGTTGTTCTCACAGTGGGAAAGGCATTAGGTCTGGAGGCCCAGGGCCCGGAGATGCTATCCCTGTCAGTACCCTGCCCCTGGCCTGCAATTCTTGCTCCCTAGATTGACGTAAGCAGACCCCATGTGGTGCACTGCTGCCTTACCAAGTCTGGGTGATGGTGGCCAGTGCTCACTACAGGACTGGGCTCTCCAGGGACATTTGTCCAGGACCTGTGGTGTCCACTTCTGACCCAAGCCGAGGCTGGGATTGAACACTGCTCTGCCGGGTGCTGAGGCCAGCAGTTTCTCACTTGGTTTCTGAAGGCTTCCTGCAGGCGGGGATCGAGCTTCAGAGAATTCCATTAACCTCCCCAGGGGTCTCTGTGGCCCCACTGAGGACTGGCCTGTGTGTCTAGCCACAGACACCCCCCCCCCACTCGCGGCAGGCCTCCCTCCCGGGCTCAGAGGCCAGGCTTCCGAGGTGGGGGTGGGCTCATATGTCTCCAAGGCTGTCATGGAGGATTTGTTCAGCCCCACCGCTGTGGCCAACACCCCAGCACTGCCACCACCTCTCTGAGACTCAGTACTCCTCATCTGCTCAATGGTGACAGAATCACAAGGGTTGCTGGGAATTGTAAACAGCCTGGCATTGCAACCTGCCCTGCCCACTTTGGGCAGAGCACTGTTAGGGGTGCCTGGGTGTACCACAGCCCCTCCGGTCTGGTCTCAGGGAAGCTCCCCCTCTCATACACAAGGTGCTAGAAGAAGTATGACACCCCCCACCCCAACACACATATACACCCTTCTTCAGCCAAACTCTGGCCATGGACAGCAGGGGGTGGGATGGGGGGCTGTACTCAGGGGCAGGATGAGCTCCGGGGGACATGGGACCCTGCAAAGGGCTGGAAGGAGCCCCGTGGCTGGATGCCCAGTCCCCTCGTGTATCAAAGGGGAAACTGAGGCTCCTCCAGGCCGCTTGGTGACTGTGCCAGGGTCCTCAGCATTGGATTGGAAGAGAGACCTGTCCCTGCGCTGTAACCTCCTTCCCTGCTCAGCCATCCCAGATCCCACGACCTCCTGACCTTGACCTCACCCCTATGTACTCCCCCTGCAGTCCCTGTGTGCAGCCGGAGCCCCTGCTGCTGCTATCGACGTCCCCCCCCCCCCCCCCGCCCCTGCTCCGGAGTTGCTGGCTCAGGAACCGCTGGCTCCTGCTGAGCCAGCACAGGCCAGTCCAGAGGTGCTGGCTCGGCACAAAACCCCACTGGTTGTCGCCTCCCCTCCCCCTCTCTCCCGCCTCCCCGGGTCTGCTGGGCCGGGCAGGGGTGTGGGTGAGGGAGGGCGGCCCAGCTTCAGGAAAGGGAGTACGCAGAGGCCCCGTAAGGAGTGTGCGTGGGGCCACCGGCCGGCACAAACTTCCGGCCCCAACCCCCTGGTCCGCTCAGCACCCGGCTTGCTGCGCACTGCACCTGCTGCTCAGGGACCATGTAGAATGCGCATCTAATTTGCAGTCCTAGGGGGCAGAGTGCTTGAGGGGGAGGGGTACTCCTTACTCGCTTGAGGTGTAATTTAGGGACCCACCTAAATTACAAGCGGAGACCCCGAGTTTCCCCGTTGGTGAGTCACGTGTGGGATCAACAGGGAGCACTCACTGTGGGCTAAGCCCTGGGCTGGAGGGGGTCGGCAAGGATGAGCGAGTGGTCCTTGCCCCTAAGAAGCTTGTGCTTCTGGCCCTGGACCACTCCATGTGCACCTGCTTGCACCCGTGGGGAGACCGAGGCCAGGAGGGCGGGTGCAGTACCCAGGATAATCCCCTGGGCTCAGGACATGACCCTGAAGACGCTGATGCCCCTGTTTGTCCCACAGCCAGCCCTCGCCGGACGAGGGCCGCCCACCGCCCCTCGGGGCTGTCCCGAGCGCCTGGAAGAGTCTCAAAGGCCGCCGGGAGTCCCTGGGAACCCCTGCGGAGACCTCGGCCGCCGGGGAGGAGGGCCCTGCCGCCGCCCAGCTGGACGTGGCGCGCCTGCGCAGCTCGTCAGTGGAGATCCGCGAGAAGGGCTCCGAGTTCTTAAAGGAGGAGCTGCGCCGCGCACAGAAGGTGGGCGGGGCCCGTGGGCGTGTCCTGCAGGGCTGCGATGGCCCAGGCTCTGGAAATCCGGGATGGCCCTTCGGATCTTAGTTTCTCAGTGGCTCCCGGGTAGAGATGTCACCGTCCAAGGGGCAGACTGGGGCCCATTCCCAGAGGCCTCGGTGCTGTTGGAATGCTGAGCAGGTTTCAGCGGAGCCTCGAGACTTAAAACAAGAAAGAGAGGCCTGGCGATCCACTTCTGAAAATCTGCGAGTTGGGGGCGGGGAGGGAAACCCTGTGGTCCGGTCTGCAACTGATCACAGGGGTGGGTGGTGGGTGGTGCAGGATCGGGCCCTGTTTGGTTCCGTTGTGCATGGGGACACTATGTCAGGGGCCGCTTTGGTGACCGTTAACCACAGCAGTAACTTCATGCTGTTCTGGAATCAACACCATTCCCTTTTGCAAATGGTTTTCATCCCCCTCCGCAGGAATTTAAAATCGTCATACACGCAGGCCACCTCCCTCCT
Source organism: Tenrec ecaudatus (assembly GCF_050624435.1). Taxonomy (NCBI): domain Eukaryota; kingdom Metazoa; phylum Chordata; class Mammalia; order Afrosoricida; family Tenrecidae; genus Tenrec; species Tenrec ecaudatus. Next base: position 12,175,793 of record NC_134533.1, read on the forward strand.
CCCAGCCCCCAAAGCCACTAACATTGCAAGGGCTCTGAAACCCAAAGTCTTCTCCACAGCACTTCCAAGCTCCAATGGACCAATAGCGGTTTTAGGCTCATGCTGTGAGCTAAGTGGAAAAACCCGCCCTAGATGAGGGTAGGTCAAAAGGCATTGCTGAGGAATCACAGACCCCTATCAAATAAAACCATAACAACACCAGACAGAGGCTCTGCCCTGGGCACATCCTCCATCCTGCTCTATGCGAGCATCTCCACCCCCGTAGGCCTCTCGAGGCGCCTGGTGGTGGTGTGTTCACACACGGCTGACATCCCAAAGGTCAGCAGCTTGAAATCACCCACCAGCCGGCTTCATGGGAGGAAGACGTGGCTTCTTACTCCTGTAAAGAGTTCAGAGTCGTGGAAACTCACAAGGTAGTTCTACTCTGTCCTGTAGCCAATCAGGATCAGCTCGATGTCTGTGAGTTCTTTTCAAACAACAGTGTTCTGGGGGCTCCGAGGCTGATGGGGCCCTTGGGGCTGACCGGGCTGCTTGCCCCTGCAGGAGCTGAAGCTGAAGGACCAGGAGTGTGAGCGGCTTTCCAAGGTGCGCGAGCAGCTGGAACAGGAACTGGAGGAGCTGACGGCCAGCCTGTTTGAGGTGCGCAGCCCAGGGGACGGGTTCAGGACAGAGTGGCCGCCCTCGCCCCCCCTTTCCTGCTGCCGCTCACCCAGAGCCTGCACCCTCTTCCCAGGAAGCTCACAAGATGGTGCGAGAAGCCAACATGCAGCAGGCAGCATCCGAGAAGCAGCTGAAGGAGGCAAGGGGCAAGGTGAGGCCAGGTCCAGTTACGGCCCCTCTTCTGTGCGCGCTGCCCACCACCACCCAGTGTGGGCGTCACCATGGCCTGTGGGCTCGGCAAGGATGCACAAACCAGGCCCAGAGCAGTGCTAACAGGCAGCTAAAGGCTGCTGATGGGGGTCCCCTGAGGCTCCAAGCAGTGCCCCAGTCCCACCCCTACCTTCCCGGCCTGCACTCTGGAGCTTGGCTGGGGCCCTGTGGCTGGAGGGTCCTGTAGGGATGGTCATTGTCTCTCTCCGCTCACACAGCAAGAGCCCCAGCGAGCCCTGCTAGCTGCGGAGCTGTTTGTCCAGCTTGGGATTGGCGGCGGTGGGTGCCCTGTATGACCTCAGACAGGCCACACAGCCACACCTGAGCCCCAGTTTCCCCACCTGTAAAATGAGCTTCTCAGTCCCTCACTTGAAGGCTGCTCCAGGGGTGATGGGTGGTGGCACCAACCCTGGGCCATCCTGTCCTGTCTCGGCCAGATGGACATGCTGCAGGCTGAGGTGACAGCCTTGAAGACCCTCGTCATCACGTCCACACCTGCCTCCCCCAACCGCGAGCTCCACCCCCAGCTGCTGAGCCCCACCAAGGGCAGCCCCCGCAAAGGCCACGCCCGCCACAAGAGCACCAGCAGCACCCTGTGCCCAGCCGTGTGCCCTGCCGCAGGACATACCCTCACCCCGGACAGGGAGGGCAAGGAGGTGAGGGGACATGGGTGGGTGCTGCGCAGGCTACTGGAGAGCCAGGCCCCGCAGCTCCCTTCTAGGCCTGCTCCTTCCCCTTCTGCTCCTGAGACCCCCGTCTTGGAGTGTGGGTGTGGGGGTGTTCCCTGAGGCTCATGACTGCTCCCAGCAGTGCTGCCTAATCACATAGGGGCTGTGTGCTGCTCTGGGGCCTGCCCTGGGGGGCCTGATGTGGCTGGGCAGGGACACCAGGCTCTGGGGAGAGGCTGCCCCTATTGGTGAGGCCTCACCCTGAGGCCCAGGGCCACCTTGGGACACTCTTGGGCCCGGTGGTCTTTGGTGCCGTGGCACTGGGACAGGCAATGTATTCACTGGCATGGGCAACTCCTCTCGTGGGCATGGCTGTGTCTCAGCGCCACTCTTTCCTCAGTGGTCAGCAGGGTGGCACCTGCTGACTCCCCTATAAGGGCCATGCTGGGACCCTTTCCTGAGGGTCTCTGTCACCAAGTCTGCCTCAGATGCAGCCGTGTCCCCAGACCCCCATTCTGGGGCTGCTAGGCCTTTCCCGCCCCCATCAGAGTATCTACTGATCCCCCTCCCCCAGACCTCAGAGTCCCCAGGACAGCTTCAGCTCCCAATACTAACAATCTCTTCCTTCCTCCTGTCTGTCTCTCTGCGTCTGTCTCTCTGTCTGCCTGCACCCTCCCCCTGCATGCCCAGCCCATGCTGCCCCCCCTCCTGTCCCTGCTCCTCTGCGTCATCCCCAGCAGGGCGATCCATCTCACCTATGAGCCCGCCTGGCAGCTCCCGCCCGGGGAGCCGCCTGCCACCCCTACCTCTGCTCCCTCTCTCTCTTTGTCCCGCCAGGTAATGGCTCGGAGCAGGACCCCTCTGCCTGCTCTGGCCGCACCTCTGCATGAGTCTCAGGTGGCCACCAACCACCCACCCTCCCCCCGGGTGGGCAGCAGAGGCAGCCTGGGTGTGTTCTCCTCCTGTGTGCATGAGCCTGCGTGGGCTGGTGTGCACCTATGAGGGGACTTGAGCAGGCACGTGGCAATATCCCTTAGGCTTTCGCTTCCATTGGCCCACCCTCCACCCCCGGGTACATAGCTGCGTGTGCCCGAGGGTACCTGCATGTATGTGATGGTTTGCCCTTTGACTCTTTCTTCTCAAGGAAACAGTGTGGGAAGGGTCTTCAGGACCATGCCTCTGGAGTCACCGTGGGCACCCCCTCCACTGTGCATCTCTTCCCCTCCCCTGCAGTGCCAAGAACCTTAAAATCCCCCAGGACACTTTTCAGTCTCTGCTCTTTGGTGCCAGGGGAGAAGGTTGTTATTATCGGGGACCCTGGACTTGGCTCCCCTGCACGGCCTCTGGGCACAGACCTGCTGGCATGCTGGGGCCTGCCCTACCTGCTCTTGCTCTCCTCCTCCTCCCCTGCCCCTGCTATACAAGAGGGCCCCAACACCCTGACCTCCCCCTTCCCTGCATCCCCCTTCCTCATAGGTGGACACGATCCTCTTTGCCGAGTTCCAGGCATGGAGGGAGTCCCCCAGCCTGGACAGGACCAGCCCCTTCATGGACAGGGTGTACCGAGAGGACGTGGGGCCCTGCCTGGACTTCACCACTCAGGAGGTGAGCTGACATGGCAGGCTGGCGGGGGCCCAGGCCAGCTGCCAGTGCCCGGCCCTTCACGGTGCCACCTGTGCCCCGCCTGTCGCAGCTCTCGGCACTGGTGCGGGCAGCCGTGGAGGACAACACACTCACCATCGAGCCAGTGGCCTCGCAGACGCTGCCCATGGTGAAGTTGGCCGAGGCCCAGAGTGGCAGCACCAAGTAAGCTTAGCACTACCCGCTGTCTGTCCCTGCCCCCTGGGGACGGCTTGCCAGGTCAGGGTGGCCAGGGAGGACGGCGAGTCAGGCTGGAGGCCTGGTCTTCGGACCGTGGACATGCCTCTCCCACACAGACCAAGGAGAGACTTAGGCAGTCCCCATCTACAGTCATGGAGAGACCTGGCTCTTGGGGAGTCCAGGCTGGGGTTCCCACTCTCCGGACATTCCCCGCCCCTCCTGCTCTCCCTGCAGTAGCCTCTGGGCCCCTGAAGCAGATAAGGGATGGCAGATGCTGGCTCTGCCTCTTGCCCAGAAAGCTCACCTTGTATGGTTGCCTGGGTGGTGCAGGGCAATAGACTGGTCCAGGGAGTAAGGGCCTCTTCTGAGCAGCCAGGATCCGACTCAGGATGGTGTGCACCATGGCGGGACCCTCCTCGCAGAGAGGGTAACTGGGTTCTGGAGGAGGAGGGGCAACGGGCCTTGCAGGACTCAGGGACAGGGGGCAAGGTGTGAGAAGCCACAGTGTACTGGAGAGGCCACCAGCCAGTGGGAGCAGCAGTGGCGTGGGTAGGGAGTTGGGACTGAGGCTGCAGGAGGTGTTGGGGGCCAGCGGATAAGGAGCCTCCAATGAGCTGGGGGCTCAGACCAGGGGACCACTGGCCACAGCAGGGCAGCTCGGCGGTCCTGCCATCAGGGCGCCTGCATCAGCTCCTCCCCTGGAGCCTCTGGGTTAGGTCCGGGGACAGTGCTGCCCAGCGGTGGCCCTTGGAGGAATCCTGTAGTGTGAAGAAGTGGGGAGTCATGGCGGCAGAGGGGCTGCTTGGGGAGCTGAGGTCTTTGGGGCAGAAGCCTGGGACTGTGCAGCGGATGGTGGTCGAGTGGAGAGAGTGGGCTAGTGTCACCTATAGGACCAGGGACCAGCGGAGAGCCGGGGGCGGGGAGGCGGGGGGTCTTCCAGGCCACATAAACATCTGAAGACCTGCGCGGGGTCCCAGGCCTGGGGTTGAGGTGGCACAGCTCCTGGCGGGCCTGACTGGCAGGCAGAGTGGGAGGCCAGATGGAACGGGCAGAGGAATGACTTGGGGCCGGGGAGGGGAGGCTTTGTGGAACTTAGGGATGGCTGAGGCTGAGGTTCAGGAGCAGGGTTTTCAGGGGCTGCTGACGTGGGCTTGGTGCACTTACCAGGAAGTTGGCCAAGCTTTTCTGCCCAAGAGGCCTGAGGGAGTGGCCTAGGGGTGAGGTGCTATCCTGGGGGCTGAGGCTGCCAGCCACACTGGTCTGGCCGGTGGGGGGAGGGGGCTCTGTGGGACCCTGGGGAGGGACTGGCGCAGGCCCCCGGCTCTTCCCTGTGGTCTCCCGGCCAATACCCTACCCACGACCCCCTTTGCTTCCCTGACAGCACATGCGCCCTGAGCGGGCTGGCCCGCGCCTGCCGCCACCGCATCCGGCTGGGTGACTCGGAGAGCCAGTACTACATTTCGCCGTCCTCCCGGGCCAGGGTGAGTGGTACAGTTCGGGGGGGGGGGGGGCCATCACGTGGCTCCTTAGGGTCCACTTGCTGGGGACCTCACCGGGACGAGGCTGGGTCTACAGAGCCCGGCACAGGCTTAGAGGACAGGGCTGGGCGGGCGGGCGGGCTGCAGCTTGCCTGGTGTGTGCGTTTTCTACACAAAGGCAAATTCACTGCCGTCAGGTCAGCGCTGGCACAGAATAGCCCTCCTGGACAAGGGAGAACTGCCCCTGGGAGTGTCTGAGGCTGGCATTTATTATTATTATTTTTTAAGTTAAAAAATCATTTTATTGGGGGCTCATAGAGCTCTTATCACAATCCGTATATCCATGGTAACAAGCACATTCGTACATATGTTGCCACCATCCTTTTCAAAATATTTTCTTTCCGCTGGAGCCCTTGGTATCAGCTCCTCTCCCCCTGCCCTCATGGACCCCTTGATAAATTATAAATGATCTCACACCGCCTGCTGTGGCTGTGACTCTCTACTGGAGTAGAAAGCTCCCTCTTTCTCTTACAGAGTGTCGGGTGGTTTTGAACTGCTGACCCGGTGGATCACAGCCCAACACATAACCACTAGGCCACCAGGGCTCCTTTCTACTTGTTTTCTAGTAGAGCAGAGAGTTTTCTCCACTGTCATTTTCAGGAAAGTGGGGGCCGGTACTCGCCCCTCCGAGCCACGGCTGGGTTTGAACCACCAGCCTCTGACTCGGCAGCTGGCTGCTTCACTGCCGTTGTGTGACCAGGGCCCCTGTCGTTGACTCTTGGGAGGACTACCATTGTCGTTGTCATTGATGTTAGGTGCCACCGACTCTGTACTGGCAGACGGAAACGCTGCCCGGCCCTGCGCCACCTCACGATTTCAATGTGTGGGCCCACTGTCGCAGCCGCGGTGTCTGTCTGGTGCACCACGGGGCTTCCTCCTCTCCGCTGCCCGTCAACTTGACTTTAAAGCATGACGCCCCTCACCAGGGACCGGTCTCTTTTGACAAGGAGGACCGAGAAACCAAGTCTTTGGAAGACGCTGCCCGTGGGGTGAACATGCTGTGCTGTGTTGGGGCCTTCAGGTGTCCAGCCCTCTCCCCACCCTGCGAAAGAAGGGCTGAAGGGGACAAAGTGACCCGTGTCCTGCAGCAGACGGGACGGAGAGCAGTGGCTGAAGAGGCCCCTGCTGGTCCCTCGTTCTGGTCAGCGGTCAGTTCTCCCAGCAATACAAGCTCTCTGGTTTTCCAGGAGGGTGACTTGATAGCCGAGCGTGGCAGTCTGTTCCCTGCTGTTCCCGCTGTGGTTAGGAGATGTAGGAGTCTTGCTCGAGTCCCTGCGTGCTGCAAATAGTTGACGCTGCTTAACCTCAAGGTTGCAGGTTCAAGCCCACCCAGGTTCAAGTGCTGCAGAGGAAGAAAGGCCTGGTGATCCATTTCCCCCAAAAGTAGCCGTCTGTAGCCCTCCGGAGCACAGTTCTGTGTCACCCCCAAGCTCGCCCGAATCCGGAGTCGGGGGCTCTCTGGCCACGGATTCAGGAGTAGTCAGTCTTGCTGTTGCGAAGGAGAGGACGGCCCTCGAGGAGATGGATTGACGCTGTGGCTGCAACCACGGCTCAGGCATGGGAACGCTGTGAGGGTGGTCTTGTCCTGTGCTGCAGGTCACGATGGGTCGGAACCAACTGGACGGTACCAACAGCAAGTGCTGCTGTTGGGAGAGGGCAGCCTCATCCGATTGGGGAGCATTTCCAGACTCGGATGGGGATGTAGGGCTCCCTGTTCTGGCCTCGGATGCGCTCTGGCTCATTGCGGATGCTCTGGGTCCAGAGCTAGCTGGTCAACATGCCTTCCCTTCTGCCCCCAGATCACTGCTGTGTGCAACTTCTTCACCTACATCCGCTACATCCAGCAAGGCCTTGTGCGGCAGGACGGTGAGTGCCTCCTGGTGGCCGGCGGAGGGATAGCTTGTGTCCAGGAGCGGGAGGAGGGGAGGTAAGGGCTGGGTCAAGCTCAGTGTGGCTCCTTTGTGGGCTCCCCAGAAAGGGGGACCCTGGTGTGCATTAGTGGGGGGCTGCTGGGCTCCTGGGAGCTGGCCTCTGTGGGACATGCGCTGCAGAAGGAGTGAGCTGGGCCTTACCCCTTACCTGGCATATGGAGCGCCCCAGAAAGCCAGGCCACGCCAACCCAAAATAGCAATGCTGCTGGATCTGTTCTCAGGGCCACCTAACAGGAGAGAGTAGACCTGCCCCTGTGGGTTTGCCGGACTGTACATCAAGGTCAGGGCACACAGGGCAATGACAGCCACCAGACCAGCGGGGGCCTGGGGAGCTGACCTCCCAGAGCTCCCACTGCTCAGGGACCTGGAGATGGTGGTTGGAGGCCAGGGCTGGTCACTGATGAGCGTGGTGTCCGGTCAGGGTGTGGGCGATGTCACCCAGTGCCCGTGCTATCAGCATGCACGTTTCCAAGGTGCTGTCGGTCACACCTGGTCCTCCCATGGACCTTCAGGGCTGCCGTGCCTCCCGGTCATCTGTTTGAGGGCAGCCTGAGGACACAGCTCTAGTTGCCCTTCTCCCAAGGGCTACCCCCAACGGTCCCCCTCTCCCTGTCCCACAGCGGAGCCCATGTTCTGGGAGATCATCAGGCTGCGGAAGGAGATGTCCCTGGCCAAGCTGGGCTTCTTTCCTCAGGAGGCCTGAGGCAAGGTCCGGCCTGCCGGGGCTGCCAGGCCAGAGCGGACACCAGCCCGGGGACAGATGGACAGAAAGGAGGACAGGGTCATGGAGCCAGCCTGGAGCCACAAGCCACACATCTGCCCCAGGACAGACAAACAGCCGGCTTGGGGAGGCTTCTCTCTTCTCCCTGGGCTGCACCACTCACCAGAGACTTTGAGAGAACACCAAAGATGGAGATGTGAGGGGCTGTGCCCAGGGGTCTCAGCCTTGGGACCCCATCCCAACACACACACACAGCCTTGTAGCCCTCCTGACCTCCCAAACGGGGGTTGCAGGGGGTGGTCTGGACCCCAACTCCCAAATACTGAGCCACCAGCGTCCTCTTGTAGCCACCCCTTAGTGGACCCCCAGGTGGTCTCCGTGGTGGGCTGAGTGCCCCAAATTGACCCTGCACCCTTTCCCAGCATCCCCTGCTGTCCCAAGTGCCCACGGAGCAGCAGGGCTGGGCGGGGTTGGCAGGACTTCCATGCCCTCTCCACTCCCACCTGGCATGGTTGAGAACTGCCCCAGAGGGCCTTCAGGGGGATCTGGACCCCTCTTCTTGCACACTCCCTGTCTCTGCCCTGCGCTTCCTGGAGGCTCTGGGACACCCTCAGAAAGCCGGACAAGCCTCAGACGGCCACACCCAGCAATGGGTGGCTACGCTGACAAAGGGGCCGAGCCCACTGGGCCCTGCAGGGGGCACCTCACCCACTTCAACCGTGCAGCCTGCTTGGCCCAGGGCTTGTGGCCCCCAGGCCGGACACGTCCCTCAGCATGTCCGGATTTCCTTCTGAGTGGAATGTAACGCGATCTCTATTTAATAAAGGACGGCTTTGTTGGTTGAGGCAAGGCTGCCACACGCCTCCGCTCCTGCCTGCCAGGGCTCGGGCCGAGGCTTGGCCACCTGGTAGAACGCAACCCAATCCTTCCCTTGCTGACCCTCGTGCTTGGGATTAAACCCAAGCCCTGGAGGCTCCCCCACTCGGCCCTGCCCTGCTCTAGCAGGCCTCCCTGTCCCCTTGAGGAGTGGCCCCTGAGACTCGCTTGACCCCTGGCACTCCTTGGGTCTCCCCGCCTCGGCTGACGGAGCCGTTGGCCAACTCCAGGCTAAGGTAGCCAGAACCTGGTGCTCAGAGTCCGAGGGAGGGTGAAGATAGATTGATTGGTGATGTCTGGCAGGCAGGGCAGTAGTGGCTTAGAAACTATAGGTTTCTAAGAGCAGCAGTTCTAGGTAGATCCTGCATGGGTGGTGTTGGGGAGGTGTCTCAGGTAGGCACCACAACTTCTGGGCTAGGATCTTCTGGGGCTATTGACACGTGGAAGGGCCTTCCCTCTGGTATGGCTGGCTGGGGCCATCGTGCTGGTGCACCCTGGCCATGCAGGCTGGCCAGGGTCCCTTGTCAAGGCCTCTGTCCTATCAGTAGCCTTTCTGTAAGATGTCTCTTGTCACCCTGAATGTACCCTCCAGAGCCTCAACCCCCTCCATCTGGGACTTCCCTCCCCAGCTGGGCTTGGGGCTCGCCTGAGTTGCCTGCCCCTTCCTGTGGGCAGCCTCCAGGTGGCGCCATGGAGCAGAGAGGTAGCCGAGGGGCCAAAGGGACCGGCCCTGGCCTCAGTGTCCCCAAACAAGAGCTAATCCCTGAGTTGTTGGGCTAGATCCCTGACTCTGTTCATTAGCACGGCCATTGGGCAGATGAACAGACTGAAGGACAGAGAGGCTCCCATGGAGGACACGATGGCCCCAGGATACGAACGAAGGCACCTACTTTACTTTCGACTCTGTGTACTGAGCACACAAACGGGGGCCCCAGGCCCGTCCCTGTTGGGGAGAAATGGGCCCCCGCCCTCTCCAGTGTTGCTGTACTGAAATGCCACAGTAGGTGGCCTTCATGGACAGATGCATTTTCTCACAGTTTAAAATGCCAGACTTCTGAATTCCAGGTGCCAGCCCTAGGGGGGAGTCTTTCTCTCTGCATCTGCTCTGTTAGGGGGGGCCCTGGGGGGTTCCCAGTCCCTTTTCGTGTGTGTGTGTGTGTGTGTGTGTGTGTGTGTGGTGTCCTGGTCCCTTGTCAGCGTCTTTATCTCTACGGTTGTCATGGGGCAGGACCGTCTTGCTAGTCAGCCGGCTTCACGTCTCAGGAGTGATTGCCTTCCCACACGCCATACATTGGCCAGCTCTCGTGATCGTACAGAGAAACCCCATTCCCCAACGGGACCACCCCCAGAGGTACCCCAAATGCCACAGCCCTCTGACTCTTGGAGACCATGCAGGGCAGTAGAGCAGCCCCACAGGGCTTCCAAAGCTGTCATCTTGAAGGGTGCTGGTGGCCACCTCTTCCTCCCCCGGAGCAGGCGGGCAGACCCCAGCTGTTCACCTTCGGGTTAGCAGCCGAGTCTTTAACCGTAAGTCTGGGGCCTCAGATGGACAAGACATGCCGGGGCGAGGGGGGAGCACAATTCAACCCATACCGTGAGGCTTGGGCAGGGGCAGCATTTGAGATTGGGTTTGGCTTCAGCTTTCTTGACCCTGCACAGCTGCCGCTGCCCCAAGTCCTGCACCGCCGGTTGTGGGCAGGGAATAGGGCCAGCAGGGGGGAGAGCTGCTCAGGACTTTGGAAGTAGGTGGGGCAGGTTAGCTGAGGGCATCCACCCTAGCTCTGTTCCTCTTAAAAGAATTTTCTGGATAACCCACTCAGGCCGCTAAGTGGCCCTGGCCTGTGTGAGCCATCTGAATTAGTGGCCGGCTCTTAAAAGCCTCTGGCCCAAAGGGTAAGCCTGGCCTTAATTCACTGTCCTGGAGTCGATGCTGACTCATAGCTCCACCCACCTGTGGGCTTACCAAGTAGAAAGTCTGGTCTTTTCTCCGAGGAGCTGCTGTGATTTTGAACTGCTGACCATTCGGGTCACAGCCCAACACGTTAACCACTACGTTCGCCTCACACTCAGGAATAGGGTGACTCCGGGGTGGGGTCTTGGTTTCCCATCCTCCAAGTCCATCTGGGTCTGAGTCTTGCCAGGGCTGCGGCCCCGGCAAGTCACTCCGCTGGGGCCTGTGCTCTCAGCTGTCAATGGGAAGACTGGGCCATGCGGCCTCTGCGGCCTTTCGGTCTCCAGCGTTCTCAGGTGCTCTGCCGTGTGTCCCCATGGTGGCCTTCGGGAAAGATCTTCCATGGCCAACAGCAGAGTGTTGATCCCGGCCCCGAATGCCCTCAACGGCTCTTTAACAACAGACCGTGCCCAGCCCAGGTGTGGTAGTTTAAGGATCGGGCTGCATTGGATCAGCGTTTTGAAACACCAGCTGCTCCGAGTAAACAGTTCCGGTCTCAGTTAGGGCACTTCCACCCTGTTCTTTAGAGTCGGTAGAAGTCGGCATCAGTTCAACGGCTGTGAGTTACAGCCCCTCCACCCCCCGCCCCAGGCTTCTCCCTCTCAGAAGGGTGATGCCAAGCCTGATCCCCAAGCTCATGGCGTGTTGTAGGGTGCCGTCAAGTTGGCTCTGGCTCAGGGTGACCAATGTACAACAGAAAGAAACGCCACCAGTTCCTGGGCCACCTTCGTAACTGCCCGTATGTCTGAGCCCATTGTTGCAGCCACTGTGTCCACCCACCTCCTCAAGGGGTCCCATCCTTTTTTGCTGCCCAAGCATGGTGTCCGCTTCCAGGGGCTGGTCCCTCCCGATAACCTATCCAAAGGCCCTGAGACCTACTCTAGCCAGCTTTGCTTCTAAGGAGCATTCTGGTTGTACGTCTTCTCAGACAGGTGTGTGTGTGTGGTTCTGGCAGTCCGTGGCACGTTCGGTATTCTTGGCCAGCACCGAAACTCATGGGCATCGATTCTTCTGTGGTCTTCCTTATTCATTTCCCGAGCTCACCTCGAACAGGTGAAGCTCTGGCTTGAGCCAGATCAGTGTGTCTGCCTGGCACTGGACTCCTCTCGGTGGTAGACCAGGAGTTTCTGCTTCAGTTCGTCCCACTGGGCTAATGAAGTAGCCATCAGGCTGCCACCGCCCAGCTGGCTTTGGGCAAACGTCATTTGGCCCCGGGATGGTGGCTTGAGGCTCTGTAGGACAGAAAGAAAACAGGCTTAAGTGGGTGCAGGCTCCCCACTCCAATGCTCTGGTTGGCCAGACCCTTGCCTTTTGGCTAGTCTCCCGTCCCTGCCCTCCCTTCCCCACCCCCAATCTAAGCCCAGTGCCCTGGCAGTGGCCCTGAGGCAGCTCAGGAATGTTGAGTGGGACTCTCCCTTTCCAAGTGGCTGCCCAGAATTGGGGACAACAGAGGCTCAATCTCTCACAGGTCCCCCGCAGCTGCAAGAGATTTGAGACTTATAAGGACATGGTGACCCAAAAAGGCAAAGGGATGCTGAAAGCCTGGGGTCAGCAGGGAAGTGATGGGGGGAGGGGAGGAGCCCCATGCCAAGCAGGTTAGAGCCAACTCTTCCCCTGGGAAGATAAAGTGGGTGACAGGGCCCGGGCCCTGTTGCCTTCCCCCACCCACCCCTACCCCCACCCCCACCCCCACCCTGCCCTGGGAAGACCAATCCCGGAAGTTACCGCTCTTGCCCAACAAGCACATAAACAAACACAACTTGAGACTTTAGCCCGAGACTCTGGCTGGCCCCCAGCAGGCTGCACCTAACCACAGAGGGCCCCTGGAAAGTGGGTACCTGATGCAGAGGGGCTGGGTTTGGCCCTGGAAGAACTGCCCTTTCTATGGGGCATTGGGAGGGTAGGGGGTCAGGGTAGGAGTGCCCGCAGGCACCAGGGTTTGGTCTGCCTGGAGGAGTCTTCCAACTCGCATCCAGCCAGGGGCGGTCCAGGGGCCTTCCGGTCGCCCTGACAACTGTAGAAATGTTTGACTGTGTAGCGCCTCTTGGCTTCCTGGTCCCTAACCCCTTTGTCATTGGAGGGTCAGTTGTAGAACCTGAGCCCGATCCATTCCTTCGTGTGTGATCACCTTTCTGAACTCACGGAGTCTTCATTACATAGATGCCGTGTGGTTTGGGGCAGCTACACCGTGAAAAGAGATGGCACATAGTATGTCTAAGAGACTGCAGAAGGGCTGACTGCTCATGGATTGGAAGACTTAATAGCGGTCAGCTGTCAGTCTGCCCCAGAGCACTCTATAGATTTAACACAATCCCGACCCAAATCCCAACAACCTTCTTCACAGAAAGAGAAAAACCAACCCTCCGTCTCACGCAGAATGGCGTGAGGCCTCCTCCAGCCACAAGGCTGGAGGAGAAGAATAAAAGTAGGACTTCCACCTTGATTTTCAAACAGATGACAACAGTGCCTACAGCAATTGCGAGCATGGCGTCGGGCCTGGTGGTGTTCCCGTGCCTTAGGGCCAGGGTTGCCATGGGTCAGATCTGAACCGACTCGAAGGCGCCTGACAACCACATAACCCGCCGGGACAGTGATCAGAAAACCGCCGCTACTGGTATCTCCAGAGACACATTGGCCAATAGAATAGAACAGAGTCCAGACATAAATCCCACCCTTCGATGGTCAACTTAAAAAAAACCAAAATAAGGACACTTAAGTCCATCCTGTGGGGGAAAGCAGAGTCTTTTTTAATACGTGAGATTGGGGAAATTGGAGTTCCACATGCAGAGAAACGAAACCGGATCCGTGCCTCACACCATACACAAAGACAAACTCCACATGGACCAAGGACCTACTTGTACAAATTGAAACCAGAGGATCCTTAGACGAACCAGCAGGGGCGACGCTGTCAGGCCAAGCTTCCAACAGTGGGTCGTTTAATCTAATGTACTAACCCAAACAAAAAGCACAAGGCAAAATAAATACATGAGACTTCCTTTAAAAAGCTTTAAGACTGGATCAAAACAGTGAAGTGACAAGTTCCCACCAGGGAGTGTCGCTTCAGAAACCATCGCTGTAGCAAGAACTAAAGGACGAAAATATACACAAGGGTGTGTTAAAAACAGCAACAACAAACGTTGCCACAAAACCATAGGAAACGCCAGGAAGCAAGATCATCGAACTGCAGAGCTGTGGTTTGTCTGTCTCCTCCGGCCAGGTCTCTACCCGCTAGAAGGCCTTGTTTCCAACTCCTCAACCCTTCTCTGAAGAATTGGATTGACGCCAGGTCGCATGTCAGCTTGGGTGGTGTTGAGGGACTCGAACCCCAGTCATTCCCCTATGCTGTCTGGAGTATTTAGAACCAGAAGACATCAGACGGGGCCGGGCCAGGGTTGTTGGGCGGATGGAATAAGGTTTCCCAATAAGATTCTCATAAAGCAGAGCTTGCTCTCCGGAATAACGGGCAGGTGTGTGGTTGGGATGGGGAGGGGGGAGGGCGGAGTATTACTCAATTTTCCTGACCTTTTTCTCACCCACGCAGCTTCCCATTTGCTGAAAACGTCTTCCCGATAAGCCCTCAGGAAGGCCTGTGTCCTTCCACAAAAATCCATCAAGGCAACCCCTTTGGAATGGAGCGGGGGAAAGGCAGAAAGAGCCGCCATAATCTTCGGAGCTGCTTAAACCTCACTGCCTTGAATGTAACCTTTCTGAAGGTTCTCCAATGAGACGAAGACAAAACGGGACTGAATGTGTCCGCTGCCACCCACCAATCACAGTGGCATGCTCAAGGATAAGCCCAGGTCAGGCGGGGACCCTAGGAGCAGTACTTTGTCACTCGCTGTGAGGTGCCATCGAGTCGGTGCCGGCCCCTGGGCACAACAGAACGAAACACTGCTCGGTCAGTGCCCTTCACAGAATTGTTCCTCCGCCTGAGCCCATTGTCACAACCACTGTGTCCATCCATCCCTTCGACGGTCTTCCTCTTTCGCGGCCCCTCCACTTTCCCATGTCCCTTCCCAGGGACCGGCCACTCCTGCCAGCGTGTCTAAAGTGCTTGAAATGCAGCCTCATCATCCCTGCCTAGTCTAAGAGCACTCAGGCCCTCCTTCTGCCAGGACACTTATATCCTTGTGTAAAGCTTTGATCAGCCAACAACCAGGTGACAATAAACCACCCGCACGCTAGGCAAAGAATCTGATCAGGCATCCACACCCTCAGCAGCTGAGCTCCTCAAAGCCTCTGTGACAGACCCATTTCACTCCCGCTGGCGTGGCTCCGATGAAGAAAGAGAGAAAAATCACAGACGTTGGCGAGGATGGGGAAACGGAAGCCCTTATCCGTTGTGGGTGAGAATGTGACTTTCAGAATGGTACAGCCGCTGTGGGAAGCGGTGAGAAAAACTAAAAATAGAATTAACCCTATGGGCCAGCATTTTCCACACCTGGGTACCCGCCCTAGCAGACTTGAGAGCAGAGACCTGTACACCCCGTGTTCACTGGCACAGCTGCTCACAAGAGCGGAAAGGTGGGCGTGGCCTAAGTGTCCATCAGCTGAGGAGTGAGGGGACACGACGTGCTGCAGACGGACAATGGACGGACTCGTCCTTGGCCAGCAGCGGAAGTAAAGTCGAGAAACGCACGTCTGGACGGAGCTTGAAAACTATGCTGAGTGAAAGAAACTAATCACGAAAGGTCAACTCTGACCTCATGTCTATAAAAAGATGGGGAAGGGCACGTGTCTGGAGAGCAATGTTTATTAACTGTTACCCAGGGCCGGAGGGAGGGGGGAGGAAGAAAAGGAAGTTGATAGTGGTGGAGATTTTGAATTAAGGCTTAGGCCGCACAACTGATCACTGTGGTTGCTGCCAAGAAAGTTTGTTTTCGTCTGGATTGTCTATAGAAATAAGTCCAATAAGGGGTGGAGGGAAGAGACCTCTCACCACTTCCTTGGGGGAGTTGGGTTTGCTGATCCATGGGGCTCGAGCTGAACTTGAGGGCTGAGGCTACCAGCCGTGTGCAGTGCCTTTGGGCATTTGTCGGCATCGCTAAAATAGCTTTGTAACATTTCCCGAACAAGGCCCAGCCCAAGGGGCTGCAGGGCTGAGAGGACACGGACCGGAGAGAGGTATGCCTGCAGACATGATGAGAAGAGGCTGTTCTGATGAACACCTGCATCTTAAGCATTTCTGATGCTGAAATGTAACGCCAACTTCTCTAAGAAACCCCACTGTGGGCCACCAAGAACCAGGAGGAGAATGCATGTGGACAAATTGTCCACACGTGTGATTAAGAGTCTGAGAAGTCACCAGACTCCCGTGGAGAAAGTCCTTCACACTCGTAAGTTGGAGATGAATCCGTCACCTTCTCCTGGCTGAAAAACCACCCCCATAGTATCCCCCCATAATAGTGCTACTTTTACGTTGCTTCGTATAAGCCCGTGGCTGCTTCCTCTACGCTTGAAGGTTGTCTGCCCTGGAGAGCAATCAGATCCTACTGTCCACCCCACCCCAAGTTCAGCCCACTCCCTCTGACACTGATCACAGATTGTTCCCCTGGAAAGAGCTCAGGGACACCTCAAGTCAAGTCAGTTCAGAGACAGCCAAGGGGCAGCCGCCATCTTCACTCTAGAACCTGCCCACCCCGTAATGGATGTGTCTTCCCGTCACGTGCATGCTCCTACCAGCTCCCCTCCCCATGATGTGTCCGCCTCTAGTACATGCTCTTCCTCTTACGTGTGTGTATGATGTGCCTGCGAGCCCGGTGATTAGATAAGCCTGTTGGAGAATACAGTCGCAGGCGCTCTCTCTCTGGTTCCAGACTCCATGGACTAGGTGAGCCCTGACATGCCTTGTCCATTGTCTCTTTAATTTTCCCTTTCAACTACACAACCGCTCCTTAGGACCCTCGCAGTTGCAGGGCTGGACGCACCAGTACTGCGAGGATGTGAATTTTGGGTGCCAATTGCAAAGGATTATTAAACCCAGTGGAAAAGTAGAGTACCTTGGCGGGGGTGGTTGCTGTCAGAATCAGTGAAGAAGGTTGGTCTCCTAGCGACCTTCTGTATGTTTAACAGAATGGAACCTCGCCCAGCCCTGCACCATCCTCGCAATTGTCTGCATGTCTGAGCCCACTGTTGCAGCCACTGGTCCATCCATCATGCCGAAGGCCTTCTTTTCACGGACCCTCTACCTCTCCAAACATGACATCCTTTTCCTGGGGACTGGTCGCTCCTGATAACATGCCCAAAGCATGAGAGATGGCCTTACCATCCTTGCTTCTAAGGATCACACGCATACAAGCGACTGAAAGCATCAGGGTTGGGCACAGCTAGGTCCTCAAGGTGACACCCTTGCTCTTTAACACTTTAAAGAGGTCTGGGTGCAACAGGTTAGCCCAACGTAATGTACACATCCTTTGCTCTCTTCTCTGCTGCTTCCATGAGCACTGATTGTAGATCCAAGCAAGGTGGAACCCTTGACCACTTCCATCCTTCCTTCGTTTATTATGATGTTAGCTATGGTGTCTAGTTGTGAGGATCCGGGTCTTCTTGACACGGAGTTGGAAGCCACCCTGCAGGCTGCAGTCCTTGATCTTCATCAGCCAGGGCTTCAAGTCCCAGCTTTCAGTCCGCAAGGCTGCTGATCAAGCCTGCCTCCAATCTGGATGTCCCCATTCTTCTTCACAGAACCCAGCATCCCCGATGATTTGCTCAGCACACAGATTGAATAAAGATGGTGAGATGATACAACCCTGACACACACCTTTCCTGATTTAAGCCATGCGGCATTCCCTCCTTCTGCTCTAACGGTTCCCACTTGGGAATTCCCACTCTCCCTAATGCTCTCCATAGTGTGTTATGATCCTCCGTCCAATGCCTTGGCACAGTCGATAAAACACAAGTAACCATTTTTTTCTGGTATTCTCTGCTTACAGCCAAGACGGATCTGACCTCAGAAATGGTATCTTTTGTGCCCCGCCCTCTTCTGAATCTGGCTTGGATTTCTGCCAGCTCCCTGGGGCAACCATTGTTAAAGGATCGTTAGCAAACTTGTTTGCATGTGATATGGATGCTATTGTTCTAGAATTTGTGCATCTGTTGGACTACCGTTCTTTGGAATGGGTACAAATATGGATCGCTTCCAGACAGGTGGCCATCTACATTTCTTGTCATGGACTAGTGAGTGCTTCATCAGCTTGTTGATGAGTGAGCGGTTTGGGGTGGGGATGGAAGTTAGTTAGTTTATGCTATTGGTGGGGGTGGGGGCTGGGGCGGTAGGGTGAGTCAACCCAGAAAAACAGGATGGAAATGGCTGCACACGTCAAGGAATGTAATCAGCGTTCACTCACTCACTGCCACCGAGTCGATGCCAACTCACAGTGACCAAGGCTGTCCCGTAAATCAGTGTTAATGGATTGTAAAAGTTGGTGGGTGAATGGGGAGGGGGGGGGAGTTAAGCAAAACATCAAGGATGAGGTAGCTAACCTCCCTGCGCCTTCATCAGCTCTGGAGACCCACCACATCTGCCTCCTCTCCCCACCCCACCCCAGGGTGTGCAGTGTAGTCATTGCTGCCAATTATAGATGGAGGCTTGTCAGTGGTGGGCTCCAGGGGCTGGGTTGGCAGGCCAGCCCCTCGGTCCGCAGCGCAGGTATGGGTGTCCGGGGTGGACCCACCAGGAGACCCAAGACGCACCCTCTTGCACTGAGCCAGGGACTTAATTGCGCTACTTGCGGTTGGTAAGGGGCATTTCCACGCGGGCTTCACCGTGTGAACCTGCGCTGCAGGGGGGTGGGGAGGCGCGATCCGCAGACGGCCCATTGTTTGCAGATTGTTCACAGCCACTCTGTGCCCAGTGTCCTCACCTCCGAGCGTTCCGAAGTGTTCCCTTCCAGGACGCAAGGTCCCATTCTCCAGCCTCCGCCCGCTCCCGCCCCCCGCCGTCCCGCGGTCCCTCCCGACTCCACGTCGCGCTGCTCTGGCCCGGCCCCCGGGGTACCAAGTGGGGCCGGGCCCCGAGTGGGTGGGGCCGGCGGTGTCCGGGGCGCCGGGGCCCGCGGGGCGGGACCGGGCCGAGCAGCCAATGGTGGCGGTTCTAAGGAAAGTTCCTGCGCCGAGCCGGGCCGGCGCGCGCTCCTACGGCTGCCGCACGGCAAGGGCGGGGCCGCGTGCCGGTGGCGGCGGCGGCAGGCGGGGACCGCGACCTCCGGCTGCGGCGCCTGGCGCGTCCCGAGCGAGGGTCCCACGCACTTGGGCGCGCGACCATGGGTGGCCTCGGGGGGCCCGCGCCGGCGCCGGGATCGCGGCGGATGCCGCTGCGCACCTACCGCTGGGAGCAGATCCGCTCGCACGACTTGCCGGGCGACAAGTGGCTGGTCCTCGAGCGCCGCGTCTACGATATCAGCCGCTGGACGCAGAAGCACCCGGGGGGCAGCCGCCTCCTCGGCCACCACGGCGCTGAGGATGCCACGGTAAGAAGCCCCCTGCGGCGGGGGCCCAGCCTGCTGCTGCTCGCCGGGGCCTGGGCCAGGGCGCGTCGCCCGCTCCACTGGCCCGGCCGGGGCGCCCTTCCTCCTCCGCACCCTGAATCAGGATGGGGAAGCAGGGGCGTGATGGGGGGCAGGGACGGCTAAGGCCAGCAGGGTGGACCCGGGCCAGGCCAGGCCTGCCGGGGAAGAAGGGGCAGCCAGGTGGGTGTGTCCCTGTTGCTTAAGCTTCCCTGGCTCAGTTCGGGGTGCCCCAGACCGGGCCACCCAACGTGGGTGCCAGGAGCAGAACAAGGCCGTGTGATCAGAGGCTGGAGACTAGGCAGCCCGTGCTGGGCAGTGCCTGGAGGTCCGTGGCTTTCCTCCAGGTTGGTGTGAGCTGCTGGGGGGAGGGGGTTAGTGAGTCACCTCTGCTGGGTTGGCAGCTGCACGTGGGTCGTCAGTGCCAGACAGCCAGGGTGGGCCTCCTCCGGAAACACAGTCACCCCAGGAGCAGACTGACCCCTGGGAGCGCTGGCTTTCCCCCTTCCTCCACCACCACCCCCCTCACCATGTCTGGACATGTCTTGGACAAAGAGCTTGGTGACTAGTGAGAGTGACTGGCAGGAAGCTGGCAAATGACTGGCATTTCAAATAAGACCCCTTTCCCTCTCCATAGCCACTCCAAACTCTAGCTGGCCACACTGGGTACCAGGCAGGCCTTCTAGTGGCCGAAAGTTTGCTAGCAGGAAACTGTATGCATCAGGGGGATGGGGTCTTGCTCCAGTGGTCCTCTTGTCACAGAGGCGTGACCTCTGCCCACTGTCCTCTTTCTAACCCTGGCAGGCAGTCTTTGCAGGACTTGCGTCTGGGGGAAATACTTCTTCCCAGTTTTACCCCAGGAAGCGAAGGGGTTCAGGTCAGCAGCTGTTTGTACGCCAGCCCTAAAGCCCTAGCTACGGGCAGAAAGCAGAGTCCATGGGCGTTGAGGGGCTGGGTGTGGGCAGAGAGGTCAGCCTAATCCCGGAGTTGAAGTGGCCTGTGAGCTAATGAGTGTGTCAGCCTGTGTGTGGATGTGTGCGTGTGCTGTGGACTCTAAGCCAGGTGTGCGGGCACGCATGCAAGACAGTATGTGTCAATGTCTGGGTGCACACATGTATGCGAAGGTGGGTGTATGTGGGAACGCCTGTGTGTCGGAAAGGAAGGAGCCGATTACGCTTCGGGCCACAACAGGGCTTTCTACTCCGGTAAACAGTTACCATCTTGACAACCCACAGGGGGAGTTCTTCCTGAGTTACGAGGTCGCTGTGAGTCAGCATTGACTCGATGGCAGTGTGTCTGATTTGAGTTTTACGTAGGGGCGGGGCCAGTGTGTCCCTATGTGCGTGGCTGTCCCTGTGTACATCTGCAAGGACCCTGGGTGGAGCAAGGGGAGGGGGCCCTCCCAGGGTAGCAGTGGCCACAGGGGCAGCTGGGAGTGGTTGGTGTTCAGGAATTATTGACCTTTGCAAACTCGGAGAGCAGCGAGCCACCTTGGCCTGAGCAGGCGTTGCTATCTCGTTCCTGTGATGGGAAGGGGTTGGTTTAGACCATAGCTTAGCTTCCTCAAGACCTCCAGATTGGGCCGGAGTTGCCAGAACTTCTTAATCCGCCCTGGCCAAAAGAGCCACGAAGTGGCCATGGGTGGGGGCTCCAGACTTTGTCTGTGTCAAGCCCTCGAGGCCGACCAGAGATTGACCCGTTCTTCCCTGGGCAGGTACGTGGCCGAGCCCCACTCTGGATGCCCTGTCCAGGACTCTTTCCCCAGGGCTAACTCTTCCCAGCCCCTGTGCCCACCAGCTCCTCTCATAGCTGAGTGACCGAAGCCTTCCTGCCAGAGAATTCCCAGAATTCCTGGACCCTGAAGTGAGCCCGTGGCCATGGCGAGTTACAAAGCCATGGCCCTGGGGAGAGAGCTCTGGACCTGCCGCCATGTTTGTCTGAGAGTCATACGTGGCTTAAGGACGGCGGAGGCAGCGAGGGAAGGGTGTGGCCAGGCCACCGCTAACCACAACGCACCAGGTGCTGACCGGTCTCTACCCCTCCACACCTGTGAGGCAGGAGCTGCTCTTTTCACGCTCGCTTCGCACACCAGAAGACTGAGGCTCGGAGAGGGAGATGGGAATTTGAAGCCACAGCCGACCCTCTCACCAAGCGTGCTCTTGCTATTTATTGATTCCATCCGTGCGTGCATGCGTCCATCCATCCCTTCATTCGCTCTTTTGTTCCTTAACCATTAAACCCGTCAGCAGCCACTCAGCGAGCGTCTCCTTGACGCCAAACTCTGCTCCAACTTCGGCTGGTACAGCTGTGAATTTAACCTGTGGGGTTCTGGGGTTCTGGACGGAGGGAATTCCCAGCCAAGGGATCGGCTACAGCAAAGGCTCAGTGAAGGGATAAGGCAGCTGGCAGGGGCAGAACAAGGGCAGAGGGGATCGGGGTGGGCAGGGGCCAGGTTCTGTAGGAAAAATCGAGCCCCGGAAGGACGCAGAAAAGCAAAGAGATTCGGATCAAACTTTATGTGGACTCTTGGCGCAGTTGAGAATTCTGGGTAATCATTTCATAGGGGAACAGAGCCTCCCAGGAGAGGGGTGGGGCGCTAAGAGAAGGTATGACCAGAACCTGCCTCACCGGAGGCAGTCAGGGTGGCCACTTTAAAGAGGTGGCAATTAGTAGTTGGGCCTGCAGGGCACTTGCGACCTGGACAAAAGGTAAGAGATCCTGTGGGCAGCAGGGCAACCATTAGGGTTTTAACTCAGTGTTTTCTTAGAGACAGAGCCAGCCTGGCCTCACTCAGCCACATTGGATATTTTCCTTCCTAGCTTCAGTTTCCTTGTTGGTATAATGGGCATAAGAGACTGCCTTCCCCCTGGTGTGAACCGTAGGGGTGATGCTGGGCACCTCGGTGTCTGGCTCTGAGCCCATGGGGGTCATGCGCACACTTTCCATGCTCCTTCAGGGTACAGAGGAAACGTCTTATCTTCCTGGTCAGAGGGAAGGGGAGAGGTTTCCCAGAATTCCTTGATGCCCTTTTAGCTACAGCATTACAAGCTGCGGGGAAGATCTAAGACCCGACAGGTCTTCCAGGTCTCTTCCTTCTGGGCCCAGAAGTGGGAGTTGGAGGAGACTAGCTCCACTACCTTCTTTCCCAAGACCCTCTTTCTAGGTGACCCCACTGGGCCTGACCTGAGGGTGGGAGTGGGTAGTGCTGCCACCAGAGGCTGCATCGTAGTAATTGTAGCCAAGCGTTATTGAATAGGTACTGTTTGAGTGTTTCAGATGCGGTATCTAAACAAATGCTCATGGGGCTGACACTACTGTTATCCCATTTTGTAGATCAGGAGACTGAGGCTGAAAATGGGTGAGGTTCTGCATCCTTTGGGGGTCCTGTCATAGGCTGGATTCTCTAGAGAAGCAACATCAGTGTTTATAAATGTCTACACACAGAGAAGGTTATTGCTAGGAAATGACGCACACAGTGTAGAAGCGGACACATTCCAAGTAACCACAGGTCATATGGTAGGCAGGCACTTTCTCTTGACACCTGTGGCCCCAGGGGGCTGATGAACCCAAGATAGAGAAGAAGACAACAGGCTTCTGGCTGTAGAGGCGAATGAATTCAAGATGGGAGGTTGGGCCTTCGACTGCAGAAGTGAATGTATCCAAGGAGATGGCAGGTTGCTGACAACTCCCAGGATTGACAGGCAACATAACAGGGCCATCCAAAGAATCCGAGATCAGATGAAGAGTCAGAGGCAGACTCCAGGCCCAGCAAGAAGCAAGCCAACTTTTCTACGGTGTCTACTTATTTGGGAAGCAGGCCACACCCTTGGGGAGATCTCATCATGGAGGATTACTAGGGCTTAACTGCCAAACAACGGAGAATCCTCCCCTAGTCAAATTAGCACAAAACCTTAGTGGCCACTGTGCCTTGGAAGTGACCGGGCTTCCCCCTTGTGTGTGGATGGAAGTGTGTAGAAGAGGCAGGACTGGGTGGGAGAGTCCGAGGCTCTAGATGGAGGTAGACCCAGGAGGGGTTGGTCAGGATGCCATCCCGAAAGAGGTAGAACATATCTCCCCGCCCCCACCCCATCTCCACAACCCACGGCTGCTTCCTTGGCTTAAGGTGGCAGCAAGGACAGAATCAAGACCACCTGAGCCCCCAGCAACCCTGCCCATTTCCTGATAGGAAACATTCCTGATTCTTTGGGTAGTGACCCAAACTGCCCACCGCCCCCTCCCTCTTGGATGTCTAGGGAGGAAGGAGACAGTGGGTCCCTCTCCCTCCCCAGCCTTGAGCTTGGCCAAGACAGAAGAGAGCGCATTCCCACTCCCCTAGTCCACCCTTAGGGCCCTCTGTTAGCAGGCTCTCCTTTTCTGAATGGACCCCTTGAAGGAAGTGTCCATCTGTGCCCAGGGCTGGGGGCACTTGAGGCCACTGGGTGGTTAAGTGCCTCTCCTGCAGTAGTTCCCTCAAGCCTCCCAGTCCACATGATGTGGGCCCTGGTGGAGCTGGTATGAGCAGGTCATAGAAGCAACTCAAACTCTGTGGGAGCAAGCTGGCTCCATCTGAACTTGACCCTTCCTGGGACTCCTGGCAGGCCTGGGGACAAAGGGCAGGGGCTCTGGTGGCCCTAGAGAGCTACTCCGAGGTGTCCAGGGTCCCAGGCAAGGCTGGTGGCAGAACTGTATCCCAAGGGAGGCTGGATATCATGAAATATTGGCTGAGTTCAAACCCCAGCAGGCGTGCCCGTACTCAGATGTTCCCCTGCTGCTGCTCAGGGCTCATCCCGGTGAACACGTCCTGTACTCTGAGACATTTCCCCTGCTGCTGCTCAGGGCTCATCCCGGTGAACACGTCCTGTCCCTACCACCAGGAGCTTCCCTTTAGGGGCTGGGAAGCTCCACAGTTGATGAGTCAACCGCAGGGACCCTGTCAGACAGGGAGGAGCTGCCCCAGGGGGTTTCCAAGGCTGTCAATCATCCTGGAAGCAGACAGCCACCTCCAGTGGAGCGACTGATGGCTTTCAACTGCTGACCTTGCGATTAGCAGCGGCGCGCTTAACCACTGAGCCACCAGGGCCCCAATATTTCGGAGGAGCCCTCTGGAGTCTAGCCACCTTTGAGCTGCTCTCTGGATCACAGGGTTTGGCACACATACCTCCAGGTGCGTTGGGAGGCCCCAGCTCCGCAGGTGGTCCAGGCTGCTCCCCCATCCCCCCAGGGCCCCCAGCTTCCCGGTCAGCCCTGTCAGTCTCGGGTTTGCTGGCCCTCCAGAAGGGACGGCGGCGGCATCTGTATTCCATTTCTGCAACCTCTGAACCACGTGTTGACTTCCTGTCCATCTCTCTGTCTGCCCCAGCAGCCGGCAGTCCTGTGCACTGTACCTTTGCCCGTCGCCTCTGGTGCCGTTCCGTCTGTCTGTCTGTCTGTTCGTCCACCTGACTGTCCGCTCTTCTTCAGGACGCCTTCCACGCCTTCCACCCTGACCTTCATTTCGTGCGCAAGTTCCTGCGGCCCCTGCTGATTGGCGAGCTGGCCCCCGACGAGCCCAGCCCTGCCGGAGTGCAGAATGTGAGCCAGGGCCCTGGTGGAGGCCAGGCCCCTAGGGGGAGCCAGGGATGGGGGTGGGGGGCACGGGCGGTGTTGGTGATGGGGCTGTGGGGACACCCTCCAGGGCACCAGACCTGGCTTGGTCCTGGATGAGCCCCCTTCCTGCTCTGGGACCAGCTTCCCCTCCACTGTGAGGGGAAGCTGGTCTCCCCTGATCTGGCTTCTCCCGCACCCCACAGCCTGCTCCCCAGCTCACACCTGGTCTGGACATCCTGTTGGGGTCCCTGGGCCGGGCAGGGGGAGCAGGGTGGGGCATGTCTGGGGATAGCACCCTGGACCGATGGGCCCTTTGTTGGTGCAGGCACAGCTGGTAGAGGATTTCCGAGCCCTGCGGCAGACGGCCGAGGACATGAAGCTGTTCGAGGCCAACCCGGCCTTCTTTGCGCTCCTGCTGGCCCACATCCTGGCCATGGAGATGCTGGCCTGGTTCCTCGTCTGCCTCCTGGGCCCTGGCTGGCTGCCCAGCACTCTCGCTGCCCTCATTCTAGCCCTTTCTCAGGTGATAGCCAACAAATACTCACCCCCCTCCGTGGACATGTTTGCCAGGTGGATGGATGGATGGATGGATGGGCAGAGGGATAGGTAAAGGGAGGGGTGGATGGGTATATGAATAAGTGAATGGTAGATGGGTATATGGATAGATGGATGCAGGGGTGGATGGATAGATGGATATAGGTAAATAGATGAACAAATGGCTGAGTGCATAGCTAACTGGATGGATGGATAAATGGGTGGGTGGATGTATGGATGTGTAGAAGAATGAGTAGTTAAATGGGTGGATGGATAGGTGAATGGGTGGGATAGGTGAATGGGTGGATGGATGAATAGATACATAAACGGATGGATACATGGGTGGATGGATAAATGAATACGTGCATGGGTGGGTGGGTGGATAAATGGGTGAATGGATGGATGGGTGGAAGGATGGGATAGGTGGATGAGTGCATGGATGGATAATGGACAGGTAAGTGGGTAGATGAATGGCTAAGTGGGTGGATAAATGAATGGGTGTATGGATAGAGGGGTGGAAGGATGGATAGGTGGATGGATGGATGAATGGATGGATAGCAGGTGGGTGAGTGAATGGATGGATGGATGGATGGATAGATGGATTAATGGATGGTGGATAGGTAGATGGATGGATGGCCAGGTAAATGGGTAAATGAATGGCTGAGTGGATGGATGGGTGGATTATGAAGGAATTACATAAAATAAGAGCAAGAGGGCCCATGAATGAAGGAGTGAATGAGCAGAGAGAAATACTTGAATGTCCTGAGTCCCACCAGTCACGTGTTTGTGGGTCAGACTGCTCTTTAAATGAGCCCAAGGGTGTGCTTTGTTTAGGGAAGGGAGTCAGAGGACCCCTGAACACCCACACTTCCCTCTCCCCACCCGCCCCCACCCCACCCCCCCAGGCTCAGAGCTGGTGTCTACAGCACGACCTGGGCCACGCCTCCGTCTTCCGCAAGTCCCGCTGGAACCACCTGGCCCAGCAGTTTGTGATGGGGCATCTGAAGGTGAGTGTGGGCCAGGTGGGTAGGTGGACGGATGGACAGGCAGCCGGGGGCCTGAGGGGGAGCAGTGAGCATCGGGTCTCACTCCCAGCCCTGAGCGCCCCCTTGTCCCCACCCCCGCTCTCGCCCCCCACAGGGCTTCTCAGCCCACTGGTGGAACTTCCGTCACTTCCAGCACCACGCCAAGCCCAACATCTTCCACAAGGACCCGGATGTGACCGTGGCACCCGTCTTCCTCCTGGGAGAGTCGTCCGTGGAGGTGTGCGGTGGGGAGTGGGCACTCGCAGCCACCGAGTCCCTGCCCTGGTCCCCCCCACACCTGCTGGAAAGATGGTCCCTCTGTTAGCGTCTAGAGTAGCCTTTGAAGGTGCTTGACTGCGGATCTCAGGTCGGCTGTCCGATCCCACCAGCTGCTCCGTGCAGGAAAAATGAGGCAGCCGCTCCCATTAAATGTGAACAGCCTGACTCTGCCCTGAGGGGTCCCCAAGAGTCAGAATCCACTTGAAAGCAGTGAGTTTAGAGTTGCCTTTGACCCTTGGCCCCAGCTGGTTCCCTAGAACTTCTGGGGGGTAGGGGGTGCAGCGGGGGCATGGATTGCTGCCCGAGCCCAGCCCCCACCTGTCTCCACAGTACGGCAGGAAGAAGCGCAGATACCTGCCCTACAACCACCAGCACCTGTACTTCTTCCTGAGTGAGTGTCACGTGCCCTGTGGGTCACGCCGGGGCAGGCTCCCCCTGCCCACACCCCCAAGGGCCTGGGCTGCCCCACATCAGGTCCTGCTACTATGCTGGCCCTGCCCTGGCTGCCTTTCTGCCTGGGTGCCTTTGGTTCAGCCATCTGTCCCCGCCCCAAACCCCAGAGGGTCTGGTGCGGACTCCAGGCATGAACAGGCCAGCCAGGGCCCTGACTATGATATTGGTGACTGGCCTGTGAAGGGGCATGGGATGAAGTGGGGTGAGGCATCTCATGGGGGGCTGGGACTCAAGGTGGAAAGTAGGCCAGGTCTTGTGGGGGGGGGTACAGGTTAATCCCAACTGGACAGGACCCACCTCAGCACCCTACTGGTACTCCTGGAGTGACAGAGGCTTCCCTCCAGCTCCACCCCACCCCTAGGCATGGGGCCCTGCTCCTGAGCCGTCTGTCCCCTCCTCAGTTGGCCCGCCCCTGCTCACGCTGGTGAACTTCGAAGTGGAGAACCTGGCGTACATGCTGGTGTGCATGCAGTGGACGGTGAGTGCGTGCCCGCCTCTCCATTGCCGCTGACAGGTGTGCTTCCTGTGCGCAATGGTGCGTGGGTGTTTGCGTGCAAGAGGTGAGCATGCGTGTGTGTGCATGGGGTGTGTGCGCGCGCATGTGTGTGCACAATGACGCGAATGTGCATGTGTTATAGCAGTGTTGTGCATGTGTATGCAGGGTGTGTGTGCACATGGGGCATTGTGTCCATAGGCGTGTGTGTGTGTGTGTGTGTGTGTACAGGGGAGTGAGTATATGTGCGATGATGTGCATGCACAGTTATGGAGAGTGTAGCAGATGCGTGTGTGCAGAGGAGTGAGTGTATGAGACGATGTCGATGCCTGTGTGTGTGCAGAGGAACTGCGTGTGCACCGGGGTGTAGTGACTGTGTACCAGGGGAGTGTATGCATGATGACGGATGGTGTGGCACAGATCCCTGTGCAGGGGGAGGGGACATCTATGTGTGTGTACGGGGGACGTATGTGTGTACCGTGATGCATTGAGTTTGTGTGCAAAGAATGTGAGCGTGAATGCTGGTGTGGTACACATTTGTGTGTGCAGGGGGCGGTGGGATCCGTGTGTACATGATGATGTAATGTGTGTGTACAGGGGATGTGTGTGTGTGTGTGTGTGTGTGTGTGAGCGAGCGCACCATGATGCACTGTCTACAAGGGGAGTGGGTACATGAAGTCTGTGTGTGCAGGGGGAGGTGGGATCCGTGTGTGTATGATGTGCAATATGTGTGTGCAAGGGACATGCATGTGCACAGCATGATGTACTGAGCGCCTGGTACAAGGTGAGTGGGTGTATGAATGCTGGTGTGGTACACGTCTGTGTGTGCAGGGGCGGTGGGATCCGTGTGCAGGATGTAACCTGTATGTGGTGGGGGAGTGTGTGCATGGGGCTGTGAGATCGGTGCGCGCATGCACGCATGATGACGTTACATGTGTGTGCAGTGGGAGAGTGTGTATGGGTGGGGGGAGGATGTGTGGGGCACGGTGTGGGCCTCACCACCGGGGTGCCTTCCCCCAGCTCTGCCAGGCATGAGTCTCCTAGGCAGGGGTCCAGAGAGACAATGGGCACCCCACATGGCCAGCCAGGCAACTCAGGCAATGAAACCCAGAGAGCTCTTCCTCCCTCCCTCCCATTCCCAACACCTGGCTGCCCGGACACTCAGTCTTGTCCCGCCCCCCGCCCCTCCCCAGGACTTGCTCTGGGCCGCCAGCTTCTACTTCCGCTTCTTCTTGACCTACGCCCCGTTCTACGGCGTCCCCGGGGTGCTTGTGCTCTTCGTTGCCGTCAGGTATGGCCAGGCTGGGGGAGTAGGGAGCAGGGGGCCATAGGCTACAGGGTCAGCCTGGCTGCAGGCTCCCCAGCCCCGCCCCATGCTGGGGCCTCCATTTCTCCATCTGCACAGGGCTGCCCCATTTGGCCAGCTGTGGCAGAAGCCGGGGCTGTGGGGCAGTGGAGAGGGAGGTGGGGGGTTCCTTGCAGTCCCTGTGCCTGGGTGCCCACCTGCGCTGGCTCCTCTCCTCACGGAACCCTGCCTTGAGTGGACACAGGGCAGTGCCAAGCCATCCCCACAGGGTCCTGGAGAGCCACTGGTTCGTGTGGATCACGCAGATGAACCACATCCCCAAGGAAATTGGCCAGGAGAAGCACCGAGACTGGGCCAGCTCCCAGGTGGGCCGTGGGGGCGGGCTGAGCCGACGGGGGGGGGGTAGAGGGGGCTGGAGCAGCCAGCAAGAAGGGGCGTGGTGGGGCTGCCAGGCCTCCCCACCTTCCCCCTCTCCCCCCTCCCCGCAGCTGGCAGCCACCTGCAACGTGGAGCAGTCCTTCTTCAACGACTGGTTTAGCGGGCACCTCAACTTCCAGATTGAGCACCAGTGAGTGCGGGCGGGCAGAACCCGGAGCCCCCTTTTGCCCCCCCCCCAACAGAGGTGATGAGTGGGTGGAGCGGCTCCCCACCTCAGACACCAGCATGCACTCCTCTCCCCCAGCCTCTTCCCCACAATGCCTCGGCACAGCTACCGCAAGGTGGCACCCCTGGTCAGGGCACTGTGCGCCAAGCATGGCCTCAGGTATGAGGTGAAGCCCTTCCTCACAGCCCTGGCGGACATTGTCAGGTAGGCTCCTTGGCCAGCCCCTCCTGGTCCACTTCCCTCAGAGCCTCTGTCCCCCGCCCCAGGGCCCCAGCATGCTACGCAGGGTGAGCAGAGACCCTGCCCTCTGGAACCGGGACACTACAATGTGGTGACCACGTGACAGATGGTTGGGCTAGCCGACAAGAGAGGAGGGGGCGTGGGGGCCAGTGTGGAATGGGGGCAGGGGAGCAGAGGCTTGGAGGAGGAGAGGACACTGAGGTGGGTGTTGGGGGTGCAGGGGAATGCTCCAGCCATGGGGAATGGCCAATGCAAAGGCCCTGGGGCAGACTGCATCAGAGCTGGGGAGGGGTCTGTGAGGACTCCCGAGTGATGCGGGAGCCACGGCGGCCCTGAGAAGGGGGCAGCATTGCCTGCCTTGGATGCTAGAAAGACCCAATGGTGAGAATGCATTGGAGGGGTGGGGCTAGGGGGGGAGAGGCTTAGCTGGAAGCCAGTGGGGGCTCCATCCGTGGAGCAGGTGAGGCATGCTGGGGCCCAGCCTGGAGGAGGGCTCAGCAGGAGGATGGGCAGAAGTGGGATTCTGGGACCTTGGGGGCTTAGCACATGCAGTTCCCTGGGCTTGGATGCCCTTCCTTGTTCTGAGCTGGTGCTCAGGCACCTGCTTCCGCAACACCTGGCTAGCCTTCAGGGCATCTGGCACATAGGTCTGCCAAATTCCCGGGGGGGCAGGTACCCTCTCGACAGTCTTGGGGTGGCAGCACCAGGCCAGAACCTGTGTGCAAGGAGGCGGGCCGTGCACATGCAGGCAGCCAGGGAAGAAGGGCCACCCTGCCCCACTCAGGCCTGGTTCTGAATGCAGCTGCCCCCTGATCCCTCCCTCCCCCTCTCCCTCCTTCACCCCACCTCACTCTCCCCCCATACTGTGCCTCCATCCTCCCTCCCTCTCCCCTCCCAATTTCCACACCCTCCCCTCTGCCACTCCCACCTTTTCCCATGTCCCTCCCCTTATACAACCCCTTCCCCTGGCTCCGCACACCAACACCACCACCACCACCACCCCAGTCTACCCATCCCACCTCTGGTCCAGGCTCCCAGGCCGGTCCCATTAATGAGCCAGCCTAGCAGTTACACATTGACTACGACCCCAAAGATCAGTTCAACACCACCCACGACTCTGAGGAAGGAAAGCAGGACTTTCTACCCACAAACAGTTACGGTCTTGGAAAGGCACAGGGGCCCTTCTGCCCTGTCCTGTAGGATCGCTTTGAGTCTGGCATCCGGCTCGAAGGCAGCGAGTCTGGTTGAGTTTGGTCCCAACCCATCTAGTTACCTGCCCCAGGGGCACAGGATGTCCTGAGGGAATGAACACCACTGACCTTGGGGGAGGTGGGATGTGGCTTCCAACAGGCAGGTGAGTCCCTAATACTCCCTCCACACTTGCCTCCAGGTCTCTGAAGAAGTCTGGGGACGTATGGCTGGAAGCCTACCTCCACCAGTGACAGCAGGGCCAGACTCCGGCCAGCAGCCACCGGCAGACCAGCGAGTCCTCCAGCCAGGGCCCCCCGCCTGTCTAGTGGTGGGATCGAGGGTCTGTTGGCACATGAAGCCACCCCGCAGCAGCCATAGCGTGTTTTCCGAGAGCAGAGATTTTGGGGGAAGCTGTTATTTTTCTATTAAATCCAGATGTATGGGGAGCATGAGCTTGGCCTCCGAGTCTCTTTGGGGGCCAGAATGGTGACCTTTGTCCACTCAGCCTTGATCTAGGGCCAGGCCGTTGGGCCTACCCTCTGCAAAACAGATGGGGCTGGTCCCAGCAGATCAGGGCAGAGGGACAGGTCAGCGGGCATTTCTCCTGACCCGTGCGATCGCCTCCTGGGACCAGGGGCCCCAGGACCGAGTACAGGCCACCTGACCACATCAGGACCTCACTTCACATAGTTCTTCCCCACGGTGAAGCCTGAGCCCTGGCTCTCTGCATTCCTGGCTCCTTGGAATCTGGAGCAGCCTCTGTTGACCTCCAGTTGGCCTGTTCCCTCAGGTACCTGCCCCACAGAAAAGGGCGTGGCGCCTCCTGGGGGAAATAGGTGCAGTGGATGGGCCCCGGGGCTTGGCCCCGGTGGTCTGGGTGGGGCTTTGAGTTACCTTTTGGGGAAGCCTCAATGGGAAGAAAAGAGAGCCAAGCACACGGCCCTCTTTGCTTCTTCAACCAGAGCAATGCTGGTCTGTGTTAAGATGTCAGAGCTTCAGAACAATGTCTAAGCCGGGGGCCTGGGGCCTTCACCCTGGTGGAGTGGGTGCTCAGCCCCCACGCACATTGTCCTGCCAGCACTCCGATGCCATTGAGGGGTGGATGACAGGCTATAAACACGGTAAGCCTCTTGTTTCGTGTCCTGGACCCAGGCTGGTCCCAAGGGGCTGAAGATTGAAGAGGAGCCAGATGTCCAGCTTTCCCATGATGCTGTTCAGCGCCATTCCCACACCCCCACTCCCCCCCCCCCCCCGCCCCCACAGCACAGTCTCTCAGTTACCCAGGTCCTATGTATCACTGGGCCGTCACAGAAACTCATGAGACATTGAGAAATGGTGCGCGTGGTGGGGGGTGTCGCTCAGTCCAAACTCCAAGGGTCAGGCGGCAACGAGCCAAAAGCAGGGTCCAGAGCCAGACGCTGTCCCAAAGCCACAGCGGGCCCTCTGGCTTCCAGCAAGACTCAGGCAGGAAACAGGCCTGGCTTTCCGAGTGTGGCGATGGGCGGGTGGAACTGTGCGGCGCACCTCTGCATATCCCGGGAAAACAGTGTGTCCCAGCTCAGAGATGGGATCTTAAAAGGCGTCATCAAGGGAACAGTGATCCCCTCCTCCCCCCTACGCCCCACCCCCACCGATTCACACCCTCCACTGAAGTCAGGTCTTAACTTCCATCCTGCTCCTGCTCAGACTATGTCCTCCACCAAGGAAGTAGGGCCACAGGCAGATAACAGCCAACACTGACATCACATCAGGGCTTGTGGTGACCAGGGCCATCGTACCAACCACCACTCAGCTGCCACAGGGCAGCTCCCAGACCCCAGGTCCCTGAGAGGTACACACACCGGCCAACACCCTCCGCAGCCAGCCCCAAAGTTGGAAGTTTGTGAGTTCCGACCAGAGGCAACTCGGAAGAAAGGCCTGGTGGTCTCCTTCCCCAAAAGTCAGCCCACGAAGAATCCCTGGGACCCAGCTCCACTCTGACACACCTGCGGGGTGGCCAGGAATCAGAATCAACTCGACAACAAGGGGTTGGGGTTGCTGAGTGGCACAAACGCCTTGTGCTTCTCTGCTGACCTAAAGGTTGGAAGTTCAAACTTGCCCGGTGGTGGTGGTGGTGGTGCAGAAGAAAGTCCCAGCGATCTTTTTTGGTTAGGATGGCAGCTAAGAAACCCCTCTGGGGGAGTGTTAATCTATAACACGGGCCTGGACTGAGCCAAAGCGGTAGGACAGCCACTAACAACAGCACAGTGCTGGCAGCATCCACCACTGTCACGCGCATGTGGGTACATGCTCTGTGCAGGGCCGGGGTGACACAGGCCCCTGGACTCCTGGAGCTCACCCTAGCCCCTGGGGAGCTCCCCCTCTGCACCCTCCCACAAGCACATGGCCAGGGTCCCTAAAACCCTGGTCTCATTCACTGCTGGGGGCGGGGACCAGTCTGGTCATGTGCTTTGGGGGATGGGAGGACAAACGGACTGAGTGCTGTGTCCTGCTTCCCACGCCTCCCCGGGCATCGAGTCCTGTGCCAGATGCAGAGGCGGGTCTTCAGGGAATGGCACCCCGGGCAGGCCTCTGAGTCGTGTCTGTCAGCCCACAAAGACAAGCTGAGCGCCGTCCTCTGTTACCGAATGCAGGCTGATGCTGCACACTCACCCCACCACCGTCCTTGCTCTCGTTCATGCAAACGGCCCCTGGTGGCCTCCAGGTCACTGTCTTTTCCTTCTGAATCTTCTCTACCCGCCTCCAGCAGAGCAGGACCCCCGCTGTCTGCCTTGACCCCATAAGAGAACAGAAAACCAAGCCCCTTGCCGTCAGGACAATTCTGGCTCAGAGCCACCCAACAGGACAGAGGACTGGCTCTGTGGGTTTCAGAGACCTTGCACCTTTATGGAAGCAGCAAGCCTCCTCTGTCTCAGACGGTGTGGTTAGTGGTTTTGAACTGCTGACCTTGTGGCGAGCAGCTCAGCGAGCCGCCCATCAACAAAAGGCCCAAAATAAACAAAACCCATCTTGCTGCCATCTGGTCGGAACTCATAAGGACCCTGTAGGACATGGTAGAACTGCCTGTCCTCGTCTCCCCCACCCCACCCCCCAGTTGATTTTCAAGACTGTAACTCTTGACAGGAGTAAAAAGCCTCATCTTTCCCCTGAGGAGTGGCTGCTGGTTTTGAACTATTGATCTTGCCATTAGCAGCCCAATGTATAAACCACTACACCACCAGGGCTATGAGCCCATGGGAGTTTAGTATGAAAGCATTGCTGAGCGACCTCCACAGCTGGTGGAAACATGGTAACCAGTGGCTCCCAGGGCAGTGCCACGCCTGTCCTATCTTAGGTACATATCTGCTCAGTGTGCCAAGGAAGTGTCTCCAGCTACCATCACTCCCAGACTTGGGGCAGCCAGCCTGAGACCTATAATAGCCTCCCAGTTCAGGCAGAATAGGCAGGAACCCCTCTCCCCCGCCGGGGTGGGGGTGGGAAAGCTGGCAGAGGACAGCTGCTGGGGGGTCTAGAGGTTATGAGACCAATGCACTCCACTCCAGCTTGGCCATAGTCAGAGGGGGGCCAGGTACCACCCAGCCCTGTCCCACCCCACCCAAGGGGCTTGTTCCCTCTCTGGGGTCAGACAGGCCTTAGGCTGTGTGATTCAGCCTCTGAACCATCGTTATTCCGGGGCTGGAGATAGAGAAGGGCTTGCTTCCCTGCAAACCCGCCGCACGCTTAGAAGGGGACTGGTTCATAGGGTGTGAGCACCCGCTGGGGCCGGGGGGCTCCATGTTCAGCCACACCCCTTGTTCCCCCAGGCCCTCTGAGTCCCTGGTTCCTCCTGGATCTTCCTTGCCTCAAAAGCTAACTCCTGAAATCCTCACCTCTGCCAGGAGTGTCCACCTGTCAGTCCTTACTGACTCCTGCCACCATACTTACCTGCCTCCACCCACCCCTCCTCCCCGGCAGGAGGGCCCCAGGCGCCACCTTTCCCTTCCCTGGCTGGTCTCATCCCAGTTTGTCAGCTGTCCAGGCACATGCTGGGAGGAGCTAATCTGGAGCTGTGAACTCTGCCCAACCCAGCGGGAATGCTGAGCCTGCAGCGCCCCCTAGGGCACCTGCAGCGTCAGGCCGGCCCTGCTCTAGGCTGTCCCTGGTGGCGGTTGAGGGCACAGTGGCCGCCCATTAGCGGAATTCTTGCCTGCCTTGTGGGAGAACTGGGTTTGATTCCTGACCATGCACCTACCACTCCTCTTGTTGGTGAGGCTTGTGCGTCGTCACTGAACGGGTTCCAGGCTAAGGTAGACTGAAGAAAGGCCTGGTAGTCTCCTTTCAACCAACCAACCAACCAACCAACCAACCGTGAAAGCCCCCTGGATCTCAATGGTCTGACCCACATTGGTCCTGGGAACCAGGGACCGGGCAGCATTTCATTCCATTGTGTTGGGTGTCATGAGTTGGAGCCAACTCAACATCTTTGGGAGCCTGCCCTAAAATAGCCACTGGGGTCTCCCCACATCGCCTGTAATCCCATCCATCGCTGCTGCTGCCTCTGCAGAGAGGACACCCCTCACTTCTCCTGAGCAAAACACGCTCTTCTGTTAGGGCAAGACCACTTCGGTCATGGTGACTGCTCGTGTGTCCGAGAACTCTGCTGCCAAGGTTGCCAATGGTGGTGCCATGTTGCACGCAGGATGCCAGACAGGCCTTTCTTCTGAAGTACCAGTGGATAAACTTGGGCCACCAGCCTTCCCACTGAGAGCCTGTTGAGAGGTCTTCCTAATCATGCTCAGAACAAGTTCAGGACCACCTTGGCTAAATTTGATGGGGTGGGGACCCTATGGCTCGGGGATGCTGGGAGAGAGTGCCTCAGGGAGTCTGGGAATAGGCGGAGGCGTCTGAGAAGGGTGGGAATTCCTTTATGTGCCCAGGAATGCCCCCCACCCCACTCCCCATAGCCCAGAAAGTTTGCTGCTTTCGTTCAGGTTGATTGACAAGGGGCCCCGATGGCATAATGGGTTACATGATGGACTACTGACCACAAGGTCGGCAGTTCAAAACTACCAGCCGATCCCGTGGGGGTAAGATGAGGCTTTCTACTCCCCTAAGAGCTGTCTTAGCAACTCACAGGGGCAGTTCTAGTTTGCATTACAGGGTCGGGGGGAGTCGGAATTGACTTGATGGCAGTGAATTTGGTTTGGGTTGAGCGTGATTGACATTCACCTGCCTGGCCCTACTGCAGCCTTCTGTGACTGGCATACTCCTTGCAGGGATTGGCCAATAGCCTGTGCAAGCGAAGTGTCTGTGGCCTGTCCCAAGGTGCTGTTGAGTTGGATCTCATAACGACCCTCATATAATAGCACTAGACACCCACCGCCTACTCCTGCACCCTGGTCTCCTCGATTGTTATGTGCGAGTCAGCCCACTGGTGCGGCCAGTGTCCTTCCACCTTGTCCAGTGCCTGCCTTTTGGCTGCTCCTCTACTTGACCAAACAGGGCATCCTTTTCCAGGGCCAGGTCTCTCCTGACCAGACGTGTCCAACGTATTTAAGACTGAGTCTTGCCACCCTTGCCTCTGAGGAACACGTGGATGTACTTCCACCGAGTCAGACTGGCTGGTCGCTCCGACCGTCCGTGGTACTTTCGACAGTCTTCGGCGTCATCATTCAAAGGCACCGATTCTGTGGTCGTCCGTGCCCAACGTTCACCGGCATGAGGTCATGGGAAAGACCAAGGCCTGACCAAGGCGCACCTTAGTCCTCAAAGTGGCCTCCTGGCTTCTCAGCCTGCAGCTGCCCGGGAGGGCAGGCCTAGAGATGGCAAAGAACTTGTAGCTATAAACAGCCAAGCCCACGGAGGCATTTCAACTAGGAGGCAGCAGAGTGGAATCTCCTGAGTTGTGACAGGGCCCAGGGCTGGGACCCTGAGGGGTAGGTGAGCCCAGGAGGCTTCAGAGCCAGCACTGACAGGCCAGGTATAAGGGGTTTGCACACTCACGCTGTAACTGGCCTCCAGCGGTGCACCCCACTCAATATGCCGCTTGGCTGAGGCCTGTGAGCCACATGGTCGTGTAGTCTTGAACCCAGCAGAGAACTGAGTGCCGTGGTGGCTGGTAGTGGCAGTGGAAAGGCCGGAGAGCAGTATAGGGCACCCTCCTCATAGGGACCAGCCTCGGGCACATCTCAAACACATCATCCCCCTGTGCAGCTGGGCACTGCCACTGCCGGCACTCACAGGCACGGTAGCCCAGCTTTGCGACACGAGGGTGGTGCTTGGCAAGGCAGGAGTGAGGTCCAGGGGTCCGACCACCTGGACAGGGTTTGTCAGGCTCCCCTCATGGCTGCAGCATGCCCGCCTAGCCCCTCAAAGGCTCCCCCACCCACTGACCCTTCTGTTCCACGCTCCTCCCTCTCCCCATGGTTTGTCACAAGGATGGATCCTGAACTTCCGGCTGGCAGGGGACCTGAACTTCCGGCTGGCAGGGGATACAGACCTGGACTAGTAACCAGTTCTGTTCTGCCCCACCCGGAGGGCGAGGGTAAAGGTCCAACTCAGGCAGGAGGGATGGGAGGGGTCTCCAGCTTTGAGGGTCTCTGAGGGCGAGGCCCTGTGTTCCTGGAACCTTCTGGTCCAGTTCCTTCACTGGGCTGATGGAGAGACGGAGGCCGGGCAGTGGGTAAAGGGGTTCAGGCCTCACCCAATGCCACAGGGAACCAGTGTGGGGCTGGACCTTTGCCTCTGGGCTGCTCGGCACCTCCAGGGAGTCATACACCTCAGCTGGCCAGCCAGCCCCCAGAGGCTGGGCAATACACGGGAGACTCCACTCCGGAGCACGGCCCAGCCCTGCTGGCAGGAGGTCCAGTTGGAGCAGCGTGGAGGCAAGTTACACTGAGCTCCACCTCATCTCTGTGGGATAACCCTGGCTTTCCCAGGCTGCCTGGATGGAGTGAATGTGGACATGGGGACAGGTAGAAGGGCCCAAAGGTTGGTTGAGATTTTGACGTCTGGAGGAAGCCAGGCAACACTGGCCTGTGGACCGAGTGGGTCAGAGAAGGGTGGGGAGCAGGGGCAGGAGGAACTTAGGAAAGGGGCTTGTGGTAGTTACCTAATTGTCAATTTGAGGCTTTATGAGTAAAGGGGTGGAGTCTAGTCTGTCAATAGATCATAGCCAATGAGGCCTCTGTGTGGCCATGGCCTTCTGAAAATTCTAGGAAATTGGTACTTCCTCCTTGGAGGTGGGAGATTCGACCCCTGGCAGAGTTGAGATGTTTCCAATGCCACTGGATACAAGGACCTTCTACCCACAGGCCTGTGATCTTCTGCATTCGGCGTCATTGCATGTGTTTCGTGAGTCTGAAGAGGACTTTATAGATTGGTATTGGACATACGGGCTAATATTGGACTGATGGACTTGGACTGGGCTGTATATTCAATTGCTCTTGCATATAAACCTCTTTCTTATACATGTGGGTCCATGGATTTGTTTCTCTAGTCCACCCAGACATACACAGGGCCTATAACCACCCTGCGATACTTCCTGCAGTCTGGCAGGCACGGGGTTTCCCTCAGCTGCTGAGGGTCCCCGTGGAGGAAGAGGAGGAAGAAGGAAGCAGGCTGGTTCTGGGTCGGAGAGCATTTCTGGGAAGGGTGTTCTTCAGAGCCGAGGCAGCAGCTCTGGGCAGGGCAACCGCAGGGGGCTGCCAGGCGGCATGGGCCTGGCCTGCTGGTCACCGCCCCCACTCCCACCCCCAGGGTTGCCGCCACTGAGTTAGGAAGCCGTGGGAATAAAATTACCTCTTTTATTTCCAAAATCACACAGGGGTTGGGGCAGCCACGTGATAAAAAGTTCCGCCGGGTCCCCACAGAACAAGCCCCTCCTCTGGGGAAGGCAGGCCGTATCTGGGTTGCCATTGCCGTGAGGATCAGGAGACCTTTTAACACCAGCTGGCTAGCTGCGGGTCCCCCCGAGGAGGCCCCCACTCTGGGCTTGTTCACATCCCCCCTCCCCCAACTCCCTGAAGCTAAATATTGATTAGTGGGTTAGGTTTTCAAATGAACAGCTCCAGCGCCTGAGCTCTCTCCCCTACCCCCCCAACATCGGGGCCCCTGGAGGGCCTGTGGTAAAAGACGGATTGTCACCAGGCCCAGGGCCTCTGCCACCCAGTCAGAAGGCACCCTGTAGCACATGGTAAAATAACAAGAGGGAAGATGGGAGGGGGGCCGGTGCCTGTGGAGCCCAGTCACCGGCTGGAGGTGGGGTCCCCGCGCCTGAGAACGCAGGCTCCCCCAGCCCCATAGGCAGCTGCCTGCCCCCTCCAAGCCCTGGCCTCGGCTAAGCCCTCTCAGGGACCCCCTTCATTTAAGTGCCAGCATTGTGGGTACTGGGGTTTGGTTCGATGGAACTGCATCTGTCAGAGAACACGGTCAGGGTTGGGTGGGGTGGGGAGGCCTGAGCATATTCTAGACATTCAATGGGCCTTGATGGGGCACCAAGGGCAGGCCAGCTGTGGAGTCAGGTCTGAGACGTGGGGGCCATCTGCTTGCCCAACACACTGCCCCCACTGGTGGACTCTGGTCTGTCCAGTCTTTAGGGGTGAAGGGTAGAGGCAGAGACACACCCCTGAAGATGACCTCCCTGTGCTCCTGACTGGAGGCTGGAAGGCCAGGGGGAAGGGGCCGGACTGACAGGACAGACCCCCATAACAGAGGGTGGAGGCAGGAGAGAAGGGAAAGAGGAAGAGAAAACCAAATCAGGGGCCCATGAGCCTCCTGGACACCCCTCAGAATGACACCCCACCCTCCCGTTGGCCCGCACCCCCACAAGCAACAGCTTCACTTATGGAGATAGGCATCCAGCCATAGCTGCCCGGACTTCTTCAGTGAGCTGTGGAGAGAGGGCTGGGATCAGTGGCCGGGGGTGAGGTCAGCTCAGGGCACCCCGGCATGGTCCCCCTGGATCCCAGGCACTGCCTCAGACAAGTTTCGTTGCAAGGAGATGCCCTGGTTGGGGGCCCATTGTAGCAAGCAGGCCTGAGACCCCGAGTGGTCGCCACTGTTGCATGCTGGGGGCTCTGCTGGCAGTTGCTCCCTGCCCAGCCTTGAGCCGACAGGGGTCCGTCCTGGAAACTGCCTCCTGGGCCTCCGCCCCCGCCCGGCCCAGTGCTCAAAGGGGTCCCTGCTGGAGAGCCCCTTCTCAGCCCCTGCCAAGTCCAGTGCCCACAGGGGTCCTCACCTGACAATGTCCATCAGAGCCCTGAGCAACGGCTTCTCCTGGTACTGGATGCCATGCTTGGCACACAAGGACTTCACCAGTGGGGCGATCTTGTGGAAGTTGTGCCGGGGCATGGTGGGAAAGAGGCTGGGAGGGAGGTAAATGGGCAGGAACATGAGGCCCAGGGACCCAGACATGACAGCCAGGACCTGCGTTGGGGTGCGGCTCTCCCCAAGTACTCCCGAGGGCACCTGGTGATTGGCTGGCACCGATGTAGAGGGGCCGTTCATGGACAGGGTGCTTACGCTCTACAGCAGAAACCAAACGCACCGCCATCGAGTCGACTGTGACTCACGGCCACCCTACGGCACAGGGTAGAACTGCCCCTATGGGTTTCGGAGACGGATTCTTTACGGGAACAGAAAGTCTCGT
Organism: Tenrec ecaudatus; assembly: GCF_050624435.1. Classification (NCBI taxonomy): domain Eukaryota; kingdom Metazoa; phylum Chordata; class Mammalia; order Afrosoricida; family Tenrecidae; genus Tenrec; species Tenrec ecaudatus. The sequence goes on from NC_134533.1 coordinate 12,216,012, forward strand.
CTTTCTCCGGCAGAGCAGGCTGGTGGTTTTGTACCGCCGACCTTGCTGGTTAGGCTCCTGATGCGTGACCACTGATGCCACCGGGGCTCCTTGGTCAGTCATACTGTCTGGAGAGGGATTTGAACCCACGCCACCGGGAGAGGCTGGGTCCTGAACGCAGTGCCTTAGACCCATTGGCCCTCCTGACTCTGCGCTTCAGGCAGGGGACAGTGGGCCTGGGATGCATGCTCATCCTCCAGAGAGGGAATCAGAGTGGGGGCGGGGGAGGGTTGTAAATGTGGCAGAAGGTGAGACAAAGACGAGGGGCAGCATGGGTGGTGGGGACGTAGCGGGCCTCAGTTTCCCCATTGATCGAGTGGGGCCTCCCCATTCCTGCCCTGCTCCCCCGTGCAAGCTCTCGGTGAACTGTGAAAGGGGTGGTTATCACTGCTTCCCTGGGGACACGGCCCCCATGGGCTGGCTGCAGAATCACGACCCAGCATGGGAAGTGCCCGCCCACCGCCTGCTGCCTCCTGCCCGGCCCGCCCACACTCACTGGTGCTCAATCTGGAAGTTGAGGTGCCCGCTGAACCAGTCGTTGAAGAAGGACTGCTCCACGTTGCAGGTGGCTGCCAGCTGCGGGGAGGGGGGAGAAAGAAAGGGGGGAGGCGGTGAGCAGCCAAAGGCAGACCCATGGGCCTCCGTTCCCCTCCAAGCCAGCCCTGCCGCCCTTCCTGGGCGTTGGTCTCCTGGGACTCCATTTCAGGGGGCTGAGAACATGCCCTGAGGCCTGGGCTCTGAAGGGCCCGGCTGGCTGGCGGGGCCCTCACCTGGCTGCTGAACCAGTCCCGGTAGGACTCGCGGTCGATCTCCATGACGATGTGATTCATCTGCGTGACCCACACGAACCAGTGGCTCTCCAGGAACCTACGAGAGGAGAGCTCTGCTGGAGGTGTGGGCGGACCACCACTGGGGGCTCCCAGGGCCCTGGCCACCACGGAGACCCCAACTCGGGAAGTGGAGCCCCTGGGGCCTTCCCTCGGGTGGCCCCCAGAATTGCCCTCCCCATTGGGGTCCCAGAGGAGAACGACCATGCCCGGGCACCTGATAAAGTTGAGGAAGAGGAGGGCTCCCAGGATGCCAAAGAAAGGGCTGTAGGTGACGAAGAAACGGACATAGTAGCTGATGGCCCAGGCCAAGTCCTGCAGGGGAAACAGGATTAGACGCAGGCGAGCCGCAGCCTCCGTGTCATGCGCCGGATGGGAACCACACGTGAACTGAGGGGCAGTGGTGCCTAAGGAACCCCAGGGGCCTCTGGGAACTTGGGCCCCAGCCACTGAGCAACACTCCCCAGGCCTGTCTGTAAGGAAACACACTGGCTGTTCCAGCAGCAGGTGGGCCAGGTGCTTTGTGAAAGAGCAGAGCAAGCGAAGAGGGCAGGGACATTAGCCCAGAGGACAGCCCTGGCCGGGGGCCAGAGGTCAGCAGCCTCTCCTTCTGAAGTACTGCCAATACCAGCCCACAACAGTGGCCGTCCACCACCAACCTTGGATCCCCTTTCACTACCGTCATAGGGCAGTGCAGGTGGCCAAGGGCAATGGACATCATTGGTCCTCTCAGTGGCCTGACACTGCCGGCCCCTTGCCCAGGACAGAGTCCCTTCTGGTTCCCTCCACTCTATCCTCCTGCCCCTCGCAAGGGACTGTCAGGCAGTCCAAGCTCAGGCATCTTCTCTCTTCCTGGGCAAGCGTCTCCCTCTGGCTTCCTCCACTGTCCCTCCTGCACGGCTCATAGCCCATCCGTCTACCTCCTCTCTGCTCTAAGTCCACATGCTGCAGCTAGACCACAGCCTTGACCTTGGGCCCTCAGAGTCACCTAACACCAAGTCGACCCCACCTCAATTCTCCCGCCGCCTTGTTGACCCGGCTCATGTCCACCTCAGGCCGTGCCTGCTTCCCTGCATCTGGTGCTCAACGTCTGGTCCTTCCAGAAGGTTCCTCCCTTCACGTGGCCAGAAATCTTCCCTGGCTGCCACGGAGCCCCAGTGCTGCTTCAGAATCTCATTGGGAGGTGCCGTCAAGTCGATTCCAACTCATGGTGACCCAGTGCACAACAGAACGGAACCCCGCCTGACCATGCGCCGGCTGCGCAATCCTTGTTGCGTGAACCCATTATTGCAGCCACTGTGTCAACCTACCTCCCTGAGGGCTGTGTGAATCTGCATACTTTAGAGAAACAAATCCACAGAAACTCATGTATAAGAGAGAGTTTGATACAATGGGTAAGTGCACATCAAGAGAACATCCCAACCCAGTGCTGCCCAAGCCCACAAGTCCAACACCAATCCACAAAGTCCTCCTCCATCTCACAAAACACACACTATGATGCCAACTACAGGAGGAAAGCCGAATCAGTGAACATGTAAGCATCTCAGTGCTGGCAGGGGTCTCCACACAGCTGCTCCAGCACCCAGGGCTGCATCGGGTAGGTCCATGTGACTTCTCCTTGAGAATGTCTTGCAGGAAGTGAGCCTTGCCAGCTGAAGCAGGGAACTGGCTAAGGCAGCTGCCCCCTGGTCCAACCATCAGAAAGCAAGAGACCCGAGAACTCCAAAGGCGAGGCTCACCTTTCTGTTTCCGTGCTTCAGTTAACCTCACATGTGCTTATCGTCCAGGTTGGCACAATAAACTAACTCAGGGCCTCCCTCCTCTTCACGGACCCTTAATTCTACCAAGCACGACGTCCTTTCCCAGGACCGGTCCCCCTCCAGACTGTGTGGCCCATGTGTGTGAGGCGAAGCCTTGGCATCTTCGCTTCTATGGTGCACGCTGGCTTCATTTCTTCTGAGACAGATCTTTCTCTGGCAGCCCAGGGTCTATTCAATACTCCAGGCTGGAAGTCAAGGGCATCTGTTCTTCCCCATCCTCCCCACCTACTGGCCAGCTTTCTCAAGCAGGGGAGCCAGGGGTGGGATTCAGCTGGTTTGCACCAGTTTGGCGGAACCGATCCCCGACTTTCTGTTGAGTTCCGTGAACCGGTTGTCAAACTGATATTTGCAACCAGGGTTCTTTGTGCGGTGGGTCCCGGGGCAGCTGCCCAACGTGGAGACCACAAACGACCACTCCATTCTCTTTGCGAACGTCCAGCAGCGTATGCAGAGCGCCCGTGGTAATGTTTGCTCCATCCGGAGGGATAAAAATATTAGACAGAACTAGGCCTGTCATGTCGACTTACTCATTCCCTAAGAGTTGTTATCTGATGAGTAACAAGTTTGATGAAATACTGTTTTTTATTCCCTGGCGTTTGATACTCCAGGAAACAAATGTACTCTGTAAAGACAGAGGGGAAAAAATCCCCAAGGGTGACACACTGTCATTCATTTCAGCTCTGTGTCACGCCCCAAATTCCCACGATAGGGTGAGTGAGTTATGGAATTTCCTGAAAGTATTCAGAGAGCTAAATGTTATTGTCAGACCAATGAAGCAGGAAGGGGTTTTTCAATGGAGAACACAGTACACTCCAATACAGCAAACACAGTGACTCCTGTCTAATTGGGCTGCCTCTAAAAGCACAGATCTGTCTCCCACAATGGAAACATCACACAGCAGAGGATGCTCGGATAAAGGTGAAGGATATGCCAATCAAGAAGCAATACGGAAATTAATTAATTAATTGAATTAAAAAAATAGAAATAATATGGAAATAGTATCTTAAGTAGCAGGGTCATTTTTTGGGGGGGACAGAATTTAATATTTTTATTAACATTTAAAAAAGCGTTCTTATAACTTAATCTAGTTTCGGGTCCCTCTTTTATTGCTCTTCTGTCAGTATTACCTGTAGGACATAAGCAACATTCTTTTGTTATGCTTAAATGGTCATTAGTCACGAACCAGTCGTTAACGTATTTGATGGGAGGTGACTACAAAGATCATCTTTGGGGTCAGGGGCACCCCAGCCCTCCGAGGTCTTGTGCATGCAAGAGCCAGGCAACGCATCATGTGATCTCTTGGCTGCTGCTGCTCTGGGCACCGATGGTGGAGCCAATCGAGTGACACCCTTGTCAGCTTCCACACTGTCTCCGTTCATCAGGATGACGCTCCCCGGGCCACGTGGGAGGATCTGGGCTTCATTGGTGTCGAGATGCCGGCAATGCGGAGGCAGTGCGCCTTGGCCTTCACCGGTGATTGCGTCTAGCCCTCTTCCACTGCAGCAGCACGGTTGGGTCACCTGTGTGTGGAGGTTGGTCGCGAGCCTTCCTCCAATGCCGATGCCGTGTTCTCCTTCATCCGCTCATTTCCTGGAGCGCTTGCACGGCGCCCGGGCTGAATAACCTCGGTGAGGGGGTTCGACCGCGAGGCACCCCTTTGCCCCATCTTCAACCACGCTGTACCCCTTGTTCTGTGTGAAGGATGCCCTCTTGGTCTATGATGAGAAGGGCACCCCCAGAATCCTCTAGGAGGCTGGGCTGTGAGGAAGGTAGACTGGGGACGTCACCGGCCCAACGAGCGGCAGGACGACACCGGGAATGTAGCCACTGGTGGCTGTGCCCCAGCCCTGCAGGCACCGTGCACGGGCTGTGCTCTGTAATGATCCCTATGCAAAGGCTTAGGCTCAACGTTTAGCCTACCCCACCCCTCGGCTTTACAGGGGTGTGGCATTGGGGTGGAGAGAAGGCCCGGTGATCAGCTTCAGCAGAGACTGCTGTTTCTAGTGTCAGTTGCCTTCCAGTCTGCAGGCAGGCCATCTCGATCACCCCTCGGCGAACCACGGCCCCAGCCGCAACTCCACTCTGTACCCAAACTCACGGCGACCACCCAACAGAAAAACAGTACCTTCCGCCTCCCCGCCAACACCCAGGTCAGGATTCCTGAGGGAGGGGCCGGGTCTGAGCCACTGAGACCCGGCTTCTCACTCCACGCCACCCAGCACCAGGGCGAAGTCTGTCCACAGACCAACAGGAGAAAAAACCAGAAACCTGCCCGTTGTCCTCAAGCGGCTTCTGACTCCTGGTACTCTGCATGCAGAAGACTCCATATAGGCAGAGGACCCCGGTGTACTGTGATGTTTGGAAGCAGGCAGCCCGGCCTTTCTTCTGAGGTGCCTCTGGGCTGGTTTGACCCTCCAGTCTCTAGTGCGTTGTCAGGCACTGACCCGTTCCAGCCACCTGGACTCCTGGGGAGAGGTTCAAGCAGCTGCTATTTAAACAGCGAACCCCATTGGCGGGCCTGAGCCTGCTCCCAGCGGTGGCCAGGGCAGGGCCATCAGATTGGCCAGGTGGTTACCTGGGCCCCAGAAGGCCTGAGGGGCCTCTCCAATTCCCCTGGGTCTGCTCAGATTCCTTTGTTCCGACGCATCTCCTTCAGGGCTGTCCCTGTCGTCCGCTTTGTCTCTCGGGGGACACAAGCCAGGAAAATGATCAGAGCAGCCGGGCGCAGGCTCCTGTTCCCAGGCTGACGTGGCTGCTTCCAGGAACCAGGGTGCCCGGTGGAAACAGCACTACCCCGAGCTTCAGGCAGCCGCCGGGGGGTGGAACTGCAGCCCCTCGGCCCGTCCAGATACCATGGGCTGTTGCTCCCGCCCTTTGGCCCTCACTGGCCGGAGGAGTAACTGGCAGAAAGTACTGGCAAACGTTCCTTTGTTCAAACCAGCTCACCCTGGAGGAAGACAGGTCCTTCCGCCCAGTGCTGGCTGCCTTGCATCCATCCGGCCGCTTCCTCGACCGACCCACTTGCTCCTGATGTCCCCAGACTGGGTCCCTTTGCCCAATCTCAGTGACGGTTTTCTCAGCAGCATGACTAATGTGTTGTTACTCCTCTGACGTCAGTGACCACACGCGACAGGGCAGCACCATCCCGGCAGAGAGTCCCATGCTGATGTCTTCACAGGAAAAGGACCTCACACGTGGTGAAAACCAAGCCAAACTCGCTGCTGCCGAGTCCGTTTCGACTCAGAGAGCCTGGAGGACAGAGCAGAACTGGCCCCGTGGGTTTCCGAGCCGGGGATGCTTCACAGGAGCAGAAAGTCTCATCTTTCTCCCTCGACGGGGCTGGTGGCTTCGAACTGCTGATCTTGCCATTAGAAGCCCAGCATGTAATCACTACGCAACCCGAGGAAGACTCGGTGAGAGGGACTGATCCAGTGGCTGTTAACAATGAGCTCAGACACGGTCACAATTGTGAGGGCGGAGCGCAGGACCGGGGGAGTGTTTCAGACCAATTTGATGGCATCTAACAACAAACAGCGAAAATACATTGCTGTCCATGAAAGCCGCTCCCTTTTGATACCCGCAGTCGGGGCACGAAGAAACCAAGATCGGGGGCCTGTCTTATAATCTCAGAACCTCAACATCCTCAGGTGTGAAACAATTAAAAATAAGTAACAAACGGCCAGCCAGGACTAGGAAGTGACTGCTCACTTGTCTGTCCTGTCCTGTGTCCCCATCAGTGACCCAATCTGCCATGCCAGGTTCTGCCTGGGTCCAAGGCAGGGAAGCTAATCCATCTGGGCATGTTCTCCTTTTAGGGGAAACCAGGCCTGTGCACCTTGGTAACCCAGAGACGCCTTGTGTGTGGAGGGCAATGAACTTTCTCAGGAGCTCTGGCGCGTGTGTTGGGGGAATGCTCTTTAGGACTGATGCACAGAGGCATAGGACCACCAGGCACACACTCGCGCACACACACCCCACCTCCCCCAGATCCATTCACGCTGGCCGCCCTCCTCCCATCCCCCCCGCCAGGCCTGCCCCTCCACTCACCACCCAGTCTCTGCGGACGATCATGGTATTGATGATCTGATACTGGAAATACAAGGGGATGAGCAGCGGAGGCCCAACTGCAGAGAGCAGAGAAGGCGTGTTTGCACTGGCTCGCCCGCCTGCCCGCCGACTCTGAGGCTCGGGGAACAGACTGGTGGGTATTGTGCAGGGCTGGGTGGGACGGGGGGGGGGGTGGAGGGGGTCGCGGGGCTGGGGCCCTCTTCGACGACAGGACGATGAGCAGACAGCTTCCACCCCTCCCCTTGCTGCCCACAGATCATGGATCACTCTAGCCTCAGTGTTGCCATCTGTAAAACGGGGCTGGTGGCTGTGGGGCTCCGTTTTGGACTAGATGGGCTATGTCAATAGAGGGGGACGGGCACTTGACGTGTGTGTGGGAGGAGGGGCACTCACTCAGGAAGAAATACTCATGCTGGTGGTTGTACGGCAGGTATTTCAGCTTCTTCTTGCCGTACTGTGGAGAGAGGGGAGACCGTGAGCCCTCGGCGCCCCCAGGTCTTCCCCTCCAGGGAGGAGGCGCCTCTGGCCTTCTGGCCAAGCTGTACCTGGTCTCATTCTGCCCACCCCCAGTCCTCCCGGTGGATCCTTCAGGGGCTGCAGCTCCCAGCCAGTCACTGACTCAGGTCATGCTGGGAACCCCAACCTGGAGCAATGGTCTCGCGACAGCACGAACCCAGCGAGCAGATCCATGAATGAAGGTGCAGGGGCTTGGAACACGCAGGGCACCACCACTGGAGGGAGCTCTGGAGTCGCCCCCTTGGGAACAACCCCACTGGCCCTGTCCCCCTCTAGGCCATACATACCACGCGCCTCCCCCCACCCAGATCAAAACAGATTTAAAAAATCCACAGACGACCAAAGATGACAAGCCAGGTAAGAGCCCTTGGCTTTGCAGTGTGGCCTCCTGCAGAGAGGCAGGATTGGGGGGGAGGGGGTCATTCCCAGTGGGGGCGGGTTTGGGAGGGCCTGGCAGTGTGTCAGGTGTCTCTTAGTTGATTCTGATTCATAGCCAGCCCCTGTGGCAGAGTAGAACTGCACCCCCTAAGGTCAGCTACACTGGATCTTCACGGGGGCAGATCATCAGGAGAAGCCTGGGCGGGTTCGAACCATCAACCTTTCAGTGCACCGCCAACAGTTCACTGCTGCACCACCAGGAGGCCTAGGCACTGCAGGTGCGTCCCTGAAATGGTCAGGCTGGGGGACCTGCAGCAGCTGTGGGGCCCAGGAAGCTTATGGCCCACAGCAAGAGTCCTCAAATGGGCCACATGCATCCTGTCTGGTGTTTCCCAACCCCTTTTTTTAACTTCAAAATAAGACATGTGCAGTGTGCATAGGAATTTGTTCATAGTTTTTTTTAAAACTATAGTCCGGCCATCCAAAGGGTCTGAGGGACAGTGAACTGGCCCCCTATTTATTTTATAATCATTTTACTTGGGGCTCATACAATTCTTATCACAATCCATCCATACATCAATTGTCTAAAGCACATTTGTACATTCATTGCCCTCATCATTCTCAAAATATTTGCTCTCCACTTAAGCCCCTGGCATCAGCTCATTTTTCCCCCTCCCTCCCCGTTCCCCCCTCCCTCATGAACCCTTGATAATTTATAAATTATAATTTTGTCATATCTTTCCCTGTCCGTTCCCTGTCCGACATCTCCCTTCACCTACTCCCCCAGGGAGGAGGTTCTATGTAGATCCTTGTTATTGGTTCCCCCTTTCCAACCCACTCTCCCTCTACGCTCCTAGCATCGCCACTCACACCACCGGTCCTGAAGGGATCATTGGCCCTGGATTCCCTGTGTTTCCAGTTCCTATATGTACCAGTGTACATCCTCTGGTCTAGCCAGACTTGCAAGATAGAATTGCGATCATGATAGTGGGGGTGGGGGGAGAGAAGAAGCATTTCGGAACTAGAGGAAAGCTGTATTTTTCATTGTTGTTACATCGCACCGACTGGCTCATCTCCTCCCCGACCCCTCTGCAAGGGGATCTCCAGTGGCTGACAAAAGGGCTTTGGGTTTCCACTCTGCACTCCCCTCCTGATTCACTATGGTAAGATTTTTTGTTCTGATGATGCCTGATACCTGATCCCTTCGACACCTTGTGATCTCACAGGCTGGTGTGCTTCTTCCATGTGGGCTTTGTTGCTTCTGAGCTAGATGGCTGCTTGTTTATCTTCAAACCTTTAGGACCCCAGATGCTATATCCTTTGATAGCCAGGCACCAGGTGCTGTCTTTACCACATTTGCCTATGCACCCATCTGTCCTCAGCGATCATATCGGGAAGGTGAGCACACAATGATATGATTTTTTTTCTTCTTTGATGCCTGATACCTGATCCCTTCAATACCTCATGATCACACAGACTGGTGTGCTTCTTCCATGTGGGCTTGGCTGCTTCTCAGCTAGATGACCGCTTGTTTACCTTCAAGCCTTTAAGACCCCAGATGCTATATCTTTAATAGCCGGGCACCATCAACTTTCTTCACCACATTTGCTTAATCATCCGCTTTGTCTTCAGTGATTGTGTCCGGAGGGTGAGCATCATAGAATGCCAATTTAATAGAAGAAAGTATTCTTGCATTGAGGGAGTACTTGAGTGGAGACCCAGTGTCCTTCTGCTACCTTAATATTAAACCTATAAATATATGCACATAGATCTATTTCCCCATGCGCATATAAAAATATATTTGCATATGTACATATCTTTATCTAGACCTCTATAAATGCCCTTTATCTCCCAGCTCTTTCCTCTATTTCCTTTGACTTTCCTCCTGTCCCACTACCATGCTCAGTCCCCACGAGGGTTTCAGCAATTCCTCTTGGTTACATTATCATGCCCTGCCAGGTCTCCCACACCCACCTCACCACCAATTTGGATTACTTGTTCCCTTGTCCCTGGGTTTGTTAACACCACTTCCTTTCCCCCCACCTCACCCTCTCCCATATCTCCCCCCGGAACTGTCGGTCCCCGTTGTTTTTTCCTCCAGCTTGTTCATCCAGCCTATCTTATTTAGACAGAACTGTGGAGATAATAACATGCACAAAAACAAGACAGAGCAAAACCAAGCAACAACATACAAGAAAACAACAAACCAGTGACAAAAAAATACCAAAACAAAACACAACAAGAAAGAAAAGCTTGTAGTTAGTTCAAGGATCATTTGTTGGCCTTTAGGAGTGTTTTCCAGTCCAGCTGTTGGGGCACCACGCCCTGGTCCCAAAGTTCACCTTCAGCACTCCCTGGGGACCTCGCTGCTCCATTCCCTTGCTGTTCTGTTGCACCCTCTTAGTGTTTTGCCTCAGTGTGCCAGGATCAGATCATGTGCAATTCCCACACTATGTCTCCGGTATTGTCCCCTGTAGGACTATGGGTCAGTGAGGGGCATCATATCTCATAATGGGGCTGGCTATGTGGTCGTCTCTATGGACTGGCTGCTCTAACTGGGATCATGGTCCTCAAGGCCTGGTGGGCCAGGTGGCCCCGTTTAAAATGTTTGAAGACCCCTGGCCCACAGAGCAAGTCTCCCAGTCCTGCGCCAACCTCTTTCCAGAACACCCTGCCCACTACATCTCTGGCCCAGCTCCATGGAGGAAGTGAGTGGTCCCGGAAGGCCACTCCAAAGAAGGGCCTGGCAATCTGACTCCAAGCAATGAGGCATTGAGAAAGCTCTGGAGGATCGTCCTACTCAGACAACACGGGGGGCCCAGTCACCCTGAGTCGGCATGGACAGGACACCAAGTGGGCTTTAGTGCCACAGCAGGGGAGGGGCCGGGAGACAGCAGCACCGCACCTGCGGGATGTAGATGAGGGTTAACAGCTTGGGGTGGCCAGACTACTGGTAGGACAAGCCTGCCCACACAGGACTGGCCTTGAATAGGACTGCCCGTTCCCAGGATGAGGTGGACAGCAGAGGACTCAGGCCAGCAGCAGAGGGAGGACACTGGGCTTCCCAGAGGAGGGCTGACCCTATCGTTTGCCACCCCCCCCCCCGCCCCGAAGGACAGCCCACTCCCTCCTGGTCAGGATAATGGATTGTTTCCCTGTAGGTAGGACCGCCCAACTCGGACGACCAAGGTTAGACTACCATCTTGACCGGAGAGTCCACCATCTTGCTACATGTGTTCCTTCCTGCCTGTCACATGCGTGCCCCTAGTACCCCCATTTCCTATTACGTGCACAGCCCGAGTTCGTCCCCTTGCTGTCATGCGAATGCCTATTGTACAACCCCTTCCTGGTATGCATGTGGTTACCTGTAGTTAGGGGCGCTTACATGCCCCGAGTGTGTATAAGCCTTGGTCGGAAATATATTCTTTCTGCATGAATCGGGCTCCTGAAGTCCTGGTGATCCTGAAGGTGAGCACCCACGTGCTTTATCCTGTCTGATGCCTCTTTACTTTTACCCCTCAACTGCACAACCACCCGCCCCTGGACCCGTTCGATGTGGAAGCGGTACCCCACAGCGTCGCGGCTACACCCCAGCTAACCGAAATTCAATAGCTCGAAACTACCAGCTGCTCGAGATAAACACGGGGCTTTCTATTCCTGTAATTAGTCACAGTCTCAGAAACCCAGTTCTACCCAGTCCGGTAGGGCCACTGAGTCGGCACCACCCCGAGGGCAGCGAGGGATCAGGACGACAAGAAAGAAGAGGCTGCATTTCTCTTGAGTCCGGAACTCAGCTGCGCGATCGCCGCCACGGAACCACCAGAATCCAAACCATGGCAGCCGCCGAGAAACCATCAAATCAAGAAGAGACACAGCGCCGGGACCTGGAGTTCAATTCCCGGCCACGTCAAGGACAGGGTAGCACTGCCTCCGTGGTTCTCTGAGATGGCGACACTTTTCAGGAGCAGAGAGCCTCGTCTTTCCCCCGAGGGGCGGCTGGTGGGTTTAAACTGCTGACACTGTGGCTGGCCACCCAGCACATAACTCATTCTGATCCTGCGACTCCTCTGGGTGGATTCAAACCTTCAACCTTTTGGCTAGCAGGTCAGTGTGTTCACTATGTGCACCGCGTGGGGACCCCTGAAGGTCTAGCGTTAGAGTTGGAGGTGGTCCCTCTCGGGGCCTTGGCAGCGAGTCAAAGAAGGCAGCTAACAGACTGACTGTCTTATTGTGTACACGACCGTGGGGTTTCAGGCTTCTAACACGCACGCTCTATCTTTACAGTAACACCTGACACGGGATGGTAGCAGGGTTGTCCTCTACACCACCAGGTCCCATCCGGTGGCAGAGCAGTTGAGTGCTTGGCTGCTAAGCCAACAGCTGGTGGTTCAAACCCACCAGCCAACACTTTGTGGGAGAGAGCTGTGGCAGCTCGTCTGTCCTGCGCAGTCCTACAATCGGAATGGATCCCCAACCCCACCCCCGACATAGGAGCCTCACTTCTAGCGGAGATGGGTTTTTCCATCTTCCTGGGGGTGGGCCGGACTAGGGTCTCCTCGGGAGCCCGCTGCCTTGGTCCAAGATTGCCAGGAAGGCCTCTTTCATGGGAGCTGGCCTAGTGGGAACTGAGTCTTGACTTCCTGGTACCGAACTAAACCAAACTGACTTATACTGACCCTACAGTACACGGTAGAGCTTCCCCTGTGAGTTTCTGAGACTGTCACTCTTTACGGATGCAGAGAGCCCTGTCTTTCTCCCATGGAGTGGCTGGTGGTTTTGAACAGCCCAACAGGGAACCACTTGGTCCCTAGGGTTCCTGCCTTCCTGCTAAGCGGGTGCACCTTTCCCGCACTCTGGGGAGAAGCAGAAGCCGTCAGTGGTTCAGGGTTGAACCTTGCACACGGAAGACCCATGTTCGACTCCTGCCACCGCACCTCGCGGAGCCCCCACCTGTCTGTCCGTGGAAGCTTACATGTCACTGAGGATGCCGGACAGGCTATAACAGAGCTTGCAGACTAAGCTGGACCAGGAAGAAAGGTCCTGGCGATCTACTCCTGAACACCAGCCCATGGAAAAACCTAGGACCCAGATTCATGACCAACTGTATGTGAGTGTGTGTGTGTGTTGGGGAGTGGGGGTGGGGAGGGACATTGTATGCATGATCGCCCGAGGCAGATGCTGGCTCAACAGCAGGCAGGCGATGCTCCCAAGCCCCTGGGGAGCGAGGGAACCGGGAAGTGGCCAGTGCTCAGAGAAGGTACATCCATTATGGATGCGGTGGTCATGCCATGCAATCCCAGCCTGAATTATTCAGCATGTCTAGGAGAGGACAAGGGCTCCTCGGGTTGAATATCCACCCTGGCAACTCCCTCCCAGCTCCCCACGCCATGTCCCCAGGGCCCCCACCACCTACCTCGACAGGCTGCCACTCGCCCAGGACAAACGTGTGTAGCATGTTCACATCCGGGTCCTTGTGGAAGATGTTGGGCTTGGCGTGATGCTGAAAGTGGCGGTGGTTCCACCAGTTGGCTGAGGCACCCTGTGGAGGGAGGGACTGGCAGTGAGGGGGGCGTCCTCCCAGGGACCAAGCACCCCTGTGATAAGGCGCTGCCTCAGGAGCCGCAGCCGGCTTCCCCAAGGGCCCTCATGTCAGTTGGCCAGCCTCCATGGCCATGACTCCCGAATCAATACAAGTCTGGTGACACAGTGAGGAAGCCTGGTGTTGACATCATGGTGAATGGAGTTTGGTTTCTAGTTTTATGGATACCCGCCCTGAGACCAGGGAGAGTGGCAGCTGCCTCACCTTGGGGACCCTCATCCCCATAGCAAGTGGCCCACTTTCTCTGTGCTCATGTCCCCCTCTCCTCACACATATGGTGGATATTCTCTAACCAGCATGCTTCTTTGAAACCTGCCCCCCCCAAACTTTGTGTGCCAAAGACCCCCCCCATTTGATTCTTCCTGGGATTTCTTTTTAATATATCAAGCAGACTACTTTGGGGATGTGTGACTCCCACCAGAAAATGACCCCAAGACCCCTTTGTCAGTAACATGCTAAGTTCATCTGCCAACGTGTATGTCTAAACGTGTGTGTGTACAAGTCCACGTGTGCCTTACATGGCAAAGGCCACAGCTGTCCAACCCGAGGCCTCTGGTGTCCACAGGCAGGATTTTCAAAGACAACATTTGCACCAAGATACACCCCCTTCCCCCCCCCCCCCGCCTCCGCCGTGAGATGCTGGTTTCAGCAGGAGACTAGCCAGGGGCTGTCACCCTGCGCCTGGGAGACTTGGGGCTCACACTCAACACTGGCCCGCAAGGCCCAGAGACAATGAAAGACATGTCCAGCAGGAGACACTGGCACAGAGGGAGAGGGCATGGCAGGATAAGGGGACACTGGCTGACAGCGAGCAGCTGACCGGCCTCTCAAGACACAGGCCCTCTCCTTACTCAGGACCAGAGATGCTTGTGCAACCTCTGTGTTGAAGAGGGGCTCAAAGGACACTCCCCTTTCCTTGCAGTCAGTCCTTTTTCCCAGAGAGGGGAAACGAGACACAGATGGATTCTTAGGCTCTCTCACTGGTGCGTGATTGGGGCTCAGCCAGGGCTGTGGCCCAAACTGTGACTACCTGGGGAGCCTGGAAAAGCAAGGTGACCAAGAACCTAGGTGGCAGGGGCTGGAAAAATCCTTCCCTGACCTCCTGCCCCTGAGCCAAGCCTCTGCTTTTCACCAGTCCTGTCTCGGCCTTGTTCTCCCTCCGAGGCCAGCGCTGTGCTCCGTCCGAGGCCCCTCAGGGACCGAGTCCAGGGTCTTGGGAGCAGGGCACAGGCCATCTCTGTTGCATGTGGGGGACACCAGGAGCAGGGAGGAAAACGTTACTTGCTGACATTGACGACTTTTATGTAACAGCAAGGAGCAGACCGGGAGACAAAGCACGCTTTCTGAGGAAATGCTGGACCGAAGCCAGGCTCTCAGGCCGCCTCGGACTCAAGGCCAGGCAAACTGCTGGCCGAGCACTGGCCACTCGGGTGGGGGCGGTTCACCCTCCTGCGTGGGGCGTTCACGCTGCACCTCGGGGGACGCTGCGTTGCCCCGAGTGAGTCAGGGGCGGCAGGAATGGGAGTCTTCCTGGCTGGCCCAGAGGCACTGCTCCCTGGGATTTGCAAAGCTGCGAGCTTCCAGGAGGACAAGGCCGGGCCTGACTCCCGAGGTGCCCGTGAGAGGCTTTGAAGCAGCCAGATGCCACGTGGGCAGTGCTGGGGCAGGAAGTAGACCGCAGCAGAGGCGTCTCCCCCAAAGCACCCATCAGATGAGCACAAGGTCACGGGCAAGTCCAGCTCGCCTTTGGCCAAACTTGCAAAAGCCTAAACGCTTCTGCAGGTCTTCCCATCATCTATGGGGTGAATCCAAACCCAAACCCGCTGCCCACGAGCTGACCCGACGCAGTGGGACCCCCGAGGGCAGAGCAAGACTGTCCGTGAGCTCCCGAGACCGTGACTCTGCGAGGGGGAGAAAGACTCATCTTTCTGCGGTGGTTCCCAACTACTGGCCTGGTGGGCAACAGACCAGTGTGACCCCATTGCACACCAGGGCTCTGGTGGGGAGGATGGTGACAGTAAACCCTCTCGCCTTCTGGTTAGGCTAGTTCAAGGTTGGCAGTTCAAACCCTCCAGCCATTCAGAGGGAGACAGATGAGGCTGCCCGATCCCTCTCGTAAAGGCTCTCAGCCTTGGAAACAGTGCGCAGGGCTCCTAAGAGCCAGAATCAATGCCATGCCAGTGGGTTTGGGCTGCTTAATGGCTCAGTCACCCTGATCTGTAAGGAGTTAGGTAATAACTGGTGTCTCCTTATCCCCCCACGCCCTCTCCCTCTGCGCCTTCACTTCCATTAAGTCCATGCCTACGCATAAAAAACTCCCGGCAGACTCATAGTGACCCCCTGTGGGTTCTGGGACTACAAATTGTTTATGGGAGTAGAAAGCCCCGTCTTTCTCCTGTGAAGCTGCTGGTGGTTTCGAACTGCAGACCATTCGGAACTCAACCCAATTCGAAACCAGGGCTCTTCGATCCTATAGGACAGGGTGAAACTGCCTCCTGGGTTTCAGACGCTGAGCCTCTTTATGGAAGTCGAAAGCCTCGTCTTTCTCCCACAGAGCAACTGGTGGTTTCGAACCACTAACCTTATGGCGAGCAGCCCAACCTGTAGCCCGATATATCACCAAAGCTCCTGCTCTGCAGACTCAACACACATCCAAAAAGGTTTGAGAAGGCTTACAGTAAAGGAAGGAGCCCCAGTATCACAATAGGGTACGCGTTGGGCAGCGGGGCACGCAAGGGTGGCAGTTCAAACCCCACCAGCCGCTGCCTGGGGGAAAGACGAGGCTGCCTGCTTTCCAGTCTTGGAAACCCTGTGGAGCAGCTCTGCTGTGGTCAGAGTCCAGTCTTCCACAGTGAGTTAGGTTTCGGAAGCAGTAAAGAAAACACCACCAACAAAAAGCCTTCCTGCTATCGAGAGGGTAGGACTGCCCCTGTGAGCTTCCCAGCACCCGTCTTTCTCCAGCAGAGCTGCGGGTGGTTTCGAACTGTGGATCTTTCAGATCGCGGCCCAAGCCTTAATCACGGAGCCGCCAGGGCTCCTCGAAGCGGCAAGGGACAGTGTGCCGTGGAAAGACTAGAACAAAGATCACGGGGTTAGATGACGTGTGATGGGGGTCGAGGGCGAGCGTCTACAGCCAAGTGCGCACGCACGTACACACACGCACACCAGACCAGCGGCCGCCGAGTGTATCCAGACTCATGTGTTTCTGAGAAGTGCGTTTAGGGCTTTCTCCTGCCCCCACCCCGCCCCACCCTCCACCCTCCCGGAGCGAAGTGAGATGGTGCAGGCCCTGACTCCCTCACCTTCAAGTGGCCGATGATGAACTTGTGGATGAGGTGGTTCCACCTGGACTTCTTGTAGACAGAAAGGTGGCCGTAGTCATGCTGCAGCCACCCAGCTTGGGCCTGGGGAGAGAGGGCCAACGATCCCCATTACCCAACCCGCCGGTCTCCCCCAGCGGTGGGAGGGCAGCGTGGGCAGGGTCACAGTGTGCCACACCTGCGAGGTAGCCAGGATAAAGGCGGTGAGCATGGTCGGGATCCAGCCATTGCCAAGGTACGCCATGACAAACCACGCGAGGGTCTCCATGACAATGATGTGGGCCAGGTGAAGGAGGAAGAACAGGTGGTTGGTCTTGAAGAGCTTCATGTCCTCGGCTGTCTTCCTCAGCGCCCGGAAGTCCTCGGTGATCTGAGCCTGGGTCAGCAAGGGCCCAGGGGAGGGAGTCAGCCTCAGCCGCCCGGCCACCCTCGAGAGGGGGCCCTCCGGTGACCACAGTGCCGTCTGCCAGCCCACAGGCAGGAAGGGGTGGACTGGGGCTCCCTCCCCAGGAGGGTGGGTGGAGGGTGGGCGTTGTGGAGGTGGGGGAGACACAAACAGGAGACAGCCCCTAACCCCCTGGAGGACAGAAAGGAAAGCAGGATCAGACTTGGGGATGGGGATTGAGATGCGCCACCAAGAACAGCTCTGGGAAAGGGCAGCGTGGCTGGGAGACGGAGGACGCAGGCCCGAAGGGGCACAAAAGGGAGGCAAAGGGACGAAAGGCAGCCTTAGGGCATGGGCAGGGCGCGCCCCCTCCCAGAGGAGATACCAGCTCAACCCCCACCCCACTCACGTTCTTGCCGTGGTCTTGGCTGGGCTCGTCCGGCGCCAGCTCCCCCATCAGCAGGGGCTTCAAGAACTTGCGCACGAAATCGAGGTTGGGGTGGAAGGCACGGAAGGCGTCCTGCGGGGCAGAGGGCCCGGCTTGGAATCGTTGCTCCAGCCCCCAATGGGGGTGCTCTCTAGCCTCAATCCTGGCAGCAACCTCTCTGTCAGCCCCAGCTGCACAGCCACCAAGTGTTTGCGCAGGCGTGGGCACACAGCGCGCGTGCCAGCCCATGTGTGGCTGCCACAGGGCACCCCAGGTTCTGAGCTGGGAGCCCCACCAGGGCATGAACACCCCACCCACCAAGGGCACAGGGCCTAACCCACATCTGACCTGATTATCCATGACACAAACCCACTGCCATTCAGCCGGTTCCGAGTCCCGGTGGTGTTGCGATAGGGCAGGGCAGAGCTGCCCAGGTGGGTCTCTTTAGGGGTGCAGAAAGCCTCTTTTTCCCGAGGCTGGGCTGCTGGTTTCAAACAGCCGACCTTGCTTGCGGTTAGCAGCCCAACAAGTAATCCGATCTACCTCCAGGGCACTCGTATAAGCGATGACAAGATAAAAAATGTGCTTGGCACCCAAAACACCCCCAAAGGTCAGCCTTTCAAATAAAATCTATCCCCCTGGAGTGCTACACCAAACACATAGCCGTGGGAGTCGATGCCAACTCAGAGCGACCCTTTAAAACAGGATAGAACTGCCCCTGTGGGCTGAGTAGAAAAAGTCCCACCTTTCTCCAGAGGAGCAGCGGGTGGTTCTGAACTGCTGACCTTGTGGTTCACAGCCCAATGCAATGAGAGCAATGATGAGACGGTTAAGGATGCAGAGATGCCAGCTCCGTGTCTGAACAACGGAACCCCAGTGGGCTACGTAAACCCTCATGGAAAACACGACCGTATTTTCTGTAATACAACAGAACTAACACAGAGGATGTAAAATGCCTTTTGGGGAAAAAGTCAGGGAGCATCTTACCTGTGATGGTGTATTAGGGGTTGAGACCCTACTTTAATAGCACCCAACTTTCTGTCAAAGCATTGTATTGTTTAAAAATAATGGCAATTGGACATCCCCTTGCAGAAGGGTCTCAGAGAGGAAACGAGCCAGTGAGGGTGCAGCGTAGTACCGATGAAACATACAATTTTCCTCTAGTTCTTGAATGCTTCCCACTATCATGATCCCAATTCTACCTTACAAATCCAGCTAGACCAGAGGATGTACTCTGGTACAGATAGGAACTGGAAACACAGGGAATCCAGGCCAGATGAACCCCTGAGGACCAGTGGTGAGTGGCGATACCGGGAGGGTGGAGGGAAGATGAGGGAGAAGGAGGGAACAGGTTACAAGGATCTACATATAACCTCCTCCCTGGGGGATGGACAACAGAAAAGTGGGTGAAGGGAGACATTGGACAGTGTAAGACATGACAAAGTAATAATAATTTATAAATTATCAAGGGTTGATGAGGGAAGGAGGATCAGGGAGGGAGGGGAAAAATGAGGAGCTGATATCAAGGGCTCAAGTAGAAAACAAATGTTTTGAGAATGATGAGGGAAACAAATGTACAAAAGTGCTTGACACAATGCATGTATGTGTGGATTCTGATAAGAGTTGTCCAAGCCCCCAATAAAAATGATTTAATTATTTTTTTAAAATGGCAAAAAGGTATTTCCTGTCGCCCCGTTTGAGAACGTGCACCTTTGCGCAGAATACAGTGAAAGCGGTGGAGCCTCCCGCCCAGCCCTGCAGAGACCAAGGTTAAATACTTCCTTCCAGACTTTTCCCAGGCATATGCTGGTTGTCCTTAAGTGCCTGTCGGCTCTGAGCGACCTTGACCTTACGCACAACAGAAGGAAGACACCACCCCATCCTGTGCCATCCTCACAATTGTTCCTGAGCCTGAGCCCGTGGTGGCAGCCGTGGCGACCATCCCATCAAAGGCCTTCCTCTTGTTGCCCACGCCTCTACCTGACCAAGCACGGTGTCCTTCTCCAGGGACTCGTGTGTCTCCTGACACCATGTCCAAAGGATGTGAGCTGAAGCCTCGCCACCCTTGCCTCTAAGGAGCACTACTCTGGCTGAATTTCTTGCAAGACAAGATTTCTCAGCCCGTGCTGGGTGTTAAATCAGGAATCTCTGTGAGAGAAGCAAGCTGAGCCACGGGTCCCGGATGGGTGAATCCAGCAGTCAACAGCCTTCCCCTGCACGGGGCCCAAGAGCGGCTGGGAGAGAGGAACAGGGCAACGACACCATGAACAACTATCAGAAAAAAATTAATGCATTAAAAAGGGTCGTGTGTCCTGGTCCAGATTTGTTTTTGTGTTTTTTAAAGAGGAAAAAAAACCCCCAAAAGTTAAAAACGCAACGCTTGAAACTTCAAAGGCTCTGGTTAAAGAACAACGAAACCCAAACAGACACACGCCATTGTTTTGGTTGAATGAGACAGTCTGCACATGAGTCAGTGACTTGGTCATGTTGTTGTCAAGAAATGTCTTCCAGTTGTTTCCAACTCACAACCCTATGGACAACATGCTAAGAAACACTGGCCGGTCCTGTGCCACCGCACAATTGTTACGTCTGGGGTCAACCCATCTCGTTGAAGGTCTTCCCGTTTTTCGTTGACCGTCTATCCACTTTACCAAGGACGATGCCTTTTCCAGGGACTGGTCTCCAAAGTACCATCCTCTTCTCTCGAGAGCACATTCTGTCTGTACTTCTTCCAAGATAGACTGGTTTGTGCTTTGGGCAGCCCATGGTACTTTCAAGATTCTTTGCCGGCACCACAATTCAAAGGCATCGATGGATTCTTCTCTTGTCCACATTCATTGTCCAGCTCTCACAGGGATAGGAAGAGATTGGAACCCCTGACCTTTCAGCTTGCGCCCCAATGTGTAGCCCGCTACCCCACCGAGGCGCCTTCTCCTGTATCGCTGTTACCACACAATGGTGTATTCAACTGTTGCCTGTAACTCAAGCACAGAAGCCCCAGTAGGTGTAGTGGGTTATGCACTGGCCTGCGATCCACAGGATCGGCAGTTCGGGACCACCAGCAGCTCCCAGGGAGAAAGGCTGGGCTTTGTACTACCATAAATAGCTAGCCTTGGAAACTCACAGGGCATCGCTGTAGGTCAGCATTGACTATGAGAGCGAGCTTTTTTGAACTTTTACACTCCTGTGTCTCCCCACCCCCACCCAGCCTCCATCATGTGATGCCAGCCCTCCACTCACTGACCCGGCCTTTCCCTTCTCCCAGTTTAACTCCTGTCTACCCCTCCCCTGCCCCTCTTAGCCACCTCTCAGGCCTGGAACTGAACCCGCCCCCTCCCCCAGCCCTCCCTGCTGCTCAAATTCCAGCCCTGCAATGGGCAGGCTTCTAAGGGGAACAATAAGGGCAGTGTGGCATTCACACGGGTAGGGGCGGGGGTGGGGTGGTTGGAGAGTATTAATCGGGGACAAAGTTCAGCAAGATTCGGAGAGAAGAAGGAAGGGCGCCAGGAAGCAGGTGGGATGCATGGGGGTGCACTGTGGGGATGACAAGGGATGCATGGATGGTTGACCATGACACCGACGATCCGCTGTCAACCCTCCACTGATCGACAGCAGAAAAGACTCAAAACCAAACCAGCCCAGAAACAGTCCACATGTGTGCGCATCCACCCCGCCACCCATGCACATGGAAAGAGGGGAAAAGCCAATGTGGCCAAATAGTAAGATGAGTGGGCTTGGGGGCTCTCACGGGGTTCACTGATTCTTTCCGCTTTTCTGAATGCTCAGAAAACTCACACGCACACACTGAGAGTAAAACGCCATCATCAAACTCCTCCGACCCAGCCTACACCAGGCTATTTCTCAAAGGTAACAGCCAGTCTTCTCCTGTCTCCTTACCACATCCCGGTCTTTAGAGCCCTTTGCCTGGTCTTTGCTCAGCGTGTGTCTAGAACACACTGACAAAGTCATGGAAAAGTGGGCCCAGGGCTGCTGGTTACTTTGTTTCCATTTTTAAAGCATCGATTCCCCTCAAGAAATCCCAGCTCACTGCCACCACATCGATTCTGGCTCACAGCACCCCTGCGGGACAGGGCAGAACTGCCCCTGTGGGTTTCCGAGACTGGAACTCTTTATGGGAGTAGAAAGCCCGGTCTTTCTCCCGAGAAGCGGCTGGTGGTTTCGAACTGCCTTCCTTGCAGTCAGCAGGCCAAGGCATACCCCACTATGCCACCAGGGCTCCACTCTGCTCCCCTAGGGCCTACTCAAGAGGCCCTAGTCGAACCCTAAAAGGGCAGGAGCCCTTCGTTGGTGGCAAAAACAATGAAGCGTTCTAGCTGGATGTCCAAACCCACACAAAACAAAAAGCCTTTTTCGTCACCTCCGAGGACAAACCCAGGATTCCGGGGAGGACCAGCTCTCAGGGACTCAGTGTAATGCAAAGTACAGGCCCGTCCACCTTGGAAAGGCCGGCATGCTTCCAAATGCAGGCCCCAGGGTTGGCCTGCAAACGCCTGCTCATTGGCTCCCCTCGTGTCAGATGACAACGTATGTGCTCAAAGGGGGAAGTCTGGTAAGGCAGCCGTTTCCTCAGAAATGCTGTGTCAGATAACAGCCCCCCCACCCCGTGAGGTATAAACAGACAGCCTGCCTTCTCCCAGCCCCTCAGGTCCAGGTCCCCCTTCTGAGGCACCCCCTTCTTGGCGGGGGGTCTAGAGGAGGAGACAGGTCCTTAGCAGATGGACTCTCAATCAGGACCGGAGGGCACTCAGCCCTTTCAGGGCAGGCGTGTGGCCCACAGGGAGTCTGGAGCTCTGCCACACGGGAAGCCCCAACGCCTTCCCACTCAGGTGAAGAATCGGAAGCTCAGAAAGTGGGTTGGGTGGGGGTAGGGAGCCAAGCAGACAAGTTCAAGTTCAGACTCCAAGGACCACTCTTCACCACATGCCGGATTCCTCCCACACAGATGTGCGCCCCAATCTCACCCCAGAGAGGCAATCCCCAGCCACCACCCCCGAAATGGTGGCTGTTAGCTGTTACCAAGTGGGGCCCTTGACTCACGGTGCCCCCACGCACAGTGGGGGTGAAACTCTGCCAGGTCCTGGGCCATCCCCGTGACCAGCGACAGCTGGGACCCACAGGGCTTTCTGTGCCTGATTTCCACGGGCTAGATCACCAGGCCTTTATTCTCTCTCCCTTCGTCCTCTACCTCTGAAACCTGGTGGGCACCAAGCCTCCCGACAGAAAGGCGGCCGCATGCAGGGCATCAGCGACGAGTCCCCGCTTTCCCTGCGGCACCACCGGTTTCCTCTTCAGAGCCATTGTCATCACGCTAGAAGACAGGATTTCTCCACTCCCTTGTTGGACTTAAGCTCCCGAAGGGAAAGCCAGGTGTGTCTTCCTCGCTGTAGTGACCCCAGTGCCTACCAGTACGTAACAAACGGACTTGGAGCAGAAGGGCAGGGACGGACCCATCTGCACAGCCCCCAGCCCCGGGAGCCTCGTCCGGACCCCTCTCCTGAAGCGTTCACATCCACCAGCGTCTGCCTTGGAAACATCAGAATTCCTGGCCTTCTCCAAATGGGGCATCTTGCAGGCATATCCCTTCAGAGCTCCACCAAACACTGGTGGGTGGTGTTAGCCAAAAGCCGTATTCGTCATCCTTAGCCGATTTTGACCCATAGTGATCCTATAGAAGACCCTATAGGGCAGGGTAGTGCCGCCCCTGTGAGTTCCCGAGACTGCAAATCTTTACAGGGGTGGAAAGCCCACCTTTCTCCCCAGGAGCAGCTGGGGGTTTCAAACTACTCGCCTTGGGGTTAGCAGCCCCAAGGGTTGGCGGTAGTGTGAGGTGTGTCACGCCCATGTTGCCCCACAGCGGGCAACCCCATGTGTTAGACTACAACTTCCCCAGAGAGGCTCCTAGGCGGCAATCTTTAAGGAGAGGAGTCCTGCTGGCATAGCAGGTGGGGCACTGCGGCGCTAACACAAGGCCGGTGGTTCAAACCCTCAAGCTGCTCCTCAGGAGAAAAATGAGACCAGTCTGTTCCCGGTTCAGTTTTAAAGCCTCCGAACCCCTACCATCTCGCTCTTCTGCCCTAGGGAGCTGGGGAGTCAGTTTAGATTTTTAGGGTGCTTATAGACTCCCAGGTCTTTCTCTCGCAGAGCTGACGGGTGGGTTCAAGCCGCCAGCCTTTCTGTTAACAGTGAGCGTGGAAGCACAGCACCCACGGTCACACGATCCAGTCAAAGGAAGTGAAGTGGTTGCCCAGAATTACGCTTGAGTCATACAGAGACACCCTCTGGGTCACTTCAGTGAGCCCCCTCCTCCCAGTGCAGCTCACGTGCGGCACCAGCCAGGCAGAAGGTTCCAGGGCAGGCCTCGGGACAGCATGGGTCAACCCTGATGTTGATCTTGGAATGAGAACTTGGAACAAGCCACCTTCTTGGGTGGCTAGGAGAGCAGCCAGCGGGCTTTTCCAAGAGGGGCCTGGGGCGTGGGTCAGGGGAATTTGCTTGGAGGGGCAGACAGGTGGAGGGTAGAAAGCAGAGGGTCAGTAGGGGTGGGGGTAGGGTGCTCAGGCAGCAGGAGGATGAGTCCTAATACCCAGGCTCCTACGAAGCAGACACCATACTTACACTACCTGTTCTTGGCCAGTTTCAACTTTTGTCGACACCAGTTCCACTACCAGTCCACTTTGGGGAAACAGGCCCTGGCTAGGCTAGGAGCCAGCTCGGAGTGTGAGGACCAAGTGCTTACAGGTGGTGGGGAGGCAAAGGAGAGCTCTCTGCTCACCACTGACCCCTAAGTGTATGCATTGCTTTAAATGGGTGCCATCTCTGGCAGAAAAGGGGGACCTTGGTGGAGTTGTGGTTCCATGTTGGGCTGCTAACCACAAGGTCAGCAGTTCAAAACCACCAGCAGAATCTCAGGGGAAAGATGAGGCTTTCTCCCCCATAAAGAGTGTTAGAGTCTCAGAAACCCTATAAGGTTGCTATGAGTCAGCATCAACTCGACGGCAGTTGAGTTTTGTTTTTGTTTCATTTGCTTTTGGCAGAAAAACTCCCGATACCACAGGCACAGGACCCCCGTTGGCTCAGTAGAACCTTCGCAAGCTGGGGACCTCCCTGCCCAAGCCAACATTTAGACCCTGGATTTTCAAGACCACCAGTTCTGAGAATGATGATGGCAACCAATGTACTTGACACGATGGATGGATGGATTGTAATAAGAATTGTACGAGCCCCTAATAAAATGATTTAAAAAAAAGATCACCAGTTCCTCCTCCCCCCAACACCCCAAGACATGTGAGCAGCCGATAAGGAGTAGCCGCCACGAGCCGTGTATTTAGCTCGCAGGGCTTTGCCCTCCACGGAGTGAAGATTGCAGCGCCAAGAAGACTGAAGTTGTTACAGAGCCCCCTTGAAGGAAGTCCCCGGCACAGCCTCCTGCTGCCTCCGCTGGCGGGGGAGGGCCTGATCTTGCCCGGAGTTTGCTGCTAACTGGCTGGTCAGTTTCTTCCGGGACCTTCTTTGTAACCTGCGAGTTTTCCATGTCAGCATCTTGGGACATGGGTGTCGGCTCTTCTTAAAGTCAAAAGAGAAATGGCAGAAGACCGAGAGGTAGGAGAGACAGAAGGGACTCAGTGGTAAAGACCTTGGTTTAAATCTGAGCCCACAGCTGGGCCAAGGCTTTCACACAGCGATGGAAGACGTCAGAGAGCTGGTTTAAAGATAAAGGCACCCTGGCAAAGCTGGACAATGTGTGGGAGACCACACAGGGCGGCCTCTGGAGGAATGGTGCAGGACCAGGCAGTGTTTCGCTCTGCTCTGCACAGGGTCCCTATGAGGCAGAACTGGCCCAACGGCACCTCACAGGGTCCTGGGAGTTGTCAACATTGAGCAAGGTCACCATCACAGGCAAGACCAAGTTCTAACTGATGCAGAAGGGTTCAATGCCAGCTGCTCTGCCCCTTCTTGAAAGAGACCCCCACTGGGTCCTTGAACAGCCTAAGGCTCACTTCCCCAGCCTCAGGCCTCTCCCTCCTGCAAAAATGTCCCTGCAGGTAAATTCCTTCCTAACACGGCCCTGGTGCTCAGTCAGTCCAGGTCCCCATACATCGTATTTGGTCTCTTCATTCCTAGCCTGTTCCTGTCTCTCTCCAAGTTCTCGATGATCCTTCCTACCTGGTCCCAGAAGGTTAAAACCCCAAACCAAATTCGCTGCCATCGAGTCAATTCTGACTCACAGTCACCCTGTAAGACACGGTAGAACTGCCCCTGTGGGTTTCTGAGACGTGAACACTGGACGGGAGGAGAAAGTCTCACGTTGTTTCCAAGGAGCAGGTGGTTTTGAACCGCTGACGCAGTGGTTAGCAGTCCAGTGCTTAACAACCATGCCGCCTGGGTTCCTAGATGGTTGAAAGGAAGAATGAGTCAAGGAAGGAAGAATGAGTCAAGGCAAACCCAGCAGCATGAACATAAGGAAGAAAATGTTCAGAAACTGATGATATCAATGATTGTGCAAGTCTTCTGGATACGACTGATTGACTTGGATGACATGTGGTGAAGTGCCAAGAAAACTGTTTTAACATGTGACCTCCTCCCTGGGGGATGGACAACAGAAAAGTGGGTGAAGAGAGACGTGGGACAGGGCAAGATGTGACAAAATAATAATTTATAAATTATCAAGGACTCCTGAGGGAGGGGGGAGCAGGGAGGGAGGGGAAAAATGAGGAGCTGATGCCAGGGGCTTAGGTGGAGAGCAAATGTTTTGAGAATGATGAGGTCAATGAATGTACAAATGTGCTTGACACAATTGATGTGTGTATAGATTGTGATAAGAGTTGGATGAGCCCCTAATAAAACAAGTAAAAACAACTGTTTTGAAATTTATGGAAATAGGGCAACCTATTGGGAAGTTTGATTTGTTGAACACAAAAATGATGATTGACTCAGTCGATCTTGATAAGAAACTTGAAAGAAAAAAAAGCACACCAAGAAGGAAGCCCAGTAGCAGCCTTATTACTTAACCGTTCCCCTAGGCGATGTAGTGTACGCCACACCTCTACCTCCTCTGCCAGAATAGAACTGGACACCACAGGGTTTCCAACAATGGATTTCTCCTCAGTCCATCACCTGCTCTTTTTACTGCGGCACTTTGGGGTGGGCTTGAACTGCCAACTCTTCAGAGCCCACCGGCCGCTGGAAGAAAGAGCTGACCCTCATGTAGTTAGGTTAAAAGGTAGTCTCTAATCATGTGATCTCCTTTTTGACTCATTTTAGAGATGTTTCCGTTTAAAAAAAAATGAAGAGGAAATACACATGGATCAAGGCGCTGGTGAATCCCCTTTGACCACAGAGCCGGGGCCCTGAATTACCTCGCTAACATGCAGAACGCACTGGACTGTGGCAGACACAGTTAGGCTAAAATTTAGCACCCTATCATTTGATCTCCCTTATGATCCACTGAAACTTGTTCTAGTTTTTAATATTTCCTTTTTGGTTGAAGTGCTTATCTGTTTTACTGTGTCTTTTGTGTTAGGCGTAAGAAAAATGTTTTCCTGTCTATGAAATCCAGGATTGATAAATCTAGAAGCAGTAACTGGATTAATGGTTCCTTGGGGGTTGGGGGGGAGGTGGAGGAGTTCATAAAGATGAGTACAAGAATGAAGAATGTTCTAAAACTGATCGTGGGAATGACTGGATAACTCTTCTAGATGTAACCGAAGGATATCGAATGGTATAATACATGAATTATAGCCAATAAAACTGTAGGCAGAAATTTAAAAAAAGAAAGATGTGCCTGTCAGCTTCCATACTGATCATTTACAACCTTAGAAAAGTCATGACTTGCAGGGCAGGCTTGCTGACCCCCTAGAGTCTCTATGAATTGGGGTCCATCAATGGCAGTGGGTTGTTTGCTTTTTGGATTTTATTTGGTGTGTGTGTGTGTGTGTGTGTGAGAGAGAGAGAGAGAGAGAGAGAGAGAGAGAGAGAGAGAGAGAGAGAGAGAGAAAGAGAAAGAGAGAGAGAGAGAGAACACTCAGTGGATGAGCCCAGGGACCAGCCATTGGGCTTCAGTTCCAGGACTTCCTGCTCTGGCTCCCTTCCCATCTTCTTACAGGACAGCAAATGTCAAGATACCAGATTAACAATCAATGAGAGTCATGCAGATAGCAGCTGGGGCAAGGTCAGAAGTCAAAAGATTGGTCTGTGTTTAGCTCAATGAGTAAACAGAGAAGGAACAGGCACCCTGACAGCTAGATGGGATGGAGCTGAGCACTGGTTTGGAAGGGAACTCACATTTCCGTTCAGGCAAGTCCTGAGAATACCTTGTAGGAACGTGAAATCATCGGATGCCCTCATTTAAACGATCAAGTTCAAAGTCAACGGCAGGCAGGCTGAGTCCCACACTGGAAAACTCGGTTGCTTTAAGGCGATCGATTCTTCAGGCCAACCCATCACCTTTGATTTCTGCTATGAAACTTTTGGGAAAGACTGGCCGGAGCAGCGTCTTCTAGAACCCTAGGACATCATCAACCCACCTGCACAAACCCAGCAACATAGGAGGGCTGGAAAGATGACAAATCTTTGTTGTTTTTTTTTTTTACATTTGCTGCCCTCATCATTCTTTCTCTTTTTAAAAAATCATTTTATTAGGGCCCCATACAACTCTTATCACAATCCATACATACGTCAATTGTGTAAAGCAGTTTTGTACATTCACTGGCCTCATTATTCTCAAAACAATTGCTCTCCACTTAAGTCCCTGGCATCAGTTCATTTTTCCCCTCCCGCATGAACCCTTGATAATTTATAAATTAGTATTTTGTCATATCTTGCCCTGTCCGACGTCTCCCTTCATCCGCTTTTCTGTTGTCCGTCCCGCAGAGAGGGGGTCTCGTGTAGATCCTTGTAATTGGTTCCCCCTTTTCAAGCCACCCTCCCTCTGCCTTCCCAGTATCACCACTCACAGCACCGGTCCTGAAGGGATCATCCGCCCTGGATTCCCTGTGCTTCCAGTTCCTATCTGTACCAGTGTACATCCTCTGGTCTAGCCAGTCTTGCTGGGTAGAATTGGGATCATGATAATGGGGAGGAAAGAAGCATTTAGGAACTAGAGGAAAGTTGTATTTTTCATCGTTGCTACATCACACCCTGACTGGCTCATCTCCTCTGAGACCCTTCTGTAAGGGGATGTCCAGTGGCTTTGGGTCTCAACTCCGCACTCCCCACATCCATTCACTATAAGATTTTTTGTTCTGATGATGCCTGATACCTGATCCCTTCGACACCTCGTGATCTCACAGGCTGGTGTGCTTCTTCCATGTGGGCTTTGTTGCTTCTGAGCTAGATGGCGGCTTGTTTACCTGCCAAATCTTCTTTATTGGGACTTATCCTTCCCCACCGCCTCCCTGGGTGGCCCAAGCACTGGGTGGATGGCGGTTCTAGTCTACCCTGCAGTGCCTCTGAAGAAAAGTCTGGCAATCGCCAGGAAACATCTGCCAGCGAGAAGCCCTCTGGGAGGTCGGTACTAATGAGTCCCCAGGGGCAGTCAAGAGCGGGAATCAACTTGCAAGTCACTGGTGACCAGTGCCCAATCTCCTTACGGGTTTGTGGGAAGGTCCAAGCTAGGTGGCATCTGGAAGGCGAGTGAGTGATAACTCGAATCCATCTAAATGAAGGTTGGCCTCGGCAGCCGCGGGAAGGTATAAAGCAGCGTTCACAATCCAGTAAGGGGACCAGATGCTGTAGAGGATAGAGCTGACCGGCTACTAACACTTGAATAAGCCTTTCCTTCAAGAAGTGAAGCGACCCACCCACCCAAAGAGACTCATTGGCAGCTAAGGCTCACAAAGGGGCCAGCGCACTACACATCCAGGCGGAGTGACCTTCCTCAAAGAGTTTGTCCCTTCCGTCAGCCCCCCGCTCCACTCCAGCTAGTTCCCACCTCCCTGCCACCAAAGGAAGCCCCCTTCTTTCCCCTCCCACCCACGGGAGTCCAAGGGGCCCCGCATGCACCTAGAAGAAATGGTGCAATGGCGGACCCCCCATTTGGAGCGCACCGGCGGTGGAGCCGCGGCCCGGAGGCCCACTCCTCCCGGAGCGCTGGAGGCGGAAAGGGCGTTCCCGGCCGGTTTAGCCGCTCCGGGTCCTGGAGGAAAATGTCCGGGAGTAACCCCGGGGCCAGCTGCGATGCGACCGGTTCCAAAGCGGGACGGTGCAGCTAAATTCACCAGCTTGAACTGGGTTTGGCAAATTCTTCCACCAGGTCCCCCGGCCACTCCCCAAGAAGGTCGGCCTTCGGGGGGTCGCTCCGGGCCAGTGTTTCGGAGCGTGGGAACAGGCAGCCCCGTTCCCAGGCAGCCATGGCGGACCTTCTGCAGACAAGAGTCCAAGCAGGGGCGAGCCTCGACTCCGGGGTTGGCGGGAGAGCGCAGGACGCGCGCCCAGTCCCCACACCTGGATGCCTCGGCCCTGGCTCCTGCCTTTGGCGCCCGAGGCGGCCATCTTCCAGCGGGGGCGCGTCCCAAACCTCCCTCGGGGAGCCGCCCCCCCTCCCTCCTTCCAAGGCGCGGTTGAGGGTGGCGGAGCGCGCCGAAACTCCAGCTAGGTTCCCCGCCGCGACTCTGCGCCCCTACCCCCAAAGGGACTCGGTAGTCCCGGGGGAGGCGTGCACGTGGGTGCAGGCGCAAGGGACACGTTTTCCTTCCCTCCCGGATGCACAGAGCTCCCGGTCAGCGCCGGCGAGCTGGTGGGTTGGCGTCCAGGAGTTTCAGGGCGCCCGACTCCCAGCGGGAGCCGAGTAGGGTGGGAGGGGAGCACCCAGATCCTTACCGTAGCATCTTCCCCCGCGAGGTGCCCGATGACCCGTTGGCCTCCCGGGTGCCGGCTGGACCATTTGGTGATGTTGTAGACCTTGCGGTCGACCACGAGCCACCTGTCGGTGCGCAGGTTATGCTTCTGAATCTCCTCCCAGCTGAAGGTGGGAATGGGCGCCTCGCGCTCCGGGGCCCCCTCGCCCTGGTTGCCCCCCTTCCCCATGCTGCCTGCCGAGCGGGACTCCCCTGCGCTGCGACCTCGCGGCACCAGCAGACCCTCCTGCCCGAGTGTGCAGACCGGGCCCGACTCGTTTTCCGCTTTTGTTTTCTCCTACTCCGCCTCCCCCTCACGCCCCCTCCCGCAGCCCGCACGTCTCCCTCGGAGGCTCCTCAGCCTCCCGCCCGCGCCGAAACCCAGGCTTCCCAATGCCCCCTCGGGCTCCCCTCCCCTCTGGCCCGCCCCGATGGACTTTTGCCTCCAGTAAAACTCCAGTGGCTCAGCCGCCCCCCCTTCGCGCCCCTCCCCGCCCGGGGCTCCGCATCCTCCAGCGTTCCCCGCCGCCCGGGTTTCCACAGTGATCAGCAGAGCGCCTGCACCAATCCGAGTGCATCCCCCGGCCTGCCATTGGCTCAGGAGGATCTTTCGAAGGCCAGCGGGCTGGAGCTGCGGGTCCCCGGCTCCCCCGCCCTCCCGCCCACGTGGACTCGGCCCTGGAGCAAGGCCGGCTACGTGTCCCGCAGCCTCCCTACCCTGCCGTCGCTCGGGGCGCCCCGGAGGTTCCACCCCACCCCCACCCCGCCAAGCTCCCATCCCCACCCAGAGCTGGGGGCCCGCACAGGGGCGCCTGGCCCGAGCGAGGCGCGAGCTCCAGGCGCAGGCGCGCACGACCCGCGTCCCTGCTCTGGCACCTGATGCCGGCACAAAGGGGGCTTCGGGCGCGCGCCCCCGAGGGGCTGGGGGCGTGGAGTCTCGGGGCGCAGCTCAGCTTCCGACTCCCTCCGGGAGGGGCGGCCCACAGTGGCCTGGTCGAACCGGGACTTTGTCTGCGCTCTGACCATTACTAGCCCGCCCCCCCCACCCCCCCGCTGCAGCCTCCCGGAATTAACAAACCGCCCTCAGATCCTACTGGGCTTCAAGCCCTGAAATCAGGCAATCTTAGAAAAACACGCAAAGCCTCTGCCCTGCAGCCTCCAGGTAGGTGTCCAGAGTGGGTGGGGTGCAAGGCTCTAAAAAGGGGTTGTATCTGGAAGCACGGGTGAAGAAAGAAGAAGCCCAGGTGGTGTCGTGGGTCACCTGTGGGACTAACCACCAGGTTAGTGTTAAGCGGGAACTGGTGGGGCAGCGCGCAAAAACTCCTGATGAGGCCCTTTATAACCCTGATGCGGAGGAATGGCAGCTCCAGGTGGCATCGCTACATTGTTACTGTGTTACTCACTGCCCACCTCTTAAAACAGCCAGTCGCAATGGAAAATTCCCCAGCTACATCCTCCCAGAGACCCGGGCTATAACACTCCACCTGAACCTCACCTGGGAGCTCTGGAATAAACCTTGTTAACGATTTTCTCTCGCTTTCCCAGTCCCCTCCGAGCTGTGCCGAAGCGGAGGCTCTGGTGTGTTCAAGATTTCAGTCCCACCTGTAACCCACCCGCCACGACCGAGGAAGGCATCTCTGCTGGAGGTGTCATGGACGTCAACACTATAAGAGGCCCTGAAGGCTGCCCTCATCCACGAGGGCCTAGCACGTGGAACTTGGGAAGCGGCCAAAAGCAGGGATCCTCAAACTTTTTTTAACAGGGGCCCAGTTCACTGTCCCCGCAGACCGTTGGAGGGGCGGACTATAGTTTAAAAAAGAACTATGAACGAATTCCTACGCACACTGGATGGGTTGGCTGCTAAGCAGGACAGGCAGAGGCAGCAAAAACACCTGGTGGGCCAGATAAATGTCTTCGTTGGGCCGCATGTGGCCAGTGGGCCATAGTTTGAGCCCCCCCCCCCCTCCGTCAAAGCCTTAGACAAGCGCCAGGCTCATCTTTGTGTGCTTGCATCCAGTTGTGATGAGCCTTAACACCACATCGACCTCATTAAGGTTCGCGACAACAAGAAACTAGGAGAATGGGCACTTTGATAGAGAAGGAAAACTCTGGAAAGTGTTCGCTTGCAGTTGTGGGGTTAAGGACCATGGCAAAGAATCTCAAGCCAAGGATGTTACTGAAGAATACTTTAAATGCAAAAATGACTTTGCGAATTGTTTTAACAAAACAAAACTATTTTCTCCCTCTGCCGTCTTTCTCGCTGTCTTTCTTTCAGTCGTCAAACTACCTTACAGTTAGCCATTCCAAACCACCAGCCACTCCTTGCCAGAAAGATGAGGTTTTCTAAAGGTTTCGTTTCCAGTAAATTTGAGACTCTGTCTTGGTTTGTTATGAATCAAGATCAACAACTTGATGGCGGTGAAAGTGTCCCACTTCCCACCCCCCTCACGCTACCCCCAGGGCTGAGGAATAAGTGGAGGAACTGGTTGTGTAGGCTGGAGGTCAGTTCAGAATCCGCTCTATGAACAAAAGGCTCAGTTGGAGAGGAACCTGGTTTGAGTCTGGAGAGTGGGCTGGGAACCAGGGAGTAGTAACGGTGAACAGAGGGAGGTGGTGTGTGGAAGTCTTTGGGGACAGAGAGTGGACAAAGGGCCCTCATCGTTAACAGAGGGGTGTGCACATGACAGCGTCAACAATGACTCATGGGATGGCAAGACTGGGCAACTTTGAGTTGTTCTGTTATGTAGGCTGCCACCAGGAGTCACGGTGGTCAGAGGACAATGAATCAACGGTCTCAGGGTGCTAGCACATCCTTCTCTGATTTTTTACCGCAACCGGGAGGTCAACAGAGCCC
Source organism: Tenrec ecaudatus (assembly GCF_050624435.1). Taxonomy (NCBI): domain Eukaryota; kingdom Metazoa; phylum Chordata; class Mammalia; order Afrosoricida; family Tenrecidae; genus Tenrec; species Tenrec ecaudatus. The sequence goes on from NC_134533.1 coordinate 12,249,099, forward strand.
ACCTTGTTATTCCCATGACCAGCGAGTTGGCTCAGACTCAGGGTTTCCGAGACGGTACATCTTTACAGGAGCATCCAGCCTCAGCTTCTCTCTCAGAGCAGAGAGTGAGTTTGAACCAGTGATCCTGCAGTTAGCAGTCCAGTGCTTACCTGATGCCACCACCCAACTTAAAAAGGAAGAGTCGAGATGAAATGGTCAAGTTTGCATACTAGTGACACCAGGTGATTCCCTTCCAGTCATTGTTCTGCCTCTCTTACAGAAGTACAGCTAACCCAGCGTGAAATCTTCCATAGGGGAGAGTGGGGTACAGCCTGATTATGGGTGGGGGAGGTAGATGGATCCTTATGACTCACTGCTGGGGGACAGTGTCCCTTCCTGACCATGTGTATAGTCATTCCTTGCCTCTGTTCATGCATACATCCGTATGTCCCCAGCTTGCCTTCTTAACTCTGTCACTTCTGTTCACCCATACATCCTTATGTCCCCAGCTTGCCTTCTTAACTCTGTCACAACAGCTTTCTAGGGCTGATGTTATGCAACTTATTAATTCCAGATACCAGGAGAATACACCCTTGGCTTTGAGGAATGGCAGCAGCTGTCCAAAGCCCAAAACCCACACCAGAAGAGAAAAAAATCAGCGCCATTGACTCAATTCTCACTCCCGGTGAGCAGTAGAGAAGGGAAGAACTATCCCTATGGGTTTCTGAGACTGTAACTGCTTATGGGAGTAGAAAGCCTCACCTTACTCCCACAGAGCCACTGGTGGTTTCGAACTGCTGCCCTCGCGGTTAGCCACCCAACATGTAACCACTACATCACCAGAATGAAATACCCAGAGAGAGGGTGCTGAAAGGGAATTACGATGGTCCTTTATCTTTTTTAAAAAGGTTCTCCAAACAACGATGTATAAATTACCAAGGGCACATGAGGGAGGGGGGAATGGGGAGGGAGGAGGGGAAAAAAAAGAGGACCTGATGCAAGGGGCTTAAGTGGAGAGCAAATGCCTTGAGAATGATTGGGGCAGGGAATGTATGGATGTGCTTTATACAATTGATGTATGTATATGTATGGATTGTGGTAAGAGTTGTATGAGTCCCTAATAAAATGTAAAAGAAGAAAAGAGAAAAAAATGATTAGGGCAAAGACTGTACAGATGTGCTTTATACAATTGATGTATGTATATATATGAACTGTGAAAAGAATTGTATGAGCCCCAATAAATTGTTAAAATTAAAAAAAAAAAGACAAAAAAAAAAAAGGTTCTCCAAAGGTGAATCAAGACAGGAGCTACAACTTGAACGCCAACGTTCACAATGTGCAAAACTCAGGGAAGGGCGTGAGATTGAGATGGAAAGCCAAGGACTGGCTGCTGGAGTACCCTTTCGGGCTGCGGAAGGCGCGGTGGGGATGTCCGGGGACCCCACATGGGCAGTGTGTTTGGGACAGGTGGGAGCTGCAGGGCTTCTAGCAGATTCCAGCACAACACGAGCTTGACTGGAAGTGGTAGTGGCTCATAGCAACACATGCGTAGAACGGTGCTATTGGGATTTCTAGAAATGGGTTAACCGTTGGGTTGCTAACCGAACGACCGTCAGGTTAAACCTACCAGCCACTCTCCAGAGGACCGAGGAGGCTGTCCACTCCTGCAAAGAGTTAGTCTCACGCTCAGAAAGCCTGTGCAGAGTCGCTATGGGTAGAAATCAACTCGATGGCAGTGTGGTTTTTAGCAAACTCGGATTTTATCTTCTACGTGGTCATTGGGTGGGTTAGAACCCCCAACCTTTAGGCTGATACCAGGCAGACACCAGGAACCCAGCGTAAGTCATGGAAGCATTTGAGGGAGACAGGAGTGAATGACCAGACCATCGAGGGATGGCTCTGATGAGCCCCACGGTGGGCAGGGTTCCAGCGTCTAGTATTCCAATGTGTGGGCTTTTATCCCAGAGGCCATGGGGACCCTTTGGAGATTCATAAAGCAGGGACGTGTGAGGATCCGATCTCGGGCCCAGACAGAGAGCTGCAGAGGCAAGGCGGAACTGGAATGGGTGGGAGGGGAGAGACAATGGAAGCAGCTGCCTCCTGCAGTGCTCTGGAAGTGAGAAGAAGAGGACTTAAATTAGAGGGAGCTTCAGGAGATCTGTCGTGGTTGAGTGTTGGGCTGTGATCCGCAAGGTCAGCAGTTCAAAACCTCTAGCCGATCTGCCGGCGAAAGACAGGGTTTTCTGTTCCTCTACAGAAGCACAGCCTTAGAAACTCACAGGAACCGTTCTACCCTGTCCTATAGGGCCACTGTGAGTTGGCATTAAATCAGTGACAGTGAGTTTGGATTTTAGGAGGCTCCTGGAGCCTGAGGCACGGACCCTAGAGGATACAGACACTGCCTTGCCCCCAGCTACGCTCTGCCTGCTCTAGTATTTATTGCTATCACTATGTGAAGAGACAATGGCATAGAACTACAATATGCATCAGGCCCTGGGGTGACTTAGGAAAGGGAGTGGCTTCAGAGACAGACCAGGTTCCCATGACTTCCTCCTGCCTCGTGAGAAGTGTCTTCCACCCTAAGAGCAACACAGAGAACTTCAGTTTTCCAGGAACCTGGCCAGAACCTCATTGGCATCATTGCCCTTGACTGAGAACAAAAGAAGCCAGGCTGGGAGGCTTAGAGCCCAGGCCCAATGAACCAGCCAAGTGGGTAAAAGGCTGGCTGGGGTGGGGAGGGGGTTTAGAAGACAGGGGTGTAGGAATCTAGCCAGTTGGTCCTCTTTACATGGAGTCGTCCGTCATCCATATTGAAGGCTGCCATCATCGCTCATCCTCAGCGAGGGCCTCAAGTCCTCCCAGTCCTCCTCACTCTCAGAGACGAAATCCTAGGGCTCCCACACGGGAGGGGCCTCTTGGAGACCTGGAGAGAAAAAGTAGCACACTTGCCGTATGAATCCATGGCGGCCTTCGCCTCTTACTGCTCGTTGCTGGCAAGTCCGGACCCGTGGAAACCCTGTGTGTGCAGACAGACGTTTCCAGCACTCGGACCTTTCCTGGTACCAAGGGCTCAAGTAGAAAGAAAAGGTTTTGACAATGAGGATGGCAACATATTTCCAAATGTGCTTGACACACAATGGATGGATGGGTTGTGATAAGAGCTGTACGAGCCCCCAATAAAATGACTTCAAAAAAAAGCAGACACTGACCTTTCAGAAACAAATGGCCAGACCTGTCTTCCCAGGCACCTCTGGGGTGGGTTTGAACTGCCAACCTTTTGGCAAGTAGTCAGCACTTGGACATTTGTGCCCCGGAGTCTTCACCAAGTGGGAAAGACGTGTTCAGAATGACCCGATGACACCCAGTCTATGGGCCTCAGATAATTGAGGTTGGATGGGATGTGTCTAAGATCACACATTTGCTACGATCCTTCTTCAATTTCCATTTCCTCAACCGAATGCGGCACTGTGGACTGGCCCCAGAGAATACTGACCTTCTGTTAGCTGCATGGCCGGTCTTCACCGGGACTTTTTATTTCTCTGAGCCTCAGCCTCACCTGTAAAGGGGAGGTGATAACCTCCACGGCCTCAGGGGACTATGAGATTACATGAGAGCAGCGGTTCTCAACCTGTGGGTCGCAATCCCTTTGGGGGTTGAACGACCCTCTTACGGGGGCCACCGATTCTTCACAGGAGCAAAATGACAGTGATGAAGTAGTAACGAAAATCATGTTCTGGTTAGGGGGTCTCCACAACATGAGGAACTGTATGAAAGGGCCGCGGCATAAGGAGGGTTGAAAACCGTGGCATTAGATGAATGCAATAAAAAATAAAAGCCTATGGCCGTCGGCAAAACAATCTGCCCAACACAAGGCCGTTCCTATTGTCACTGCGGAATCAGTAGGGGCCGTGGTAGAACTTGGTGCCACTCCCAGTGTTTCTCTGTCTGACGCCACAAAGTCATTCGACTGTGTGGATCCTCGAAAATTGTAGGCAACATTGCAACCAACGGGGATCCCAGACAACCTAATGACGCTCCCGTGGAACCTCGAATACACCAAGAGGCAGCCAGTCAAGCCAAACAGAGGGATACTGCAGGGTGCATTAGAGCTTAACTTCTGAGCCCTGGGCTTGTGGAAGGCTACGGTCTACAAATGTGAGCCTTACATCCTTTTTAAGTTTTATTAGTTTGTATAAGTAAACCTTCCTGTGACACCTGATCTGGTGTCAATTGAAGGATTAAGAGTGTGGGGGTGGAGTCTAGGCTGTCAATCTGGAGATAGCCAATGAGACTTCTGTGTGGGCCTGGCCTTCTCCTGAGAATTCTGGGAAATCTGGGACTTCCTTCTTGGAGGCGGAAGACACACACTCTCTCTCTGCTACTTCCTGGCAGACATGGCAGAAGACAAGCCACATGGACGCAACCAGACCTCGGAACCTGGAGAAGCCACAGAGAGACCCCTGCCAGCGTGAGATGTTTCCAATGACACTGGAGCCAAAGGCTTTCTACCCACTGGCCTGTGATCTTCTGCATTCGGCATCATGGCATGTGTTTCGTGAGTCTGAAGAGGACTTTATAGATTGGTATCGGACATATGGGCGAATATCGGACTTATGGACTTGGTCTGGACTGGGCTGGGCTGTTTTCTCAATGTTCAGTTGCTCTTGTACATAAATATCTTTCTTATACACATATGTGTGGATTTGTTTCTCTACTCTACCCAAACTAACACATTTCCCATGTATTTCTGCTGGCTAAGTGTCCTTTCTATTTCTCTCGCCAGTATTTGAAATCTATACTGTTGGCTATATTGATGATGATATTATTATTAGAATCATCAGTGTTATATGGAACTTCCTTATATGTAAGTTCTCTGGAAATTAGTGTTCTGCCTATGAAGTGAATAAAAATCATATATGGCTTTATAAATGGCCTGATCGAAGAATAAGTAACTCTTGTGATGTGGATCTGCTTGAATTTTACCCTCATGAGGTAATCCCTGAAGATTTGGCAAGTCCTTATAAGATGTGACTTATTATAAAGTGAGGTAAAAAAGGAATCAGATCACGCCTGGCTAGCCAAAAAGAATAATGTCTGGGATCTAAAACAGGAGGTCATCTAAAAGGAACATTAATTAGTCCGTGCAGAAGAAAACACAACAACCAACCTAAATGTGATCAAAGGATGTTTAATAAAATGCATGATCAGAGGAGGGCATGTTGAAGATTTTAGAACTTAAGCATTGCAGGAAGCTGCAGCTTACAGTTGTTGCTGCTGTTAGGTGCCATCTAGTTGGTTCTGATCCCTAGTGACCCCATGCACAACAGAACAGAACACCGTACAGTCCTGCACCATCCTTGTCATTGTTCCCAGGGGCAAGCCCATTGTTGCAGCCACTGTGCCAATCCATCTCATTGAGAGCCTTACCCTTTTCACTGCCACTCCACTCTACCAAGCATGATGTCCTTCTCCAGGGACCGTGGAGGCCTAAATTTATTCTGAGTGTCAGCATAAATTCTGCATCCATTAAGTTCTTTCAGACTATTGACCAGCAAGGTGAAACACATCACCTTCAGGCAGAATGTGTTTGCTGTGAGTCCCCTGATCAACCCAGGAACAGATAGTCTTCCACTCAGGGAATTGCCTCAGCTTGCTCTTTTGGAAACTGGGTACCAGGGTGCCATGGCGATGATTCATGCCCCATCTCAGAAGGTTAGAAGGTCCCAGAACCAAGCCTATAAACTTTTCCAAGTTGTAGTACTGTGTGCAGCCTAAACACAGCCCCTTTCCTGCCTCTGTGGTCCTGCCTGCAACTGTGAAGAATGTAACAGCCACATCATGATCTTATGATGAATTTCCAATGGGTTCCATGTTTTGCATAAGTTGCACATAGCTGTAAATCCTTTGGACACCTATGGCCTCATGCTGATGGTTTCTTTCATCCAAATGATCCATTTTTGTCTTTGTCTTATATTTACCCAATTTAAAACTTAATACAGAGGTGTCAATAACATATATTTGAATTGGGGGGCTTCTTTCTCTATAAGACATTGTGTCACAATTGGCTAGGGTTCTATTCTTTTTAAATCATTTGATTGGGAGCTCATAAAATTCTTATTACAATCCATCCATCCATCCATCCATCCATTGTGCCAAGCACACTTGTACATTTGTTGCCATCATCATTTTCAAAACATTTTCCTTCTACTTGAGCCCTTGGTATCAGCTTCTCATTTCCCCTCCCTCCCTCACGAACCTTTGATGATTTATAAATTATTATTATTTTTTCATGTCTTACACTGACCAATGTTTCCCTTCACCCACTTTTCTGTTGCCCATCCCCCTGGCCAGGGGTTATAAGTAGATCATTGTGATCTGTTCCCCCTCTCTCCCCCCACCTTCCCCTTAATTGGTTAGGTTTCTTTCTTTCTTTTTTAAAAAAATATTTTATTAGGGGCTCATACTACTCTCATCACAATCCATACATACATCAATTGTGTAAAGCACATCTGTATATTCTTTGCCCTCATCATTTTCAAAGCATTTGCTCTCCACTTAAGCGCTAGCATCAGGTCCTCTTTTTTCCCCCTCCCTCCCCGCTCCCCCCTCCCTCATGAGCCCTTGATAATTTATAAATCATTATTTTGTCTTATCTTGCCCTGTCAGACATCTCCCTTCACCCACTTTTCTGTTGTCTGTCCCCCAGGGAGGAGGTCACATGTAGATCCTTGTAATCAGTTCCCTCTTTCCAACCCATTCACCCTCTACCCTTCCAGTATCGCCACTCACACCCTGGATTCCCTGTGCCTCCAGCTCCTATCTGCACCAGTGTACATCCTCTGCTCTATCCAGACTTGCAAGGTAGAATTCAGATCATGATAGTTGGGGGAGGGGGGAGGAAGCATTTAGAAACTGGAGGAAAGCTGTATTCTTCATCGGTGCTACTTCACAACCTGACTGACTCATCTCCTCCCCTAGACCCCTCTGCAAGATGATCTCCAGTATCCGACAAATGGGCTTTGGATCGCCACTCTGCACTGCCCCCCTCATTCACTATGGTAAGATTTTTTTTTTTTGTTCTGATGATGCCTTATACCTGATCTCTTCGATACCTCGTGATCGCACAGACTGGTGTGCTTCTTCCATGTGGGCTTTTTTGCTTCTGAGCTAGGTGGCTGCTTGTTTACCTTCAAGCCTTATAAGACCCCAGGCACTATCTCTTTTGATAGCTTGGCATTATCAGCTTTCTTCGCCACATTTGCTTATGCACACATTTGTCTTCAGCAATCGTATCCTGGAGGTGTGCACCCAATGATATGATTTTTTGTTCTTTGATGCCTGATAACTGATCCCTTCGGGACCACGTGATCACACAGGCTAGTGTGTTCTTCCATGTGGGCTTTGTTGCTTTTGAGCTAGATGGCCTCTTGTTTATCTTCAAGCCTTTAAGACCCCAGATGCTATATCTTTTGATAGCAGGACACCATCAGCTTTCTTCACCACATTTGCTTGTTGACCCGCTTTGTCTTCAGCGGTTGTGTCTGGAGCATGAGCATCATAAAATGCCAATTTAATAGAAGAAAGTATCCTTGCATTGAGGGAGTACTTGAGTGGAGGCCCAATGTCCTTCTGCTACCTTAATACTAAACCTATAAATATAGGCACATAGATCTATTTCCCCAACCTCATATATATATTTGCATATGTACATGTCTTTGTCTAGACCTCTATAAATGCCCTTTGCCTCCCAGCTCTTTCCTCTATTTCCCTTAACTTTCCTCCTGTCCCACTATCATGCTCCGTCTCCACCTGGGTTACAGCTATACCTCTTGGTTACATTACCCTTGATCATACCCTACCATGCCTGCCACACCCACCTCACCACCAATTTGGATCACTTGTTGTTCCCTTGTCCCTGAGCTTGTTAACACCATTTCCTTTCCCCCCACCTCTCCCTATCCCATGTCCCCCCGGCACTGTCAGTCCAGTTGTTTTCTCCTCCAGATAGTTCATCCAGCCTATCTTATTTAGACAGACCTGCGGAGATAATAACATGCACAAAAACAAGACAGAGCAAAACCAAGCAACAATATACAACAAAACAACAACAACAAACCACTGACAAAGAACAAAACAAAACTCAACAGGAAAGAAAAGCTTGTAGCTAGTTCAAGGGTCATTTGTTGGCCTTTAGGAGTGTTTTCCAGTCCAGTCTGTTTGGGACACCACGAATTGGCTGGGTTTCAAAGCCAGCTGACCTGGTGACATCCCTGGAGGAGTTTTTATGGATTGACCCCAGAGAACGGGGTATTTTACCCACCGTATTACATGGAGTCCACGACTCTTTAACATTGAACTATCTCAAACTTGTGAGATTGGGAAGTGCCATATCTAGGGACAATGGGTTCTCTTGTCCAATAGGCCACAAGCACTGCTCAGCACGATCTTGTTTGGAACCACTTAACCAAATCAAATGTCTGGCGTCTCCCTTCACCCCCTTCTCTGTTGTCCGTCCCCCAGGGAGGAGGTCACATGTAGATCCTTGTCATCAGTTCCCCCTGAGATTCTGTCTTGAAGACTTCAGGCTGCATCTCAAGAGCACCCTTCCTCCTCGAGGTTACACTAAGCCTCAGCTGCACATAAGCTCTCTCGTGACTCTAAATTAATCAGTCCATTTGAAGAGCGTGCTGTAAAAAATAAAATGCTTTTAAACTTATTTTGATCGGTATAACAATGTCTTCTAAAGCAAAACAAATACGAGATGTACTTTTGACCTCTGGATGGTATCATCCCATTAGATAATTTTGAAAGAAGTTCTGTTTCAATTTTAGGACGCGTGTGTGTGTGTAATGGGGAGTCCTGGTGTGTAGTGGGTTATGTGTTGGGCTGCTAACCGCAAGATCAACCGTTCAAAACCGCCAGCTGCTCCACAGGGGAAAGATGAGGCTTTCTACTCCCCTCAAGAGTTACAGGCTCAGACACCAGAGGGGCAGCTCTCTGTCCGATAGTGTCACTAGGAGTTGGCTTAGTTGGTTTGGTTTAGCTTCAGTGCGGGTAAAGAAACCAGCGTGCCCAAAAAACAGCAGAAGGAGAAGGAGAAAAGGCTGGTTGCCTATTACTTTAACAATCACCCGTTTTGTTTTAGCCCCTGTAATGTTTTGCAGCCTTAGAAACCCAAGGGGGCAGTTTTACTCGGTCCTATAGGGTGTCTATGAGCCAGAATCAACTTCATGGCAGTGGTTTAGGTGGGTTGGAGTGGGGGTCAGTTTAAATATATGCAAATGGACAGGAGGATGGAGGGAGGGTGGGGGGGAAAGGGGGGAACCGATTAGAAGGATCTACATATAACCTCCTCCCTGGGGGATGGACAACACAAAAGTGGGTGAGGGGAGACATCGGACAGGGCAAGATATGACAAAATAATAATTTATAAATGATCAAGGGTAAATGAGGGAGGGGGAAGCGAGGAGGGAGGGGGAAGAGCAAGGAGCTGATGCCAAGGCCTAAGTGGAGAGCAAATGTTTTGACAATGATGAGGGCAACGAATGTAGAAATGTGCTCGACACAATGGATGGATGGATGGATTGTGATGAGTTGCATGAGTCCCCAATAAAATGATTAAAAAAATATATATATATGCAAATGAACAGGACTGTTTGTGCGGTTTCCCCCCCTTTGATTATAAGCCAAAGATAAGGGAAGGACCTAATTCGGGTTCATCTCTCTGTCTCTCATTGCTGACACACTGAAATGATGCATCAAAACTTCCAACACAAAGAGGACTAGATTGAATGTATGGAAAGGGCTACTCTTTTTAACTTGGGGTGCCCCCAGGCTGAGTCCAGATCTCCAGAACTTTGGAAGGTGAACACGGTTCACAAACAATAACAGATCCCCAAATTTCCGGGAATGGAAATTAGCCACTGAATAGGTCAAAATGTCACAATGGATCGTGGTGTGTATATGTTGCAGGGAGAATAATGTGGGGGTGGGGGGTTAAGGGTCTGTTCTCAAGACATAAGAATCCACTTTCTCTTTTCTCCTAACATGTCTAACAAATGGGGTGAAATGTTCTAACCCTCTGATTAGAAGTTCCTGTTGGTAAATTTAGCAATTTGGGGAAATTTGTAAATTTGTGAAAACCACGATGCGGGGCGGGTTGAAGTTCAAGCTGCGATTGTACAAAGTAGAATGACAGTATGATTTCGGGTTAAGTCTCCAAAGGAACGGTTTTGTGTCTTAATAGAGGACAGCTGTTGCCTCCGTATTTCATATACAACTTCAAGCTTTTCTGGATGGAGCTCTTCCCAAGATTGCTCCTTAAGAACTCACTGCCACCAGGTCATCTGTTCTGACTCACAGCAGCCCTGCAGGGCGAGTCAAACTGCCCCTGTGCGTTTCTGAGACTGTAAATCTTTACGGGAGTGGAAAGCCCCCTCTTCCTTCCTCAGCGTGGCTGTTGGTTTTGAACTGCTGACTTGGCGCTTAGCAACCTAACGCATATCCCCCTGTGCGTCCGGGGCCCCTTTCTTTAATACAGATACATGTGTCATGGATCCTATAATTCTTGGACCAGAGCCCCGACAGTCTTGGTTTTGTGGGCTATTGGCCTAATATTGTTGCTCATATTTCGTTTCGACCTCTAGCTTTCATGGAAGTTAGGGTGACCCATACAGACCACCATCTCTGGAGGGCCCTTTAAATATTGGCTCTGGGTTTCCTCATCGGGATGATTCATCTTTAGTCTTTGTCTTGTATGGGTCCTGTGTACGGCTCAATAAGGAAACAACAAGAAGTACAAGAAGAAAATGTTCTGAAATTGATTAAGGTGATGTACAAATCTTAATATAATTGAATGATTAAGTGGTATGATACGTGAGGTAGATGCCGATAAAACTATTTTAAAAAAAGACTCCATAAAGGGAAACCTATGAAATACATTTGAATTTGGCCTCTTTTTCCCCTTAGAACAATGATTTTAAATCATTTTGATTTAAAAACAAAAGATGAGGAGTCGGAAGCAAGATGGCGACCTAGTAGCACACACGGGAGGGACTCTGAAGAGACCAGAGCTGAGGGGCCATGGAGGCCTCTTTTGGTTGGGTCTTCATTTTTTTAAACTCCTTTGGTTAGCAGATAACACACACAACCTGGTGCTTTGGGAAGGTATTAGCATACAAGTAGAATCGGCAGCAGTGGTTTTACAAAGTACAGTCAGGGAGTTTGGGTATGAGGCAAAGAAGGCCCAGAAGTCGGGCCCACCTCACATACCTCGCTATTTGCTACCTGTTCCATGACTCCAGCTCCAGGTCAGCACCCCAAGCTCCTCAGATAAACAACCTGCCTTCTGACTAAGCTTTTGCTTCTTTCCTGCCCCCAGGTATATACTCCACTCCCCCACGCTGACCTGTCACCTCCATCATCCAATAGGAGTGAACCCCACCCCCTCTACCTGATCCATCAGCGCTCTATTCCTATTAGGTAATTCACCTAAATCATAAGCACACCGGACTCTCAGCCATAACAGACACCATATCATCCCCCAGTCTCATTATCAAACCTACCCGGAAATCCTAAAAAAGCAATAAGGAAGTAAAACAGCATACTACCAGATATTGTCCCCAACTGCTCAGAAGACCTCTGCTTCATGCTGTCCTGATCCCCCCCCCCCCAGGCAAGGTTCTTTTGCTGGTCTTGTTATTCTATCATTAAACACATGCACGGCTCATAATTCATCCTTAATCAGGTCTTCCTCATCGGTCGTAAGCACAGGGGAAAAATTATTAGTTACTTTTTTGCTTTCAATTTACTTTGTTTTCTAGCCCCTCAACACACCATCATTCCACAAGGTAGCACCCACATCAGAGACAGAGCTCCTGGAGAAGCTTAGAGCCCCTACAAATGTACACTAACAGCCTTCTGCTTCTGACTCTAGTATTATATTTTTCTATTTTAATTTTGATACTGTTGTCTCTTACCCTTTCCTTCTTTAATTTTACGCCTAAACTTTAGTTTACAGTCTTTACCTGTCTTTTTTCTCTTTCTGCTCTCATTAAGCCTTCTCTTCTCATCCTCATAAAACCAAAAGCTAACACTACTCTTACAATTTTTCTTTTAAATACTGAATTAGTTAAAGTTTATTGTGCCAACCTGGCCGATAAACACATGTGGGGTTAATTGAAGGGTGGAGGGATAAATGGCTCAGGGAGCCTTGCCTTTCTAGCTCTCAGGTCTCTTGCTTTGTGTTGGTCGGACCAGGGTGCAGCTGCCTTAGCCAGTTCCCTGCTTCAGCTGGCAAGGCTCACTTCCTGCAAGACATCCCTGAGGAGAAGTCTCATGGATCTACCCCGATGCAGCCCTGGGTGCTGGAGAAGCTGTATGGAGACCCCTGCCATTTCTCTGTCATTGCAAAATAAGGCATTTTTGTTCTAATTTCTTTTCTTTTAAATTAAAAAAAACTACCAATTAAAACGACTTGCTCCCTCCTTTTTTACTTTCTATCTCTTTCCTCTAACACTTCCTTTTCCACTCTTTAATTTCCCTGCTAACATTTAATCTAATACTCTGCCCAGGATACTTAATCTAACTGTTGACCACCCCTCTGTTGCACCACCTAACAGAGTTCACGCTCTAACGTAACACCACCTAACATCTCTAAGAGCTCCATCAAGATGCCAAGGAAACAACAGAAGGTATTGTTCACACACACACACAAAAACAAGAGAAGCAGACACAAATAACCGAACACCAACCAGACGTCAATGAAATGCCTGAAACTGAGCAGTCTCCCAGGAAAAGAATGTAAAAGAATGATGGTTGCACTCATGCGACAGATGAACGTAGAGTCTTTGAGGAAAAGCGAGAAAATAGAAACCTCACTCATACCTTACAGACAGGAACACTACAATCGCAGACTTACACAGTCTATAAAAGAGCAGGGAGACCGACCGGGCCGCCCGCCTCCTGCGCATGTGCTGTCCCCGCCGCCCGCCGCCTGCGACCCTCCGCCCGCAGCCATGGTCCCCAGCCAGCTCGCCTTGCGTGTTTCCGACAAGACCGGGCTCGTGGAGTTTGCCAGGAGCTTAACTTCTGTCGGCTTGACCTCGTTGCGTCCGGAGGGACTGCTAAAGCCCTGCGCGATGCCGGCCTGGCCGTCAGAGATGGCTCTGAGCTGACAGGGTTTCCGGGAATGTTAGGGGGCCGGGTGAAAACCCTGCACCCCGCAGTCCACGCAGGAATCTTGGCTCGGCATATCCCAGAAGATGGTGCGGACATGGCCAGGCTTGATTTCAATCTCCTAAGAGTTGTGGTCTGCAATCTCTATCCGTTCGTGAAAACGGTGGCTTCTCCAGATGTCACTGTGGAGGCAGCTGTGGAGCAAATTGACATTGGTGGCGTCACCTTACTGAGAGTGGCAGCCAAAAACCACGTGCATGTGACCATCGTGTGTGACCCAGAGGACTACGCGGCGGTGTCCCGGGAGATGCAGAGCTCTGACAGTAAAGACACCTCCGTGGAGACTCGGTGCCAGCTAGCCTTGAAGGCGTTCACGCACACCGCCCTGTATGATGAAGCCATTTCCGATTACTTCAGGAGGCAGTACAGCAAAGGAATGTCTCAGCTGCCCTTGATGAACCCTCATCAAACTCCTGCTCAGTTGTACACACTGCAGCCCAGACTTCCGCTCACAGTTGTAAATGGCTCCCCTGGATTTATAAACTTGTGTGATGCGCTGAATGCCTGGCAGCTGGTGAAGGAGTTCAAAGACGCTTTAGGCCTCCCTGCCGCTGCCTCTTTCAAACACGTCAGCCCAGCAGGTGCTGCTGTTGGGTTTCCACTCAGTGAAGATGAGGCCAAAGTGTGCATGGTCTACGATCTCTACCCCACCCTCACGCCCATTGCTACCACGTACGCCAGAGCAAGAGGGGCTGATAGGATGTCTTCATTTGGTGATTTCATTGCACTGTCTGATGTTTGTGATGCCCCTACTGCCAAGATCATCTCCAGAGAGGTATCTGATGGCATTGTTGCTCCAGGATATGAAGCAGAAGCCTTGAAAATTCTTTCTAAAAAGAAAAATGGAAACTACTGTGTGCTTCAGATGGACCCTTACTACAAACCAGATGAAAATGAAGTTCGAACTCTCTTTGGTCTGCGTTTAAGCCAGAAGAGAAACAACAGCGCCATCGACGGGTCATTATTTAGCAATGTTGTTACCAAGAAGAAAGAATTGCCGGAGTCTGCTCTCAGAGACCTCATCGTCGCCACCATCGCGGTCAAGTCCGTGTGCTATGCCAAGAACGGGCAGGTCATCGGCATTGGCGCTGGGCAGCAGTCTCGCATGGGACAAGGCAAACTCCTGGTGGCTTAGACACCACCCGCGAGGGCTTTCCATGAAGTTTAAACCCGGAGTGAAGAGGGCGGAAATCTCTAATGCCATCGATCAATATGTTACTGGAACCATTGGCGAGGAGGAAGATCTGAGAAAGTGGAAGGCGCTGTTTGAGGAAGTCCCTGAACCACTGACCGAGGCCGAGAAGAAGCAGTGGGTGGACACGCTTAGTGAAGTTTCCATCAGTTGTGATGCCTTCTTTCCTTTCAGGGACAATGTAGACAGAGCTAAAAGAAGTGGTGTGGCGTACATTGCCGCTCCTTCCGGTTCTGCTGCTGACCAAGTTGTGATTGAGGCCTGCAATGAACTGGGGATCATCCTGGCTCATACCAATCTCCGTCTCTTTCATCACTGATCCACCTCGTGCTGTTCTTTTGTAGTTTGTTTATGTGGCTCTGAACAATCAGAAATTTTCATGTGTTGTGTTTTTAACCCCCTCCCCAAAATAAAACATTAAATCTTAAAAAAAAAAGGAGCAGGGAAAAAACATTGAAGAGATGGAAACCTGAATTAGTGAGCTTGAAGACAAATCTATAGACTACAATCTAAAAGAAGAACAAATAACAAAAAATGAAAAAGAGTCAGAAAAACTTGAGAACAATGTGGGACACAATCAAAAGAAACAACTTACTTCTTACAGGGATTTCAGAAGAGGAACAAACAAACAAATCCACAAAGAGAATAGTTCAAGAAAAATCTCCTCAAAGCCAAAAGATGAAAAGATAATTATTCAGGAAGCCAAAAAATCCCAATCAAGAGAGAACCCCAAAAGAAAACTCCCTAGCAGATTGTGGTCCAGATGTATAACAGCAACAAAGGGAAAGAATTCTAAGAGCATCCAGAGAAAAATTAACAATTACATACAAAGGGTTAGCAATGAGAATACCTTCAGATTTCTCCACAGAAACCATGCAAGCAAGAAAACAGTGGAGTAATATATGGAGAGAGAGAGTCTTGAAGGGAAAAACTTTCAACATAGAATCTTCTATCACCCAAATGTAATGGAGAAATAATGTAATGGAGAAATAATGTAATGGAGAAGTTTTCCAAGACAAGGAAAAATGAAAAGAATGAACAAAAACAAGATCGCCATTACAAAAAATACTCAATGGATAACTGGGGAGTTGGGGGGGATTGACAACACACAAACCTGAAATCAACATACAAGACAGTCCCTCACCAAAGAAACCAACACACACAGAGAAACATCCAAAGCAATGAGGTAATACAGGAAGAAAAGAATAAATTAAACACAATGCACACACACACACACAACATGCACAAATATAATGCAAAATCACAGTAACAAATACATATCAATAATTTCACTGAACGTTAATAGGCTAAATGCACCGGCAAAGAGACAGAGAGTAACAGAATGGATAAGGAAACCAAGTCCATCAATAAACTGCCTACAAAAAACACACCTCTTTTTTTCCCCTCCTCCCTCTCCGGAGTCTCCCTTCCCCCCTTCTCTGCTGTCCCTCTCCCAGGGAAGAGGTCACATGTGGATCCTTGTAATCAGTTCCCCCTTTCCAACCCACTCACCCTCCACTCTCCCAGCATCGTCCCTCACACCCTTGGTCCTGAAGGTATCATCCACCCTGGATTCCCTGTACCTCCAACCCTCATATGCACCAGTGTGCAGCCTCTGTCCTATCCAGCCCTGCAAGGTAGAATTCGGATCATGGTAGTTGGGGGGAGGAAGCATCCAGGATCCGGGGGAAAGCTGTGTTCTTCATCGATACTACCTCACACCCTAATTAACCCATCTCCTTTCCTAAACCCCTCTATGAGGGGATCTCCATTGGTCGACACTTGGGCCTTGGGTCTCCACTCTGCACTTCCCCCTTCATTTAATATGATATATATATACATATATATACATACATATATACATATACACATATATACACATACATACACACACTTATATCTTTTTTTTTTTGCATGATGCCTTATACCTGGTCCCTTGGGCACCTCGTGATCGCACTGGCCGGTGTGCTTCTTCCATGTGGGCTTATTTGCTTCTGAGCTAGATGGCCGCTTGTTCACCTTCAAGCCTTTAAGACCCCAGACACTATCTCTTTTGATAGCCGGGCACCATCAGCTTTCTTCACCACATTTGCTTATGCACCCATTTGTCTTCAGCGATCCTATCATGGAGGTGTGCAGTCAATGATATGATTTTTTGTTCTTTGATGCCTGGTAACTGATCCCTTTGGGACCACTCGCTCACTCAGGCTGGTGTGTTCTTCCATGTGGACTTTGTTGCTTCTGAGCTAGATGGCCGCTTGTTTATCTTCAAGCCTTTAAGACCCCAGTCACTATCTCTTTTGATAGCCGGGCACCATCAGCTTTCTTCACCACATTTACTTGTTCACACACTTTGGCTCCAGCCGTTGTGTCGGGAGAGTGAGCATCATAGAGTTCCAATTTAATAAAAGAAGGTATTCATGCATTGAGGGAGTGTTTGAATAGAGGCCCAAGGTCCTTCCGCCACCTTAATACTTGACCTATAAATATAGACACATAGATCTATTTCCCCATCCTCCTATATATATTTGCATGTACATGTCTTTGTCTAGACCTCCATGAATGCCCTTTGACTCCTAGCTCTTTCCTCCATCTCCCTTGACTTTCCTCCTTCCCTACTACCATGCTTCATCGCCACCTGGGCTAGAGTATACCTCTTCTCTAAGCAACCTTACACTTGATCATTTCCCACCAGGCCTGCCACTCCCCCTTCTCTACCATTTTGGGTCCCATGTTTTTCCCTTGTCCCTGGGTTTGTTAACACCACTTCCTTACCCCCCCTACCCCCCCACCCCAAGTCCCCCCAAGAGGACCTGATGCAAGGGGCTTAAGTGGAGAGCAAATGCCTTGAGAATGATTGGGGCAGGGAATGTATGGATGTGCTTTATACAATTGATGTATGTATATGTATGGATTGTGGTAAGAGTTGTATGAGTCCCTAATAAAATGTAAAAGAAGAAAAGAGAAAAAAATGATTAGGGCAAAAACTGTACAGATGTGCTTTATACAATTGATGTATGTATATGTATGAACTGTGAAAAGAATTGTATGAGCCCCAATAAATTGTTAAAATTAAAAAAAAAGAAAAAAAAGAAAAAGAAAAAAGTCATCTTGGGCAAAAAAAAAAAAAAACACACCTCACAAACACAGACATGAACAGACTAAAAATCAGAGGCTCTCAACAGTGGACAGCCAATGCCCATCTGCAAATAGATATCCCCTACACATGGCTCCCAGGGAAGAGGTGAGCCTGTCAGGGTGAAGTACAGCACTGATGGAACACACGACTTTCCTCTAGTTCTTTGGTGCTTTCTTCCCCTTCCATCATGACCTCAATTAAACCTTACACTTTGATTAGACCAGAACACGCACACTGTACAGATAAGAGCCCACAACACAGGGAATCCAGGACAGATAATCACCCCAGGGCCAACAATGAGAGTAGACATACCAGGATGATTAGGGCAGGGTGGGGGGAAAAGAGGGGAATCAATCCCAAAGATTAATCTATAACCTCCACTCAGCGGGCTGAACAGAGAAAAGTGGGTGAGGGGCGACGGAGGATGATGTAAGATATGAAAATAATAATCTATAACTTATCAGGGGTTCATGAGGAAGGGTTAGGGGGCAAGGGGGGAAGAAATGGGGAGCTGATATCAGGGGCTCAATTGGAATGAGAATGCTTTGAAAATGATGATGGCAGCACATGTGCTTGACACACTGGATGAATGTATTAATTGTGAAAAGAGCTGTAATAGCTCCCAATAAGGTATTTAATAAATAATTTTTAAATAACTGGTTTTGTGATAAGAGATTTAAGAGCCCCCAATAAAAGTATTAAAAAGAAAAAACAAAAACACAGCCTATGAAGAAGACAGAAACCGAAAGAAAGCAGGGGTAACAATATTAACCTTTGAGCAAATAGACTTCAAGGAAAAAGCAATAAGAGACAAGAACGGACGCTGCATAATGATCAAGGGAACAATAGCCCAAGAAGTCATAAAAATAATAAACATGCATACACCCAAAGAAAGACCCTTGAAGTGCACCAACTAAATTCTTACGGAATTGAAAAAGGATGTAGACCCCTCAACAATAATTAAAGGAGACCAAGAGGCAACGATCAAGGAGAGACAGAACATCAAGGAAAAAACCTCAAAAAAGACACATAAAATCTCAACAAAATCGACCTCAGAGACATATACAGAACATGCCATCCAACAAAAGCACAGTACTTGTTCTTCTCCAACACACATGGGACATTCTCAAGAATAACCACATACTAGTATGCCTGAACAAAATTTTAAAAATTGAGGTTCTCCAACCTGTTTTCTCAGACTACATCCTAAAATTAGAAATCAACAATGAAACGTAACAGAACATAAAGATAAACACATAAACATAAAGACAAACACATGGAGATTTAACAACATAATACACAGAAATGCTAGGGTAATAAAGTAAATAGAGTATGAACTAAAAAAATTCCTGGAGAAAAATGAGAATGGTAACACGACATTTACACTTAATAAACGTTTACATTTACACTAAACATACCATTTACAATAACCACACACAAAAATGAAATACTTAGAAATAAAATGGAAGAATATACCATGCTCGTGGATAGGCAGGCTTAATATTATTGTAGCAGTTACATAATATATTGTCAACTTGAGACTTCAGAGTGAAGGGGTGGAGTTTAGCCTGTCAATCAGGTCGCAGCTTGATGACCTCATTTGGAGGAGATAAGGAGATAAATAACTCACTGGACACACACTCACGCCCTGAGAGACATTCCTGTTGACAAGCCACATGCAGCTATGCGGATGGGAGCCAGAGCCTTGGAACTGGAGGAGCCATGCGGAGACCCACGCCAGAGCTAAGATGCTTCCACTGCCACTGGATCCACAAGACTCTCCACCCACTGGCCTGTGATCTGCCCGCACTTGGCATCATTGCATGTGTGCATGAGTCTGAAGAGGAATTTAGAGACTGGTACAGGACATATGGGCTAATATCGGACTATGGAATTGATCTGGGCTAGGATGTCTTCTTACTATACACTTACCCTTTTATATAAAACTCTTATACATACATTAGTCTCCCTAGATTCGTTTCTCTAGTCTACCCGGACTAACACAATTGTGAACGTATCAACACTACCTAAAACTATCTAAAGATACAATGCAATCCAGATCCCAAATATATCCTTCAAAGAAATGGAAAAACTAATCACCAATTTCATACGGGCAGGCAAAGGATCCTGGAGAAGAAAAGAGCTTCTTATGAAGAAGAACCAAGTAGGAGACCTAGCACTGCCTTTCCCTACATACCTACTACAGAGCCACCATAGTCAAAAGAGCCTGGTACTGGTACAACAAGAGATCTACACACCAATAGATCAGAACAGAAAACCCAGCCATAAATGCATCAGCCTCAAAACAACTCATTTTGGACGAAGGACCTACAGATAGCCAATGGGGCAAAGACAGCCTCTTCTACAAATGATGTTGGAAAAACTGGATTTCCATAGGCAGAAAATGAAACAAGTTCCATATCTCTCCCCACACACCAAAAGGAATTCAAGTTGGATTAATGACCTAAACGTAAACCCCAAAGCTCTCAGCATCAAGGAGAAAGTTGGAACAAACTTAAAGACCCTCCTGCAGGGCACACATAGACTACCAAGTCTAATGGAGGAGGTATACACAGAAGAAGACGAGATAAATGACTGGGACATGCTGACATTACATCACTTACGTACATCAAAAGACTTTCTCAGGAGAGCAAAACAAGAGCCCTCAGATTGCGATGATTTTTTTTAACCAAAGGCACATGGGACAAGGGTTTAATTACTAGAGAGGATATAGAGAGATTAGGACTCATATACGCTGTTAGTGCTTGCACCCACTATGGAAAACTATGTGGCATTACTTACAGTGATTGGAAATTAAAATCCCAAACATTCCAGCAATACCACTATTAAGCATATGCCCCAAAGAAATAAGAGATAGATCATGAGTGGCTGCATGTCTCCCATGTTTAGAGCTGTACAGTTCACGGTAGGAAGAAATTGGAAGCAGCCCAAATGCCCAACAGTGGAATCAAGAAATGATGGTACATACACACAAGAGAATTTTATGCATCCCTAAAAACCAGTGATGCAACCGTTAAACACCGCATGACATAGAAGGACTGGGAAGCCATTATGCTGAGTGAAGTTAGTCAATCACAAAAGGGCAAACATTGTATGAATCCACTACTACCAGGAGAAACACCAATTAAGCAAGTCTTAGGAACCAATTCCCAAACCAAGGGGTAGAATGTCTGCCTACCGGCCATAAACCATTCATCACCCCCCTAACGTGCACTTCCTAAGAACCACCTTGAAAGAGGACACCTTGAAGGAGATCATGCCTTCAAGAAGGGGGAGAGGGAGAAGGAGAAGCCCATTCACTCGATGCTATACAACACGAAGACAAGGCTGAGACAAATCAACAGGCCCTCCACAGGAATGAGAAGAGAGCCTTACTGGAAAATCAAGTTCAGACCAGAGGATGGGAGCATCTACTTTCCAGAGAAGGCACGGGTATCTCCGTTGGTGGATATGGTGAGCAAATGGGGAGCAACACCCTCACATGGGTAAGGGATGCTAGACAGTAATGAAGAGAACCTAAGGGGAGAACAAGACCAGTTCTGTGATCCTGGGTAGACACGTCGAATATGTTTCTACCCAACCCTTGGTGAGCTATGCCATGGACCAAGCACTATGATGACCTTAGACGCTGGCCTTGCAGGGAACATGACATCCCTCAAGGGCCACACCAGAGGGACTCGGCATGAATGCATGACTGAATGAACTGGGTCCTACCTCAAAAAACTACCTGGACCCTTGGACTTAGGACAGAAATACCCTGAGGGTAGAGGAAACCAAAGATGGCTACCCCAAGATTGTGGAATGGCTGCGGTTGGCCCTTGGGTGGGACCCCTGGCTTGGTGGGTATCCAATGAAAGGAGACCCAGACCACCGTATATTCAGTACCTGAGTGCTTCCCTTGCATTAATATGACAGGCTTTAATCTGAGAGGCAAGGGTCTGCCCTTGTAATAAATGATGGAGGAAAATTTCCCCTAGTACCAACTCCCATGCTCAATGTAAACAGACCTCAATCAATTAAGAAATCAATCTGTACGGAGCGACAACTCATAGATTGCAGCTTGCAATTGGACTATCCTCATATAGACTCCTTATATCAACAGCACTTTAAATGTTATGCTATTGGATAATGTTAGCGATGTTGTCAATGCAATCGCCTTCTACTGTAGGGGGATGATTTGTTTTTGTTTCATTTTTTTGTTGTTTTATATTATTTCTGTTAGGCTTCCCACTTTGTGAAGCACAGGAGCGAGTACATAGAGCCAATAACTGAAGCGATCATTTCCTGTGGGTGTAGGGGTGGGGGTGAGGAGGGTAAGAGGAACTGAGGAGCAATCAGTGAATGTGGGTGGGGGAAGGGAGCATTAGAACGGATTGTGGTGATGTATATTCAACTCTGTAAAAGCAATTTAACTTTGGAGTTATATAATATGCAAATATTATATCAAGAAAACTACTAAGCCAAAAATAGAAGCCAAACTTGGCCTATGATTACCATGGACGAAGGAGAAAGAGTTTTTGCTTAGGGGACAGTGAGTTTATTTTAATGGTGATGGAACCATTTGGAGAGGGATATCAATAATGGTTGTATAATAGGAAGCGTGTAAGCAATAGCATGGAATTAACATGGAGAATGTTTTGTTGTCTATGTTTTTGCCAAAACTGGAAAAAAAAAAACCCACCATGATCAACAATGAGCACAAGGAAGAAGAAAATATTCTAAAACTGATTGTGGTAAAGATTGCATAATTCATCTTGATATGGCAGAACAATTGAAGTGTATGAGATGAGGATGAGGTGTCAACAAAACTGTCATAAGTCAGAATGAAACAACAAATGTGGGTCAGGGTTCCTAAACTTTCACCATACTTTCTCAATCTAATGAGAATAATAGGTCAGCTGAGGAAATAATCTGAGAAGATGGACTTGGTGAAGAGGATTGTGGCATGAGGGTGGGAGAATGTGTGAGTCCGGTTGACTAGCAAAACAAATCCAAGGAGAGAATATATATATATATATATATATATATATATATATATATATATATATATATATATATATATATATATATATATATATATTCTCTCCTTGGATTTGAAAGAGCTTTAAATCAGAGAGCAATTGTATATTGAGAAAACATTCCAGCCCAGTCCAGATTAAGTTCATATGTTCTATATTAGCCTGTATGTCCAATACTAGTCCATAAATTCCTCTTCAGACTCACACAGCACATGCAATGATGCCGAATGCAGGAAGATCATAGGCCAGTGGGTGGGAAGTCATGTGGATTCAATGCTGGTGGAAGCATCTCAGCTGTGATGTGGGTCTCCACGTGGCTCCTCCAGCTCCGACTGTGGCTCCACAATGCGGCTCCACATGGCTTGTTAACAGGAGAGAGAAAGCAGGGAGAGGGAGAGAAAGAGGCCTGCTTCCTCTGTTGGCAGAATCAAGAGAGAGGAAGTTCCCAGCATCCTCATGAGAAGGCCACACCCACAGGGAGGCATCACCAGGCTGTGACCTGACTGACAGGCTAGACTCCACCCCTAAACTTATTTATCAAGTTGACATGAAATTCTGTAACTACCCCAGAGGAAGACTCCTGAAACTAGAAATACGTAGATACATAACCTTGCTTGCTTTAAACAAAGAGGACTTGCTACGCTTATTGGTGGAGACCAAAGACTGAGGAGAACAATATAGAACTGCCTTGCAAGAAGTGGAACTGCCTTTCAAAGTGAACGCAGATGACCCCATTTTAGAAGCAACACTAAAGTCTCATAAAACACAGCCTAAATGCTGTGTCACCCTAGAGAAGCACAAAATGTACCAGGAGCCACCCCAGAAAGTCTGGGGAACCCTGATAAGAATTTGGCCTGCTGCCACACCCACCCTTTTGACTTGACTAAACCCTGTGGAATTTCCAGAATGACGTCAAATGGCCAATATATAAACCTGGGTAGAGAGGATTGAAAATTCAAAGAGCTAGGAACCAAGGAGACATCAACTCCTGCTCTCTCCACCTCTACCCGGAGTGAGTACATGGATGAAGACAATGCTTAATGGGACTGTGATGGAGAATTAATAAGTGTGCAGTGTGTTGCCCTTATATTCTCATAATTAATAATTTGAGGTAATTTTAAGACTGTTAGTGTTTGCAGTGAATAAACAGAGCATTCGAAAATGTCAGAGGGTTAAGTAATTATTGATCGCGCCACTCATGACAATGACAACTTTTAATATATATTACACTTTACCATCAAGAAAATAAAAAAATCCTAACAGCCAGGTGAATAGACAACACCAAGATAAACAGAGAAAGAATGGACGTTTTCAATTTACTTGATCCACAATCAACCCTTACGGAAGTAAGAGACAGGATATCGAAGGATGTATTGCTTACAGCAAGTCTGCTGCACAAGACCTCTTTATAGTGTAAAAATGTGAAGTCCTTTTGAGGACTAAAGTGGCTCTGACCCAAGACAAGGTATTTTCCATTGCCTCATATGCAAATGAAAGTTGTACAGTGAGTAAGGAAAATTGAAGAAGAATTAGTGCGATTTAATTATGGTATTGGTGAAGCATGTTGATGGACCGCCAAAAGAACAAAGAAATCTGTTTGGGGAAAAATCTAGGCAGGGTACTCCCTAAAAGGGAGGATGGGAAGCCTCGTCCCATATACTTTGGGCATGCCATCAGGCACAACGAGTCCTTGGAGAAGGACATCATGCTTGGTAAAGTTGAGGGTCAGCAAAAAAGAGATAGGCCCTCAACGAGATGGCCTGACATATCAGCTGGAACAATGGGCCGAAACCTAACACTTGTGAGGATGGTGCGCTGGACTGGGCAGCATTTAATTCCATTGTACATCGGGTCCCCACGAGACAGAACCAACCCAATGGCCTTCAACAGCAATCACCCCAACAATGAGCATTTCCTGAGTACTCACTGTACACTCAGCTCTGGGCTAAGTGCTTGAACCCCATTGTCCATTGTCATCCTCATAGACCTCCTGTAAGGCAAGACTCATTAATCCCGTTTTCCAATGTTGACATGAAGGCCCCGAGAGGTGAGGTGCCTTCTTATCACCACTGATCATTAGAGATTGGCTTTGTCTGATTCAGGAAGTGCACATCATTCCCATTAAAGGATCCAGGCCAATGCCCTTGACACTGATATTGCTCAATCTTCTCCCTCAACTGACCAGGGTGAGCAAGAGGCAGTTGCGCCCTCCAGAGGAGACGCAGCTGTGCTGGAGAGCTTTGGGTCTGCTTTCCAGGACATGAGGTGCAAGACCATCGTGGCTCGTGTTATGATGTCGTCGGTTTTAGAGCTGATAGGACTTCGTTTCAGCAATAAGATGGCGGTGGCCCAGAGAGGAGGAGGCATTTGACTAAGGTTAGCAAGTTGGTAGTAGAGCAAAACTAGACCACTGGTTTCCAGAGTCCATTGATTACAACAGCAACAACACAAACACCAATCCGTTGCCTTTAAGGCTCTGTGGGGCTGAGAGAGAGGGAGAGAGACCTTTGGGCTTGCTCAGTCCATCAGTCAGTCCAGTCAAACAAGGACAGCTTATTTTTCTTTGTGGAAAGCCTGAGGTCAAGGCTCTTTTCTGATCTGGGTAAGAGGTGAGAGGCAAGCAAGCCCTCTGCCCCATGCTTCTCAAAAACTCTTTTTTCACGTCCAGTCTGTTAAGAGATGCGTGTGTGGGTGCTTCCGTAAAGTATACTAAAAATGACTCGCTAGGAAAATAAGATGTAAAAGCCATATACAATGCCTATATCCCCATGGTTGATTATTCTGGGAGTGAGAAAGGCAGGCATGGGATTATTCCACCAAATGACTATGAAGACTGCTAAAGGCTGTTGTCTCTAGATGCCTGTACTTAGCGCATCATGGCTCTCTGAGAAACAATTCAGGACCCGCACCTTGAGTAACCCGGTGCCATGTCAGATAGACCAAGAGAGCAGCCCCACTGGACCCTATCTGTGAGCATTTCTGGGCTCAGGATTGGGCTCTCTGGGCACGGAAGAAAGCAACGGGTCTTGGAGCTACGGTGTGACCTTGATCCTAGAAGGCTGCCTACAACTCTTATGACAATCCATCCATCCATCTATTGTGTCAAGCACATTTGCACATCTTCCGCCATCATCATTTTCAACATTCTCTTTCCACCCGAGCCCCCGGTATCAGCTCCTCACTTTTGCCTTCCCTCCTTCATTGTCCTTCCCTCGTGAACCCTTGATAATTTATAAATGATTATTTTTTCCATGTCTTACACTGACCAATGTCCCCTTTCACCCACTGTTCTGCTGTCCGTCCCCCTGGGAGGGGTTATAGATAGATCATGTGATAGCTTTCCCCTTTCTCCCCCACCTACCCCTGGTATGGCCACTCTCAGTATCAGTCCTGAGGGGGTTTATCTGTCCTGGATTCTCTGTGTTTCCACCTCTGATCTGTACCCGTACACATGGTCTGTTCTAGGCGGATTTGTAAGGTAGAATTGGGGTCATGATAGTGGAGGGGGGTAGGAAGCATTCAAGAACTAGAGGAAAGTTGTATGCTTCATCGGTGCTACCCTGCACCCTGAATGGCTCATCTCTTCCCTGTGACCCTTCTGTAAGGGGATGTCCAATCATCTACCAGGCATCACTTTTACATTCAACCATTCCACACATTTTGCTTCAACTCACCCATTGCAATCCCCATAACGTCCCTTCACGGGTTCTGTTTGTTCCTTGTACTTCCTGTTTTCGTGTCTCCTTCTCTCCAGATCCTCTGAGCTTTGTTGTGGGAGGGATGATGCCCTCTGGCATTAAGTGGTCTGTTAGTCTAGTACAGGAGTGAGGTCAGTTTCAGATCTGAAGGGTAACTACAGGCCATCAACTTAGGGTCCCACCTATCTCTAGCCAACCACGAAGCCTGGTCTCGTTTACGATTTTGAGTTCTGTTCCACATTTCCCTTCCACTCTATCCAGGACCCCCTGTGCTGGTCCTTTGCAGAGCAGTTAGTAGTGGTGGTCGGGCACCATCTAGTTCTTCTGGTCTCAGGGCCGTGGAGACATGTTTGCATGGTCCACTAGTCTATCAGACTAATTGTTTCCATCTGTCTTTTTATTTTCATCACTATTATTTCCTATGGACAGGGAGAGGCCAATGGCTCTACCTTCTAAGGTTGCCCACCAGTTTTTAAGACCCCAGTTGCTATTCACCAAAGTAGAAGGTAGATGTCTTGACCATTTACAAGAACACCGTTCATGGGTGCTAAGCCCATTGGGTAAATGTGCTGCACAAGACTTCTTTGAAGTGTTGAAAAAGGATGTTCCTTTGAGGACTAAGGTGCGCCTGACCCAAACCATGGTATTGTCACTTGCCGCCCGTGCATGTGAAAGTTGGACATTGAATGAGGAAGACCACAAAAGAATCGATGCATTTGAATTGCAGTGCTGGGGAAGAATATTGACAGTACCATGGACGGCCGAAAGGACAAGCCAATCTGTGTGAGACGAAATACGACTAGAGTGCTCCTTAGAGATGAGGTTGGTGAGAATCGGTCCTACATACACTATGGATATGTTGACAGTCCACTGGGCTCTCCTTGTTCCTTTATTCAGCCTTCTTGATGGAGGCCCTCGTGGGGGGATTTCTCCCCTTGGTACCACTTCCCCATTGTGTTAGTCTGGGTAGGCTAGAGAAACAAACCCATAGAAACTCATATGTGTATAAGAGAGAGTTTTATACAAAGGGTAATTGTACATTAAGAAAGTATCCCAACACAGTCCAGTCCAAACCGATCAGTCCGATATTAGCCCATATGTCTGATACCAATCTATAAAGTCCTCTTCAGACTCATGAAACACCGAGTGCAGGAAGATCACAGGCCAGTGGGTAGAATGTCTTTGGATCCAGTGGTGTTGTAAGCATCTCAGCGCTGGCATGGGTCTCCACGTGGCTTCTCCAGCACCCAGGGCTGCATCAAGGTAGGTCCATGTGGTTTCTCCTCAGGAATGTCGCACACGGAATCAGCCTTGTCAATAGTGAGTCAGCAGAGAGAGAGAAGGGAGTCAGCAGAGAGAGAGAGATGTCTTCTGCCTCCAAGGAGGAAAAACCGGATTTCCCAGAATTCTCAGGAGAAGGCCATGCCTGCACAGAAGCCTCAATGGTTATATCTTGATTGACAGGCCAGACTCCACCCCCCTCACTTGGAAATCATCTCAAATTGACACCAGATTATGTAGCTACCACGCCCATCTTCCTTCAAACAAACCTTCCCCTCCCTCTAGGGACACTTCCACTGGGTGACTGACCCCTTCTTCTAAATCTCAGTCAATAAAGTTTCTCCTTCAGCAAATTCTTCAGAATTTGAGGGTTCCCAGAAAATCGGTCATTCTCTGCTGGCTCTGTGGAGGCGGAAGGGAAACAGGCCTCCGAACCTGCTGGAATGATGTCCCGGTGGCTGGCTGGGTTGGGCAGCTAGCTGGGTGGAGGCACTTCAGAAAGGGAAGCATTGGGGTTTGGGAGAGAGCATTGACTTCCACTTGGCATCTCAGTCCCTGAGGGGCAAAGTCTTCAAAGCACTGGAAGGTTTGTCCCCTGCTCTGTGCTAAGGGTCACCCACGCCTGAGGCCCTAAGAGGACTGGCTGAGGTGCCAGGGCAGGGGTGAGTAGTCGATGACCAGCAATAAATCAGTGATGAGGGCAATGGTGGTCTTTGGTGTTCAACGGTTTTCAGAACACCTCCATTGACTTCCCGTTGATTTATTTTTCTTTATGGTCTCACGCAAACCTACAGGTAACGGGATAATTGCAGTCTCTACCTTCTGCATGTGCAAAATTCAGGGCTCTTGTGTTGTCTGACTGTCACTACCACTAACTCTTGGCAAATTCCTCCATCTCGGACTTCCAGGAAGATGGTGACTGAGTAACACGTATCAGTGGGACTCCACAGAAATCAGCCTAGGAGAGTTACTTAGAGGGAAATTCCACACTGCTGGATGGCAGAAGGAGCTTCACAAAGGTAAGTAGGCACAGATCCCCAAGGTTTGGAGGGGCTGGGGGCTTTTGACTTACCACAATGGAGGCCTGATAAAATCCCTTCTAGCCACTGTCTTGGCTGGAGCCCAGACCATTTGGAGCCAGCCCAGGGGCTCTATTCCAACACAGCCACAGCTTGCCACCACCTCGTGGCAGGGATTAAACCCTTGCAGCACCATGGGCAGGGATCTGGGCTCAGCTACATTGTTACTCTGGTTTTCCTCTCTTCTCTCTATCCCCCCCCCCCCCAATTCCCCTAATTCTCAGCAGTCTTAGTTTTTAATTTATTTCTTTTACCTCTTTGTCTCTTCCCTCTATCCCCCCACATTCTCAGCGGGCTTAGTTTTTAATTTATTTTTCCCCTTCTGTGTCTCTTCCCTCTATTGCTCCACATTCTCAGAGGGCTTAGTTTATTAATTTATTTTTTCCCCTCTTTGTCTCTTCCCAGTTCTCTCACACACCCCTGCTGACCTCCAGAACACACCCCTTAGTTTAGGGCATTTATGCCTGCCCCCCCACCCAGTTAGGTGAGCTCCACCCTGTGCAGCATAGCCCAAGGCTGGGGAAAGCCTGACAGACCTCCACCAGGGGATACTCCACCCAACTTCTTACCTGGAATTCCTGCCTGTGTGGTGGGGGGAGCTTCTATTTTTAGTCCGTGGGCCCACTTGTCTGAGGGAACTTCCTCCGAGTGCCTCGCACAACCTAAGGCAGTTCGGAAAACACTCGCCAACATTCAAAGCTGCTGCAGGAACCTCTGCCCAACTCTGCAGTGATCTCCGTGGCCAAGGCAATTCTGCCCACCATTCACAGTGTTCTACACCGAAGCAGCCAACACACCAGCCTTCTAGGGCACTCCCCTGAGAGGGAAGCCACAGGAGGATAACATGGAAAATGGCCCCTGGCTCCGCTAAAACAACACAACGCAAACAGCCATCAGCCCCAACGACCTCAAAGAAAAAAACAGGAGAAATATAAGGCAAAGGCAGAAGATGTCCCGAACATAATGACATGCATAGAAGAAGCAGACATTGAACTGCCACAGAAAAAAATTTTCAGAATGCTGCTTGGAGTCATACAGGAAATGAGGGAAACAGTACAGAAAAAGGATGAAACAATAGAGGAGATAAAGTCCCTACACCAAACCCCTCCATCTCCTTAACAGCACCCGTGGCGTAGTGGGTTCTGAGTTGGACTGCTAGGTCAGCAGTTCAAAACCCCCAGCCTCTCTTTGGGAGAAAGATGAGAGCTACAGTCTCCTGTTCTATATGGCTGAGGTAAGTCAGAATGGACCCAATGGCCGTGTGTTTGCTTTTAACCAAAGCTCAGTGTCCCCTGAGCATTGTAACCGCTTCTCCTCATCCTTTTTTTTTTTTTTTTTTGGTTTAAGATGAACTTGTTTGTAACTAAAGACTCCAAGTTCATTTCAATTTCACTTGTCTTCCTTTGAAAGAAAAAAAAAGCCGCTCAAATCACCATGTAGGTTTGAGGGAAAAGGAATCTGAAGGGTCCTCCCACACACACTTTTCTTATTTATTTATTTTGCTCTTTAAAAAAATCATTTTATTGGGGCTCATACCTTCTGATCACAATCCATACATACATCCATCATGTCAAGAACATATGTACATTTGTTGCCATCATCATTCTCAAAACATTTGCCTTCTACTTGAGCCCTTAGTATCTGCTGTTCATTTCCCCCTCCCTCCCCACTCCCCCCACCTCATGAACCCTTCGTGATTCATAAATTATTATTATTTTGTCATATATTCCACTGTCTGACGTCTCTCCTCCCCCCCCCCCGCCTTCTTCTCTGTTGTACCTCCCCCAGGGAGGAAGCTATACGTAGATTCTTGTAATCAGTTTCCCCTTTCTACCCCACATTCCCTCCACCCTCCAGACATCGCCACTCTCGCCACTGGTCCTGGAGGAGTCCTCTGTCCTGGATTCCCTATGTTTCCAGTTGCTATCTGTGCCTATGTACATCCTCTGGTCTAGCCAGATTTGTAAGGTAAAACTGGTATCATGATAGTGACGGGGAGGAAGTATTTAAGAACTAGAGGAAAGTTATATGTTTCATCGTTGCTACCCTGCACCCTGCCTGGTTCATCTCCTCCCCGCCCACCTTTTCTTTTTAAATATACTTACTATATATATTACAGAGCCCATCCCAAGAAATGAAATCAACAACAATACCCTGCTAAACCCTCCATGTCTTTTCGGCCCCCTTGCCCTCTTCCCCCTCTCTGCTGTTTGAGGGTCACAGCTACCTGTGGGTCAGCCAGGCCAAGTGGCTTTCTCCTCAATTAACAAGATGAGTACCAGCCATTGACTTTCCTCAAGGTCACCCAGCGAGGGTTAACGGCCTCAGACATCTTTCCTCTGCCAACAGGTATCTGTTGTCTCCTGCAGACACACTTGCGCCAAAGGAGAGTCCTTTTCTCTCAAACACTGTCTTACATCAACATGAGGGGCAGCGGGCATGGTGATTTTCAGGTTCCTAATGAGCATGGCTGGTCTTGAGCTGGGCCTCGGCCTGAGCAGGACAAGAGGCCAAAGGCTAAACTCAGACCACAGATGCCTCCCGAATGGCTCTTTCTGACCCAGGCATTGGCCACCGAGGTGTCCTGAAGGTCCTTAGCAAGACCCACAACACCTCCCTGGGGCCGTCGAGCCAATTCCTACTCATGGTGACGCCCTGTGTTTTGAATTAGAACCGTGTCCCATGGACCCTTCGGAAACAGGCCCAGTGACCTCTTCTCCAAGGCACCTGTGAGTGGGCTCAAACCGCCGACCTTTGGGTCAAAAGCCAAGTGCTTAACTGCCTGCCCCACCCTGGGCCCCTCAACAAGGTCAAACCCACTGCCATCAAGTAATTTCCGACTCAGAGCCACCGGAGGCTGTAAATCGTTTCAGAAGCAGATGACATCATCTTGGAGTGGCTGGTGGGTTCGAACTGCGGTCTTTGCCTTGAGAAGCCCAACAAGGAAGCCATTCCCCCACCAGACTCCACAACCAGTCCCTGCCATCAAGTCAGTGCCGACACGTAGCGACCCTGTGGACCAAGCAGAACCTCCCCTGTGGGTTTCTGAGGCTGTACATCTACAAGAGCTGAAAGCCTCCTCTTTCTCCTATAGATCCGCTGGTGGGTTCACACCGCTGACCTCGTAGGCAACAGCCCACTTAGTAGCCTGCTACATCTCCAGGGCGCCCTCCCCACCAGGCTATATCTGTGCTTAATCCTGGGATGGGGCCCTGAGGACTGCCCCAGAGTTCCGGAACATGCCCTAGAGTAAGCCATGAGTCCCTCCAAAATGCCCTCGCATCCAGAAGAACCACCCAGAGGGCAGTAAGAGGATATCAAAGACCTGGAATAACCTGGCTTAGCTTTGGTCATTGCCCTTAGCCCGTACTTGGCACAGAATGTGCCAACCTGGAAAGTCACTGTCCAACTGTTTGCCCGCTTGCATGTCCAGGAGTGAGCTCAGGGAAGAGGCATCACAGGCTTAGGGACCTCAGCCCTAAGCCATCACGTCACTCAGCCATCAGTGGGCCTTCTTCCGTACCAGCCCGTACAGGTTTCTTCCAAACGCTTTCGTTTCAAGTCCTAGAACAATGGAGAATTTATGAGAGCCGTGATCTGCTTAAACGCGACGTATCTTGAGTTGTAGGCATCCTTCACAACAAATGCATGTTGTGAAATCTTTCTACATTGACTGACAACGTTATTGATCACGGCAGTATGAGCAATGGCGGGGGGGGGGTTCTTCCTGCACCCGCCCCCACCCCGGCAGTTCTTTTCCTTGAATTACAATTCCATTCTCCAAACAGTTATTAATACAGGGTTCCAAATACGACTGACTGCCCACAGCAGGGCTGCGAACACAGCAGAAAATCTGACCAAATCAGAGACTAGAAACACGCCGGGTCTCGGGAAAACGGCAGGGCATGCTTTGAACCGCGTGGTTCCATCAGTCCTGGTAATCTGGTAACAAAGACAGCTCTGACCAGAGCTCATTCAGAGACCAGAAAAGCACATTAGCTTCTATGTTTAGCCCGGTTGGTCTATTTGAACAAGAAAGCTGGGCTTGCATTAAAAGAGAGGTGTTTCTGTTGCCATAACTCATAACAAACATTTTTCGATCCAAAGAATAATCAATTTCTGCTGAAACTCTCCACAGAGGTCATCGAGGCAGTCATTTGGGGGCCACTGACAGCATCACTTGCTGTGTTCCAAGCCCCCCATTCCCACCCACTCCTGATGCCAATGGCTCGTGGTGTCAAAGGACTCAGAAGGGAGGGGCCACGGTTCACATGGTAAGAGGACAGATAGCAGGGCCCATCTCATCCCTGTTGTGAGGTACACAACCTTCAGAAGAGAGCATCCACTCGCTGCCCCCATGCCAGCCAGACTCAAGTACAGGGACAGTTGAGTTCCTGTAATCTCCGGTATGATTTACTGTGTGACCCAAGCAGGTCCCTTCCCTCTCTCAGCCTCCCTGTTCTTATCTGAGCACTGAGGTGCTTAAGGCCCTCTTTGATTCTAGGGTGTTACAGCCAAGGGGTTCTAGGCTGTTATCCCCGGACCACCCTCCCTCTGGGCAGGGCTCGGGGAACCTGGGAAGTATCCCTGCAGGCATGCCATTCCCAGACTCTGAGTCTTCGTGCCCCTGCTTTCTGGGGGAAGGATTGTCTTGCCTGGGAGTAGACACGGTGCCAGTGGTCTGGGGGCACCCAAACCCAGTGGACTTTGCCTTTGTCATGCGAGAACAGCTGGACGCAGATCCTAGTGAGCACTCTTCCGCTCACATGGATGACAAATATACACACATTAGCTCCTGGGCTTAATGATTAGCGCAGGCAGAAGGGTCAATGGCCCCTGTGTCCCAGTGCCAGGGGTAGCAGGCCAGATTGTCGCTTCAAAACACCACTCCCCAAAGGATCTCACTCGCGCTGGCCCTCCAAGCATGGTGGGAGACACCGTCCCCTTCGTTTTGCTCAGGTAAAGAGAGGGGGAGGAGCACATGAGCTGCCCATGATCACACAGCTCATTTTTGGTCCACCAGGGTCGACAGCTGAGAGCTTACTTCCCAGCCCAGGGCTCCTTGTCTGTACCTGTGGGTATCAACACCTGCCTTTGGGCCCAAGTTACCACTGGCAATCAAGGTTCTTACTTCTGGAGGTGCTGATTCAAGGACACGGGAGTCTATGGTTTCAACCAACAAGCAAGCAACCCACCAATCCCAAAGCTTCTCTCCTTGTCTTTCACCCCATCCCCTGTGTGATGACTTCGAACCTGGCCCCTCATGGTCTCCTTAACCCTCAATGTTAGTCATCATCTGTGGGGACTTCTATGTCTCTGTAGTGTGGTAGAGTCTGGTTTTCTCACTACCCCGACCCAGTGAGTGTCTGCACCCAACCACCACCCCATGGTCTCTAGGCGACAGTCCCAACCGGCTCCTCCTCCTGGAACATACTCTTCAATCATTGCTCCTGTCTTTGCCCATATTCATCACACATTGAACTCACCTAGACCACAGGTAGATGGAGCAATCTGCTCTTTTTTGGGAGGGGTGTGTGCTCTTTTTTTATCATTAGGGAGCCCATACAACTCTTATCACAATCCATACAGCTACCTGCTCTTGTGCCCATATTCATCCAGGAAGAATTACCTATCGCTGTTTCTCTCGGGGCTCTACAGAAAGGGCAGCTTGCATGAATCACAAATACGAGAGCCATCTCCAGGTAATGACTTTGTTGCCGGGCAGGTTTAGGGGCTGCTGCAATCTACCAATGTCCTGATCCCAGTCTCACCCCAACTTCCATGTACCTACTGCCTCCAATGTGAGGCCTGATGTCCAGCACCGCCTGCTTCTCCATTGCCTACGCCCTTGGAAGTGTGCTGGGTTTTATGGCTGATGCTTTGGTTGGACAGGCTGAGCTGACTGCTGAAGCCCTAACTCCCGGCTCTAGACAGTCGAAGGGGGCTGTGCGGGCTCATAATAGCATTGGCTTGGGCAACTGAGTCTTTTTGTTAACTCAGGCTCACCCAACTGGGCTCCCTGGGCAGACCAGCTGCCCCTCACCGCCAAGATCTGGTGAGCTGCCCCCACGGAAGGCTGAGCGCCAGCCAGAAGAACTGGATGCAGTCCCCACGCTCACCTGGACCTCCCAAGCCTGGAGCCGAGGGGCTCCAGCAAGACCCTGACTCTGCTTCTCCTTAGCTGCAGCTAGGAGGGCAAGGCGAGGCAAGAGTCAGTTCTCCCCCTGCTGAGCGAGACCAGGTCCTAAGACCGCAGGCAGTCAGCGTGAAAGCAAACAGGATATTCTAAGCATCCATGGGCACAAGACTGCCCGTGACATTCAACTCCCAACTCCCTCTAAGGGACACATGGCTGGCAAGGACACAGAGGGTCCGGGATAACCAGGAGAAAGGGGCAGGGCCCCTGACCATCTAGCAAAGTGGATAAAGCGTGGCGGTGGATCCGAGTGGTCCTGAGCCAGTCTCGAAGGAGCACCTGTGCGGTGGGGGCTGAGAGCTAGAGGACCCTGGAGACATTGCGCTCGGCTTCTGGAAGGATGGACAAGAGTCCGTGAGGGGAAAGAGGCGTGGACAGACAGCTCTCTAAAGGGAGCATGCCAAGGGCATGACACAGAAAGCCCTGTGGGGTTCCAGCACTCCCCTGGGCAGGAGCCCAACAGACGGGGTTCATTTGGAATCTATGACCTGCGTATCCTTCACCAGGAGGCGCATGTTGGGGGCTTCCTACTGTGGGTGCTGGTGGGGCGAATGGGGTGTTGTACAGTGTATTGGACAGGGTTCTCTAGAGAGACAAACCAGATTGCTAGTAATTATATATAAATATATTTATAAAGATAGATAGATAATTCAAGAAATAAACCGTTAAATAATATACAGATAGATAATACAATAAATTAACAGTTAAATTATAAAACAGTGAGACACTAGCAGTCCTTCAAGTTTTGAGAGCTGCCAGGTGCCAGTCCCCTTCTGTAGAGAGAGCTGGGCTATATATCTCCAGGCAGCAAACAGCAAGGCAGGTCCCCAACTGTCATCAACTGTCAGTCCCCAGCTCCAGAGATGAACATTCCAATTGTGTGGGCTTAAAGGGACCTCAACTTACAGCGACACAGTCCACATGCTAGGCATCCCACAGGTAGTGTGCCCCTTTAAACTGAGGCACAGAACAAGCAAGGCGAGGCTCACCGAGCCATTTATCCCTCTGCCCTTCAGTTAATCCTACTTGTGTTTATCGGCCAGGCTGGCACAATAAACTATAGCATACAGATTAAAAAGAAATCAGCTTCCCCCCTAGAGAAAAGGACCCCCTGGTAGGGTTGTGGGTTCAGGTTTGGATGCTCACCACAAGGTCAGCTACTCCACGGGCGAGAGATGAGGCTCTGTGCCCCCATCAGGATGAGCAGTCTCAGAAACCCTGTGTGGTATCACGCACAGTTGGGATCAGCCCAGTCTGATCAATGCAGTGAAGGACTCTGACATTTTGTCTATCGATGGAAACTTCCAGGCCTTGGACGGACTCCAAAGGCTTAGAGGGCAGTGAGACAAGGAACGTGGCATATGGTGCAAGCAGAGGCCATGAGTAAGTGGCATTTGTGGTGGCGGCTGCGTAGTCCACAGGGTAGCATGCTTCTTTCTTCTTCCTCTTTTTTAATCGTTTTATTGGAGGCTCATTCAACTCTTATCACAACCCATACATACATCCACTGTGTCAAGCACATCTGTACACCTCTTGCCATCACCATTCGCAAAACATTTGCTTTCCACTTGAGCCCTTGGTATCAGCTCCTCATTTTTACGCACCCCTCCTCGAGCCCCGCTTCTTCATGAACCTTTGATAATTTATAAATTAGTATTATTTTGTCACATCTTACCCACTCCCTTCACCCATTTTTCTGTTGTCTGTCCCCCAGGGAGGAGGTTATATGTAGATCCTTGTAATCGGTTCCCCCTTTCTACCCCACCTTCCCTCCACCCTCCCGGTATCACCACTCTCACCACTGATCCTGAAGGGATCATCTGTCCTGGATTCCCTGTGTTTCCAGTTCCTATCTGTACCAGTGTATATCCTCTGGTCTGGCCAGATTTGTAAAGGAAAATTGGGATTATGATAGTGGCGGGCGGGGGGGGGGGGGCGGGCAGGAAGCATTTAGGAACTAGAGGAAAGTTGTATGTTTCATCATTGCTACACTGCACCCAGACTGGCTTGTCTCCTCCCTGTGACCCTTCTGTAAGGGGATGTCCAATTGCCTACAGCGGGTCTTGGGTCCCCAATCTGCACTTCCCCTCATTCACAATTATTTGATTTTTTGGTTCCTTGATGCCTGATGCCTGATCCCTTCAACACTTCATGGTCACACAGGCTGGTGTGCTTTTTCCATATGGGCTTTGTTGCTTCTCAGCTAGATGGCTGCTAGTTTACCTTCAAGTCTTTAAGACCCTAGACTATATCTTTCTCCTCCTCCTCCTCCTTCTTTTTCTTTGCAGTTTGGTGGCCCTGGCATAGCATACTAAAGTTTCGTAGTACATTCTTTTCTAGCATTTTGTGTGTGCGTGTCTCCGTAAAACAAACAGATCTGTCTTGGATGAATCCAGTCAGAATGTTCCTTGGGAGTAAGGGTGGTGAGACTTTGTCTCCCCTACATTGGACACGGTTTTAGGAGAAACCAGTCCTTGGAGAAGGACACCAGGCTTGGTAAAGTAAAGATGCCATGAAAAAAGAGGAAGACCCTGGACACGATGGCTCGGCACAGTGGCTGCGACAAGGGCTTCCAACATAGCCATCCTTGTGACATTGATTCAGGACCGGGCAGTGTTTTGTTCTGTCGCGCACAGGGTCTGTGTGAGTCAGAACTGACTTGATCCCCTAACAGCCACCACCACCACATTTTTGGCCAGTAAAGGGCATCTTTGTAAATCCTGTAGGAAAGGATGGCAGAAAGTTCGTGGACAATGGACCAGAAAGCCAATGTAACTTTCCCAACCTTTTGGAGCATGCGGAAAATGCTAACATGGGGGTGGGGGGGTGGGAGGCAAGGGGCCAGCCCCCCACAACTACTCATGTGTTCGATAAGCACAATTGTACGGTTGATATATTTATATATATATTATAATAAAGTCATAGAGAGCATGAGAGATAGAGGAGAGATGGAAATAATGGAGTCAGACACATTTCATGGGAGCATGCTCACCTGAGCCCCGCTTGGTGGCCCATGTGGAGATGAGAGACTGGAGGTCAGGAGAGAGGGGGAGGGGAAGGAGGACAAGGGGAACGGGGATCAGGGGAGAAAGGACCGGAGAGGAGAGGGAGGGGAAGCCGACCGGAGGACAAGGGGAATCTTTATTGCTAACCAAGACTATGTGTCTTTGGGGTGCATGCAAGCCCACTAATTACAGGTAAAGACATATGTCACAGGAAGGGGTTGGACTATAGGTTATACAGCAATGAGAGGGGGACAATCTATGGATATATATGCAATAGGAAGAGGAGGAATTGGGGGCACACATGTGACAGATCCTAGATTCAGGATGGCAACCTAACTTTGAATCCTAGAAGGGCGGATCCTAGCTTCAGGATGACAGCCAAACTTTGGATGTCACTGAGAAGGTTTGACCTGTTCTCTGTGTTCTCACTATAGAAATCATTAGCAGTAGGATGTAAACCTCATCTACAGGGACCAGACTGATAGCTGCAAGCCTTTAGGGGGAAGTAGCCCATAGTCCTTAACAGCAGGGAGCGGGCCCTACCTGTGGTGGGACCAGACAGTAGTCTGGCAGCTGATTGCCTTCAGGGATGATTTTTTTAAGCATCTGACTTCCCACCATGTGCTGGTAAACAGCCTCTGATGTTTGTCATGTCTTTGGGGGAGACAAACCTGGGGGAAAGTCTCTTTATAATCCCACAGTCTGAAGGCTGACTGCCTTCAGGGAGGATATCTCTTAAGCATCTGACCTCCCACCACCTGCTGGCAAACCATCTCTACTGTTTGGCCTATCTTTGGGGGAGAGAAAGCTGGGGGAAAGTATCCCCCAGGGTCCACTGTGGACCCATGGACCCCGTGGGTCCAAGCTGAATGCTGTGTGCAGTTTCGGTGCACACATATCTAGAAAGGAGCGGACAGCCTCATCTTTGTCATTGCAAGTAGCTGATGGGTTTGAACCATCGAATTTTGGCTTAGCAACCCACTGCTTCCACCATGGTGGGTGCCCCCAGGCTGTCCCAGCCTTCCTTCCTAATCTATGCTAGTCTTAGTCTGGGAGCTCTTCCGAGACCGGCCCACCATGAGTGACCCTACAGGTATGTGAAATCCCTGGCATCGCGTCCAACATCACAGCAACCCACAAGCCTGATGGGCAATGAGAAGAAACGCTGGATTGCTTATTCCTTGCAGGGACCCGCTAAGAAGCTTCAACAATGTTAATTGCAAGCAGTGAGGAAATGAAGAGGCAGGGGAGCCAGCCTGCCCGGCTGAGAGCATCCGTCCTCCAGGGCACAGGGGCTCCAGGATCTCAGGTCCCATTCCCAAGAGCTCACGTGGTGTCCGCCAGGAAACCCGCCCGCACCAGCCAGCATAGAGGCTGCTAAAAGGAGGGAGCGGCAGGCTGCTGTGTGTGAAGCAGGAATGGGGTCTGACCCTCTGGAGGGCACCGATACATGAGAGACTGGTAACCCCTGACGCCAGCCCCCTGATGCCAGGTGCATCCTCAAGCTGATAGTCCGCAGCTCTGACCACACCTGTGCGCAGAGACCCCACTGCCTGGAGGGCTGAGATTCCACCATAACTATCTGTCTGGGAAGAAGGGTGACCTTGACCACCACCACCCCCACACGAAGGGGATGGGTTCCTGTAGTCTGTACAACTTACCCGTCCCAACCTCTTAGCTCATCATTCCTTCCATGCCAACCATCAACAATCTCTGGGGCTGAGGATAACCTTGAGAATAGTATTTATGTTTCCCTGTGGGCCCTGGGGTGGCGTGTGTGTGTGTGTGTGTGTGTGTGTGTGTGTGTCCGAGAAGAGGGACCAGGTGGTGCCGGCCCTGTGTACAGATCAGCAAACTTCAGTTGCAGAGGAAATGTGTGATTCAGTCACGGGTCGCTTGGGACTTAAGCTCCAGGCCCTGGGCTATGCCAACAGTTAATTTTCATTTCCTCCTGAGGCTTCTGGGTGAGCGGGAGGGGTTGTAATAACTGTTTCTGAAAACCCACTAGGAAGGTGTTGCTAGCTGAAAGATGGGAAGCTCAAGCCTGCCTGCGGGCCCCTCAGTAACACACTAGCCACTGAAGCACGATTCTCCTCTGTCTCGCCTCCAGTCTCCATAACTGGAGTCCATCGGACTGGGGTTCTTTTAAACTGCTCACAGTCCAGGCCCAAAGAGGCCACCATGTGTCGGGTGGTCCCAAGACTCCTGGACTGTTTGCCAGCATCCCAGTCTGGGCTGCAGACCACTATTCCTGGCCGGCATCTGCAGCCCCCTGCATCTGATAGCCTGGCGCTGCTGCGTGCTTGCTGCCTTGGGACGCTGATTTGCTTGGTCCTGCTGGCACAACAAGATGAGCTTCTCAGAAGTTCTGGTCCTGCCTTGACAGGACTCCTGATTTGTCCCTTGGCTTCCTAATCATCAAGGCTGATTCAACAAAACTCAAAGTCCTCCTCTGAGGA
Organism: Tenrec ecaudatus; assembly: GCF_050624435.1. Lineage (NCBI taxonomy): Eukaryota > Metazoa > Chordata > Mammalia > Afrosoricida > Tenrecidae > Tenrec > Tenrec ecaudatus. The sequence continues at coordinate 12,289,402 of NC_134533.1, forward strand.
AGGGTGGCCCCTGGCCTGAGCCCTGCAGCCTTCAGGGTTGAGCAAATCACACCCCGGGAGGGCCTGCCGCTCTGTCAGCAGGCTGGCCTGTGCACAGAACCATTCCACGTGTATTCCGGCAGGTCTTTCTGAGTCCACAGCGTTCATGGTCAGAGCAAATTCCTGAAAATCCTTCCACAAGCACCCTGGGAAAAAAAAGCCAGGCGCCAGCAGTTCCTCTCACAGTACATGCCCAAGACAAGCCATGCACGTGCCCAGTAGAAAGCATGTCTAAGAATGGTCGGGACCACTTTGTTCAGAACACCCTTACATTGGAAGCAAGACAGAGAATGGTATTGTTGTTAAGTGCTATCGAATCATTTCCAACTCAAAGTCACCCCTATGTACAACTGAATGGAACACTGCCCAATCCTGTGCCAGCCTCACAAGTGTCCCTACGCTGGAGCCCAGGGTTGCAGCCACATGTCCAAAGCACACGAGACCAAGTCTCACCATCCTCGCTTCTAAGGAGCACTCTGGTTGTACTTCTTTTTTTTTTTTTTCATTTTCTTTTTTTTAATTTTAACAATTTATTGGGGCTCATACAATTCTTTTCACAGTTCATGCATATACATACATCAATTGTATAAAGCACATCTGTACAGTCTTTGCCCTAATCATTTTTTTCTCTTTTCTTCTTTTACATTTTATTAGGGACTCATACAACTCTTACCACAATCCATACATATACATACATCAATTGTATAAAGCACATCCATACATTCCCTGCCCCAATTGGTTGTACTTCTTACAAGACAGATGGATTTGTTCTTTTGGCTGAGCATTGTACTTTCAATAGTCTTGGCCAGCACCACCATTCAAATGCATGGATTCTTCTTCGGTCTTCTGTATTCAAGATCCAACTTGCACAGGCAGAAGAGGTGATTAAAAATGCCATGGCTTGGGCCAGGGGCACCTTAGTCCTCACGGTAACCTACTTGCTTTTCAACACTTTAAAGAGGTCTTGTGCCGCAGAGCTGCCTAGTGCAATGCGTCCGTTGATCTCGTCACTGCTGCTTCTGTGAGGCATCCACGGTGGACTACAAATATGTCCAACAGTCACACGATGGAGTGCTATGCAGTAGTGAAAAAGAATGAGCTGTGGCCCCAAGCGACTACTTAGAGCAATCTTACCAGTTTAACCCTGAACAAAAGACGCCAGAGCGTTATGTGCTATGTATAGATAGCTAGGATTTCTTTCCATGCTTCCAAGATGGCTCTTAGACACAGAGGCACGGCTTGGATAGAGCTGTGTGCTTTTTGTCTTTCATCCGATCATATCCCCAGGGAAACAAAGGGTGGCAATTGGTCCACGTGCTCTAGTAAACTGGAGACTCAGATTACATCCTTCCCTAATCCTGTCCATGGGCATAGAGGCAGAGATTTATAATACATCACCCAAGGGACTGATTATAAGGAGCCCTTGGTGGCTTAGTGGGTTATGCGTTGGACTGCTAACCACAAGGTCGGAAGTTTGAAAGCACTGGCTGCTCCGTGGGAGAAAGAGGAGGCTTCTGCTCTTGTAAAGAATTACTGAAATCCACAGAGTGGCTCTACTCTGTCCGATAGGGTCACTATGAGTTGGCATAGACTCAGTGCCAGTGAGTTTGATTTGGGGTTTAAGGGATTATGGCTAGGAAGGGCCATATTAATGGAAGGACCACATCTCACCATTGGAATCGACTCAATGCCAGTGAGTTTGCTTTGGGGTTTTAGTCTTCTGTAATGGCTTCAGGTAAACTCCCTCACCCTGTGAGTCAGGTGCTGCTGTGAACCAATTAGGGTTAAAAGTCAAAGATACGATCTGAGTGGGAAGCCTTATGAGGCCCAGCTCCTCGAACAGTGTTGGCAAAATCACTTCCACTCGCTTTCCCTAAAAGTGAAATTAGGCACCTGGATTTGCTGATGTCACCACCTTAGCACTTAAATTTTACCGTGCTTCCTGCTCTTTCATTTCATCGTCCCCCCCCTTTTAATTTCTATTCAGCCAGTGTTATGGATCATACACCAACTCTAAGAAGCGTGGGAAGCAATTGAGGCGAGCCTGTAGGTAGTGCCCCAGAGCATTGGCACTGCCCCCTCCCACTGCCCATGCCAAGAGTTGCTCATGGTGGTAAGGGTTGGGTCTCTCACACTCTCCCCTTCAGAGGCTTTCTCCCGCATTGGGAGTCTGGACTGTCACTTGTCCAAACAAAACACAGTGATAATATTGAGACAGTAATAGAGACCAATCGCAACTTATGAGGGGAACATTTCAATATAGGGAGTCAAAAATATTCCCAAGGTCATAGAACTTCCAAAGATTCTTCTATCCCATCCAATCCGAGACATTTTCATGGACACAGGTCAATTTACTCTAAAACCCAACTTGGATGTGTTATCAGGAGGGACCAGTCCGTGGAGAAGGACATCGTTATTGGACGAGGGTCAGCAAAAAGGAGAAAGCGGCCGAGCAACCATGGTGAGGACACAGACCCAGGCAGTGCTTCATTCTGTTGTACTTGAGTTGCTATGAGTTGGAACCAATTCAACTACACCCAACAACAAGACTGACTTTGGAGTTTCTGTTTCTTGCAGTTGGTTTCACCTAGTTTTTAAGAGTCTTAAGAAACGGCTTTGCGATTACAGAAAATAATACAGTCAGGCAAAGTTGGGCACAGGGGCTCCTCCAATGTTGAAATCAAGAAAGCATATTTATTTTTCAATGGGTCTATGTACGAGAGGGCAGAGCTAGTATCGTACCAATTTTTCCCGCTAGGCAACCACCGAGCAACTGGCTCTGAGCTAGTGCACCCAGTGGCTTCTCCTGGGAAGGTTCTCTCTGGTCCCAGAGAATGTTTTGTGTGAAAGCAGTTTCACTTGAACTTTGTTTTTTGTGATCGCTGATCTACTAAAACAGTGTTCAACTGTGAAATTTGATATCCTGCTCAGGAAAAATGCAGCAGAAACTATTGTGATGCTGAACACAGCTTACAAGGACAGTGCTATGGGAAAAACTCCAGTGTACCAGTGGTTTTCTCATTTCAAAAAAGGTGAAATGTCGATTGGTGACAAACCTCGTTCTGGACACCCTCAACTTCCTGAACAGATGAAAATGTCAACTCGTAATGCCTTTGGAGTTCATTCCACCAGGTCAGACTGTTAATCAAGCTTTCTATTGATAGGTTCTGAAAAGACAGCATAACAATGTGTGACAAAAAAGGCCTGATTGGTGGCAGACCAGGGACTGGTTTTGTTACCACAACAATGCACATGCTCACACAGCCACCTCAATGGGTCATTTGACCCCAAAACAGCATCCCTCTCTTGCCCCGTGCACCTTATTCACCTGAACTCACTCTGTGTGACTTTTGTGTTTCTGCAAATGAAGAGGAACCTGAAAGGATGTGGTGACACAGAAGAGGTGAAGGGAAAACAAAACAAAACAAGGGAGGTGTCAAACAGATGTCTTTGAAAGATGTTTCCAAGAATGGAAGCACAGATTTAACAAAGGTATTAAGTGTTATAGACAGTGCTTTGAAGGTGATAAGGTCATTTTGTTTTTAAAAAGATGTTTTTTAAATAGCTTTAAAAAAATCCATTTTGTGTGCGTGTGTGTGTGTGTGGGGGGGGTCCTCCCTCATATATTCCTGGGCTTTGAGATAGTTAAAGTTTACTGTGCCAACCTGGCTGATAAACACATGTGGGGTTAATTGAAGGGCGGAGAGATAAATGGCTCGGTGAGCTTCGCCTTTCCAGTTCTCAGGTCTCTTGCTCTGTGATGGTTGGAACAGGGTGCAGTTGCCTTAGCCAGTTCCCTGCTTTAGCTGGCAAGACTCACTTCCTGAAAGACATCCCTGAGGACAAGCCACATGAACCTACCCAGATGCAGCCCTGGGTGCTGGAGCAGCCGTGTGGAGACCCCTGCCAGTGCTGAGATTCTTACACATTCACTGACTCAGCTTTCCTCCTGCAGTCGGCATCATTGCGTCTGTTTTGTGAGATGGAGGAGGACTTGTGGATTGGTGTTGGACATATGGGTTAATGTTGGACTCGTGAGCTTGGGCAGCACTGGATTGAGATGTTTTCTTGATGTTCACTTATCCTTTATATAAAACTCTCTCTTATACATATGAGTTTTTGTGGATTTGTTTCTTTCAAGTACCCAGACTAACACAGGCTTACAAATCTTTCAGTAGGCATACATTTACTATGCTGAGCATGTAATAGAGTGAATGGGTAATATAGTAAGTGGGCAATAGAATGTGCCAGTGACCTAGACTTATGTGTTCCTTAAGCCCTCCCCAAGGACGCAATCTATGATTCACATCAGAAGGAGATGTTAGAAGGGAGTTTGCTACTCTTTAGAGTGGGATGGGCAATAGAGTCTGGTTGTTCTTTTTCTTAATTTTTAAGTTTTTCAGTTTTATTGGCACATATTCCACATCATACAATTCAATTGTTCAATCATGCCAAGAAGAATTGTACAGTCATTACCACAAACAACTTCAGAACAGTTTCTCCCCCCTCCCATCCGTCCCCCTCATGACTAAATCTCCCTTAAAATGATTTATGAATGAGGAAATGCTTCCGGTCATTAGCAATCCCAGAAATCCAAGTCAAAACAGTAATGAGATACCACCTAATGCCCATTACTGTAACCCAATTTAGAAAAAAATAGAACAACAAATGTTGGAGAGGAATTGGTGAGTTAGGAACTCTTATCCACTGCTGGTGGACTGGTACAGATATATAGCCACTGTGGAAGGTGAGACAGTGATAACTAAAACAGAGGGAAACGAACACTGAGGGAAATATGACGAGGACCATATTCCCTAACTTGTAACAGAGGGAATCTGGAAAGCTAGTATTCCACGGTAGGGTAGGAAAGCCACCACCTTGGTAAGTTAGAGATAAAGTCTAGATACATGATCCTGCTTTAAATAGCGTTCCCACAGATTCTCCCCTCACAGCTGTGCTGCCTTCCAGTGAGCACCTGACTGATGCTACCTCCCTGCAGAAGCAGACACTCTCCGGTCTCCTCCTCCCGCCCTGACACCTTCCCCCTCATGTCTTCTCCCAATGCAGGTATTGGGGTTCCTCACCTGAGAGCTCAGGCACTTCACTGTGGTGACCACCCACCTTGGGATATATGCAACTACTGAATATGCATGTCTTATAACTATCTATAAATATCCCAAGACAGTAAAAACTCCTTCTCTCTTCTCCCACCTCCACGTGGACCACCGAGAGGGGCTGAGGTGAGCATGCTACTATGAAATGTGCCTGACTCCTTCATTTTATCTTCTCTCCTATCTCCATGACTTTACTTTAACCTTTATATATGATAACCATAGAATTGCGCCTACAGACCCCTCGGTTGTTCAGGGTTGGTTTACCTTGACACCATCATCTGCTCCAGGTAAGTATAATGTAGGTCACTTGGCCAGAGGGCACCTCCTACCACCTGGGGTCAAAGGGTCACCGGAGGAGAGGAATGCTGCCTGTTCAGTGGTAGCCAACATAGGCACATGTCTGTTGTGGGGCGGGGATAGAGGGCTGACCACCAGGTGGGGGGAGAAGAGCCTGGGGATGCTCTTGGGATTATTAAATGGCATGCAGTGGGAGGGCAGAAATAACCTAGGGCATCTGGGGGTCTCCGGAGAACCAAGGCTGGGTGCCATAGAGCACTGGGACACTGAATCCTGGATCTTTGGGGTACATGACATGATCCAGAAGCTGCATTGGTGAGACCCCATTGGGTGAACTGGACTCTGCCCCCACTTGTAACCTGAGAATGTAAGCCAAAAAACATGTGATGTGATATGATCGCCGAGGACAAACAGGTGTATAAGCAAATGTGGCGAAGAAAGCTGATGGTGCCTGGCTATCAAAAGAGATAGTGTCTGGGGTCTTAAAGGCTTGAAGGTGAACAAGCTGCCATCTAGCTCAGAAGCAACAAAGCCCACATGGAAGAAGCACACAGGCCTGTGCGATCACGAGGTGCCAAAGGGATCAGGTATAAGGCATCATCCAAAAAAAAAAAAATACCATAGTGAATGAAGGGGGAAGTGCAGAGTGGAGACCCAAAGTCCATTTGTTGGCCACTGGAGATCCCCTCACAGAAGGGTCTAGGGGACGAGATGACTCAGTCAGGGTGTACTGTAGTACCGATGAAGAATACAGCTTTCCCCCAGATTCTGGATGCTTCCTCCCCCCAACTACCATGATCCGAATTCTACCTTGTAAGACTGGATAGAGCAGAGGTTGTACACTGGTGCATATAGGAGCTGGAGGCACAGGGAATCCAGGGTGGATGATACCTTCAGGACCAGGGGTGTGAGGGGCGATACTGGGAGAGTAGAGGGTGAGTGGGTTGGAAAGGGGGAACCGATTACAAGGATCTACATGTGACCTCTTCCCTGGGGGACGGACAACAGAGAAGGGGGTGAAGGGAGACGTTGGATAGGGCAAGATATGACAAAATAATAATCTATAAATTATCAAGGGCTTATGAGGGAGGGGGTAGCGGGGAGGGAGGGGAAAAAAAGAGGACCTGATGCAAAGGGCTGAAGTGGAGAGCAAATGCTTTGAAAATGATGAAGGCAAAGAATGTACAGATGTGCTTTATACAATTGATGTATGTATATGTATGGATTGTGATGAGTTGTATGAGCCCCTAATAAAATGTTAAAAAGAAAATGATGATGGCAACTTATGTACAAATGTGCTTGACACACTGGATGAATGTATGAATTGTGATAAGAAATGTAAGAGGCCTCAATAAAAGTATTTAACAATAAAAAAAACAAACATGTGATGCCTGAGGAAGCAGAACGCAGGTGTGCCAAGAGCAATGCACAGTTGTTTGGGGACAAGCAGGTCTTGCTATATCAACACTCTGTTGGCCATCTTAAGGAATGTATTAATCTGGCAATCCTGTCGTGGCCATTCTGCAGTATCTTGCTCATCACTGTGTATATTAGGATGTATCTCAGAGGTACATTGACACTGGGGCTCACCCCTCGAAGCTGTGGTATTTGTTTCTTTATTTTTCATTAAGTGAAACCCAAGGACGTTAAGCCTCCAGGGAAAGAAAATATACCAAGAGTGAGGGGGAAGGGAGCTATAGAGGAGTGGGGGAGCTCAGCGGGAGAGGATGTCAAGGAGTCCAGGAAGGAAAAGTATGTTTGGAGACTGATTACGGAAGCAAATGTACAGTTATGGGTGACATGATTGACTGTAGAATGATATAACATATGTATTAACCCCCAAGTTAGAGCAAATTTAAAAAAAAGAAAAAGGCATAGATCCAGGGAAGGGTTTTGGGCTTGGACTAAATCCTAGCTCCGACTTAAGAACAATTAGTTCTTACATCATGGTCCTGCTCAAGTCTCACCGTCATGAGATGATCACTGAAGATCAGGGTGCTACAGCAAAGGGTGGTGAAGAGAGCAGATGGTACTGGAGTCTTACAGGCTTGTACTCAAACAAGGAGCCATCTGAGTGAGGAGTCAATTAAGCCCACATGCAAGACACACCAGCTTGGGTGATCCAAAGATGACCATTTCAAAATTCGAATATGGTAAGGAGAAAAGTACCAGAGCTAAAATTATGAACACCCAATTTGTGGAGGACTGTGGGGACAGTTATCTAGTCAGGCTGAGCCACTGGCAGATCCACTCTAGCCACAGGCGAGAAGTTTGAACAGCCTTACTATCAGGCAGTGACCATGATAATCTTGATTATGCTGAATCGAACTTGACACTTGGTCAGATGACCACCCTACAGACACAAGGTGCAAGTATCTCTTACTGGTTCCATGACAGAAAGTTCTTCCGTGGCTTTTTGAATGTCGTTGGGAATATTTTTCTTCTTACGCATTATTGTATTTTTGTCTTTAAAATATTACGTTTTATTCTTACGGTTCTAGTGCAATTTTGGTTTTTGTTATTTTCTGTTGGGTCTCCCATCTGTGAAGCACAGGAGGAGTGGATACATAATAACTGATACAAGGGGATAGAGGGAAAATAGGGGTGTCGGTGGATGATAGGGAGAGACGGGGTTTGAGGAGTATAATGAAGATGGGAGGGGGCACTAGAATGTATTGTGATTACATAACTTTCTAAAGGTGACTTAACCATGGGTGGGAGGGTGCTCTGAAATTGATGTGATGGTGATTGTTGTCAATTCTCCTTGATATGATTAAACAGTTGAGCAATTGATTTATAGGATATGTAAATTACAGGCCAATAAAACTGTGGGAAAACATTTTAAAAATACAATGAGCTGTGTAATCCCATTCAGTTCTAGTGCTCCCTCCACCTCCCACCTTCCCTGCTTACTCCAGAAATCCCTTAACCTCTGTACCCCTCACCCCACGCACCCTATATCTCCACACAAATCCTTGTATCATTATTATCTCTATGAATCCACTCCTTCTGTGTTTCATAAACTGTTAAACCCAAGAGAAACATCAAATATGAATTGACATGGTAAGGATAACACAATAGTAATATAAACATTAAAATACCACCAGAAGGGAAGAAAAGATCTCCATCAATATTTTAAAAGCCAGGATCAAGCAAGAGATCCTGGCACCTAGAACAAATTCCGGCTGGGCCTAGAGGGAGGCCAACTGACCAAATATCAAGTTTTATTCAGACGAGTCAGGATTACAGTGATCTATGCTTGATAGTAAGGCTGTTCCAGACCTTTTCCTGTGACTAGAGGGGGTCTGCCAGTGGCTTAATCTGACTAGATACTCTTCAGATGGGTTTTGGGCTCTGTGATAGGTAGGTTTGTTGTGCCAACATGGCCAATGAACACATGTGAGATTGGTTGAAGGGCAGGGAGATAAATAGCTTGGCGAGCCTCGTCTCTCTCTCTCTCTTGCTCTGACCTGCCCTTGCCTGTTCTGTGCCTCCATTTGCAAGCTACACTACCTGTGGGACACCTAACCTGTGGACTGTTTCACTGTCACTTGAGGTTCCTTCAAGTCTTGCTTCGCCACGCTACTGGAAGATACATCTCTTGAGCTGGGGCCTGTCGGACCCTGTCATCTGGCTGACTGTTGGTGACCTGCTTGCTGCCTGTGCCCGGATAGCCTGAATTGCTCTACAGAGGGCTACCCCGAGGCCCTCAAGACTTGAAGGACTGCCAGTGCCTCACGACTGTCTCACGGGAGTGAGTTGCACTGAGCAATTTAGAGTGTTTTACAGCTTAGTTAACTGTTTATTTCTTATTATCTGTCTATATAAATGTATACAAAATATTAGTGTCCTGGTTTTGTTTCTCTAGAGAACTCTAACATAGGCTCCCACTGTCCTCCACAGCCTTCCAAAAATTGGGTGTTCCCAATTTAAACTCTGATATTTTTCCTTTCCCCTTCGTCATATTTGAATTTTGTACTTGTCATCTTTGGATCACACAGGCTGGTCCTCCAGGTGGACTTAGTTGATGCCTCACTTAGATGGCTGCTTGTTTGAATACAAGCCTTTCGGACACCAGACACCATTCTGATTGGTAGCCGGGCACCATCTACTTTCTTCACCACACTTTGCTGTGGCACCTTGTCTCCAGTGGTCCTTTCACGAAGGCAAGTATCAGGCTGGGCCATGTGATCAGAACTAATTGTCTGATCCAGAATCCATCTGCTTGCCCATGCAATGTGCCCGATTGAGATTACTTTGGAGGCCGTCTTATGACAAAGTCGAAGACTTCCACTCCCCACCTCCCGTGTCCCCGGGGTATAGGCGATCGGATGGATGACATCAATTTCCCCAGTGACACAGCCATCCAGATGCCGTCAGTATGAGGAGTCTGTGTGTGCACACACCCACCGTGGGCTGCGGTCCATGAGTTGTTGCTATGCAGCTGGATCTCCCATCCTACTGAACGCCAGGGGGAAACTTCCGGAATCAGTTCTTCCAGGAGCAGCTCCTACCCAACAGATCAAAACCTGTGGTGTCACTGCGAGGGGGGTACTGAGGTCCTAAATACATGGTGACTCTGGGTCCCTTTTCCATTGTGAATCTGATTGCTCTTCACGACAGATAACCTTCCGTGAGCAGCCAGGAGGATTTTTTTACGACAGCCCCTTTAGGGCCTGCAGCTGCAGGGCTCTTTTTGACGTGGAGAATGTACACTGGTCGACACCTCAGTCTCTGAACAGTGGAGAGTTTTCTCTAAATAGAGCTGGCTTTCCAGGCCCATGGTTGTGAGCATCGAAATAAAGCCAGACACACAATTCTGGGCCCTCAGTTGTCGACAATTTCCCCTTCTGTTTTGTGTTTTTGATTCAAAAAGGCTACATATATGACATGGCCTTTCCTTACACCCCGAAGCCTTCTGTAGAAAGAGCAAGCGACTATGAAGACAAAAGGAGTGACAACACGTAGTACAGTCAGAACACAGCCTTGGTGAGTCGAAAGACTTTGAACCCAGGCACGTGGGGTCCAATCCCTCCTAACCATCTCCCAACCATTTAATCATGTCTGTACTAGGGATGCTTGTATCCTATCCTTAAATGTATTGAAAATCTCCTTCTTCTTCTTTTTTTAGGTGTTTTGCATCTAATGAGATATTTCCCTTAAATCCCTGCAAATGGTTTCTAATTAAAGACCAATCACGTACAGATTCATAATATGGGTAAGGGGTTACACAGAAGTCCGTAGTATTCCAATCACATTTCAGCATCAATTGCCGCTGTAAGTCCATAATCTGGTTTTGAACCACCGATCATGTGGATTGCAGCCCAATGTGTAACCACTGCACCACCAGGGTGCCTTACAAAAGGAAAGCTTCCATGTATTCATCTCCTAGGGTTACTATACTGCACTAACTGGTGATGGCTGAAGACAGCAGAAACTTCTATTCTTTTAGCGCCTGAAGCTAGAAGTCCAAAATCAAAGTCCCAGTGCACCCATGCTGCCTCTGAAGGCTTCAGGGAAAAATCCTTCCCTGCCTTGGGTGGCTCCTGGTAGCCCTTGGTGTTTCTTGGCTTTTAGATGGACCTCTTTCATTTCTGGTTCTATTTTAACATGGCCTCTGCCCATGTATGTGTCTATGTCTTTGTGTGTTCTCTTCTCTCCATATGAGGATACCAGTCAGTGGATTTAAGACCCACCCTAATCCAGTATGAACTTATTTCAACTAAGGACATCTTGCTGCCATGGAGTAGGGAACCAGTGGAGAGAGAGAGGTCTGGGGGGCCAGCCCCAATCCCAAATGCTAAGTGGACACCTGCCCCTCCCCCCAGAAGAATTTATTTCAAAAGACAGCATTGAATCTGCATTTCCGGGAGAGGGATATATCTGCTTGGAGCACACGGGAGCAGATGAAGGAGGAGGAGGAGGAGAGAGTGGAGCACATGCTGGCCCACCAGGCCTTGAGGATGATGATCCCAATTAGAGCAGCCAGTCGACAGAGAGGACCACATGGCTGGCCCCACTATGAGACATGACGCCCCTCACTGATCCATAGCCCTACAGGGGACAACACTAGAGACACAGTGTGGGAATTGCACCTGATCTGATCCCGCCACACCGAGGCAAAACACTAAGGGAGTGCAACAGAACAGCAAGGGAATGGAGTGGCAAGGTCCCCAGGGAATGCTGAAGGTTGGACTTTGGGGCCAGGGCGTGGTGCCCCAACAGACTGGACTGGAAAACACTCCTAAAGGCCAACAAATGATCCTTGAACTAACTACAAGCTTTTCTTTCTTGTTGTGTTTTGTTTTTTTGTCATTGTTTTGTTGTCTATTGTTGCTTGGTTTTGCTCTGTCTTGTTTTTGTGCATGTTATTATCTCCGCGGGTCTGTCTAAATAAGATAGGCTGGATGAACAATCTGGAGGAGAAAACAATGGGACTGACATGGAGAGGGGAAGGGGTGGTGGTGGAAGGAAGTGGTGTTAACAAATCCAGGCACATGAGAACAACAAGTGATCCAAATTGGTGGTGAGGTGGGCGTGGGAGGCCTGGTAGGGCATGATCAAGGGTAATGTAACCAAGAGGAATTGCTGAAACCCTGGTGCGGACTGAACATGATAGAGGGAGAGGAGAAAAGTCAAGGGAAACAGAGGAAAGAGCTGTGAGACAAAGGGCATTTATAGAGATCTAGCTAAAGACATGTACATATGCAAATATATTTATATATGAGGATGTGGAACTAGATCTATGTGCATATATGTATAGGATTAGTATTAAGGTAGCAGATGGAGGAGAAACCAACAGGACCAGTGGTTCCAGGGGACATGGGAGAGGGGGAGGTGGGGGAAAAAAGGAGGGAGCCAACAAACCTAGAGACAAAGGAACAACAAGTGATCTAAAAGCGATGGGGAGGAGGGCATAGAATGCCTGGTGGGGTTTGATCAAGTGCAATGTAGCTGAGAGGAATTACTGAGAGCTGAATGAAGACCAACCATGATAGTGGGACAGGAGGAAAGTAAAAGGAAATAGCAGAAAGCAATAAGAGGAAAAAGACACATATAGAGGTATAAATATAGGTACAAACATATGCAAATAAATTTATACACAATGATAGGGATATTGGTCTATGTACATATATTTATATGTTAACTATTTAGGTAGCAGATGGACATTTGGCCTCTAATCAAGTCCTCCCTCAACACAACACCAGAACACTGTTTGATAAACCTGGCACGCTGTGATTCTCAGCCTCCCGACAAGATCGCTGAAGACAAAATAGATGCATAACCAAAAGTAGTGAAGAAAGCTGAATGTGCCCGGCTATCAAAAGAAACTACGTCTGAGGTCTTAAAGGCTTGAAGATAAACTAGCAGCCGTCTAGCAGGGAAGCTACAAAGCCCACATGGAAGAAGCACACCAGCCTGTGCGATCACAAGTTGTCAACAGTATCAGGTTTCAGGCATCCAAAACAAACAACCATATACCAAGGTGGACAAGTGGAGCTGGAGTGGAACCGCAAAGCCCTTCTGTAGACAATTAGATGTCCTCTCACAGAAGCATCTCAAGGAAGGGATGAGTCAGCAGTATAGCACCGACAAAACACACAATATTCCTCTAATTCTTTAATGCTTCCTCCCCACCCCACTATCATAAGCCCGTACGACTTTGACCAAAGCATGTACACTGGTACAGATAAGAGCTCTCAACACATGGAATCGAGAACAGATAAATACCTCAGGAACAGTAATGGGAGTAGGAATCCCGTGAGGTAGGGGGAAGGTGGGAAGAGAAGGGGATAAAGAGGGAACCAATTGCAATGATCGACGTATAACCCACCCACCTCCCACCCCTCAGGGGATGAACAACAAAAGTGTGGGTGAAGGGAGACAAAGGATGATATAAATTATGAAAATAATAATAATAATTTATAATTCATCAAGGGTTCACGAGGGTGGGAAAAAAAAGAGGAGTTGATCCCAAGGTCTCAAGTAGAAAGAAAATGCTTTGAAAATGATGATGGCAACAAATGTACAAATGTTCTTGACCCCATGATGGGTGTATGGATTGTGCTAAGAGTTGTATGAGCCCCCAATAAAATGATTTAAAAAGAAGGAAATGATGGTGGCAGCATACGTACAAATGTGCTCAATACAATTGATGTATGGATTGTTGTAAGAGGTGTAAGCATCCCCATTAAAATGATTTATTAAAAAAAAGAGTTACAGTGTTGGAAACCCAAGATGGCAACGAGTTTTTAATCCTGCCCCCGCCACTGACCACATAGATCATGTTTCTAGACATTTCCTCTGTGATGCAAGTACTGGGCAAGTGAGGGCACGGGAGAACCCCGAGATGAGATGCGCCTCACCGCCTGCATCCTCAGGATAAAAACAACATTAAGATTTGTTGATAGTTTCCTTGCTATGACCCTTTAGGACGGCGGTTCTCAACCTGTGGGTCAAGACCCTTTGGGGATTGAACGACCCTTTCACAGAGGTCGCCCAAGATCACCGGAAAACACAGAAATATTTCACAGTATATAATTACATATTGTTTTGTGATGAATCATGATGCTTTAATGATGTTCAATTTGTAACCATGAAAATACATCCTGCCAAATCTTACCAGAGTGAATGAAGGGGGAAGTGCAGAGTGGAGACCCAAAGCCCATTTGTCGGCCACTGGAGATCCTCTTCTAGAGGGGTCTAGAGGAGGAGATGACTCAGTCAGGGTGCGATGTAGCACTGATGAAGACTATAGCTTTCCTCCAGTTCCTAAATGCTTCCTCCCCCGAACTACCATGATCCGAATTCTACCTTGCAAGTCTGGATAGAGCAGAGGATGTACACTGGTGCAGATAGGAGCTGGAGGCACAGGGAATCCAGGGTGGATGATACCTTCAGGACCAAGGGTATGAGGGGCGATACTGGGAGAGTGGAGGGTGAGTGGGTTGGAAAGAGGGAACTGATTACAAGGATCCACATGTGACCTCCTCCCTGGGGAACGGACAACAGAGAAGGGGGTGAAGGGAGACTCCGGACAGGGCAAGATATGACAAAATAATAATGTATAAATTATCAAGGGCTCATGAGGGAGGGGGAGCGGGGAGGGAGGGGGAAAAAGAGGAGCTGATGCAAAGGGTTTAAGTGGAGAGCAAATGTTTTGAAAATGATGAAGGCAAAGAATGTACAGATGTGCTTTACACAATTGTAGGTATGGATTGTGATAAGAGTTGTATGAGTCCCCAATAAAATGATTTAAAAAGAAAGAAAGAAAATACATCCTGCCTATCAGATATTGACATGACCATGCATAACAGTAACAAAATGTCATAGCCTCCTCTATGACAGACAGGGGACCCTTTGCAGAGACAGCTGACTTCAGGGAGCAGATTTTAAGAGTAAAAGGAGATGAGAACGTTCCATTTCTGCTGGCTGGTAACAAATTCCAATCTAGAGGATGAAGGGCAGGTCTCTGTAGAAGAGGAAAAAACCCAGAGCGGGCCAGTGGAATGTTAACTATGTGGAAACATCCCCTCAAATATGAACTAGTGCTGACAAGGTGTTTTTTTAACTTAGTGGAGGGAAATTCGAGCCAAAAAATATGGAAGATTGCAAAGAAAGTCGGGGGAAAAGAGGAAAAGTCTAGCCAATCAGAGAATCAAAAGTTTAGCGAATTAGAGAAAGATGCTGCATTTTTTCATCAAAGTCCAAAGTCCTTTCTTAGCATCACCACCCTAATAAATATAATTTGCAAGCAGTAAAGAAATAAAGATGGAGGTAACGCAATAAAACTTCCAAGACCAACAACTGCATCGATGCGAATACCTTTCTTCAAACACATAAACAGTGACCGTACACATGGACCTCACCAGAAGGAACACACAGGAGTCAAACCGACTACATCTGTGGGAAGAGGTACTAGAGAAGCTCAATATCATCAGCCTAAAGGCCAGGTGCTGACTGTGGAACAAGCCATCAATTGAACAATTCCAACAGAGCCAAAATATACCTGAGTGCACCTGATCCAAACCATGATATTTTCCATTAGCCTACGTGCATGCGAGGAGCTTGGTAGTGCAGTGGTTATCATTTGGGCTGCTACATGCAAACTTAACTGTTCAAAACCACCAGGCATTCTGAGGGATAAAGAAAGGGCTTTCTACTCCCATACCAAGTTCCACTCTCAGAAACTCACAGGGACAATTCAACCCTGTCTTCCAGGGTCACTAAGAGTTGGCACTGATATGATGGCACTGAAACTGGTTTGGTTGCCATATGCATGTGAACACTGGGTATTGAGAAAGGAAGTGTGCTAGACAGGGTTCTCTAGAGAAACAAAACCAGAATGCTAATATATAGAGATAGAGATATATACCTTAAGAAATAAACAGTTAATTAAATTATAAAGCAGTACAAATGACTCAGTGCAACTCACCCCCATGAGACAGCTATGAGACACTGACAGTCCTTCAAGTCTTGAGGGCGGCCGGGTAGTCCTCTGTTGAGCAATTCAGGCTATCGAGGCACAGGCAGCAAACAGCAAGACAGGTCACCAACAGTCACCCAGATGATAGGGTCCAACAGTCTCCAGCTAAAGAGCATCATTCTCAAAGCATTTGCTCTCCAGGAACAAGGAGGACTGACTTGCTTGACTAGATTCAAAGAAAAGGAGCCCCCGCCCCCAAAAAAGAAAAGGGGACCCATTCACCCGTGGGACAGGGAGGGGTGGAGTGGGACCTCAGGAACACCTGAGTTCAGGGACCTGAATGCCGCCAGGCTTCTCTGTCTTGTTTCTCCAGGAGGTCACTTCATCCTCTCTCCAGTTTCTACACTATGTGGTGGATGCAGGGGAGAAATTTGAGACGCTGTAATTTCTGTAGGCATACACTCAAACCCTTGAAGGAGGAAAACTCTGACCTGCACACTTTCCTTGAATCAAGACTCCATGCTTGGATTAGCCAGGCTCGAATTAGAATGCATTCCACATGCTTGGAGCAGGGGAAGGAGCCAATCTTGGAAGAAGACAGTTTTGCTTTTCAAAAGCAAAGAGGGAGTGCTGGGCGGATAAAACCAGAATCTGAGGGCTTTTTGTTGCTGAGATGCTGAAGGTGATGCCACCAATATTTCAAATACCAGCAGCATCACCCAGGGTGAACCGGTTTCCAGGGAGCTTCCAAACTAAGCACAGATTAGGAAGGAGGAATGGGTTCTACGCTTCTGAGGGATTCGTCACCGAAAGCCTTACGAACACCAGCAGGACATCGTCTGATATTGTGCCAGAACATGACACCCTTCTGTTGTCAGCTACACGTGCAGGAGTCTCTTGGGGCACGAGGTCTTGTGCATCCTTGCACAAAGTCTACCTGTGCAGAAAGTCTCAGAATAGTAGAGTTGGAAGATGTCTTAAAGGATTGTTTTGTTCCAAGTGCTGAGCCACAACTTATTGAATGTGGTGATTTTCACCTGTCAACGGCAAAATTAGAAACATACAGGGGAATGGAATGCTCCATAAAAGTAAGGTTGGAACACGGGCCACACCCTCCAACTGCTTTTTGATGACACGTCACTCGTCGACCCTCAATCAAACTGCTCTGAGCAAGTTAAAATTACAACAACAACAACAAAAGTAAGATTGGAAGGCACTCAAAATACGACAAGGGAAGAGCTGCCTCCTCAAAGCAGAGTTGGCCTGATGTTGGAAGCGCATATTCCTAACACCAAACCACAGTAGTCTCTTGTACACACATGAACCAAAACAGGTCCACTGCCAGCATGTAGGCGCGACTCACAGCCACCCTCTGGGACATCCTTACATATAAACACATATGTTAGCTAGGGTATGCCCTGGCCTTGGGGAGCCCCAATAGACAGCAGAAGCCAGGTGATGCATTACACTCATGAGATAGTGAGTTCAGTGCGAAGGAGTTCAAGACTCACAGTTGAGATAGAGATTCTAGAATCACCCGAGAACTTCGAAGGTCACGGAGAGTTAGACAGGTGAGATGGGCTCTTGGAGTGGGCAGGGTAAAATTGTTCCGGAGATGATTTAAGTGAGATGATGTAAGAAGTCAATGAGATCTTGGAAGTTGAGGGTCTAGAAGCTTTGGTCTGTAGCTCAGAAACGGGTAAGGTGGGGGCAGGGAGGGAGGCTTTCAGGCAGGGAGGGTGGAGGGGCAAGCCAACAGGGTTCACTGACCAGAGGATCTGAGAAATATTCCTGCCCCGTCTTAAGCTTGTGCGTTGCCTGTTCTTCCTTCTTTCCCTCCAATTTCCACCGTTTTATTTTGAACGACGCGGTCGCCTCGTTCGAATTGAACATGTGCTTTTCGGACTCTGAAGGAGCTTCAAGAAGTCCGTGGGACAACCCCATGATCTGTTAACCCCATTGTTTACGAAACGTTTTAAAGCTCCCTCATGGTTACAGATTCCATGTGAGCTCCGTGAAGTGTTTGGCAAGTCCCAGTCTTTGCAATGTTGTCCGTCATTTATCTATGATCCACACAGGCAAACGTCTTTGCACGGTCAATAAGACACCCACAAACGTCTTCTCGGTCTCCTCAGCTTTCAGCCAAGTTCTGTCTGACGTCAGCACCATCCTTGGTTTCACTTCTTCCTCCAAACCCAGCCCGAATCTTGAGCAACTCCCCAGCCCTGAGTTGCTGCCGCAAGGCCAGCTGAATAATGTAAATGCCACAACACGCTGTGATTGTTTTCTCTTTCAACCACCATCTTGTAAAGAAATTGGATAAATGAGAAACAAAGAGTGCGCCACCTATGAGAGTGAGCTTCAAAAAATTCACAGGCATCCAAAAAAGAGAGGGAGAATTTAAAAGGACTGGACTTTCTCCAGGCACTTGTTGAAGCTCCTTCTTATCTATCCTTCCTGGTGCTTGTCATTCCTGGTATAAACCCAGCTCTCGTTACGTCACTTTCCCTCGATCTAAAGAACTCGCTTTAACATTTCATTTCTCGTACCGTAAGTCTGTTAGTGACGGACTCTCTCCGTCTCTTCATCTGCGGATAGTTTTGTTTGGCTCTCATTCTTTCCGAGGCTAATTTTCACTGACTATAGATGTCTAAGGAGTTCAAGTGGCTTAGTAGCTACATGTTGGGCCGCTAACCACAGGTCAGCAGTTTTAAAACCAGTTACTCCCCAGGAGAAAGAAGAGGCTCTCTACTCTGGTAAAGATTTACAGTCTCAGAAATCCACCAGCACAGTTCTACCCCGTCTTAGAGGACCACTGAGTCAGTGATGGCAGTGAGTTTGGAGTTTTGGATAGATTTCTAGATAGACCTATTTTTAAAAAATCTTTCAACATTTCATAAATTTTGCTCTACTGTCTTTTAGCTAGGGAAAAGTCTGTGATCATTCTTATTGCTCTCCTATCTGTAGCATGTCTTTTCTTCTCTAGCTAGTCTTAAGATTTCGCTATCATCATTCTCTCTTGGTTTCAGCAATTTCTCTATCATGTGCCTATCATGAGATTTTTCTTTGTATCTCCAGCTTGGGGTTCGCTGAGCTGCCAGGACCTATGAGTTGACATTTTTTCATCTGCTTTGGAAATGTTGAACTCTGCCATGCTCTGCCTGGGTTCCTTCCACCT
Source organism: Tenrec ecaudatus (assembly GCF_050624435.1). NCBI lineage: Eukaryota > Metazoa > Chordata > Mammalia > Afrosoricida > Tenrecidae > Tenrec > Tenrec ecaudatus. The sequence goes on from NC_134533.1 coordinate 12,308,456, forward strand.
TATTCAAGCCCAGGCAGGAAGCGAAGACGATTGCAAGCTTCCGTTGTTTCACTTTGTTCTGGTTAATAACTGTTTATGATGGAAGAGCCGTAACAACTGTGTTGAATTTCAAATGTGGCTGACTTCTATGCCTTGTCATTCATTTGATAGATACTTAGATTGTCCTGAGTGATATGGCTCTGTCACACCATGGCGACGTGCATGTTGCATTGATGCTAAAGGCTAGGTCATCGATATTACAAAATGGCAAAGGGCCACCCAAGATAAATAGGTTTTAGCGGAGCTTTCAGAAAAAGAACAGGTCAGGGAGAAAGGAACAGGCTGTCCATGTGTGAGAATTCGCCTATAAAAGCCTTATGAAATAGCAACAGAGCATCGTCAGATATCAGGTTGGAAGGCACTCAAAATACGACCCAGGAAAAGTCAAAGTGGAGTCCACCTCATTGACCTTAATGGATGGAATAAAGCTTTCAGCACATTCATCTGTTAACGGGCACGACTCGAAATGAGAAGAAACAGGTGCAAACATTCATTAACAATCAGAATGTGGACTGTACAAAGTACATGAATCCAGGCAAGTTAGGAATGATCAGCACTGCAATGGAACCCATCAAGAGCAGTATGATAGGCATTGGTGAGCTGAAATGGACTGTAGGCTCAGGTTGAAGCTGAAGACAACTTAAACAAGTCCAACCGAGCCAAAAATGTAGAGACCATCTCAAGAACAGATTTGATGCATTGCACGCTAATGACCGAAGACCAGAGGAGTTGTAGGATTATATCAAGAACATTAAATACAAGGAAAGCAAAAGATCATTATAAAGGCAGGAAAGAAAGGAACACCCGAAATGGATTTCAGAAGAGACTCTGAAACTTGCTCTTGAATGTAGAGTAGAGAAAGCAAATGGAAGACATATGAGGTCACAGAGCTGAACAGAATATTTTAAGGGGGGGTTTCAAGAAGATTGAGTATTATAAGGATAATGACCTTGAGTTAGAAAGTCAAAAGGGAAGACCATGCTTAGCATATCTCAACTGGAAGAACTGAGGGGAACAAAAAAATCAAGCATCAAGTTACAACGTTGAAGGATTCCAGGGGCAGTGAAAAAGAGGAAAGCCCTCAATGAGATGGACTGACGCAGTGGCTGCAACAATGGGCTCGGGCAGAGGAAGAATGGTGCGGATGGCCCAGGACCGTTCTGTGCATAGGGTCACTACAGGCTGGAACCCACTCAATAACACTTAACAACCACGTGGGTAAAATATTGAGCTTTGCAGGACACACCAAAAGAAGGAATACACAGTTACTACACCAAAAATCGTTGGTCCATTCTCAACCATTTCATACGTAGCACATGATCAAGAACTGAAGGTACTGAAGAAAGAAGTTCGAGCTGTACTGAAGGCATTACGGGGAAAAATAGGGCTCCCGGAATTGACAAAATACCAATTGTAATGTTTTGGTGAACTGGTGCAACACTGGAAGCACCCAGTAGTCTATGCCAGGGAATTTGAAAGACAGCTAACTGCCCAGTGACTAGAAGAGATCCACATTTGCGCCCACATTCAAGAAAGTTGACCCGACAGAATGTAGACATTACCAAACAAAATCAGGAATATTGCACACACATGAAATTTTGCGGCCAGATCATTTAGAAACCGTTATAGCAGGATATCCATAGGGACTACCAGGAATTCCAACCAGATCGGAAGAGAATGCTGCAAGAGGGATGTCATTACTGACATCAGCTGGAGCTTGGGTGAAAATAGAGATGACCAGAAAGAGATTTATTTGTGTTTTACTGACCATGCAAAGGCATTTGACTGTGTGGATCATAACAAACTATAGATGACCTTGTGGCGAATGGAAATTCCAGAACACCTGGCGGCGGTCAGGCAGGACCTGTACATAAGTCAGGAGGCAGACATGGGCGAGACTAGAGATGACCAGGCAGTCTTTCATTCTGCTGGGCATAGTTTCTCTGAGTGGGACCTGACTAGACGGCCCCTAACAATGGCAGAGGACAGCACAGCATCATGAGTGTGTGCACCCTCTCAGTTAAATCCTTAGCTCGGCCAAGTAGTGGATGTGGGTCCTTGGGAAGCTATCAGCTAATTTCCACAGGCAAAAAAAAATAGGTGTCTATTGCGTAAGCTCCTACATTTGAAATGCTTGGACGGGTTCCTAGGACATGAGGTGTGTGCTGTTGCTATTTCATATTGCTATAAATGCAAGCTACGTCATCATGGACATTCCGGAACGTATTTGCCTTCTTGGGTGGGAAATTTTTGGAATTCCTAAGTCAACGGGTGGATGTCTTTGATGTTTTCATAGCTAATGCCAATTATTTTCTATAGCCGCTCCACTATTTAATCCTCCTGGGGATTGTTTTTCAGCCAGGTCTAACAGATACGGCCAAACTTCTGAATTCTTGTCCATCTGGAAGGTCAAAAACATAACTCCATTTTCCTCTTCCTCCCTCCCTTTCTTTTTGTCTTTCTTTCTTCCTTAAATGATGGGGCAGAGCTGAACAGCCTTTCATATATTTACTGGCCCCCTCTACGAGTGCCACCTTCTCATTTCCTGCAGGTATCATACGTGTGGTTTTCATTTTTCTTATCCATTATCTTAATTTGACTGCTGTTGTTGGACACCATCAAGCCGGTTCCAACACATAGAAACCTCATGCCCAACTGTACTCAGCACATACTAAGCCTACGAGGAGGTTCCCAAACATACACGGGCGAAATGGGATTCAAAGAGAATGGACTTTTTTCCCATAAACATGACAGAGATAGAGAGCTCACTGGAAGTCAGACCCACACTCTCTGTTTTGTCTTCCTGCTGACAAGACACATGGAGCTACTCTGATGGAGCTAGAGCCCTGGAACTGGAGGGGCCACATGGCAACCCCTGGCATCCAGTGCTGAGATGCTTCCACAGCCACTAGATCCACAAAACTTTCCACCCACAGGCCTGTGAACTTCCTGTCTTCAGCGTCATTGCATGTGTTGTATGAGTCTGAAAAGGAATTTAAAGACTGGTATTGGACAAATGGGCTAATATTGAACTGATGGACTTGATCTGTACTGGGCTGGCATTTTTTTTTAAATATACAATTACTCTTGATACCAAGGGCTCAAGTAGAAAGAAAATGTTTTAAGAATGATGATGGCAGGGAACCGATTACAAGGATCTACATGTGACCTCCTCCCTGGGGGGCGGACAACAGAAAAGGGGGTGAAGGGAGACGTCGGACAGGGCAAGATATGACAAAATAATAATTTATAAATTATCAAAAGTTCATGAAGGAGGGGGGAGTGGGGAGGGAGGGGGAAAATGAGGACCTGATGCCAGGGGCTTAAGTGGAGAGCAAATGTTTTGAGAATGCTGAGGGCAATTAATGTACAAATGTGCTTTACATGATTGATGTATGTATGGATTGTGATAAGAGTTGTATGAGCCCCTAATAAAATGTATAAAAAATGATGATGGCAACAAATGTACAAATGTGCTTGACACAATGGATATATGTATGGATTGTGATAAGAGTTATACGAGCCCCCAATAAAATGATTTAAAACAAACAAATATATATATATATATATATATATATATATATATATATATATATATATATATATACAATTACTCTTTATGTAAAGCTTTTTCTTATACACATGAGTTTCTATGGATTTGTTTCTCTAGTCAACCCAGACTAACACAAACACCCTCACACAGTGGTGAATTGGACAAAGCTCCTCTCTGATAAAGCTTACAGTCTAGTTCTGGAGACAGAAAATGATTAAGCAAAGTAATGATCAACTGATTCCAAGTCCTGACAAGAAGAAACCCGAAAGGATGTAGAACACAGAGGAAACCACAGCCGGGAGAAGGAGGTGAGGACCTCTCTTGGAAAGTGGTGGAAGGTGTATTTGAGGAAATAAAATGTGAATTGGGAAGAGGAGAAGAAGGTAAGCATGGGCCACGCTTCAGGCAGAAGGAGCCACCACAGACAAGAACTCTAAGCCAGTCAAGAGTTCAGCCTCCTCGAGAGAGGAGGCCCTTGTGGCTAGAGCATCCTGGGGAGAGAAAGAGAACCATCGGGTGAGATTGAGGAGGTAAGCAGATGCCACACAAATAACTTTTGTATTAGGAGTTGGGTGAAGGATTCCAGAGCTGATCATCAGCTGGATAGTCATCAGTTCATGCGCGTTTTGTTGCAACTGATCCACACAGTCCCCTCGATGGACTGCGGTCCATCCCGCTGTGTTAGTCCGGGTTGACTAGAGAAACAAATCCAAGGACACTCAAATGTGGATAAGAAAGAGCTTTATACACAAGAGAAATTGAATATTGAGAAAACATCCCAGCCCAGTCCAGAGCAAGTCCATAAGTCCGATATTAGCCCAAATGTCTGATACCAGTCTATAAACTCCTCTTCAATCTCATGCAACACATGCAATGACACTGAAGGCAGGAAGATCATAGACCAGTGGGTAGGAAGTCTTGTGGATCCAGTGACTTGTAAGCATATCAGCGCTGGTAGGGGTCTTCACGTGGCTCCTCCAGCTCCAGGGCTCTAGCATAGCCTCATGTGTCGCATCAGCAGGAATACCGAGCCGAGGGTGTGTGTATCTGGCCTCCAGTGAGCTATCTATCTCTGTCGTGCCTGAAAATAAGGTCATCGAGCAACAACCTGATTGACAGACTACACTCCACCCCTTCACTCTTAATAGTCTCAAATTGGCACCAGATTATGTAAGTGCCACACCCACTTTCTCCATCAGCTTCCTGCTCCTGTTCCTCCTTTTTTCCTTCTGAACTTTGTCCTTGGGTAAATGCCGCCCTTTTGATCTCAAGTGGTTGGCTATTTTAACACAGAGATGAGTTCAGCTCCAGAACCGATGGGTGATGAAAAACCATAGTCTTGAGGCTCAGGGGGCCCACCTGTCTCTCCCTGATCAGTACCTTTGGTCTTTGAGTTCTGTTCCATAGTGTTCTTTCATTCTATTCAGGACCTTCTACTTTGATCCTGTTCAGAGTCGTTGGCAGTGGTAGTCGGGCACCATCTAGTTCTTCTGGCCTCAGGCTTGTGAGGCCCATTTGTGTGGTCCATTTGTCTACTGGGCTAATTGTTTCTGCTTGTGTTCTGATCGTCATCATTCTTCTTCACACCAGACACATAGAGACGACTGGTTGTAACGTGACTGTTCCTAAGCTTTTCAGACCCAGCCCCAGCTCAACCAAGCAAGATGTAGAACATTGTCTAGATCAACTATGCGGTGCCAATAGGCCTTGGTATCCCTCAGACTGTGGGTCTGATCCCCGAGGTCCAGTGACTCAATCCCTCAAGGAGTTAGGTTATGTCTGAGAAAAAGGCATGACTTTACCTCCTCTGTGCTGCACTGCTCTCGTGGGTGTGTTTGCAGCAAAGATAAACATGCAATATGCATATATCCTCATGTCAAATCTGTGCCTATATATTTATAGATTTCGTACCCAAGGAGTATGATTTCTAAAAAGTGAATGACAGATTTTAAACAGCAAATGGTCCCTCCAGGTCCTCTACAGAGAATGAATAGGAAAAAGGTAACCAAGGGAGACACGTGTAGGAATCTGAGTGAGTAGCAACAGCTTGAATGCGAGTGGAGGCTGGGAAGACCACTGAGCAGGAAAAGATTTCTATTTCGGGCGGTAGAACGGGTCAGACTTGCTCTTGGAGGCCCATGAGGTTCCACAAATGGCTTCCGGATATTTGATTTCTCCCACTGGAATGACCACAGAAGAGGAACAGGTTTGGGAGGTGTCGTGGGATGTTAGGTTCTTGTCCAGCGAAACCCTCACGCGGTGACCTGGAGTGGCAACGAACCTGGATAGAAGAAAAGACACAGAGACGTGGGGCAAGACAAGTGCTGATCAATCCCGTTTATTTTGCCAAAACTCGGGGTACATATTTACAACAGAGAAGGAAGTGAGAGGCACATATTTTACCGAAGCATACTGTGTAACAACCAATCGGCTACATGTTCCTAATAAGGTACAAAGGGTGCGCAACAGTTCTGAAAGACGTCCGTGGTGACGTCCGCATGCAAATTAAGGCTTACCGGGTGAACTTATCACTATGTTCCTAATATGGTATATCTGCTGTTCAATGGGTACTCGGTATTTTAACCAATGGCAGCAAGGTCAGCTATCACAACTGCCCATGCTACTGAGCATGTAGCTTGGAATGTGGGGGCAAAGTTGGGTAGGAAACAAAGCGGCCAAGTTACTGCTACGTGTCTGAGGCCAAGGTCTTAATGGCTATCGGCTCCCAACAGTGGGAGATGAAAAGTTCAGGTTTGGGCTTATTAATCTGACCATGGTGGGAAGATAGCCAATGGAAACAGCAGGCAGGCATTGGGCATGTGAATGCGTCAGGTGCCCGGAGAAGTGGACTGACTATATAGATTTTAGGCATACTAGTCCTAGTATTTTAACCATTATGCCCGAGAGTAATTAAGTTTAATGACAGCAACGCTTAAAGTTTTGCCATCTAAATTGATCTTGGAATGACTAGCCCCTGCAATTGTTTTGAGATGGCCTCTCCTAAACCCATGCCTATCACTGAGTCAGAATGGCTGATGGGAACGAGGAAGCATTCAGCAGGAAAGAAGCAGAGCAAGAAAGAGCTGCTCCACTGTAGAAGGGAATGTGGTGGGAGGCCTTTCCTCCAAGAGGTAGCTAGCCCTCTCTCTCCCTGGGCCTGTTTATCCGAGCCCCAATCTCCCCCGGTTCTTAACATCATTTACATCCATAGCGTTTGGAGAGGGGACCTCTCTCTTCCAGGGCTCCAAGACCTCTCTCTTCCAGGGCTCCATAGTTATCTTTTCTGGATTGAGCTCTGGGGGCAGGGATGCTAACATGGGAAATGTGTAGTACCTGATGGGGTATAAGTACTCAACTTGCTGCTATTATTATCACTGGGAGAAGGGGCTACCTGATGGTCAGAGATTCTGGGTTCATTTCTTGGTCGCAAACAACAGAAAAGCAATTCTAATGGTGTAAGAAAAGAGCCAAAATAAGATTTGTAAGAGCCCCCAGTAAAATGATTTTTAAAAGAGCCTCAAAAGCAAACACACACACAAAATAAATAAACAAACAAATGAATAAAACCAAACACACTGCCACTGAGCCGATACCAACTCATCATCACGACCCTACAGGACAGGGTAGAGCTGCCCCTGTGGGTTTCTGAGACCGGAACTCTTTACAGGAGGAGAACTCCCATCTCATCTTTCTCCAGTGGACAGGCAGATGGTTTTGGACTGTTGATCTAGCTGTTAGCAGCCTCACATGTTACCCGTTACCACTAGGCCCCCAGGAAATCCATCAGGTTGCCCAGATGGGTTGTAGAATTCAAGGAAGTGCTGCACTGCCGGAACCCAGACCTCAGAGAGTAGCAACTGAGAACTTCTGCTCCCATTTGTCTCTGCTCTTCTTTCCTTGCTGGCCCGACAGAAAATATGACTGTCCCTTCTCAGCAAAAGAGGAGCCCTGGTGGTGTAGTGCTTATGTGTTGGGCTATGAACCACAGGGTTCAAAGTTCAAACCACCAGCGGTTACTTGGGGGAAAGTCTGGGCTTTGTACTCCTGTAAATAGTTGGACTCATAAACCTTGTCCTCGGTGGCAGTGAGTTGGATCGTTAAAAAATTACTCAGTGAGAGTACTGCTTCCCTCACAGTAAGACCGCTTCCATGAATTACACAGTCCTAGGTAAAGGCTCTGACTGGGTCATAGGTCGAATCTGTGAACCAATCACTGTTGGTCACAATGGATCCCCATAGAATCCTGACCACTGTTAGAGTTGACCTCCTGAGCCCTGGGTTTGAAGAAGGTATAAACACTGCTTACAGTGGAAAGCCAACTTCATTTTTGAGTCTCCACATAAGAGTCAACTTCCATGCGCCCTCAGGAAAAGTGTGTTTGAAAGTGGGTTACTTCCACTCTGCTAGGCTGCCCAGGGTTTAAACTCAGAAAAGATGTGCGTCAGGGTTGCATCCTCTCACCGAACTTATTCAGTCGGTTTGTGCAGCACATCATCAGAGAGGCTGGATCACATGAAGGAGGAACCTGGGTCTCTGTGGGTTCAAGTTAAGTTGGCTTTAGTACCTTGGCAGGAGGAAGAGAAAGAGGATTATCAGTCTAATGGAAAGTCTTGTGTGAGCTATCCAAATCTAGAAAATCAAGTTAAAGTCTCATTGAACGAGTTAGGTGATGAAACTTTAGAAAAAAAACTGAAGAAGTAGGGATTGATTTGTTATCTAAGGCCTTGGATTCTAAACCAAACCTCATGGCCAAAACTTCTATGCCTCTAGGGGACTGCAGCTCCCGAAGGCTTAAAGGTGACTTAAAGGTGATTTCCTAAAAAAAAAAAAAAAAAAAGCTTTGAAGAAGTTAATTCTAAAACTAGAAGCAAGGCTATTAAACAATGTCACAAAGCTCCCTTGCTTTCCAAAGTAGAAAGAGGAGTAGCAGAAAAGGGAAATTTAGAAACTGAATCATTCTAAGAGAGAATGTTTTGTTGTGGACAGATGGGACGTTTCCAAAGGGGTGTCGGCAACACCCTGCAGCAAAGAGTGGGTCCAGATTTGGCTTTGCAGAACCCAGCCTATGTTGTAAACTTAACTAGCCACGAAAAGGTTAAAGAGTCCCCCAGCAGCTCGTTAAACCCGAAGCTGCGGAGCCTCTGCTTGAAAGAGTCCTACAGCTGATCTGAGTGTTAACCGGTGCACTCTAGGAATTCAGATCAATGCTGGGGTTATTGATCAAAGTTATGAGGAAAAGCTACCAGCTGTACTCAAACCAGAAATTATTAAAATTGGTGTTTGGGGTCCACTGCCTAAAAGAACTCTAGGGTCTTCATTAGCAAGGGCCAACCTAAATTCTCAAGGTGTTCAGATTGTTAATGGAGTTATCGATCAGGACGGTGAAGGAAAAATTAGGGCAGTGCTCAGTTAAGTCCTGTGGCTTATAATGAAGGAAGACTGCTTTAGCCAATTACTTTTGCTTCCTTACATTTCTGTTGGTAAAACAAACGGTGTTTGGGGCACCGTCATGGTCAAGTCAAAGCACCCCCACCCACATGGACTTGGAGATTGGGGAAGAAACGCTGCTAGGAATATTTTAGATTCTGGAGCTAAGGTCACAAGCATGAGTCATAGACAATGGTCTAAGGAGTGGCCACTAGTTTCCAAATGGCCTCCTGAGTCCAACATGGAGAGACTAGGAGAAGCTAACCAGGAACAAATTGGCAGTCGTAAAAACCTACAGGGTTTCGGGCCTGCAAGGCAGTCAGTTAAGCCTGTAGTGATGCCCACTACCTCTGATTTCGACATGATCAGGAACATAGGATATAAAACGGGAGGTTTCAGAAAAAAACAAACAAAAAACAACAAGGAGATCTTCCTCCAATCGAGGTCGCTCCTAACAATCCTGTTATGGGTTAGAAAATTCCCATCGTTTCATCAGGACTGCTGTTAAGAGACTTGCACCCGTTAACCTGGAAATCTGATGATCTGATAGGGGTGGGGCAGTGGTTGCTTCCTTAAGGAGAAATTGCAGGCTTTGCGTGAGTTCAAGAGTTTGTAGGGGAAAAAAACCTCTCAGCTATTGGAATTCCCCTGTACCTGTAATTAAGAAAAAAAATCTGGTCACTGGCATATGCTCATATACTTAAGAGCCATTCATTCTATTATACAGCTTGTGGAGGCCTCCAACCAGCCCCCCCAATTCCCCTAATATAATCCCCATACGGTGGGGTTTAATAGTCACACATTTGAAAGATTGTTTTTAACACTTCCCACTTAGATCTTGCTTATGTTAGATCTCTCTGGAGCTACGTCTATACCTCTGTCCTTGGCTCCGCGCGAAAAAGAATTCACACCAAAGCCTGATTCGGGATCCAAGTAAGTTTTATGAGGGTTAGAAGTTTCAGGTTTTCATGGCACCCATAGGACTCCTCCCTACCATACAACCTGGCTGGAAGCTGCTCAGCGTCACGCAAAAGTAAAGTGTCGCTTGACTCTGGGCTCCTGCCTTTTCAAGGATTCCATGGGGAAGCATGGTGGATGACCCCTGACCGACCCAATTGACTGAATTGAATTCATCTAGCCGAGGTGGGCCAATCCAGGTTCAGCGCCCACCCATGCCTACTGGTGGGAAATCTGAGCCTCTGAGCATGTGCAGTACGCCACTCCTTGTTCCTGGGCTTGGCTCTCTGGGCATGCGTTAACGGACATTCCCTATCCCTATGCTAGAACTACCTAACATTCCCCCCTGAAGAGATATGGAGCCAAATCTTTGGGGTACTGGATGACGACATCTCTAGCTACTTCCTGCTGGCAAAGGGGGCGAAGTGGGGTTTTGGGTCCATACCCTTCCTACTCTGTTAGAAGGGGTTGTCCATTTAGGGTCCAGGATAGATAAGGTCGAGGTGGGTCTAGGAGGCAGTGGTCCTGGAGCTGGCACACTTGGTTCAGAGGCCTTGGTAACCTGAGACCTGGAAAAACAAACAGACAACAGGTGAACAGTTTAAGGGAGACAAGGGTAAGACTGTAAGGTGGCAGTGCCCTTGAAGTTAGGTTAGTGTCACAGGAAATCAATAGAAAGCTTGGGACTAACAGGCATGAGAGTTTGGTCACTGTAAACACGGGAACAGGGGAAAGGCATTCACTGGCCTAAAGGCTGTGAGGGGTCTGAGGTAGATCATCTGGGTAGCCCTCCTCCGTCCTGGGGTGGCGATGAAATATCATCCTAAGACCATCCAGTGGCTCACACAAGTATTTGTCTGCAGCCTCTGCCTCGGAGGGGTCAGATGGTGATGGTTTCCAGGGTTTCACCCGGGTATGGTGGATCCAAGCACTCTGCCCTGGATCTTTGACAGCCGTGGGCGTAGAGAGAATTACTGGCAAAGGTCCCTTCCAAACTGGCTGGAGCTGGCAATTTGGGAACCCGTCCTTCCAAGTTTTTATAAGAACTAGATCTCCCGGCTGGCACAAGGGTGGTGACCTTTTCTCCCCTTGGGCCTGAGTGAGCCCAAACTGATGAAATGCCTCCTGACACTGGGCTACTTGGGTGGCGTGTTGCTGTATTAAGCCTACGTCAGAGTCTATAGCTGGCTCTGTTACAAGAAACGGCCGCCCGTATAAAACTTCACAGGGGCTCAATCACGTAGGTTGCCATGGGGCAATCCTAAGACACAATAGAGCTATGGGTAGTGCGTCTTTCCAGCTCATCTGAGTTTCTTGTGTCAGCTTCCTGAGGATTAACTTCAGGTGTTGATTAATTCTCTCTACCTGCCCTGAAGACTGAGGCCTCCTAGCACAGTGGAGATAATAGGTTATCCCCAAGTGTTGGGAGACTGCCTGGGTACTTTGGGAGATGAAAGCAGGCCTGTTATCACTCTGCAGTGATTTGGGAAGCCCAAATTGAGGAATTATTTCCTGAAGTAGTTTTTTAGCCACTTCATGAGCCTTTTCAGTGCGTGTGAGATATGCTTCAATCCACCCAGGGAAGGTGTCTATAAACATCAGAAGATACTTAAATCCCTGGACAGCAGGAACCTGGGTAAAATCTATCTGCCAGGCTTCCCCAGAGTAGGATCCCTAGTGCTGGACAGGTTGAGCAAGGTGGCTTCTGAGCGCCCCTCGGGGGCTATTGGTCTGACAGGTGAGACAATGGGAAGTTACTGACCTGATGGTTGAAGTTAAGTTGGCCCCTGTATCTAAAAGGAAGTTCACTGACCTTCCTGCCACCTTGATGCTCACCCTAGGTTCCAGACCAGTAACAGCTATCTCTTGCTGCTGGGCCGTCCGGCCCAAGCACCTTCAATCCTCCTCCTCCTCCATTACCAGCTGCACATTGGCCTGTGGGCGCCTCCCCTCCAGGTTTTGGGCCTTGGGACAGAGGCCAGCCCAGTGACCAGTCTGCTTGTAATGGACACATGGTGTCTGAGGAGGCTCGTTCCGGTCAGGGCAGTTCCTCACCCAATGAACCGATCGCCGGCAAATGTAGCACTTGGTACCTGGTCCAAAGGTCTGAGAAACCTGGGAGGCATTCGATGGGCATCGGTTATCATGTGCAGCTAATACCTGGGCATGCCTAATGTCCTTCCTTTCCTCCTTCTCCCGGGCTCGAGCCTCCCCTTCCTGCTCCCTATTGTAAAAGGCTGTATTGGCACAAGCCACCATCTCCTCCAGGGCAGCTCCTTCAGGCTTCTGCACTAGTTTTTGGAGTTTCTTGCGAATGTCCTGTGTGGCCTGTGTGAGAAACTTGTCCCTGAGCAAGACTTGCCCCTCATAGGAAATCAATATCTACAGCAGTATGATTCTTTAGGGCTTCCTTTAGCCGCTCTGAAAAGTTTACAGGAGACTCGGTAGGTCCCTGGTGAATCGCTGTCACCTTGGCATAATTAATGGCCTTTTGCCTACCTGACTTTAGTCCACTTGTGAGGCACACCAGAAGATGTTCCCGTGCCCACTTGTCCTGAGGCTCACTATGACTCCAAGCAGGGTCTGTTAAAGGTACAGCAGTTTCCCCTACAGGGTACTTCTCATTCATCACATGTAACTCCTCTGCAAACTTCCTAGCACCTTTGAGCACCCGCTCTTTCTCAAAGCCTGTCATGGTCTGTCCCAGTATGACCATTACATCCTTCCAGGGTAGATCACAGGCTCGGGTGAGGTGCTGGAAGTGTTCTAGGTACTGTTCGGGTTTGTTGGAGTAACTGCCCAAGTCATTTTAATTTGCTTGAGTTCAATTAGAGTAAAAGGCTTGTAAATTGTCTGGGGACCAAATTCCCCTGCTGCCTCTACCACAGGTAGAATGTTCAGGGCTGTTTCAGGGTTGGGGTAATAGTTGCCCTTAAGTCCTGTGTCCCTTAGGGGGTCCTGGGTGCACTGGGAACGAAGATCTTTATTATTCCTCAAAAGGAAGAATGTTCTAACACACGGCATCTCCAACCACCTCTCCATCGTTCCACAAAAATGTTCTAGCTGTTGCAGGGTTGGAAGGGAAAGTGTACCATTGGCTGGCCACAATTCTCCTTTCTCTAAAACATACTGTGGCCAAATAGAATTGCAAAGCGTAATCAGCTTCTGTTTGTTCAGCTTTTCCGGATCAAATCTATCCCAATTGGATAGGGTACATCCAAGGGGGCAGTTCCTGGGTATTGAGCTGGTGAGTCCCATCTGGAAAACACAAAACAAGGAGGCTATTGAGAGCTTGATGCCTCAAGGTCAATAACCGCAGCTTCAGCGCGCATGTCTGGAGTGCCGTGAATCTGAGGCCTCAGGCAGGTGCCCCCGCCTAAGGGAAGGGCAGCTGACATTTTGGTCCCACCGCTCTCTATTCCACGAGCTAGGAGTGCCACTGCGTGGTGTGGCCCCACGGCCTTCAAAGACGCCTGCCGGTAGGAGCAGACTCACATCCCTGAAGGGAAGGGACGTCGATCCGGCAGCTCGGGGAACCTTTAAAGAATCAGAATTTCTGGCTGGAGCATCTTGGCAGCGGAGCTGTATTAAGAGCTGTCCCAGAAAGTGCCGGAGGCAGCATCATTGGAAGGTGAAAGTTAACAGCTCCTCGGGCTCAGTTTCCGCATGCCTTGGGCCTAGGCCTGGGCAACGAAAAGCCAGCCGGTAGCAAGGAACAAACCCACACTGGTAGAACACTAACTCAGCTTGTTTGAAAGCCAGGAGAAAGCTAAAGGGAACGGAGGGGAAAAGGGAAACATTCGGCTCCCGGGACTAGAGCAGGCGCTAGCTCCCGGGCTTAAGCGACCAGCTAGCTACCTAAGCACCACCCATCCACGTGGTTGGAGGGGTGGGCGCCATCTTGGCTGGGTCCCGTGCTCCTTTGCCCCGTAGCCAAAATGGCAGACACCAGGTGGCACCATGCTGCCAGGGCGCAGTGACTCACGTGTCTGGAAAATGGAGGCCGCAGCTTCCAGCCTAGAGGAAAGCCCGCATGGGGCCAGCCACCAGAGCCAGCGTCCTGCAGGAACCAACAGAGTTTACGCAGGCGCACACAGCCATCCAGCTGGCCAGAGCACAAAACAGGCCATTGAGATGCAAAGAGGTTTTGGGAATGGCAATTCTCCCAGCCTGCAGACCACAGTGTCCCAGCACCCTCCCAGGAATCCAGCCTGGGGAACGCAGGCAAGCTCTGGGGAAGGCAGGCAAGCTCCTGGGAAGGCAAGCACAGAGAGACAGACGTAAAATCCCGAACATCAGCAAGAATAGGCAAGAAGACAGACACAAAAGGATGGGGCTGCGGCAATACATGATGAGTGTCCCCATGAGTCGCTCGGGGAGCCATCCACCTCCCAGATGTTGCCGGAGCAGTTCAGGCTGGCTTCCTTTCCAGCCACGTGCCGTCTCCCGAGCGTGGTAAGGTAAAAAGAGTCCAGAAGGTGCCCAAAACCAGTGAGACCAGGATGGGAGGGCCCACTCCTGGAGTCGGCTTACCTTATAGGTCCGAGTCACGGTACCACTTATGTTAGATCTCTCTGGAGCTAGATCTATACCTCGGCCCTTGGCTCCGCGCAAGAAAGAATTCACACCAAAGCCTGGTTCGGGATCCAAGTGAGTTTTATGAGAGTTAGAAGAAGTTTCACGTTTACACGGCACCCATAGGACTCCTCCCAAACATGCAGCTTGGCGCAAGCTGCTCGGTGTCACACAAAAAGTCTCACTCAACGCTGGGCTCCTGCCTTTTTAAGGATTCCACAGGGGGGCGTGGTGGACGACCCCTGATCGACCCCATTGGCTGAATTGAATTCACCTGGCCTACGTGGGCCAATCCAGGTTCAGTACCCACCGATACCTACCAGCGGGAAACCTGAACCTCTGAGCATGTGCAGTGCGCCACTCCTTGTTCCCATGGCTTGGCTCTCTGGGCATGTGTTAATGGACATTCGCCAGCCCTACACTAGCCTACCTAACAGTAACTGTGATAAATTTGCCTTCAAGGTCCCCTGCGTTAAACAATAGAGCCCCCACGATGAGATTTCAAATAAAAACCTAACGGGGGGGGGCACATGGTGAGTAACGCCACAAGGTGTCAGTTTCTCCTAAACAAAGCTCTGAGTCAACCAAGGAGCATGTTTTCATGGTATACATTGTCTACTCCACGGATGATATTTTAATAGTAGAGCCTAATAATGAAATGCGACTAGTTTATATTCACACCAGAGAAGCCATCTCTCAGACAGGATTAGAAATTGCTCCTGATAAAATTCAGTCAACCAGCCCTTATACATACCTAGGGATAATTGTGACAGAAATAATGAAATTAGAAATGACCATCTAAAAATGTTAAATGATTTTCAAATGATACCAGGAGATATGAATTTTATAAGATCTCTGGGGATCCCCACAGAAGAGCTCAGACCGGCCGTTCTCAACTGGGGTCTCCACCCCTTTTGGGGGTCAAATGACCCTTTCACAGGGGTCCACTAAGACCATCAGAAAACATATGCATTTTCCACAATATATAATTACATAGTGTTCTGTGATTTATCACTATGCTTTAATTATGTTTAATTATGTTCAATTTGTAACAATGAAAATATATCCTGCATATCAGCTATTTACATGATGATTCATAACAGGAACAAAATGACAGTTATGAAGTAGCAACGAAAATCATTTTACAGTTGGGGGTCACCACAACCTGAGGAACGATATGAAAGGGTCGTGGCATTAGGATGATTGAGAGCCACTGGCTCAGACAATTGTTTGACATATTAAAGGGTACCCACAGCCAAGTAGTCCTAGAGCGCTCACCCATGAAGCTCACCACCAGTTACAGTTTGAAGAACACATCAGCCAAGGTTTGTTCATCCAGATAACAGTATTCATCTGGCAATTTTTCATGCACCTATCACCCCCACTGCCATGCTGGCACAAGAGAATAAACCTATCGAATGGCACATCTGGGCAGCAATGGCCTCAAAGCTGTGGGGCCTTATTAGGAACAGAGAGCTCAGCTGATTGCTAAAGGCCGGCATCGCTGCCAACAACTGAGTGGGTATGATCCATCAGTCATCATTTTGCCATGCACCTCAGCTCCGATTAGAAACTCTTTGGGAATTTCCTACAGATTTTCAGATAGCGTTAGCTGAATTTTGTGGAAACATAGAGTGTCATTACCCTCCAGGAACGCAATGGCAGTTTCTACAACGACCTCCGTGAACCATTAACAAAGTCTCATCTCCCAAGTTGCTTGAGGGAGCCCCCACAGATGGCTTTTACAGATGGCTCCAGCAGTGGTATAGCAGCCTATTGGTCCCCCTCTTCCTAACCTTGTGATGCATCCACTCAGAAAACAGAAATGTTTGCTTGCGTTCTATGATTCCAAGATGTACAGCAGCCTATCAATATAATCAGTGATTCGGTGTATACAGTACAAGCAGGTTCTTCCATTGAAGCAGCGAAGCTGAAGTCAGATCCGTACTCTGACATCGGTAAGTTACTCAACAGCCTACAAACTCAAACAAGGTCACGTCTCCATCCATTGTTCTTCATTGGGCACACGAGGTCGCAGACCCAGCTGCCAGGGCCAATTTCTATGGGAAATGCCAAAGCAGATGAGTTAACTCAAAAGGCATTCCCTACTCTTCCACTCCCAAAAGCTGAGCATCAACGTCTACATGACAACGCTGCTAGCCTGAGACAAAGGTGTCGCCTAGCCTGGGCCCAAGCCAGACAAATCATCAGAGAATGTGCTCATTGTCAGCAAACCTCACTCTGGGCGGGACCTGATGGAGCTGGTCCGTGTGAAATCAGTCAAATGCACACTGGCAAATGGATGTCACTCACACACCCTCATCTGGATGCCTGGGAGCTGTACACCTTACTATAGATACTTTCACGGATTTGTATGGACATCCGCCATGACTGGTGAATCCACAAAGCATGTCATCAGACATTTACTCTCCTGTTTCGCTGTGAGGGACACTCCAACCCATTTAAAAACAGACAATGGCTCCGCTTAGCCCAGCAAATGGCTTCACAGTTTTTGTCAAGATTGAAACACTCATTGTGTAACAGGCATGCCTTACAACCCTCAGGGCCAGGTCCTTGTTGAACGGGCACAGGGTATTCTAAAATCTCAATGATTAAAACACAAGAGGTGACAAAAGGTGAATCTGTACATGATAAAAATGTGTTAG
Organism: Tenrec ecaudatus; assembly: GCF_050624435.1. Taxonomy (NCBI): domain Eukaryota; kingdom Metazoa; phylum Chordata; class Mammalia; order Afrosoricida; family Tenrecidae; genus Tenrec; species Tenrec ecaudatus. Next base: position 12,325,673 of record NC_134533.1, read on the forward strand.
TCTGGGTACTTTAAAGAAACAAATCCACAGAAACTCGTGTATAAGAGAGCTTTATATAAAGGTTAAAATAGATAGATAGATAGATAGATAGATGGATAGATAGATAAAAAAATAAAGGTTAAGTGCGCATCAAGAAAACATCCCAACCCAGTGCTGCCCAAGCCCACAAGTCCAACATGAACCCCTTAACCCATGTGTCCAACACCAATCCACAAAATCCTCCTCCATCTCACAAAATACACACTATGATGCCGACTGCAGGAGGAAAGCCGAGTCAGTGAGCGTGTAAGCATCTCAGTGCTGGCAGGGGTCTCCACATAGCTGCTCCAGCACCCAGGGCTGCATCGGGGTAGGTCCATGTGGCTTCTCCTCAGGGATGTCTTGCAGGAAGTGAGCCTTGTCAGTTGAAGCAGGGAACTGCTAAGGCAGCTGCACCCTGGTCCGACTATCACAAAGCAAGAGACCTGAGAACTAGAAAGGTGAGGCTCACCGAGTCATTTATCCCTCCGCCCTTCAATTAACCCCACATGTGCTTATCGGCCAGGTTGGCACAATAAACTAACTACCTCAATCGGTGTATTCAGAATCACACACGTTACCTTTGCAGTTCAATTTATGATACAGAAATCATTCAGGTTTTGTATTTTTAGATAAATTCTGAGCTGAAATTACAAGATTGTGAAGAAAAACACAAGAGCATTACATTAATTAGCATACCAAATTGAAATACATAGGTTCAAACTTCAGATGTATCACCAACAATCGTTAAATACAACGCAGACATACTGAAATTTACCAAAGCATTCACGTGTGACATTTGCAACTCTGAGCCATTTCAGATACAATTCCCCCACACACTGTGGGAAAGCTGACATGCCAAAGAGATCACAAGGCTGCACAGTCAAGCCTAGAACTCCAAGCTGCACCACCTTGTGAAAGTCTGGCATTTATAGGCCACAGTGCAGCACAAGTCAAGAAGGCAGGCAATGATCGCTCCTCCTCATCAGTATGGTTTAAGCAAAGCATTTGTTTTCTTCTTTTTAAGAGTCTGGGCTAGAGAAATGAAGTCTCTAGGGAATAACAAAAATAGACTTTGGGGCCAGGACTTGCCACCCCATCAGACTCTACCGGAAAACACTCCTAAAGTCCTTGAACTAACTAGAGGCTTTTCTTTGTTGTTGTTTTGTCCTTAGCTTTATATTGTTTTTGTTTTGTGTTCTTGCTTTGTTTTGCTCTGTCTTGTTTTTGTGCATGTTATCTCTGCAGGTCTGTCCAAATAAGACAGACTGGATGAACAATCTGGAGGAGAAAACAACGGGGACCGACAGTCCAGGGGGCGGGGGGGCATGGGAGAGGGGAAGGTGGAGGGAAAGCAAGTGGTGTTAACAAACCCAGGGACAAGGGAACAACAAGTGATCAAAATTGGTGGCGAGGTGGGTGAGGGAGGCCTGGTAGGGCATGATCAAGGGTAATGTAACCAAGAGGAATTGCTGAAACCCTGTTGGGGACTCAGCATGATAGTGGGACAGGAAAAAAGTCAAGGGAAATAGAGGAAATAGCTAGAAGGCAAAGGGCATTTATAGAGGTCTAAATAAATGCATTTACACATGTAAATATATTCATATATGAGGATGGGGAAATAGATCTATGTGCATATATATATAGGCTTAGTATTAAGATAGAAGATTGACATTGGGCCTCCACCAAAGTACTCCCTCAATGCAAGAATACTTTGTTCTTTAAAAAAAAAAAAAAAGAATAATTTGTTCTATTAAAATGACATTCCATGATGCTCACCTTCCCCACAGGATCACTGAAGACAAATGTGTACATAAGCAAATGTGGTGAAAAAAGCTGATGGTGCCGGCCCCTCAGACTTCTCTATTGGTTCCCTGCATTGTCACTTTTTAAATGGTCTTTGCTTTAGTTCATATTCAAAAGTTTCCATTAGAAAAGGTACAAAAGGTGGGGTCTTAAAGTCTTGCAGGTAAACAAGTGGCCATCTAGCTCGAAGCAACAAAGCCCACATGGAAGAAAGCACACCAGCCTGTGTGATCATGAGGTGTCGAAGGGATCAGGTGTCAGGCATCAACGAACAAAAAAATCAATTCATTGTGAATAAGGGGGAGTGCAGATTGGGGACCCAAAGCCCATCTGTAGGCAACTGGACATCCCCTTACAGAAGGGTCTCAGGAAGGAGATAAGCCAGTCATGGTGCAGTGTAGCAACTAAGAAACATACAACTTTCCTCTAGTTCCTAAATGCTTCCTTCCCCCCACCTCCCCACTATCATGATCCCAATTCTACCTTGAAAATCCAGCTAGACCAGAGGATGTACACTGGTAAGATAGGAACTGGAAATACAAGGAATCCAGGACAGATGATCCCTTCAGGACCAGTGGTGAGAGTGATGATACTGGGAGGGTGAAGGGAGGGGAGGGTAGAGAGGGGAAACCGATTACAAGGATCTATATATAACCTCTTCCCTGGGGGACGGACAACAGAAAAGTGAGTGAAGGGAGACATCCAACAGTGTAAGATATGACAAAATAATCATTTATAAATTATCAAGTGTTCATGAGAGAGGGGGAAACAGGGAGGGAGGGAGAAAATGAAGAGCTGACGCCAAGGGCTTAAATGGAGAGCAAATGTTTTCAGAATGATGAGGGCAATGAATGTATAGATGTGCTTTATACAATTGATGTATGCATGGATGTGGAAAGAGTTGTACGAGCCCCCAATAAAACTATTGAAAGAAAAACAAGAGTCTGGGCTGTTAGTAGGCAATTAGTCACCAAGGATACATGATATGTGCGAATGCTATACATACCAGGACATGTGAAAAGGGATCGTTTTTATGATGTTGACTAATACTGGTCTGGCCAAACTTCCTTAACCGAAGCACATCTCATAGACTTGTGCATTGCTATTTCAAAACCGGTTAGTGTAATAACAGGAAGAGGCGTGTTCTATGGAACCACCCACCTCACAAGAAGGAAGGGCAGCCCTTGCCCAAGGACTCAGCTTGGAAGGCTGGAAGGACCAGGCACCAAGGGTAATGGGAAATGGTAAACACGGGAGGAAATGGCATCATCCGGTGAAACTGTGGCACCCCCTGCACGACCGTGAAACCAAATGTGTAGGAACTCTTGAACAGAAAGGCCGTTTGCTCTGTGACCTTTCCCCCAAAACACACAAAGTAAAATAAAAACCAAACAGGTTTTCATAATCTTCAACAAAATAATAGCATATGCTTAACAAGGATATCGTGCTGAGTTGCTTTCCATGACCAACTGAGGACCCTGAAAAGAATTCAGCATTGAAAGCATTATCACCAGGCGGATACTTGTCAAAGACCTGGTTCCTTGGGGAATTTTTCTTTTCCTAAACAAAGAAATAGACTGCTCGTGCCGGAAGGAATTTGGTCAGCCTCTTCGCTTTCCAGATAGGAGAAGATGAGGAATCTGAGATCCGAGACAGCGCCACACCCATTTGTCCTGCTCTGAGAACCACTGTTTCAAGGTCGCCGGAAGCGAGGCCACTGGTGTTTCAAGTACCAGCAAGGTCAGCCACGGAGGGCGTGTTGCAGCAGAGCACTTCGACTAAGCCGGATTGGAGAGAAAGACCTGGCATTGGCTTCTAAAAACGAGCCAGTGGAAACACTGTGGTTCCCAGGAGAATACTGTTCCGTGCAGTTCCGGACCATGGCACCTCCTAGGTTGGAGAGCACACGACGTCACAGCAACTGCAAGGATGGACCCACGCTGACCAACAATGGAACACCAATAGATAAAATGGCAACACTAGGGTCCAGGTCTCACCAAACACAATTCCGCCTCCAACGCCTTTGTGCCTTGCCCATTCCTCTGCTCTGAAATACATGCAGCCGTGAACTGCATGGCTGTTGGACATTGAGTTCTTCCGATAGAATGTGTAGGCGGGGGTGGAAGACCCCATATCACCAAGGGGTCCTGCTGAGTGCCTGGGTGCTTAAGCGTTCACCATTTGAGTGGGAAGGAACCCTGGTGGCATAGTGGTTGTGCACTGGGCTGCTGTCCGTGAGGTTAGTAGTTCAAAACCCCCAGTTGCTCCTCAGATGAAGGACAAGACTTTCTACTCCTGTGAAGATTGACAGTCTCAGAAATCCCCAGGGGGCAGTTCTACCCTGTCCTCTAGGGTCACTGGGGGTCAAATCGACTCGGTGACAACAGTCTGGTTGGTTGGTTTAGGTGGGAAGTGGTTGGGGGCATGCTATTCTTGTTTTGGCGCCAGCTGCCGCAGTGATCGACACTAGGGACCCAAGAGCCAGTGCTCAGTTAACACCTGTGAGACTTGACATATCACACAAGAGCCTCGAAATGCCCTTGTCTGTGCGCCAATGAAGGGAAATGTGCAGACATTTATATTTCTGAGTGCAAGACTGCACCAGATGCCCATGGCAGCCATATTTCTAAAAAGAAAAGCAACAGGGGAAGGTTTTCGATACAGCAGGGTCTGTAGGTGTGAGGACCTGCCCCCAGGGAAGTGCGACATCCTCCCACCTCAGCAGAGCCTTTAATGGCCTTCAGGGTGGTGTGCAGTCACCAATCACCACTAGCCCTTTCCAAATGCTGTTCTCACCCTGAATAAGAACGTTGTACCCCTTAAATAAGAATGCTGGGCCCCTTAAGCACCACCCGCTGCCCTCCCTCAGCTTTTCCATTCTAAGTATCTTGAGCTTAAACTGATTTGTGTTTTAAACAGAGCTCCTTTGTACTGTGAAGTTGCAGGAAGAGATCAGGGGAAAGCTTTCTGATGGTGAACGCTACAGACTTACAGCCCTGCAGGGAAATGTGAAGGCCTGGAGTTTATCTGTTCAGGAGACCTTTCACACCATTTTATAGAAGCCCGTCAAAGGCCTGGGGAGAAGAGGCCCCAGAGAGGTAAGAACCCCAACACCAGCCCTGTGTTCTCTTCTTGAGCCAGCATGGCCTTGTACCCCCAACCAGCTCTTGAACAATAGATTCCAGAGCGCCTGGAACGAGGAACTAAAAGGGATGAAATGAGTCTTAGGGGACATTCCAGCCCAGAGCTCCTTATTTGTTTTATGCCAACTACTCCAGGAGGCACTCCGCTTCGGTAACCTCAGAACAGCCTCAGAAACCTATGGAACCAGTCTGCCCCGTCCTATAGGGTTGCTAGGACCCAGACCGACTGGCAGGCAGTGAGGAGCAAATACCACAATAACAAGGTGATTGCGTCAAGGAACTTCTAGGAAGCAGGCTCCTGTTGGCTCGCCCATCACCTGCGCGGCGGTGAAACGAAAGGAGGGTTAGTTTCTAGCTTCTGACATAAGTGGAACCTGTCCCTAAGCACTGCGTGCCGCGGGTCACCCTTGTGCAAGGATACGCCACTTGTCATTAACTCGGAGAGCTCCTGTCGGCAATTTCTCTGGACACGATGGGGGCGGGGGGTCTCACTAAGCCAGTGACTGCCACGTTGTTGCCTCACTGCGCTCTCTGCGCGTCCTGGAAGTTGCATTGCATAGGAAGCTAAGTATCCTGAAATGCTTTTTCCATGGCCTGCCTGAGCGCAGCCCTTGCTCCTGGAATTCTTCTTCCTGGATTCCCTGAAACCTTCCACGGGACCCTGGGCCTTGCTTGACCGTCCTCTATAAGATCCTTGGACAATAGAGATCAAAATCTGAATCTGCCTCTGAGGTGACTCCATTGGCCTGTAGCTATGAGTACTGACGTGGCTCACACTGACTCGGTTAGAACTTGCGCTACGGAGTGAAGCCAATTCCGCCCTCTCCTGGCACAGAAACTTTGGTCCCAACAATGAGGGCATTCACTTGGCACTAATCCCCTAACTCATACCCCCCTGCAGAAGGCAAGTTAATTTATGAACAGAGCCCACGGGGCAAGGATCTGTCCAGCTGGCCCCCACTCAGGCCTGGAAGTGGGTTTCCCACAAACTTTATGACCCTCTGCGTAAAAAGATGGGGGCACTTGGAGGCAAGCTGCCTGAAGGCCTGTATGTGAACTTGAATTCCTTCACGGTGAAACGTTCAGTTCGTTCTACACATCTGTGGAACCCACACAAGTCTCCCAACTGAAGTCTGTTTGGAAGATTTCGCCGATCTTATGAGATAGAACCACCGTCCCTGCCCCAGACAGCAGCCCTGTGAGAGAAGCAGCCAAAGCACATGACACTGGCATAAGAGTGGACACATGCACGCACGCACGCACACACACGCACGCACATGCACACACACGCACACACATGCACGCACACGCACACACGCAAATCCCTAGCTACACAAGTAGCCCAAATGCTGAGAAGCAGAAACAGAAAGTCATTTGTATTTATCTTTTATTTTGACGGATGAGAACGATGTTTATTAGCACATGACTGAGCTACCCAACTCCAATGGTCCCATTGCTTACCTACACAGTTGACAGTAGCTGAGCCATGCATGTACTAAAGCAGCAGCAGTTCAGAATGCTATGATTTGGGTATTTTCTGTGGAAGTTGAATGTGTTCTTTTTAAAAAAAAAATAAAATCATTTCATTGGGAGCTCTGACAGCTCTTATAACAATGCATCCATTCATTGTATCCAGCGCAGTTGTACATCTGTTGCCATAATCATTTCCAATACATTTTCTTTCTACTTGAGCCCTTGGTATCAGCTCCTTTTTCCCCTCCCCACCCCTACCTTCCCACCCTTGATAAACTATGATTATTTTCACCTCACACCATCCTCTATCACCCACATTTGTGTTTTTGTCCCCCCACCGCACCCGGGGGGGTGTTTTAATACGTTGATCATTGACAGCTGTTCCCCTTTCTCCCTCACGCTACCCTCATGGTGTCACTGCTCCTATTGTTGTTCCTGAGGAGTATACTTATCTTATAAAGCCAAACCCGCTGGCATTCCACTAGAATCCAGCTCATAGCAACCCTATTGGATGGAGACGAACAGCCCAGGTTATTTTCCCAAAGGCTGCGGAAGCTTGGTTCCGAGGAGCAGCTGGTGGATTCTGACCATGATACCTGCTGGGTGGCAGCTCAGTTCTGTGACCACTTCACCACCAGGGGTCCTAGTAGGAAAGTGCCCAATATGGACAAGTGATTCGCTTGTCTGCCTCCCCAGTGGGCGTGAGCCAGGCATGACCCATCTTGTTCAAATTGGACTTTGTATTCCCAGCACCGCTTGAAGTTCCCATGAGCATACACTTCACAAATACTGAAAGAAAAAGCAAATTATTTCAGGTATGGAAAGGTTCACCAAGGACTTACCCTAGTAAGTATTTATCTATCTATCCATGTATCTATTTATTTATTTGTTTCTTTGTTTGTTTACAACTGACGACGAGTGGTATTTAAAGAATAGTAATAACCTCCCCCATTGTAGAAGTAGCGCACACACATTGCAGACAATCGAAAACATCTTAAAGACGATGATCATGAACGTCGCCTGGCATCACGTAATCCACACAGGTAATGCTCTATGTTCTGTTTTGGTGGTCAACAACCAGGGTTTTGAAGCTCACGAGACACCATCTAAGTTGAGCTATTGGTCTCTCCCCATCTGCAGGAAAGAAAAATGAGGAAAAGTCAAAGACACATGGAAACAATTTGTCCAGTGGACTAACTGGGCCACGGAGACATCAGTCTCCACAACCCTGAGACCAGAAGAACTAGATGGTGCCCGGCGACCACTCCTGACTGCTCTGAAAGGGACATTAGAAGATCCTAGAGGGAATGGGAGAGAAAAGGTGAGACAAAGCTCCAAATCATAAGACTAGGCTTACCAGATGGCTAGAGACTGATGAACTCTCCGAGACCGTGGCACTGGACCAAGAGTCCTGGTGATGGAGAGGTTTAGAGTGAAGCTGGTAACCAAAAAGTCAGCAGTTCAAAACCACCAGCCACTCTGAGGAGAAAGATGGGGTTTTCTACTCCCGTAAAGAGTTACCATCTCAGAGACCCAGAGGGGCAGTTTTACTCTGTCCTGTAGGGTCGCTGGGTCAGAATCCACGTGATGGTGAGGGGTTTTGTTTTGTTTTTAAGATTCTCAGTAAAGTTTCTAAACGGTTTGTCCAGAAAGGTCAATCAACTTACACTCCCACCAACAGTCTAAGAGAACTGGCCCTGCCCCACGTGCCTTCACTACCCCAACAAATGTTTAAGTTTGATGTTCTCGCTCTTTTTTTAAAAATCATTTTATCGGGGGCTCGTACAATTCTTATCACAATCCATCCATCCGTCCATTGTGTCGAGAACATATGCACATTCGTTGCCATCACCATTCTCAAAACATTTGCCTTCTGCTTGAGCCCTTAATATCTGCTGCTCATTTCCCCCCACTCGCTTTTTCCCACCTCGCTCTCTTTCTAACTTAATGAGCTTAAGCAACTTTATAGGGGAAAAAAAAAGAGAAAGAAAAGTTAGAACATTCAGCTACAAAATGTTATCACAGTAGATTCGCCTCTCTGCTTTTATACTTTCTTTGAGGGAGCCTGGGTGGTGTTGTGGGTTAGGAGTTGGGCTGCTAACCACCAGGTGAGCAGTTCAAACCCAGGAGCCATGCTGAGCTAGCAAGAGAAGGCGTTCTGCTCCCACAAGGGAATCTACAGGGACACTTCTACTGCGTCCTCGAGAGTTGCCACTGGGTTTGAGTGTTCTGATGAGTCAGCATCGACTCCGTGGCAGTGTGTGTGGACTGTCGTTCACATCCTGGTCATTTTGAATCAACCTGTTTATTCCTCCTTGTGCTCGCACAGCCCCCTGAACTTGGCAACACTTTCCTTGCAGGGATTTGAGGCTGGCGATGAGTTTTGCTACTAAATTTGCTACAAACATCTTGCACATTTGCCCCAAGAGTGACGTTACAGGGACCAAGAGTCCAAATATTTTATAGCTTTGTTACACATTGTCAGGTTGTTGAGCAGGTTTTTATTTTATTTTTTTGAAGTGCCGTGGCCTCCTTCTAAAAGACAATACACATGAACTCTGACCCAGGCTCCCCAGCTGGAACTAGGCAAGGCCCTTCCTGACGTGAACGCCAATGTTCTCAACTCTTTTTTTTCCCTCCCCTTTTCTAAAAAAAAAATGTATCAGAGGTATCGTTTGTTTTCAGAGGCTTGCTTCAGCAAAGAAAAAGATGACTAACAACCCTGTAAAACACTTTAAATTCTTTGTTAACCTCAAGAGAGGGACCTGAATGGAATGAATCCTTAGGAAGAGCTTGCTTTCTTAGCGTTGGTGACCAGGCTACACTCTTACCTCTATTGCTTGTAGACCAAAGGGGAAATCGACCTCAGCAGGGATGGTGTCTGGGGGCGTCACGGTGGGAAGAGCAGCAGCATTCAGACTCAGGCCAGATGGAGACCCTGAACCAAGAGTCCTGAGTCTGTGCTCTGTGTGTGCCTATACAATTAATTCATCACCTAAACCAGAGGACCTCAGAGTGAGAGAGGGGACAGTGGACAAAGGCATCAGTTGGGCCCTATGACCACGCTAGCGATAAGCCTGTTGGGGAAGTGACATTTCGGTACGCCCTGCCCCTTGAACATCAAAAGGTTGACTCGAGCAAAGCACCCTCGGCACCTGTGGTTAGCTCTATCCAGTGTAGGCCGGATTCTGACACGGATGGTTCCCACTTGCGTGGGCCACTTCATCAGACACAGAACACAGCACTTGAGGTGAGGTTTCAATGGGAATTAAGTCTGGGGAGCCTGTCTAGTCCATCAGGGTGTGGAGCTGGCAGAGCTGTGCACAGGTCCGTTCTGTCTGTCTTGTGATGCCGACTGCAGGAGGAAAGCCGAGTCAGTGAGCGTGTAAGCATCTCAGTGCTGGCAGGGGTCTCCACACGGCTGCTCCAGCACCCAGGGCTGCACCGGGGTAGGTCCATGCGGCTTCTTGCTGGGGATGTCTTGCAGGAAGTGAGCCTTGCCAGCTGAAGCAGGGAACTGGCTAAGGTAGGTGCACCCTGGTCTGACCATCAAAGGGCAAGAGCCAAGAGGACTAGAAAGGTGAGGCTCACCGACCCATTTATCTCCTCACCCTTCAATTAACCCCACATGGGTTTATCAGCCAGGTTGGCACAATAAACTTTAACTAACTCAAGCACATCACCACCATAGTTGACGATGCTACATCGGCCAAGGAGCTGAGATGTCCCTTGGGCCCTGTGCACAGCCAACTGGGCTCTTCGGCCCTGTGCACAGCCAACTGGGTTCTTCCCCTTTGGCAGGGTGCTCTGGGACTCTCCCATTGAGTCTGCTTGAACCTAGAGAGAACAGCCCTTCTGCGCAGGGCCAGGGGACAGCCATGGCACTCCTGCTTTCTTCTCTAGGGCCCACTTGGCCCCACTTCTGGAGGCAGCTCTTTCTCCTTTTGGGGAGAGGAAGGGCGCTCCAAGTGCCATCCACCTTCGGAATCTCCTCTTGCCTTGGAGGGTGTCAGGGGAAGCCAGCCCCTAACACATCATTATGGGTCCGGTAGGCGCAATTGTACAGCGATAATAAGTAAAGATCATAGTAAAGTTATAGAGAGCATGAGAGATAGAAGTGAAGTACTGAAATAAATGGAGTCATATACAATTCATGGTAGCATGCTCACCTCAGCTCCACTCGATGGTCCACGTGGAGGGAGAGTGGGATTTAATGCTAGCTCAGGCCTTTTATATTCTCTGGGGACGTGCAAACCCCCTAATTACAGGTGAGGACATACGTCACTGGAAGGGGCTGTCCTATGGGTAATACAGTAAATGAGAGGGGGATGGTCTAGGGACATACACGCAATAGGAAGGGGAGGGATTGGGGTTATACATGTGACAAGATGGGCAGATCCTAGGTTTAGGATGGCGGCTTAACTTTGACCTATTCCCTAGATCTCCATAGGAACCATTATCAGTAGGGTGTAAACCCCACTACTGGACCCAAATAGATGTCTGGGGGCTTCCATTGTCTTTAACAGCAGGGAGTGGGGCCTGCCATATAGTCTGGCATCTGATCGCCCTCTGGGAGGATGTCTGAGAGCGTCTGACCTCTCCCCACAGGAAGGTCTAAGTGCAACTCAGGCACCTTGTCAGAGGGCTGCTGCTTCTTCAGAATGCCTTTCCATTCCAAGATCCACCTTTTCTGGGCAAGACGCTGATGCTTGGAATTCCCTTCTCAAGTCTTTTTAGGAGGAGGTTCCCCAAAATCCAGGTTGAGAAGTAAGGTGGACATAAGGACAGTGGGTGCTGGGAGAACAGTTGGAGTAGAATTTACGGATGATAGGAGAATGAGGGGACTTATCCAGGGCGGCATCCCATGGACCAGCATGGGGGGGGGGGGCGGTTGAAGTATAGCCTCCTAGAGAGGCTCCTCCGGACAGCAGAAGTGTCCAGAGCCGAATGCAGCCAATGTTCTCATCTTTGAAGGATTTGGATTGTATGGGCGAAGATCTTTTTCTACCAGAATCCCGGCTGTTTCTCTCCCAATCCTATCTCCCTCTCTTGCCTCCCTGAGGAGCTGACTGCAGCTCCATGCATTGGGTCAATTGGATGTCCTCAGGATATCCAAATACTGCTGTGTCGAAGAGGCAGACAGCAGAGCCAGGGGTCCACGAGGCAGACCGGGCACAAACCTTGCCCCACCATTCACTAGCTTTGTGTCCAGATACTTCTTGGTGATTCCGTGTCTCCATTTGTAAAGGCCAGTAGCTCTAGCTCATAGGATTGTAAGGACTGAAACAGTCTTTGTAAAACCTTAGTGCAGTGGGCAGCACACGCCTGTTTCGTGATTATTGAAAAACAGAATGTAGCTCCTAAACCAGGGTGTCTTCAGCTCCTGCCTGTCAGGGGCAACACCAACTCCTCCAAGGTCCTTTGGGAGAGGTCTCTCATTCTTCTTGCAAGAGCTAAGTCTCCCAAGGCTCCAAGAGGTGTCTAGGTTCACAGGTGAGTCAAGTGGTTAAGTAATCCTCTACTAGGCCAAACGTTGGTGACTTGAACCCATCCACAGGTACCTAAAAAAAACAGGTGTGGTGATCTGTTGCCACAAAGGTCACTGGCTTGAAAACCCTCTGCTTGGCTGAACACCAACAAGGCTCCCAGGAGAGGCCTGGGAGAGGAGAGAGAGGCCTGGGCTTGGAGACCCAGGGCCTCTTGGAAATCAGACCCCAGATTATTCTTAAAAATTAAAAAGGCAAGCGGTTATAAAGATGGTGAGGAATTTTAATGTTATTACCGAGTACAGAAAACCCGTAACAACGCCCCCCCTCCGCAAAACCCCAATAAAGCATAATTATATTCTTCACAAGCTTAATTGCCGTTCCCAGTCGAGTGGGACTCCGTGGCGAGCCAGCAGGCCCGTTTGGTCAACGTTGAGATTCTCCTGCGTGCAGGTCTTCCGTGCGGTGCCCGCCCCCGCCCCCTCCACCGGGGTGGTCTCGGTCCTGGGGATGGTGTAGCTGAAAGCTCTGTCCCAACCTGAGAACCCTGAGCCTCCTCTAGGCACCAGGGCCGCCCCAGGAACCGTTAGGCTCGCGGGGGCCCGTATGGAAGGGTGCCCGGCGATACCCCGCCGGTAGCAAGCGGGGATGTGGAAACAAAGGCTCCTCCCAGGGTGTCCGCCCTGTGGCCCGGGCCTCTCTCGGAACCCCAGGCAGTGTCCGCCAGTCCGCGCCACCAACTCAGGGTCTGGAGGGAAGGTGGGGACTGGTTCCCCGCGCCACGCGGCCTAGCCAATGGGAGCGCGCGCTGCGAGGCTTCGCAGTCCGCGTCTCCGGTGCTGAAAACCCGGCGCGCGGCCGAGGGACTCCGGTGCGCGCCCGCGGAACTGCTCTCCCAGCACGCGAGCCCGTGCCCGGAGCGCGCCCCTGACAGCCCCTGCTCGCCTAGCGCGCCGCGGTGTCCGAGCGCGATGGCCCTGGACCCGAAGGCCTCCGAGCCCCCGGTGGTGGGGCCGGGCCAGCGCTACTTCACTTGGGACGAGGTGGCGCAGCGATCGGGGCGCGAGAAGGAGCGGTGGCTGGTGATCGATCGCAAAGTGTACAACATCAGCGAGTTCGTCCGCCGGCACCCGGGGGGCTCCCGGGTCATCAGCCACTACGCGGGGCAGGATGCCACGGTGAGCGCGGCAGGGGCGGTGCCCGAGACGCGACTTTTGGCGCCGGGGTGGGGGGTGAGGCAGCCCGGGGGACGCGTTGCCTCGGAGTTCTGAGCGTGTCGCAGACGGACGGCCGGGGTGCACGCGTTGGAGACCCTTTCAGCGGACCCGCCGCGGGAGCTGGCGCAGGCGGCCTGCGCCGGGCGAGCCCAAACAAAGGGCGGTCCTGCCTGGCGCGCATTCCGCCCGAGGCTGGGAGTCTGCGGTCTCAGGGACGAGGGTGCTGGGTGCTGGGCGCCGGGGAAGGAGAGGGCAATGGCCGAGGGAGACACGTCTGGCTTCCGCTCGGGGAGCGTGCGGGCCTTCACTCTAGGACGGGAGCGGGCTGGGAACAGAACAGATCCATCCCCCTAGGATTGGGGTAAAAACCGGAAGGGACGACACCGGGCAGAGAGGAAAGAGCTGCGTGCAGGGGGCCGGGGAGACGTCGCCAGACCACAAGGACCCTTGGGGGCGTCCTCAACTCCTGCCCGGTGGGTTAGCGAGCCGCGGGCCGGCGGGGTTTCCAGCCACTCACCGGAGTGCACAGTTGTTCGAGCCCCGGGGCAGTAGGCCCTGAGCGGGGGGCGGAGGGGGTATCACGTCACCCTTCACTTGGACCCCTCTTGGCGGAATCTGCGCACGCCCAGCCGGGTCCAACGGCTTCTCCTAAGGTTGGCACCCTCGGAGCTAAGCGTACTGCTGGGGTAGAGCCAGGAGTCACCCTACGGGCCCTGAAAATTGTGGCCTTAGTTTCACCGCATTCCCCCACTTCAGCCATCGGGATCGCGTCCCCTTCCCCAGCAGCCCCTTCCCATTCTGCTCCCAGCCTGGTGACTCTTCCGCTGTCCCCATCTGCCACACTAGCCATGCAGCTCTCCGGCCCCAGGGTTCCGGTTCTGCCTCCGAGGCGCTTAGATGCTGTGGGCAAGGACCCATCCCGCCCTTAGGACACCGCCGGCTGGACAGGAGAGGCCCGAGCGTGCCTTAGTGACCGCGAGTAACCTCCCGGGAGCCAGACGGTGGGGGACGCACGGCGCAGGCGCCGGGCTTCCCGCGTTGTGATTTGGGGTCTGGAATGGCCACTACGAGACGCCGATTGGTCCGGACGTGTGGTGCCACCGGCCGCCGGCTCCGCCCAGCGCCCGCCCCGCACGCCGCTTCCCCGATAGGACAATCGGACACTGAAGACCACCTCCCTCCACCCCCACCCCTCACACACCTCCCATAACCAAAATCAGCCTTGGAAACCCACGGGGCAATTCCCAATCAACTCGATGGCAGTGAGGGTTGAGGGCAGGGGTGATCCAGAGAACTGGGGTGGGAAGCGGGGAAGCTACAGGCCTCCACCTGTAGGGGGCGGGGGATGTGGGAGGGGCAAATCGAGACTCCTTCCCTTTTTCTGGAGAACAATAAATTGCACTGCGAGGGCTTGGTTTAAAAGCCCCCCAGCGAGGGCAAATCTCATCGCAGCACCAACTCTTTGGGTTCTCTTCTATGCAGACGGAACCCACTGTTATTTCTGACTCACGGGGACCCTGGAGGATAGGGTAGAACTGCCCCGATGAGTTTCTGAGGCTGTAACTTTCTGGGAGTAGAAAGCCTCGTCTTTCTCCCGCGTAGCTGACTGGTCGTTTCGGTTAGCAGCCCAACTCTACCACCACTTGTAGGCAAAAGCTGCCTCTAGGCACACCCAGGGAAACAGCTATCCGCAGCACATCTTGAGTTGTGGGTGCCTGGGAAAGGTACAAGTCCCCTCAAAGGGCAGGTGCCTGGAGGGGAGGGGACCTCTGTTTTACCTGGAGCACAGCATCCTGACAGGAAAGTGGGTGGGGTACTGGGGGAGGAAGATGGCCGCTGCTGGTGTGAGCCTTCAGGAGTCCCAGGGAGGAGGGAGGTGTTCCTTCCTCATCTCTCCACTCCCTCCCCCTTTCAGGACCCCTTCACAGCGTTCCACATCAACAAGACCCTTGTGAGAAAGTATATGAATTCACTCCTGATTGGAGAGCTGTCCCCGGAGCAGCCCAGCTTTGAGCCCACTAAAAATGTGAGACCCTGTTCCCCCTTTGAAGACCCTGTGGTGGTTGTGGGACAGGGCAGAGAAGGATGGTCTAGATGGGGTCCCTGAGAGTCTTGAACCCCTGCCTTTCCTGCATGGTCATGGGATACAGGCCCAAGGGAGCAGGACTTTGGAACTCTGGTCTTCCCAAGGCCACCATCATCCCCCATGGAGCACATACTCTGTGCCAGGCAGAGCCTCATGAAGCCCTCACGGCTCACCCTGATGAAGCGCCTGAGGCTCGGGTCAAGTGGCTTGACCATAGGTCCCATCAGAAGTGGCAGAGTAAGACCTCTCTAATCAGGTCAGCTTGACTCCATAGACCCCCATCGCCTCCTGACATCCTGGTGCAATATTTTGGTGTCTCGACTAGCGCCGTGGACTTCCCTAGCGATTTGTGGGGTTGGGCTGCCCTTGAGCCCTCTGCCTACAGCTGACACCGACAATGAATCCGCTCCCTTCCGCCTTTCACAGAAAGAGCTGGTAGATGAGTTCCGGGAGCTCCGGGCCTCAGTGGAGCAAATGGGGCTCATGAAGCCTAACCTTGGTTTCTTCCTCCTGTACCTGCTGCACATCCTGCTGATGGATGTCATAGCCTGGCTCATCCTGTGGTGCTTTGGGATGTCCTTGGTACCCTTCCTCCTCAGCGCAGTGCTGCTCAGCGCAGTGCAGGTGAGAGTCCCTGGCTTGTCATGTGCACCGCCAAGCTCAGCACCCCTGGGGCATACCCTCTGTACCCCTCAGAAGGCAGGGTGCCATGCCCTCTGGACTGGGGAGTGCTGAACGTTGGCTGGAGGGCAGGTACCTCAAGAGAATGCGCCTTGCATTGTCTGCAGCTGTTCGAGGCACTTGAACCACATGCGCATCTTGGTTTCTTACCACATGCGCATCTTGGTTTCTTGCACTGCCCCTCTGGCCACTCCTCTCAAGGTCGCTGTCTCCACCGCAGCCTTGTGTTCAGGTTCTACTGCAGCCTCAGTGTACCAGGTGGTGTAGTGTTTACATGTTAGGCTGTGATCCACAAGGTCAGCGGTTTGAAACCATCAGCGGCTGCGTGGGAGAAACATGAGAATTTCTAGTCCTATAAAGAGTTACAGTCTCAGGAAACCCACTGGGCAGTTAGTGCTGCCCTGTCCTATAGGGACACCATGAGTCAAAATTGTCTGGGACTAATTAGGAGAATTGTGAAGTGTGCCAGGAACCCAGATTGTGGGTTCTTTGTAAAGCTTTGCTTCCTCCCTACTATCGACCTTGCCCAGCAGACTGAGAATAGACCCACTCCCTGCCATTGACTCGCAGTGGCCCCTTAGGACAGGGTAGAACTGCCCTTCTGGGTTTCCAAGATGATAACTCTTTATAGGAGTAGAACACCTTGTCTTTCTCCTGTGGAGCAGCTGGTGGTTTCGAACTTTTGACCTTGAGGTTAGCAACTCAATGCATAGCCACTATGCCAAAAATGATTCGGCCCTAATCCTAAGGCTGGCTGAAGCCATTTACCTAGCCTTCTGTGCTTCTGTGTTTGTCACTCTCTGTCTTTTTTTATTATTACTAATCATTTTATTGGGAGCTCTTACAGATATATAACAGTCAAGCATAATTGTACAATTGCTACCATCATCAGATTCAAAACATTTTCTCTTTTTTTTTTGACCATCAGCTCCCCTTTCTGACCTCTTGTACATTCTGAATATTCAGTCCACCGTAAGCTGTGGTCATTGAGAAATGGGGAAAGCATAGTGCTTAGCCCCAATTCCTCGGTGAGTTGGTAGGAAAGTCATTATTAAGACCCAGGTTTCCTGAGTGCTTCCCGTAATGGTGGGAGTCGGCGCCACAGACTGGGAGGAGGGAACCCTGGAGGTCAGTGGGCGGGGCGCTGGGCTGGTGGACTTCTCAGCTCCGCCCTCTCTCCCTTCTAGGCCCAGGCTGGCTGGCTGCAGCATGACTTTGGCCATCTATCTGTCTTCAGCACCTCGAAATGGAACCACTTGATCCACCATTTCGTGATTGGCCACCTGAAGGTCAATGGCAGGAGGAGGGGCTCTCTGAAACCCCATTGGAGGGATGGCTGCTTCAGGGAAGGGGGGGACCCCGGTTCTCATACCCTGCTTTGCTGTAGGGAGCCCCTGCCAGCTGGTGGAACCACATGCACTTTCAGCACCACGCCAAGCCCAACTGCTTCCGCAAGGACCCGGACCTCAACATGCACCCCTTCTTCTTCACCCTGGGGAAGATCCTCTCCGTAGAGGTGAGCGGGGACCTGGGCGGGAAGGGTCTGGGGAAGCCAGCCAGCTCTACCGTCTTCACAGGAGACGTTTTGCACTACTGTAAGTGTGGGTGACATGGGGTCCGGCTGGGGTCCGTGCTGTTTACAACTTCTGGGAGGCAGTTGGTAGTATTTCTGCCGTTGAGGCTGAGGGCTAGGGAAAAGGTTAGGGATGCTGTAGGGAAAAGAAGAGGCTATGCGCCGGCCCCTCCTGGCCCCTGGTATGAGGGTTTCCAGGAAGCGCCTCTCTGCAGCCACCAGAAATAGAGACTGGGTCCCAGACGACGGCTGTGACTGGATGACGCACATGTGCCACACATGTACTTATCCGTTCACTCGCGTGCCGGCTGTGACCTAGTCTGCGGCTGAGGCTAGAGCGCATGCCTGCCAGCCAAAGCCTGGCCGGGCTGCTTGGGGTTTGGCTCAGTCCTTCCTGGCACAACGTAGCCACTGGGCATGCTGCCTGTGCTGACCTGGGGCATCCATGGCTTTCCCGAGGACTTGGAGGGCAGGGGGCACTTCACCCTTAAGAGATCCTTTTTGGCCTCCTGGGGTCTCAACACCTTGGTTGCGGCAGAACTACCAGGAGGTAAACCCGGGTGTCTGTTGGGCAGGATCCCCTGCATGATGGTTCCCAAAGGAAGCCGGGCTCTGCCCCACCCACCCCAGACAGCGAGGAAGCTGCTCTTTGCCCGAGTGGATGTTGTTCAGGTTGGGGTGAATCTCACCCCTGAATCCAGCTCCACCCCAACCCACCGACCTCAGAGCTCCACTGCGTGGCCGCCCTCATGTTGAGCCGGCCCCTCACAGGTTGCCCTGTGGTTATACCTGTACCCCACAGTTCCTTCTCCCTCCAGCCAGAGGTCTGAGCGCAAGGTGCTGTCTAGCATGAAGCCGCCTGTGCAGCACCCCTGTGGGAAGCCCTCAGCCTCTCCCCTTTTGATGCTGCCCGGCCCAGTCCTTCCCGCCCTGGTCTTCTGGCTTCGGCAGTCACTCTCCGAGGCCGCTCTCATCTGTGCGTTGCTTAGCCACACTCACCTCTCTCCGGTCCCTTGAACAGCCCCAGTGCCTTTACACTGAGGCCCATGCACTTTCTGACTCTGCCCTGACTGCCACCTTCTTGTCACTCAGGTCTCCCGTCAGATGCCAGTGGCTGGGAGGAGGTTGCCCAGGAGGGCCTTTCCCAGCGAATGAGTGAATGAATGAATGAATCTGCTTATGTAGAAATGTTTCCTTTGGCAGAAGAGCCATGCACAAAATAAGTTCTCAAAAAAATCACCCATCAATTTGGGGTTGGGGTAGAGTCAACTTAGTCCTGCTTCAGGGTCCTGGGACAAAGGGTTCTTCTGGGCCCCCAAGGCCTCTCTGGTTGCCAGAACTAACTGGGGTGAGAGGAGCAGAAAGAACCAGAGGCAGTAGAAGGGCCTTGCTGCCACATCTATCAAGGTTGTGTGTCCCCCACCACCACCCCCCAAGGTTCAGTAGGATTTGTTGGGCTGCTAACCACAAGACCTGAAGTTCGAAACCACCAGCCGCTCCTCAGGAGACAGTTGAGGCTCTCTGCTCCCGGCAGGATTTACAGCCTGGGAAATTCACAGGGGCTGGGTCGCCATGAGTCAGAATTGACCCAACTGCAGTGAGTTTGGGTTGCCTCGGCGCTGGGCCCTTATCAAATCACTGCCACTAGCTGGAGAAAGTTTGCCATGACTTCCGACCTCCACACAGCTGGGCTGTCCTTTCACCCTTTGCAGTAACATGTGGTAAACTTTGCCGAGCTCTGAAGGAATTTCCTAGAACTCACTTGAAGGAGAAACAAATGTTTGGGATGGGGAGGACCAGGGGCTGGATGTCGAGGGAATAGTTATTTCAGAATACCACCAGTTATCTGCTGCAGCTGAAATGCCACACGTGGATGAATAACTTTAACAACAAATCTCTTATTTTGTGGTCTGGGAGGCTGGATGTCCCAATAGGGAAGGGCTTTGTGTCTGGGGAAGGTCCTTGTCTTTAATCTTCCACAGAGTTTAGGAGGTTCTGAGTGCAGGGACCCTGGGTCCCAAGGGCGAACTCCACTCTGTTTTTCTTTCTTTTTTGTGGTAGGAAGCCCCTCTGCTTCTCTACTCACTTGTTTGGTATCTGTATCTCAAAAGAGATTCATTCAAGAAACAACCGAATCCGGAGATTAGATTAGAAATTAGGATTTTTCACCCAATGCCCCTGAGCTCATAGCAACCCTAGATAGGTGGTCCAAGATTGTACATCTTTAGTGGGTAGCCAGCATCTTCATTCTCCTTCAGAGCCAGGGGTGGGATTGAACCACCAACCTTGCCATTGGCAGCCCTGGTGCTTACCCGACTGTACTACCAGGACTCGCTCGTGAGGATGTACAGCACACAGGACAATTACATCAGACCCCCACCAAATGAGGGCTAATTACAAAACACTGGGAATCCTGGTCCAAGCGAGTTGACACACACTTTTTAGCGGACACCATTCAGTCCCCTAATGGAAGGGAGAAGGGAGGTAGGGCTTGGGAATCTCATGAGAGGCTTCTCTGGAGGAACGTAAGGAACTTGGAGACTGTTGCCTTCCCTCATGCGGGCCTGAGTCATCGCTGATGCACGGTCAGTGTCCTCAGACAGGCCACACCCAGGGCCGTGTGTCCCATGTACTCATAGTGCCTGCAAGCCCACAGCTGAAGGCCACAGAGGTGTTGGGGTGGGGGAGATGGAGGAAGTAGGGGTGGTGGTTGAAGAGGTAGTAGTGGAGGTAGATGGGGATGGATGGAGGTGGTGATAGAGGAGGAGATGGTGGCGGTTAAGATAGTGATGGTGGGTGTGGAGGAGGAGGCGGTGGTAAGGCGATGATCGGTACTTTGTTTGCATTTTTTTGCAGCTTGGGAAACAGAAGAAAAAGTATATGCCGTATAACCACCAACACAAATACTTCTGCCTGAGTGAGTATTCTGGGCTGGGGGCAGGAGCTAAAGAGGGGCTCTGAGGGGAATCCTGTATGTCAGTAAAGGGACTAAAGGAAGTAGCCCACCTGCACCCCAGGTAGCTCCCTGCCTCACACCTGAACAAAGTCACCAGTTGGGCTAATGTCTGGCTCAAGGTCCCTTGTGTCCAGCAGAAACGAGTTCCTATAATCCCACAGAGATATTGAGGGATCTGATGGGATCTTCTTGATTAAACCTTCTGCCTGGGCAAAGAGACCTGGACCAAGGTAACCGCTGAAGCCCTGTCCAACCCCCCAGAACAGACAGCTGTGGGGGGGTTGAAGCCACGTCCATTCTGACTCCTGGCTGCTCTGTGCAGGGGTTTCTGAGAGTGTCGATCTTTAAAAGAAGAGACTGTCTCTCCGGAGAAGCAGTGGGTGGGTTTGAGCCACAGACCTTGCAGTTAGTAGCCCAACACCTAACCCAGAGTGCCACCAGGAGGTGGCAGTGGTGGTGGAGGAGGTGGGCTCTCCTCACGAGGGGCTTAGCTCCTACCCAAAACAAGGAAACACTGCCCTTAAGTCAATCCCGATCCCTGGTGATCCTGAAGGACAGAGTAGAACTGCTCCCGGGCTTCTGGGAATGGACAGCCTCACCTTTCTTCCTTCTTTGGGGGGTTGAAGCCACCAACTGGCAGTGCTTAGGCCACTGTGCCACCAGGGCTCCTTGGCCCCGACCAGGGAACAGACAGCTGGTGGAGTCGTCCGAAAATGCTGTGCTCCCTGCGTTTAAAGCTTGTTCCCTGATGCCAGAAACCTGAGTCACAAACCCCTTTAATAGTGGTTCTCAACCTGTGGGTCTCGACCCTCTCACAGGGGTCGCCCGATTCAGAACAGTAGCAAAATGACAGTGATGAAGTAGCAACGAAAATAATGCTACGGTTGTGGGGTGACCGCCACATGAGGAACCGTATGAAAGGGTCGCGGCATGAGGAAGGTTGAGAATCACTGCCCTTTAACAACTAGGGCCCCTTGCAGAGGAAGGAGAGAAGGCAGTCCACTGGTCCCACTTTGGTTGGGTGAATGTAGCCAAACGGCCCAGTGGAGGGATGGGGCGGTGGGTGAAACAGAGCCCTGGGAAGAGCAAGTTGGGGTAGAGTGGGCAGCATCCAGTTCTGTCCTTGTGGGGTCTTCCCAAAGAAATCCCTCTACTCCTGCCATCCAGGGCTGCCAGGTGAGGTGGGACAAGCCCATCCCCAAGTCCCAGGAAGTGGGCTCTGGGCCTGCAAGCAGTCTGCAGGACGCCTCCACCCCACTCCCCCTCCCCTCCCCCGGGGATGCAGCAGCCGAGAACCCTCTGCAGGCTGGACCACAGGTGGCTCTGACAAGGAGCCTGGCAGGGTCAGGGCTGTGTTGAGGTACCTCTAAAGGTCCGGGTGGGGCCAGGTTCTATGTGCCGCGACCTCTTCCACGCCCTCACCGTCCTGCATTCTGCTGTGGCCTCACAGGTTCCCATCCTGCTGCCAAGTGAGGGGGTTGAGCACCTGCTCTAACTGGCTGGCCTCCCCCCAACTTCAGTGTCAGTTCCCATGGGCAGAGAGGCGGGCTGGGGCAGGCAGGGAGGCGGTGGGGGCCGGCCCTGCCCTCAGTGACCCTCAGACCGCTCACACTCCTGGATCCCTTGTTTCCCCTCAGTTGGGCCCCCGGCCTTGGTGATCTTCTACTTCCAGTGGTATATTTTCTATTTTGCCGTCCAGCGGAAGAAATGGGTGGTGAGTATCCATGTCACGAGAGGCCCTTTGGCTCTTGGGCCCAAGGGAGGGGAGAGGGCACTCACCAGGGCCTGGGGCAGACTTAACCAGAGAGCCCAGACCAGCAGCTTAGGGCTCACAGGGCCGGCCATGACTTGGGCCCAGCAGGCAAGTGGACTGGCCGCTTGGGCTTCCCTCCCTCAGTGTTCTCCTGAGGTTCCGCCCAGTGCTAGAGGGTCAGAGAGGAGCTGGGTACAAGGAGACTAGCCAGGCCTGGGCATCTCTAAAAGCCACAGGCAAGGTGGGAGGGGCTGGTGCCCCTGGGGCTGAGGAGAAGGGCACAGGGGCTCCCCAACTGTGAGAAGATGAGGATGCCCAAGGGTTCGGGTTGCAGGAGGGGGGTGGTGACCATGCCTGTTTCCTCCCTCCCACAGGATCTGGCCTGGATGCTCAGCTTCTACACTCGTATGGTCCTCACCTACGTGCCGCTGGTGGGACTGAAGGGCTTCCTGGGCCTCTTTCTTCTGGTCAGGTACGATTTGCTAGGGAGTGGGGACAAGCTAGCCCAGTGGAAGGAGGCAGGTGGGTCTGGGGCGGGGTGGGGTGGGGCAGTGTCAGGGGAAGCCAGCCCCTAACACATCATTACGGGTCCGGTAGGCGCAATTGTACAGCGATAATAAGTAAAGATCATAGTAAAGTTATAGAGAGCATGAGAGATAGAAGTGAAGTACTGAAATAAATGGAGTCATATACAATTCATGGTAGCATGCTCACCTCAGCTCCACTCGATGGTCCACGTGGAGGGAGAGTGGGATTTAATGCTAGCTCAGGCCTTTTATATTCTCTGGGGACGTGCAAACCCCCTAATTACAGGTGAGGACATACGTCACTGGAAGGGGCTGTCCTATGGGTAATACAGTAAATGAGAGGGGGATGGTCTAGGGACATACACGCAATAGGAAGGGGAGGGATTGGGGTTATACATGTGACAAGATGGGCAGATCCTAGGTTTAGGATGGCGGCTTAACTTTGACCTATTCCCTAGATCTCCATAGGAACCATTATCAGTAGGGTGTAAACCCCACTACTGGACCCAAATAGATGTCTGGGGGCTTCCATTGTCTTTAACAGCAGGGAGTGGGGCCTGCCATATAGTCTGGCAACTGATCGCCCTCTGGGAGGATGTCTGAGAGCGTCTGACCTCTCCCCACAGGGCAGGACAGGAGCAGCAGAGACGGCTCTGGTGTTGGCCAAGGCAGGCAGCAGACCAGGGCAGTAATGTGAGGCGAGTCCCGTAGGGTACCAGTAGAAAGTCTATGTCCTGGGCACTCCGATCCTGACTCAGCTGGCCTCAGCCCCCTCCGCTGGCTCACACCGGTTCTTACAGGTGAGCTGAGCTGAGCTGGCTTTCCGCACAGCTGGCTTAGCAGAGAAGGTGTGGCAGCTGTCTGGGCCCTCAGCCGGACACTCCCCTGAGGCTTCAGTAACCAGCTGCCCAGGCCAGAGCGCCCAGGAGTCCCCACCGAGAAGACAGGGGTTCACACAACGGCCAAATCACATTGGGTGCCCGTGGACAGTAACGACTGCACGCATACTCCGTTTCTCTCTGTGCCGTGTCCACCAGGTTCCTGGAGAGCCACTGGTTCGTGTGGGTGACGCAGATGAACCACATCCCCATGCACATTGAGTACGACCAGAACAAGGACTGGGTCTCCACCCAGGTAAAGCACAGGCAGGAAGTAACAAAGGCCATGTCCACACACAGTGTGGCTCCATTGGCTTGTGGCTTCTGTCCTGCTGCTGCACAAGGGGACCGAGGGGGGCAGGGACAGCCCCCTTTGCCCCGGCTGCCCTGCCCCTGATAACCAGGGACAGGTGCTCACTGGACCTCCTCCCTCAGCTGCAGGCAACATGCAACGTCCACAAGTCCTTCTTCAACGACTGGTTCAGCGGACACCTCAACTTCCAGATTGAGCACCAGTGAGTTGGGGTGGGGGAGTGAGGGAGGGGCCTGGGGGGAGCGTGGGTAATGAAGGGGCAAAACCACCGAACCTCCTGTTCTTTCTGTAGCCTTTTCCCCATGATGCCACGGCACAATTACCACAAAGTGGCTCCCCTAGTGCGGTCGCTGTGTACCAAGCATGGCATAGAGTACCGGTCCAAGACCCTGCTCTCCGCCTTCGCTGACATCGTGTAGTGAGTACCGATGGTGGGGGCTGGCGGGATGGATGGGGGGGGTGTGCTGTGACACCACAGGCAGGCGTCCCTGACCTCGGGCAGGGAGGTCACTGTGGCCCAGCTGCGCGCTCAGCTGGACTTGTGGCGGAATCAGGCCAGTGCTCCCACTGGACCCCCGCTTGGCACTGCCCGGCCAGGCCTACTTCTCAGAATGAGGGGAGCAAGCCTCCCTTGGGCAGGTGGGGTGAGGGCAGGGCCTGATATCCGCCTTCGCATCCCTCCAAGAACCCACACCACTGACAGGCCGGCCCCAGATCGCCTGATGGGAATCTTGCCTCCACAGCTCACTGAAGGAGTCGGGGCAGCTCTGGCTAGATGCCTACCTACACCAGTAATGGCCCCGCCGCGCCTGGAAGAGGAGACCTGGATGCTAAACCTGAGGAGAGCTCGAGGGACAATGCCACTACCATCCTCATTGCGGGGCAGGAGGGGGGCATAGAGGCTCTGCCCATACCCTCCCCTTATCTTCCAGGCCCAGGTTTATGATCCAAAGGAGTGGAGGGCATCTGAATACCCTCCCCCCCTCCCCAAGTGAAGTGGCTGATGGCAGGGAGATGAGAGTTTGTTTCCCTTGTTCTAGTTTGGCAGGTGGTAGTGAACAACCAAGAGGGAGCCTAGGGATAGCCTATTGAACCTACAGGTGCCAGGGAGAGACTTAGCTGTACAACCCCACCATAAGGGGTAGGCTTGCCCCCACAGTGTCCGCCCCACAGTGCCCTCAAGTCCCCAAGTTGGCAAGCTGAGGGACACAGCAGCCAGACCTCCTGAGCTTGGTTTGCAAGGTTTGTGAGCGTCGAGCGCCAGCCCCAGGCTCTGCTTCCTGCCCGAGCTGGGTGGAGCCTAAGTCCATAGAAAGTGTGCCTTGGGCTCCTGAGAAAACGCCATTCCAGCTCCCACCCCTGGCCCGGTTGAACCAGGCTCTGAGGATCATGGAACCATGGATGTTGGCCTTAGCTTTCTCTGGAGTACAGTGGGTACTCTTGACCCTCGTTCCTGCCAAACCAGCTG
Organism: Tenrec ecaudatus; assembly: GCF_050624435.1. Taxonomy (NCBI): domain Eukaryota; kingdom Metazoa; phylum Chordata; class Mammalia; order Afrosoricida; family Tenrecidae; genus Tenrec; species Tenrec ecaudatus. The sequence continues at coordinate 12,351,051 of NC_134533.1, forward strand.
GAAGAAAAATCCCTCATGCATAACTCAAAGTACCGATCCAGGATCTGAACACACCTGGGGCTGGGAGTCTAATCCTTGCACCACAAGCCAGCGGGCACCTGAGGAAACATGCCTTTCTGTTCTCTAGAAACCGTAGCAGCTAGTGAGCACAGGTGAGCCAGTAGGGAAATGCAAACATCCCAGGTGTGAAGACGGATCCAAGTGGCAGTCCTAAACGCTGCAAGCCAGAGGTTCTAAACCTTCCTCCTCATGGGGTGGTGACCCCCCAACCATAAAATTATGTTCGTTACTACTTCATCACTGTAATTTTGCTACTGTTATGAATCGGGCGACCCCTGTGAAAGGGTTGTTCAACCCCAAAGGGATCACAACCCACAAGCTGAGAATGCTGCTGTAAGCAAGACAACTCACACTTAAAGGCTAGTGCGTGGTTTGAACGTAGAAACAGGAAGGCTGTTTGTGACCATTGCTAGAATCAGGCATCTAACTCGCTCTGTCCGTCCGGCTTGTTTTATTCTGCTGGGGACCAGGCGGGAAGTTAGTGTAATCATTCTTGAGTGAATACAGGTCTGTGCCCGGAGTCTCCCTCCTGTCAGGCCTTTAGCACCAGCCAGCTCCACCCCCAAGCCTTAGACTCCAGGTGATGGAATGAATCCTTCCTTTGCCTGTCCAACAGCATCACTGTGAATGCACAGGACCTCTCAGACCCTGGGAAAGAACTTCAGATGGGCAGGGAGAAGAAAAGCCAGCGAGTCCGAGTCGCAATGGACTCAACGGCAGCGGGGTTTGGGCTCTTAGAAACATTCACATTACACCACGGGAGGTGGGACCAGCAGACAATCAGAACGGGGAGGGCCCTTTGGGGTGGGGTCAGAGGCACCCTGGGCACCAGCAGGATTATGGACTTATCCTTTCCTGGGCTTCTTTGTCCTAGAATCAAGTGGGGACCTGACCCTTCCCACCCCCTGGTTAACTGCTGCTTGAGACATGGGTCTGGCTACCAGTAGCCTGCCCTCTAAGGAAACCCCAGCGAAGTGTCCTGAGCCAGGACAGCCCTCAGTCCTTCGACCACCGTGGCCTTCTCCCAGCCTCTGCCAGTGCTCCCTCAGGGCACCCAACCCAGGGACACCCCAGGGGCAGAAAACCCCGGGTGCTACTGTACTAACACTGGCCAGCTCTTTGCAGTCCCTGGCTGATGAGGAAGTAACGAGGCAAGGGCGTCTCCAGCCACAGGGCAGAACTAACCTGTGAACTCCCTTTTCTGCCATCGTCTCTTTACCTGTGACATCCCTCCTGCCACCTGGCCAGGCATTTTGATTCTGCCTGCCTCAGTATTCTTTTTGTGTATGCCTTATTTGTTAACACGTTCAGAAGAAGTGTAGCTGACAAATAAAGCTAATTCTTACCAGATGAAAGCGATGCCTGTTTGTCCACCTCCGCCTGTATAGTGTTCCCCAGAGCCCCCTGCCGCTGCTCACCTCCATGGGACTTGGTTCTTTCTGAGCAGTCCCTGCAAGAGTGGAGAGGCTTCCTAGCTCCCATAAGCCCTTGGTTTCCAAAGATGGACAGTCAGGGCCCTCTGGAAAACCTTCAGGCAAGAAAAAAAGAGCCCTTCCAGCGCATCCTGCCTACACGCTCCACAGGAGACTGCTGGGGTCTCACTCCTAGATGTCCTTGCCACAGTTCCCTTGTTTGCCATCTTGAATCATTTCCTCGCGCGCCCTAGTCTCCACGAGTCCTATTTGGCTACTAGATCTCTCGCTGCAGGCACAGTGCTTGTGGTGGGCTGCGAAGCGAGGCCTTTGTAAACCTCCCAGAACAGCTCTGAACAAGACCAGCACAGCTCACATACAGGTTGAATTCCAACTCACTTCCTAGGCAGCCACTGGGTGGATTCAAGTCACCAAGACGAGTGTTTAACCACTGGGGTCCCCATGTCAATATTCAACAAGGACTCCCTGCATCCAGTCGATTCCAGCTCATGGCCAAGGGACAGGAAAGCTGCTCCACAGGGCTTCTGAGATGAACCTTCACAGAAGCAGGTTGTTTACTGGCTAATTTCAACTCAGGACCAACCTTCTGGTTAGCAAGCCGCGTGCTTAACCAGAACGCCACCAGGGTTCCGTACATGTCACTAGTAAAAGATCTAAATGAAAATTACTTAGGCTCAATTCATTGTCCCTGCCAGGTGCCCAGAGGCGGTTAAACAGCTGAGAACACCAACCATACTACATGCTTGACCTCCCACAGGGTTCAAGCCCTGACCAGAGCTATTGAACTGAGCAGAACTGTCTGAAGTCTCACCACGCTGCCTCGGACCACTACTGCAGGCTCAATCAAATCACTCAAATTAGAAAACTCGATGTGGCGTGGCTCAAACCAGTGCTTCCTCGTTCAACCAAGGCCAATTGAGCAACATCGGATCACCCTACAAGCGTCCCCTCCTGCCTAAACAAGGACAGGAGGTGTTACAGACTGGCCAAACCTCCTGGTTGGCAGGCAGAAACAAGATGCCCAGCTAAAGGTGGCCAATCAAGCAGTTTTGAATGTGTCATTCTCCAGTCCTCCCACATGAGACTCTGTCACCAGCTCACTACACCAATTCTGAGTCTTCTGTACCAGACTCTCAACCCATCATTCTTCCACCCTGGTTACTGTTCTGATACTTTACAAATTAGGGTCTACACCTATTTCCTGGAGTCAACTGTGCCTGAACCAGCGTGAAGCCCTATTTTAAACTGGGGAAGTCAGTTTCATTCACCATCTACTGGTGACAGCGCCGTGAACAGGGTGCTGGCCTCAGAAAGGTCCATTTCTCTGTAGCAATGTCTGCTGGTCGTGGTGGCAAGCCTTCCTCTTGTGAGACCGTATTTCATCCCCGTGTCAAGCTCCATAGAGGTCACTTGAAAAATGGGTTGTCCCATTCAGTGACTTGAACATGTTAACAGGAGGAACGGGTCACAAAGTAGGGCACGATACTGGTAGACCCTCAAATGCGGGAGACCCTCAAGAATGGCCACTTGGCTGCAACCCTGGGCTCAAAGGACAACTGCGCTGATGGCAGTGTTTCATTTCACTGTGTGTAAGGTTGCTGGGCTAGAACCACACCGTGGGGCTTTTCAAAATCACTTCCGTCACCTTACAGATTGGAAATGTTTATTAAAACCCCACCCTGAAAGTTCAGCTAAAAAAGGCTTCCTCCACATGGCTCCAAATGGCTGAACTACCATTGGCTGTGGCCGTTTCATGGGACATGGTGCCATCTTGTGGCCACTAAACCACCTGTTAATGGGATCCAAGTCCCGGAAGTTACCATGAGCTTAATTAAAAGGTGTTTTAAAACATTCTAAAAGAACGTGACCTCCTGATTACTATTACTGATCTCCATCCCTCATCATACCTTTGAAATAAAAACACACAGAAACCAGGGTTTTATTCCAAAGTCTAAATTAGTTTATTGCCTCAGATCTCGAGAACAACTCCATCTTATGCTCTAAGGTTCAATTAACAAACAGGTTCAAGTTCCTGCCCATTCTTAGCTCTGCTACCAGCAACCTAACCCTTGCTGCCAAGGCCAACGCCAGGACCCCTGCCTGGTCCGTTGTCTTTCTCAGGAACTCTTTCCACAATCGGTTAAGCCTTGGTCTCTGGTGGCTGTTGTTCAGATGAGATCAAGACTAACGTCGGGGGAGCAGCAGTCTGGTTCCAGCATCACCTCCCATCAGCCTCTAGTTGATCAGCGAGGAAAGAATTTCCCTACAGCCTTGCCTGCCCACCCATCTCCCTCTCGTTTCATAAAACTGTGTCGCCATCACTTTCACATCACAATGGGTATCACGGGAAGGGGCCAGCAGTGGTTTGTCCCTGACACACTTTGCTGAGCAAACGAAGCACACAACGCAACCTTCCTGCCTTTAGTCAAGTCAAAAAGAGAAAAGCTACTGAGAAAGAATGCGCCAGAGGCCACAGGGTTGCTCCCCACCCCGACAGAGGTTGCTCTAGCTCCTAGGAGGAATGACAAGGCAGCTATTTGGGGAGCCAAGAGGTATAGTGGATATAAAATCATTATTTGCCCCTTTTGAACTTCCCCGCGGCCCCAGTCTTTGCCTTCTTCTTGGCGGATCCCTTGGGTTCTGGCTCCTTGCGCTTCGCTGAAGAGAGTGAGCCTGTCACCTTGAAGAAGTCATCCAGGCGGCCTTGGGTGCTGCCCTGGCGGCTCTTGCTCAGCCTCTTGACCCCATTGCGGATTCGCTCCTCGGAGAACTGCTTTTCACCACACATGAATTTGACCAGCTCTTCTTCGTTGGGCTCACTCCACTTCAGCTCTACAGACTCTGGGTCCAGCACTTCGGGCTCCAGGAAGAGCTGGTGGGCCTGTTTGTGGAGCCAGTTTTCTGGCACAGGGTACTTGCTGGGGTCAAGCCGGCGCACGATCTCCTCGATGCTCTTGTGCTTCTGGATGAGGTCTACGGCCCGCTTGGGCCCGATGCCCCGGATGCTCTCGCAGTAGTCACTGCCCAGCAGGATGCACAGATCCACGAACTGCTCCTGGTTGAGGCCCAGCTCCTGCAGGACCCGGCTCAGGTGGAATTCCTGGATGGGCAGCTTCTTGGCCTCGCTGGCAGTCAGGTGCCGCATGAGCACGGGGCTGCCGAAGGTCAGGCAGTCCATGTCCTCGGTGGCCGCAGCGTAGACTTTGCCAGCCTTCACCAGGGCGGCACAGCTGGCCTCGGCCTCGCTGGGGGCGTCGAGGAACGGGATGCCCATGAAGCTCAGCAGCTGCTTGCACTCATCATTGTGCTGCTTGGTGACCTTTACCAGCCGCTTGGTGTATTTTTCCACCTCCTCCTCCGTCCCGGTGGCCTGAGCCTGCTGCAGCTGCTTCTCCGCCTCAGCCCTCCGCTCGCTGCGTTTGGCCAGCTCGCCCGACTTCAGCTGCGGTGGCTTGCCATCAAAGACATACACTGGCTTGATGCCGTTCTCCATCATGCGGATGGTGCGGTAGAACATGCCCATCAGGTGGCTGGTGGTCTCACCTTCTTCATTCTGCAGCACTTCGCCACCCTGGCGAACACCGATCAGGAACTGATAGATGCTCATGGAGGCATCGATGGCCACCTTGCGGCCAAAGTAGCTCTTGATGTCATTCTCCCGGATGGCGCTGGGGGCCACGTCAGCTATCAATTTGGCCAGGCCTTGAATTCCCATGGCAGCAGAGAGGCGGGGGGACTTAAAAAGAAAGAAAAGAGCTTTTAGAGGCAGCCCTTGAGGATAAAAGAAGACAGGGTTCTAATTGGTGCTTTCTCCTCAACTTCAGACAGTCAACTGACAAGTTCAGCACTGAATCTCACTGAAGCTGGAGAAATGAATAAGGCCTGGTCCCGTCATTCTCAAGAAACTCCCAGTCTCCAAGACATGTTTGTTCAGTGGGTGTGAAGTAAGGCTCGCTGAGTCGCTGAGTCGCAGGGACAGACTCAGTGCGAAGGGGTGTAAGACAACACTGATGGCCTAAGGGCCTAGGAGTTTGTGGAGAAAGAGGTGGGCTAACAGGGCATGAAATAAGGGCTACAACAGAGGTCTGCATCAAAAAAAGCTATTAAACCTATAAAAGCTATCTGGGAAGTCCGGCGGAGAGCTTGGCTAAGCTTGAAGTGCAGGCAGAACTGAGCCCAGGACAGGCAATTATCGATGCAATAAAGGCGGCAAAATGGTACAAGAGTAAGCACAAAACCAAACGGACTATATGTGAAAGTAGTCCGATAATAAATATGTGTCTATCTTCTTGTTAATCACTGACCATAACCCATTTCCCAGGTCTTCACCCCACTCATTAAACACCCCCAACTCAATCCTTGTAGCTGGTCTAGCAGGATTGGCAACAACGGCTCTGAATGGGGATAACATGGTCACTACACCCTGTTCCCTTCAAGCTCCTCAAAACTGAGGAGCTCCTAACTTGACACCAACAGTTTGAAGTCTTTCCCCTTCAAATGTTCTCTCCACCCCTAAATCTGAAGTGTGAACTCCGGGCCCCACACAGGCTCTGGTCCAGGCGTCTGGTCCATCTGGTCCAGGCAGAGCTTTCATAAGGCAGGAGTTCCCAAACGTTGGCCCAGCCCAAACCACCCTTCATGTGTTGTCACATCAGACTAAACCCTATGGAACAGTAAATGCTTTTGTTTGTAAATAAAATCAGTTGAAAAAGAAAACTCAGTTTAAGTAAAGAGTTGGAGACTGGTTTTAAGTGTCTAACTATGAAAATGGAGATTGCTGGGGTGTCACTTAAAATCACCGTGCCTCCGCTGGTAGTGTGTCCAACTCAAAGCAATACCTGTCTAGGGCTAGGCCTCTCACGGTCCCCCTGTCCCTTCCTTCCCAGGGCTCCTTCTCCAGCCCGAGTGACCGGGTCCAGGCGTGCCCCTAATACAGTCCAGACACTTCAGCATAGAACCAGGCCCTGGCTTCCCAACGACCCAACAGCCTTGAAACACAGCAGGAAGGTTGGCCGTCCGCAACCACTCCCCACGCTGTGAATACACCAAAGCAAGCCTGTTGAAGTCAGCTCTATTCCAACCCATGGCCACCCTACACGTCACAGAGCAGCACTGCTCCAGTGGGGATTCTGGGTGGTGATCTTTTTTTTTAAATCATTTTATTGGGGACTTGTAAAACTCTTATCACAATCCAACCATTGTGTCAAGCACACTTGTGCATCTGTTGCCATCACCATTTTCAAAACATTTTCCACTTGAGCCCCCGTATCAGCTCATTTCCCCCCTCCCTTGCTGCTCCCCCCTCTTTCATGAACCCTTGATAATTTACAAACTATTATTATTCTGTCATATATTAAACTGTCTGCTGGCACCCTTCACCCACTTTTCTGTTGCCATCCCCCAGAGGTTATATGTAGATCCTTGTAATCAGTTCCCCCTTTCCACCCCACCCTCCCAGTAATGCCATTCTCACCACTGGTCCTGAAGGGATCATCTGTCCTGGATTCCCTGTGTTTCCAGTTTCCATCCTCTGGCCTAGCCAGATTTTTAAGGTAGAATTGGGATCATGATAGTGGTTGGGGAGGAAGCATTTAGGAACCAGAGGAAAGTTGTATGTTTCATCATTGCTACACTGCACCCTGACTGGCTCATCTCCTCCCTGCAACCCTTCTGTAAGGGGATGTGTCCAGTTGTCTACAGACCAGCTTTGGGTCCCCAGCTCGCACTCCCCCTCATTCACAATGATACGATTTTTTGTACTTTGGTGTCTGCTACTTGATCCCTTTGACACCGCGTGATCACACAGGCTGATGTGCTTCTTCCATGTGAGCTTTGTTGCTTCCCAGCTAGATGGCCGCTTGTTTACCTGTGAGTTCTTTCTTCCGCACAACCACCGATAGAGTTGGCTCCCCTAAACCTCTGGTGAGTAGCCGTGCATAAATCCTTTACGCCTTCGGTGGATTTTTGCCAGCCTGAGTTAGCGCCAGAGTACTGGCCTTGCATCTGGGCCCCAGCCTTTGCCATCTGGGCGCGACATTCTTAAGTCGCTTGAGCTCGGGGTGGGGCAGTCTCGTCTGTAAAATACAGTGATGACCAGGCCGGTCTGCAACGAGGCCCCTACAGCCATGGGGTGCCAGCCTCGGGATGGCGGCCTGGCTGGAATGCGTCCTGGCCCATTCTCACTCGTCGCGACCCCGGCGGGGGCGGGCGGACCGGGCGAGGAGGGGGTGGTGGTGGTCGGAGGCTGCCCCATCTCGGCTGGCGGTCGGCAGGCCAGCGCCCCATCGGCGCGCCGCCAGGGGGTTCCGAAAGGGCACTCGGGGGTGTCAGTGCCCACCGCATCCCAGAGAGAAGCGGGGGGGGGGGGCACGCGAAGACCCACCGCGTGCTCTCTCGCTCAGGACGGTAGTCAGAAAACCCGGCGACCCCCACCCCCCAAAAAAACGCAGGCTAGCACCCTCTGTCCACACAAGAAAAGGGTCCGGAGATCGGGAGAAGGGTCCGCGGCTCCGAGCGGGAAAGTGGCGGCAGAGCCTGACTGCGAAGCCCGCGCGCGCGCCCCGCTCGGCCGCCCCGGGCTCGCCACCCACCAAAAGCAGCGCAGAGAAGCCGCCGCCGCTCCCGCGCTTCCCGCGGGGTCTCACCTGGGCTTTGGCCGCAGCCTGGGCAGCTAACGTTTGCTCTGGGGTCGACAGAGGACGCGGCCCGGGACGGTCCCAAACCTCACAATTTCCTCAGGGGGGTCGCAGGCTGCCTCCCGCGCCGCCGTCTTCCAAAGCCCGCGCTCCCGTCACGTGAGCCGCTCGCCGCGCACAGCCTCACGGGGATTGTAGTCCAGGGTCTGGCCCCCTTCGGCCACTTTCAGGGAAACGGTCCTGCCAGCACGAAGGAAATATATCAGCGATCCTTGACTGCCCTTCTCCACGGTCTCCCGCAACTTTACACCGGACCCCCCCCATTCAAACTCCGGCTTCCACTACGGTCCGGCCCCCATTGCAGAACTACAAGTCCCACAATGCCTCTTGCTAGGTGTTCCCGCCTCTTCCGTCTGGACTGGGCGCCAGTTCCTGCCGACGTGTTCTTCCGGTGGCGAAGCGGCGGCGGATCCAGTGCCTGGCAAAATGGTGAGAGGGTTGAGGAATCCGGCTGTGGAGGCCCCTTAGCCTCCGCTCCGCCCCGCGTTTCTCTGGCAGAGACTTGAGGCGGCCGCGGTCCACGGGGTGCGAGCTCCAGGAGCCTCGGGCCGAGATCGAGGGGCGGCGAAGGGAGGACCTTCTTCGCTGTGGACTTTTGGGCTGGAGTTTTGAGCACACCAGGCTTCTGATGGCGAGATGTGTGCGAGTGGGAGGACGCGGGGGTGGCACTTTGAATACCTTGGAGCCTTTGCCCAAGGTGCTTTCTCTGTGGAAAGTTCTTCCCGAGACCGAACTCGTCCCCAGCCCCGAGCAAATGTCATCTTGGCGAAGCATTCCCCAACTCACGGGCTCCTGTCTTTTCTCTCCCGGGAGCTCCCCCAGCTCGGTGCAGCCCTCTCACCACGGTTCACGGACCTCTTTGTTATCTGCCACGCTTGCTAGTGACCTCCAGCTGGCGCGCCTCTCGCTCGGGGATGATGTCTATTCATCGTTGTATTCTGGGCCGGCGGCGAGAGGTCCCATAAATGGCAGCGATTGTCTTGATCATTTTCGGGCGTGGGCTGGGGGATCAATGTTTGCTGAATTGGACGCCAGTGTCACCCAGAACAATGGAGCCCGTTGACTCCTCCGGAGTTTGTTATGTTCTAGATGCTCAAAGGGGGTGGTGGGGTGGGGGCTGATGGGTGACAATGGAAATTAGCATGTGTATAGAACCTTACGTTTGTAGCTCCCTTTTCTCTCAGGCATTTTTGCATCAGCTTCCTCGCAGACTTAGGAAGATAACAGACACCTATTGAGTGAGAGCTAGAAGCCTTGTCGTTCACCATCTTCCTAAATCCAGCCCCAACCCTGGGAGATAGATATTCTGATAGCCACTTTGCACAATCACGCCCACCAGTCGTGCCAGAATCCGAATGGGTGTCTTGTGCCTGTTGTACCATCCTTGTGCCATGGGGAAAACACTGAATTCAAAGATGAGGGCTGGGTACCAGCCCTGGTTCTGTGACTTCCGGATGGGATTCTTAACCTGGTTTTCTGTAGACATGTAGGTACCAAGTGTTAAAAATGGTAGGCTGCCGTTTTTCTTGGGTTGTCTTCCCAAGCAGAAGGCTGTGCCTTTTGTCACGTTGCCATAGGAGTCAAGGACCTCCAAAAATGTTTAAGAACAACAACTTACTCAGCTGTCTTTGTCTCCTTGCAAAGGCCAGGTTTGAGATCATTGTCATTGCTTTTGGTATTGTCATTTGAACACTGTCCCTTACTGCGACCCGTTGCAGTTGGGGGTCCTTCGATAGCTCTGACTTCATTTCCTCCTTAGGAGCTCGAGGCCATGAGCAGGTATACCAGCCCGGTGAACCCGGCTGTCTTCCCCCATCTGACTGTGGTGCTCCTGGCCATTGGCATGTTCTTCACCGCCTGGTTCTTCGTGTATCCTTTCACTGAGCAGCCAGTGGGTGGGGGGGTGTCGAGGGCACCAACAAGGCTGGGTGCATGTCCCCTGCCCGTTTTGTACATGGGGTTGGGGGAAGAAGGTAAAGGAGCTCAAGGGGAAAGCTTTTGATGCCCAAGGTCAGCTGTGGCCTAATGTCCCAAGTTCAAGTGCACTCGGTTTGCTGTTCATGTTTCCCAAAGGGAAGCAGAGGGTTGAGGGGAGTGGAGGTTGGGAAAGGGTAAGGGGGTGGCGCTCAGATGTCAGGGGGTGGGCAGGAGCCAGGCCCAGCTTCAACACTGCTTACTTGCTATGTGACCTGGGAGGAAAGTTGGCCTAAGCCCTGCAGGCCTCATTCTTTCATGGTGGAGGGCTGGGCTGGACCACCAGGACATTTCTTAGGTTCCTCTGCTTTCACGGAGCCCTTATTGTAGGCCTTGCTGTTCAGGCCCTAGCCTCCTGCGCCTCAGCCCTGTGCTTCACCTTAACAGCCTTGACCAGTTATGAGGTGACCTCCACCAAGTACACTCGGGACATCTACAAAGAGCTCCTCATCTCTCTGGTGGCCTCGCTCTTTATGGGCTTTGGGGTCCTCTTCCTGCTGCTCTGGGTCGGCATCTACGTATGACAACCCCCAGCCCCTCGGGGTAAGAACCTCACCAGGATTGGGGTACTTGAGTTCCCAGGGCCCAGCCTGCAGAACCCTGCCCCCACCCCCATCAGCAAGGTCCTTGTGCCCTTCCCTGATGATCCCATGCCTAATAGACAGCAGGACGGACAGGGACACTGGGCACGTGCCGCTTTTCCTCACTCTAATGGGAGTCCCTGGGTGGTACAGATAGTACAGCAAGCACCTAACCTCTAGCCAAGAAGTTGGTTAGGGTTCGAATCCACCTAGAGGCACCACGGAAGACAGGCCTGGCAATCTGCTTCCAGAAGGTCACAGCCACGAAAGCCTTGTGGAGCAGCCACCCCATTGAATGGAACTCACAGGGTCGTCATGTGTCAAAATCGGTCTGACGGCAACAATGGGGATTTTCCACACTGTCCCAAGGCCTCAGTCTCATGGGCGTGGGTTGGGAGGGTATCCCCCGTCAGGCTTGGTGCAAGCTTCCTGAGGGGCTACCTTGACTTGGAGACACTGCTCCAAAGGGGACAGGATGGGCACATCAGACTGGCTGCAGAAAGTCAACAGGCCCCCAAGAGCCCATTTTGGGCCGTCAGCTCCAAAGGCGTGTGCCTGCCAGCTCTTGGTGTGCCCCAGAGAGTCAGGGTTCAGGGAGGAAGGGCAGTGAGCTCACTCTGAATCTTCTCTCTTCTTTCAGGCACCAACCAGCAGCTTCACTGGATTCCTCCTTTTGTAAATTACACTTTGGGCCTTTTTTTACCCTTTCTGAAAGAGTTGCCCCTATGCTCACAATAAAGGCAGAGGTGTGACAGTTCTGTCAGGTGTCCTTCCTATGGAGGTGCTGCTGGACCCGGCCCCACCCCTTCTCGTTCCCCACTTGCCCTTAGATGATTCCTGCCACTCTCCTCCTCTGGGTGGGGGGTGTCAGGAATGTCAGAGGGGCATCTGGGTCCGGGCCTGCCCTCTTCCCATCCCTTCTAGATCAAAGACTTCTAGGGACCTGCACCAGTCAGTTCTGCCCTGGGCCAACCCTTTCCTCTCCCTGCAGCCGTCCTCCTCAGGGCCCAGCACCTTCATAAAGCCTTGCTGCTCCTGATCCAGGAAGGGAGGGCAGCAGTCCAGCATGAACATGGCATGTGCCCCCCGAAGGGGTTGCTGAACTCTGTTCCCAGTCCTGCCGTGAGGCCGAGGATGGCATATCCCCGGCAGGGTCCCCAAGCTTCCGGCCACCTCGTGAAGAGCCTAGCATTCTCGTTGGGCTGGGTCCCCGTGGCAGCCCTCTCGCCCACCGGACACTCAAGAAGAGACGGGAGGCAAGCTCAGATACAAAGCAGTATTTATACATTTATTTATATATGTATATTTACTCCAGAAACAAAAGAATGGGACAGGACACAAGCAGGCCTGGGGCTGCCCCCCTTGGTTGGTACAAGATAAATATGAGTCAGAGCTCAGGGAGAGGAGATGGGAGTTAACTTGGGGGAGGGGGGGCGCCTTATGCAGACACAGGCTTATAAGGGGGCGATACCGTGGCAATATGAGTCAGAAGGGACTAGAGGGGACACACAAAAACAACTGCGGGGGCAGGGGGGCAGCACTGTTTTCTGGAGCCCAATGTACAGCTTGAAGCTTGACGGAAGGAAAGTGGGTTCCAGGGGGGAGCGGGGGCCTGGAGCCAAGGACCCCCTCCCCCAGGGCCGGCTTGGCAGCCCCAAGCCTTCCTGAAGTCCCTGTACCTCAGGCAAAAGGCAACTTTGGTCCAAGGTTGAGCCCACACACACACTCAAGCAGCTTGGCCCCAACTCCTGCACCAGGGCCTGCTCTCCTAGGCCTGGAGACAGCCAGCTGCTCACCAGATTGGGGCGGTGCTGGGTCCAGATGGGTTCCAGGGGGAGGTGGAGGGTCACTTTCCAGTTACCAAGGACTGGGGCTGGGGAGTGCTTACACTGCCCCACAAGCCCCAGAATCCTAGCCCAAGGGCAGAGATGCAGCACAGGCTTTAGGGAGGGAGCCCCTAGTGGCAGGTGGGATAACAGCAGGCCTAAGCTGGGGAGCCACGTAGTTCCTATGTCAAAATAAGGGAGTGGTATCCCCTGGTGGCACAGTGGTTAAGCACTCAGCTGTTTGTCGGAAGCTCAGCTTTTGAACCCACCAGCCAAGTCCTCCGGAGAAAGATTCTTCTGGCAGCCTCGAAAACGCCCAGGGGCCATCCTTGGGGGTCCTGTCAGGCTCTTCAGTGTCAGCTCTTGGTGTTCTCTGTCCAGGCGTTAAGTGCTTCAAGACCCACCAGAGAGGGGCCTGCAACCCTCAGGCTGCGACCAAGGGCTTCCCACAGAGAGCCCTCTTCAAACACTGAGAAGGTGGTGGAGCCCACTTCTGAAGCCAGGACAGACATCTCTAGCAGATTCCCTACCTAGGTACCCTGGATGTGGCCTCAGGAGGCTCTAGGCTCATACTCAAGAGAAAGCATCTTCACTAACCCACCGTGCTGCTCCCGGGAGGCAGGGCAGAGGTGGGCCCACTGACAGCTTAGCTGGCCCAGCCGGTGCCCTGGGAAGGCTCCACAGGCTGGGAGCTGCTACCTTGTCCTTCCAAGTATCACCTCTGGGCTTTGAACTCCACCCTCGCACTCCACCCTTCCCTGGTTTAAGTGCATTTTAGTAATTACTTCATTAATAACCACAAAATCTATATGCATCCACCTCCCAGCAGAGACTACCTGCTGCCTGGCAGGGATTGCTGCTCCTCTGCTTAGTGAGGGAGAGTTCCCAGGGAGCACTCCAGGTTCAAGGGCCCTCTGGCCTGTACTGGTGCAGGCCTGCGAAGGGCTGGGGGTGGCTTCAGCCGGGCACTAAGGGTACATAAGGCACGTGGTCAGTCTCCAACCCATTCAGGGCTGGCCTCAGCTGCCCTGAGTGCTCTCGGGAGCCAAGCTCTCCCAGGGAGAAGAGAACCCATAGGCCATGCTTAAAGCTTAGAAGTCCAAGTCCAGTGTAACAGTCATGCCCCAAAGTCTGAAACCCAGACCCCCTACCCTTCCAGGGAGCAGCTGCTCTGCCCACCACTGACTCATGGATCCAGGGCCCCTGCTGATCTCAGAGGCAGGTAGGTCCTCTTCCCAAAGAGGAGTGGCCCCTGACCTCTATAGGGGAGGTAGGGGCCAGCAGGGTCTGGGACAAGTTGGGGTACAGGCTATCCCCTGCCTCCAGGGCACTGAAGCCAGCCCTCTACCACACCCGGACCAGAGATAGGTGGGCTTCGTCCCGGCTCCAGGCCTCCTCTGGCTCGGGCTCGCTCTGCTGCTGGGGGCATGCGAGGGGCTCCCAGCGGGAACAGCAGCTCCAGTGTGAGGACTTGCGTTGTGCCCAGTGCTGGCTTCAGCCTCTGCAGAGGGGGTTCCAGTGAGCAGAGAGCTGGCCAGCCAGGCTCCAGTGTAGCATCCAGCGGCCCTGGTGCCCTGCCAAGGTCCACACTCAGTTGCACAGGCGGGAGAACTGGAAGTAGTAGTTGGTGGCCGCCTGGCCCGGGGCCTCTGCGCTGCAGTTGGCCTGACCCTGGGTGGAAGGGACAAAAAGAGGCGGCTCCTGGGGTTGTTCCAGTCCGCCCTTGTGTTCTGCAAGTCTCTTCTTCCCAACCGCCTCCTCTCCCAAAGCCCCTGGCTGCAGTGCAGGGACGGGGCACCTGTACTCACCAGCGGCGCCACCCGGAAGTGGTAGGTGAACTCTCGGAAGGATGGGATGGTTATCAGCCACTGGTGGGAGGTGCCCTGTGGGAGCAGAGGGAGGGGTCAGGTCTGCCCCCGACCTGCAGCCCTGGGGGGAGGGCAGGTTTGGAAGGGGCAGAAGCAGAGGGGGCTTTGAGATGTGTGGGCAGCAGTGGGCTTGCACCGCCCTGGGCTTGTCAGGTGGGCAGCCCTCACCTGGCCCTGCCTCCCGTCTATTTCAAACAATGGCTTTTCCTCCCAGCCACCACACCGCAGGCCAGGGCCTCACCCCAACCCATCTCACAGGCTGGCAGGAGCCCCAGCAGTGCAGTGGTTAAGCGCTCGGCTGCAAACCGAAAGGTCAGCAGTTTGAACCCACTGGCCGTCTGTTTCCAGAAAGATGTATAGCCTCAGAGGTCTGGCTCTGTAGTGTCCCTCGGGAGCTCGAAGGCCGGGGATTGTGATGGTGGAGTCACAGGGCCACCCTGGGGCTATGGCAGAGCTGGCATTCACAGCCAGATCTAATTGGCTTGCTTCCATTCAGGGCAACATGAGCCCATCCCGGGGAGCTTCTGCTACCTGCCTGCAGCAGTGGCTTGGCCTGTGCCCCCATAGGCACCTGGCTAGGCTCCCCCTCCACTACTCTGTGGGCCCCAGCTCTGGGGTCTCCCCCTCCCACCTCAGTATTCCCCACTCCACCTCTGTCCAGTAGAGGGCCTGCGACAGAGGAAGCACCAGGCTGGAGCCGAAGTGGTTAGAAGTTAAGAGATGCTAGAGGGAACTCTGGTGGAATAGTGGTTACATGTTGGACTGCCAGTCTCAAGGTAGGCAGTTTGAAACCACCAGCCCCCGCTGAGGGAGAAAGAAGAGGCATTTTATACCCGTAAACAGGTACAGCCTCCGAAACCCACAGGGGCAGTTCTGCCCAGCCCTGTAGGCTCATCGTGAGTCAGAGTTGATGTGTGTTTGTGTCTGAGAATAAGGAGCAGTGTAACTTCTGGTCACATGGCCAGAGAGGACCAGTCAGCGACAGGCCCAGACATGGGTTCCCAGATGAAGCCTGAGGGCGCTCACAGGGAAGTTTGACTTCAGGCCTGAGTCTCAGGGCCAGACCTGACAGTGACCACTTCAGTGACTTGCAGCCCTCCTCACATGCCAGCTCTGCCCACACAGCACCCTCCTCTGCCGCTGCCCCCCACTCCTGCAGCATGGTCCCCCTTTCTGCCCTGGCTGTCCCCAAACCATTCTTCAGTTCTAATCTTGAACGTAGCTTTTCCAGGGAGAATGACCTGATCCAGAGACCATGCCAGTTCGCATTCCTTCCCTGCTGGTGCCCATCACCATGCCCCTCCATGCTGGCCTTCCCCAGGCCACGGGGAGAGGACAGGTGGGCCCACATCCCTGACTCATGCCCCTTCCGCTCCGACTGGGGGGCCCAGTTGTGCCAGGAAAGGGGAGACCCTGAGGCCCAGCCCTGCCCTACCTGGGTGTCCTGGTGGGTAGGGAGGCTCTGGGGGAAGCTCCCCTCCTCACAGGGCTCTTCCTCCGTCTTCAAGCCGCACAGCACCACGGACACGGGGGAGGGGGAGCTGAGGGTGGTGGGAAATGGAGTTACAGGGTCTTCATCCCAACCCGCTCCCAACCAGATCTCCACCCCCAGCTCACAAGCCAAGCCCCACAGCACTCTCCATGGCCCAGTGACCCCGCAGAGGGGTGTTGACGGCCCGGGGGGGAAGTAGTTGAGCACAAAGTGAGCATCCCTGTTCGGTCACTTCCCCCAAAACTCCTGTGAGGGGGCAGGAGGGGATCTGGGGCCATGGGAATACCCCCCACCGCCAATCCCCAGTACTCACTCCATCTGCAGCGTCAGACTCAGGTGCAGTGGGGTGCTGCTGCTGACGGGGATGTGGTAAGTGAAGTTCCCGGGCCTGAAGGGACAAAGCCGGCTCCTCAGGTACAGGCCACCTGCTGCAGCTGCCCCACCACCCCCGAGTCCCCAGTGTACGCAGGCACACTGCGCGTTATTACGCTTCCCAGGTAGCGCTTCCTGTTCCTTTCTGCGTTGTTTTCTTTTTCTTTATAAACTGAACCTTTGTGGCAACCCCGAGCTGAGCCGGCACATCTTCCCCTGCTGTTTCCCCCAACAGCTCACTTCATGTCTCTGTCACATGCATGTCACCCCATTTCTGACTTTTTCATAACGCACCCGGACACTTCATAGGCGACCTAAACCCACCACCACCAAGGGGATGGCACTCTCATAGCCGCCCGGCAGGGCAGAGCAGAACTGCTCCTTGGGGTTCCCAGTGCTGTCACGCTTGATGGGGGCGGACGGCCCCCAGTTTCTCCTGCTCATCCACTACTCCCAGCGGCCCTACAGGACAGGGGAGAACTGGCCCTGTGGGTTTCTAAGGCTGTGACTCTTTACGGGAGTAGAAAGCCCTGTCTTGGGTGGGTGGTGGTTTCGAACTTCTGACCTTGTGGCTAGCCATCCGACTTGCACGAACCACCACCAGGGCCCCTTTACGGGAGCTCAGACTCACTGCCATCGAGTCGATGGTGACTCAGAGTGACAGACAACCCCTCTTCCTGTTCAGGAACTACTTGTCGGGACCCTACAGGGCACGGTAGACTTTCCCAGGGGAGTTTCCGATTATAGGAGAAAGCCGTTTCAATCTGCTGGCCTGTGGTTACCAGCCCAGTGGGTAGCCATCATGCCCCAGGGCTTCTGGGAGCCAGCATCGCCTACGGCAGCAGTGAGTTTGGCTTTTCATGAACTACAGTTGAGC
The DNA here is from genome assembly GCF_050624435.1 of Tenrec ecaudatus. Lineage (NCBI taxonomy): Eukaryota > Metazoa > Chordata > Mammalia > Afrosoricida > Tenrecidae > Tenrec > Tenrec ecaudatus. Next base: position 12,368,229 of record NC_134533.1, read on the forward strand.
ACAAAGTACTTTTATATGCCCTGCAAAACAAACTAACAAAACTACTACTACGTCTGCTATACTGCGGTGGTCAAGAATACAACAAGCAGGAGGTCTGCCAGTCCTGAAGTCCTTCAGGTCAGCACCCAGGGGCCCACCTGGTGGCGGCAGCGCTTCTCTGAGAGGGGCCAAACGGGAGCACCTGTCATTGGAGGGGCCCGCCCTGAGGGTGGAGGGAGGGAGCCCCGCCCACCTGCAGGCATCCCCAGGTGCGCAGTACTGAGAAGTGATGGGCATTGAAGTCTCCAGCACTTGGATGGAGGTCAGGGCGGGCACTGGTTCTGCAAGAGACAGGTTGGGGTAAGGAGCGCAGACAGGTGAGAGCAGCCGCGTCCTTCCTTGCTGGACTTGAATCCGTCCCATTGGAGCCTGAATGCATTTCCAGTCCTTCCCAAGCCCCCTGGCTGGAGGGGTCATATGCCTCGTCTTCTCCATGAGCCCCGGGGACTAGCCAGTTCCCAGGAGCCGGCCTGAGAGTCGCCTCCACCCCAGGAATGGGAGCCCACAAGGGCCACCGGGAAGCCTTTTGCCACCAGCAGGGTGCAGGGGCCTGCCCTCCCCAACTCAAGGTTCAGTGTTCAGCTGAGAGTGTGAAATAGGTCGTGTCGGGGGGGCGAGGATATTTACCCCACACCGATCAGGTTCCCCGAGAGCCAGTTTTTCAATATTTGCCAGCGCACCTCTACGGGTGAGTGAGCCCCTCCCGGCCCCCGACGAGCTGATGCAGTCTAGTGCTGTGTGATGGGGGTGGTGGGAGAGAAGGGGAGACGAGATGCTTTCTCTGTTCGTTCACCCTCAGGCTTGCTGCTCTCTGACAATCCTACCCAGAACGCCCCCCCCGCGCCGCTCGCGCGCCCACACACACACACTAGGCTCTAGGAGGCACAGTGCTGAGCCCCAGGGGCCCCAGCAGCATCAGTATGCCCTTTGGGGCCACAGCCAGGCATCTGATAGAGGCAGGATGCCTTCTTAGTTCTCTCTGGGCAAAGTCCTCCTGCCTGTCGAAACAGCGCCAGGCGGCTGAGCGGAACCAATGAGCACTCATCCAGGAGCCCAAAGGAGGATGTCTCAAGCCCACCCAGAAGTGCCTCGGAAGAGAGGCCTGGTGATGGCTCTCAAAAGGTCACGGCCTGGAGAGCCCCACTCAACAGCAATGCACCACAACTTCAGATTCTGGGGTGGGTTCACGTAGCCTATTTTAGTCACAGAATCATTAAGATCGCAGGATCGCATGGACCATAACCATCTGAGTGACGTCCAGGGTCTTCAGAGCTTGCGGGCAGCCCCCTAAGATATAACTATTGGTCTCTCCTCACCCGGAGCAGAAAAGAATGAAGGAAGCCAAAAGCTCAGACAAGAAACTAGTCCACAAGACGATCAGACCACGGAAACCAGAAGCAGTAGATGGTACCGAGAGTTCGCCACAGAAGGCCCCGGACAGAATGGGAGAACGCAGACCTAGACTCACGTTCCTAGGAAAGGCCAGACCTTACAACAAAAGGGACCCCAGAGAGACTATCGTTCCAAGGGATCCTTTGAACTTGGCATGAAGCCACTCCTAGAGGTCACCTTTCCGCCAAACGATAGAGAGGCTCCTAAAAGAAACAACATCACCTGGGAGTATGAGATCTCTTAAACAATCAACTGGGAGACCAAACCGTCAACATTTGCCCACTAGCAGAGGTGGCAAGGCAGGGTCAAAGCTAGACCGATGGAAACCGGCCAAGCTGCAAGGAAAGAGAGAGAACACTGAACATAGACACGTGGTAGGGAGATAACCAGTGCCCAGGGGCAAGCTGGATAAGAACTGGGAACCAAGCTTGCCGTGTAAACTTTCACCTTACCCCCCCACCTACACACACACACACACACACACACACACACACACTTAAAACGCTAAGTATTTTCAACAGAAAGACATCTTTCATAAAAAACCCAGTAGCACAAGTATGTAACATAAAGTGATGGTTGGATAAAAAAGTTTGTGGGGAAATGCCAGCATCTTTCAATTCCACTTCTCCATGGACTTTGGGGCTTTTCTGCAGCCCCCTCGGACTGCTTCTGAGAACACTCACTTCCAGCATCACCTCTTCCAGGGAGCATGCCCTGCTCACCTCTCTGACCTGAGTCTGGATTCAGTCCACTGCAAAGCTGCCCACAGCATGTTCTTTGGGGGCAGGACCCCTTCTATCACCAACACCCCAGCCACAGACCAGACTCGGTTAAGGCAGCTGGCCAGCATCTCCCCTTGGGGTGTCCAGCACTTTCCATTTCAATCTCGGTCCAACCATGCCTCCCGGGTTGGTTTGGTTTGGTTGGTTGTTTTCTTTTAAAGTCACTAAAGTGAGTGAGGTGGCCTAGTGCCTACAGCAAGGTTCTGGTCCCACAGTAGCCCTGGAGGGGACCTCAGAGGAAGCCACTTTGAAAACCTGACTTCAGAGGTTCTCTTTGTTAAAAGCAAAAGTCTGAGGCCTGGGGAAAGGTTGGCAGGGGGTGGGGTGGGGTGAAGGAGGTACAGGGGCTCCTCCTGGCCCTGGGATGCTGGCCTGGGGGCCAGGCAGACCTAGGACCTAATCCCTTGGTTGTGGGCTGTCCACACTGGGCAGGTCCCGTGTCCCCTAAATCAGCTTCCTCTGAACAGTGGCATTGAAGATGAAGATTCACAAGGCCGATCCCCATCTACCTGATTTGGCATCCACCTGCCTCCATGCCTGTCTGTTATACCGGCTCAGTAAACATCTGTACACCGGTGACAATGGGCCCAGCCTGGGAACCAGGTGACAGGGAGGAGGGGCAAGTACCTGGTTGGCTCTGAGGCTGAGTGGGCTGGGCAGGACTTGGGCTGGACTGGGGGGCGTCTCGGCGGGCACGGCCGTGAAGAGCAAGGCTGGGGCTGTTCTTGGCTTTGCCCTGTCCCCCCGGGTAGGGGACTGCAGGGCTGGCCACGGGCTCCAGGCTCTTGGGAAGCTTGGAGTGGCTGATGCCATTGGCTGAAAGGCCCCAGGACTTGGCTCTGATGTTGGTGACTGGCAGCAGGGCCATCTGACTAGGGCCTGTGGGTAGAAGCAGGGGCAGGCAGGCTGAGAGGTAGACAGGTGGCTGCCCCACTCCAGCTTTTGAGGCCTTCTCTTGGCTCCCCTGGTCTGCCCCTGGGCCTCTATGGGGCTCCAGCAGTGAGTTCTTGGGTCTCTCTTTGGATTCACCCCAAGTCCTGGACCCAAGTAGTACAGACCTGAGTGGTTGGTGGTAGGATCGGGGTCCGTGGTGGGGCTGGGGGGCAGTGAGGAGCAGCAGACGACTGGGCAGGGGTGGCTGGAACACAGGTCCAAGGTACGCATGGCTTGGCGGGGGGGCGAGCTGAGCAGGCCAGTGGTCACTGAAGAAGTGGGAAGGTTTGTGAGCCCCCAACCCCAGAACACAGTCGCTTCCCACCTCTCCTGGCTTCTGTCTGCAGGCCTGGCCCCAGCATGTACCTGGCAGCAGAGGAGACTGTGTGCTGGGCAGCCCAGCGGGCACAGGGGACTGGCGAAATTGCGTGGTCCCAAAGCTCTGACTGGACCTGCTGGGGAAGTGGGGGCTAAGCTTAGGGGGAGGGGGGCCATCAGGGGAAGACAAGGCATCCCAGAGAAGCAGGAGGGGCTGAGGGCATGGTAGGCAAGGTGGACAGGAGGCAGCACGGAGGGCAACAGGAGCCAGAGGTGGGCAGGGAAGCTTGGTCCAGACACGTACCATGGGCACATGGCCTTGCTCCCCCCAAGGTGCTGGGGCCGGAGCAGAGCGAGGAGACAGGAAGTAGACACGGCAAAAGAGCTAAGGGAGTGCGGAGAGGAAGGTGGTAGGAAGAGGTGCAAGGAAGGAGAGAGAACACACAGTGAGAGACAGCCCTGCGAGCTGGGGGCGCAGTGGGCCGAGAGCCCGGAGGCCCTGCCCAGCCCTCCTCTGACCCAGGGCCCCCTGACTCTCAGAAGCCCAGAAAAAAGCATCAGCTTCAGTAAGGACCAGGTAAAGCTACCCACCCTCCAAGGAGCCCCCCTCCCCCCACTCCTTGTAGGAGAGAACTTGAGGCTGGGCCCTCAGAGGAGACGGGCCCCTGGGCCCCTCTGCTCTGGGGAGCCTCTGCTCTGGGGCACCGCTGCCTTGGCCTCCCGGGACGTACCCATCAGCATCCACTAGGTCCTCCTCGGTCCGTAGGCTCAGTACATACAGAGTGGACATGGACACAACACTGCAGGCCACAGAAAAGGGGAAGCATGAGGCTGGGACCACCATCCAGTGTCCCCATCCACCCCCAAGGGCAGGCCCGTGATCCTGGGGCCACAAAAAAGGGTCTGTTACCCTCCTCGCCCAAGATCTCAGCCCCTGACCTTCCGGGCCATGCCTTTCTCTGCCCCCCAGTCTGACTGCACTGGGCACCCGAATCCCATCCAGCAACCCCGGCCGCAGAGCCTGGGGCAAGTCACCTGAAAGTCATGACCAGGACCAGGGCGATGATGGTACCCTGTAGGAAGCGCTGGCTGACGCAGGCCTGGTCTGGGGCCACGGACGATGACTGTGCCAGGGGGGGAGGGCGGAGAAGGGGGAGCCAGGGGCATCAGCCAGGTCCACAGTGAGAGCTCAGGGACAGAGGGAGGGGACGGGAACATGGGGACCTGGCAGGGCGAAGCAACTGGGGAGGTCCCAGCTGGGAGAGGGGCTACGTGGGAACTGGAAGCCACAGTCCAAGCCACCTGCCAGCTTGCCCCTTACCTTGCTGGCCACCTTGGGGGGCCTCTTCTTATGAGGGACGCTGCCTGCCCGGCTGAACTGGCTCCCAGCGTGGCTGCAGGAACAGGCCAGGGCCAAGATCAGGGATGCCCTGGGCAGAGGCCTTCACTCCCTGCCTGCCAACCCGGCGTCCACACCCCCACCTGAAGGCGCCTGAGCTGCCTGAGGACTTGAGGCTGTCGAGGCGCCGGAGCTTGGCCAGCTTGTGGCTCCAGCGCTCCAGCTCGTCAATGCGTGTCTCCAGGTTGTCCGTCAGCCTGCACAGCTCCTTCACAGCCCCCACGTTCTCCATGAAGATGCGTTCCTGCCGGCAGCAGGCGAGGCCCTCAGGTGAGGGACCTGCCTGGGCCAGGCAGAGCCTCCCCCTGCCTGGACAGCCCTTCCGTTCTCAGTCAGCACCCCCGCCCCCCACCACCACCAACTGACATGAGGTCTGGGGCCTCAGCACTTGACCATTCAGCTGTGGCTACATCGAGGTGCCAGGCATGTCAGGTGGTCCCACACCCTCTGCGCCACCAGACCAGCCCCTCGAATCCCATTCTGACCCACGGTGACCACACCACTAGGATTTTCAGTGCCATTTCTTTAGAAGTTGAACGGCAGGCTTTTCTGCCTGGCACCTCTGGTGGCGCTTCCCCTCCAACCTTTGGTCAGAAGCCAAGTCCAGTTAGCCCTTTACACTCTCATGATAAACGCCCCTCCCCCTTATTTAAAAACCACACCCAGTGCCACCGACTCGACGCCAGCTCACAGACACCCTATAGGACAGGGTATAACTGCCCCTGTGGGTTTCTGAGATGGTAACTCTTCATAGGAAGAGAAAGCCTCATCCCTCTCCCATACAGCGGCTGGTGGTTTTGAACTGCTGGTCTTGCAGTTAGCAGCCCAATGCGTAATCACTCAGCCACCAGTGCGCCTTACACCACGTGTTCAGGGTGGGCAATAACCACAGGGAGCAGGGGTTACAACCACCCTTGTGCTACTGAGGGGGAAAGGGACCCTCAGCCAGGCTCTTCCCACTGTCCTCCCACACCCTCCTCCAGCTGCCTGCTCCCCCCTTCCCTGGGGGCTGGGATGGTGCTGGGGCTCAGAAGATTCAGGATGCCCCTACCCCTGCAGCCTGCAGCACCCAGGCTGACCCTCCCACCCTGCAGACCTTGTTCACCACCAGGAAGTTCTCAATGGTCTTCCCGTTGGCAAAGACCACGTCGCCGGTGTCCTTCACAGCTTCGGGCAGGATCTCCTTCACCTCCTGGGCGATGACACCTGGAGTGGACACAGCCAAGTGTGTGTGAGGGGCCAGGGCATGTCACGGCACCCCCACATACTGAGGGCACGGCACCAGGCAGGGAAACCATTCGGGGGGGTTCCCTAGGACCAAGTGTTCAAGGGGGTCTCAGGTCCAGGGTGAGGGCCCGGGTCAGAGAGAGCTCGAGCAGAGGAAGGCTGGGTTCATTTGAGTTTCCCGGTCCAGGGGACAAGGAGCCCTGGTGTCCTAGTTGCTTATGAGTCCGGCTGCTAATCACCAGGTCAATAGTTTGAAACCATCATTGTGGCTCCATGGAGGGACAAGGAGGCCTTTTGCTCCCATAGAGTTGCGGAAGTCAGTGGGAGGGGGTTCCCAAAGGGCAGAGACATGCCTGGTGAGAGTCGAAGGCGGAGGATCCCAGCCCAGGTCCCCATCCTTCCGGCCCCTACCGGTCTCTGGCGCCGCGGCCTCGATGCCCGCGCTGGCGGCGAACTCGGGCTTGTAGCGGTAGTGCACCAGCCGCATGCGCGAGATCCTCTTCAGCTGCTCCGTGGTGTCCACCTGCAGGGAGCCAGGCCCACACTGAACCCCTTTCCTTCGGGGAGGGTCCCGGCGAAGGGTCGAAGTCCAGGAGGGGGCAGCCCGGACGCTGCAGTGCGGTTGGGAGACCCTGCCTCCAGCGCCCTTGGCTCTGGAGAACCAGCTTGGGCTCCTTCCAGTCCCCAGAAGCCCCGCCCACAAACCCGCCCCTCCCGAGAGCCCCGCCCACAAGCCCCGCCCCCTATGGCCCCCCGCCGCAATCAGTCCCGTCCTGCTCCAGTTCTGTAAGCCCTATGGCCCCGCCTCCACCGGCTGTCCGCCCCGCCCTGTCCCTCGCGGACAACCTCGGCCCCGCCCACACCTCCTGCACTTGCTCCTTGGCCCGCAGGTCTGAGGGGTGCATGAGCGAGCCCATGACCTTGACGTTGCCGTGCACGACCAGCGCCTCGTCTGGCCGGTCTGTGTTGATGCCCACGCGGCCGTGGTGGAAGACGGTGTCCGGCACCTGCGCCCGCTGCCACAACACGTCGCTGTCGCTTTCAAACTGGCCTGGATTGGAGGCCTTGAGAGAGTTGGGGTGGGGTTGGTATTTGCAGGGGAGGGGGCCCTGCAGGCAAGCGGGCAGCCTAGCTTCCACCCCACCACCCACTGCAGCCAGCCCCTCACCAATCCCGGTGCCCACTCCCACTCCCCTTGGGGAAGCTTTCTGTCCCTGGTGGGCTCCTGGATGACCAGCTGGGCTCCAGGTTTCCGTGTGAAGCAGCCCAGAGCGGGTGGGAGTGAGCACAGCAGGGAAAGCACCCTAGCTCCTGACTCCCCAGCACCCGTATTCTTCCTGGGTGCCGCTGGCTCCCCCTCTGGGCAGGGTAGGGGATGGTGGTCCTCACCCGCACAATGATTCGCTCTGAGATCTGGGCGGCCAGCGTGTAGTTCTGGTTCTGTGCGTGGGCCTGGAGAGCCACCACCAGCATAAAATACCTGGGGCACACGGGGGTCTTAGAGGCACCGCCCCACCTCCCCTTGCCCCACCCCTCCTGGGTATACAGCGCACCCAGATTGCCAGCGGGCTCAGAGAGCGGGCAGGGTCACCCCATCCTAAATGGAAGGGCCTGAGTCTCCACTAGGGGGCAGGCATGCCCAAGGCGGACAGCTGGGGAGTCAGGCAAAAACACCCAACTAAACAAAGCCTTGGCCATCCCACTCATCCAAAACTCACACCAAACTCACCGCCATTGAGCCCATCTGACTCACAGCCACCCTATAGAGCAGGGTAGAGCTGCCCCTGTGGGTTTCCAAGACTGTAACTCTTTACAGGAATAGAAAGCCTCATTTTTCTCCCTCAGAGCAGCTGGTAGGTTTGAACCCTCAACTTTGAGGTTAGCAGCCCAATGCCTAACCTACAGTGCCACTAGGACTCCAGAGGAAGCCAGAGAAAGGCCTCAAACCTAACCACTCTCCCCAGTTCTAAAGCCAGCCGAGGGCTACGGGTCTCAGGCCCCTCGCCTGTAAAATGGGCTGGTCTGTGGGACTTTCTGCACATGAAGGGGGCAGCTGCTCACCTCTGGTCAGGGTTGGGCTTGCCCTTCTTGCGCATGTTGTTGGCGGTGGTCTCACTGAAGTGCAGTCGCCCCACCGTCACCTTGGTGACCTGCTCAGGGGGCAGATTGACCCTGCAGGGGAAGAGCAGGCACTCAGGGGGCAGAGAGCCAGGCAGAGAGGCACACCCAGGCCAGGAGTGTGTGGGAGGTGGACGCAGTGGGCTCTGATGGGCACTCCCCCTCGCCAGCCCCGCCCCGGTCCGACACTCACGTGACGGGGTTGAAGGGCCGCTTGCTCCGGTCAGACTGAGACTGCTCAATGTTGATTGACTGATTCAGGGCCTCCAGCTACGGGAAGGGGTGCGCCCGATGGAGCCTCAGGGACAGTGCTCCCCACCTGATCTGCCCACCTGCACCCTCTCAGCTCTGGCCTGGCCCAGCTGTGAGGAAACAGCTCCCTGCCCCACAAACTCAGGTGCCTTGTTACACACAGACCCGACCCCCTGGCATGTCCCGTCACTGCCTTCATCTCCACACCCATGTTCACAATTAGTCTCCCTCCTTACCCCTCACCCACGTCACCCACCTACTGCTCCCTGACACCACCACACCCAGCAGCACACTCCTGGCAAGTGCCAGCAAGTAGACACGCCCTGCCACCCTCACAGCCCCCAGACCCACACAAACACTCCACAATTCTCTACCTCTATGTACACACCGACCCTCCATCACCCTCACACCCACTCCCTGTACCCCATCTGCTACACACACCCCCCAGCCTCCACTCACACCCTAGGTCATGAGCTCTCCAGACTCTCCCCCACAAGCATATCCCCTCACACCTTCAAGGGGTGGGGGCTGAGCCAAGGCTAAGTGCCAGGCCCAGTTCACAGCCCCAAGGAGGCAGACTGTGGGTGGGGGAGGAGGAGCTAGCCAGGAGAGGGGGCCTGAGAGGGGGCTGCAAGGGGGTTCCCTGGGGTGGAAACAAGGAGCTTTTCAGTGGCTGAGAGCCTCTGGATGGACTAGCCTTTCCCTTAGTTGCGGAATGCCAAACCATCAGCACCACCGGGGGCTCCCGAGGAAAGGTGAATTGTAGGAGAGGCTCAGAAGAAACACAAACCAAGTTCATGGCCATCAATCGGGTCAATTCTGATTCTCAGTGGTCCCCTACAGGACAGGGTAGAACTGGCCCTGCAGGTCACTCTTAATGGGACTAGAGAGCTTCATTTTCCTCCCATGGGGCAGCTGAGGGTTTTGAACTGCGGCCCTTGCAGTTAGCAGCCCAGCGCCCAACCACCAGGCCACCAGGGCTCCCTAGCAAGCCAGCACCAAACTCACTGCCATCGTGAGTCGATGCCGACTCACAGCGACCCTGCAGGAGAGCGGAGAAATGCCCCTGTGGGTTTCCAAGACTGTAACTTTTTAAAAAATTAAATACTTTTATTGGGGCCTCTTATCACAAGATACAGGTCTTATCATGATCCGTACATCCATCCATTGTGTCAAACACATTTGTACATGTTGCCATCATCATCCTTTTAAAGCATGTTCTTTCTGCTTGAACTCTTGCTATCAGCTCGTTTTTCCCTCCCTTCCCCACTGTGGTAGTTACATAATCTGGTGTCAATTTGAGGATTAAGAGTGTAGGGGTGGAGCCTAGCCTGTCAATCGGGATATAGCCAATGAGGCCTCTGTGTGGGCATGGCTTTCTCCAGAGGATTCTGGGAACCCCTGTGTTTTCCTCCTAGGAGGCGGGAGACACTCTCTCTTGATTCATTCCCTGTAGACTCTCTACTGACAAGGCCGACCCCCTGTGAGACATCTCTGAGGAGAAGCCACATGCACCTACCCCGATGCAGCCCCGGGAGCTGGAGAAGCCATGTGGAGATGCTTACACCACCACTGGATACACAAGACTTCCCACCCACTGGCCTGTGACCTTCCTACATTGGGTGTCATTGCATGTGTTTCCTGAGTCTGAAGAGGACTTTATAGAGGACTTTATAGATTGGTATCAGACATATGGGCTAATATTGGACCTCTGGACTTGATCTGGACTGGACTGAGATCTTTCCTCAATATTCAACTGCTCTTGTCTATAAAGCTCTTTCTTTTTTTTTTTTTTTTTTTTTTCATTGTGCAACCCGCTTCAGTGCCTTCAGCCCACCAGGTAAAACCAGGCAATGGTTCGGGGTGAGTTTGCTTTGGCATGGGACACTGTGGGAGGCCCATGGGATCGGACTAAAGCTCTTTCTTACATGAATCTCCCTGGATTTGTTTCTCTAGTCTACCCAGACTAACACACCCACCTTCCTTCCCTCATGAACCCTTGATAAATTATAAACTATTATTATTTTTCATGTCTTACATCGTCCGCTGTCTCCCTTCACCCCCTTTTCTGCTGTCTGTCCCCCAGGGAGGGGGGTTATATGTCAATCCTTGTGATCGATTTCCCCTCTCTCCCCCACTGTCCCCTTCCCCTCCTCGGATCTCTCTCTATTCGACCGTCACTCTTTCTTTAGGAGAGTAGAAAGCCCTCACTTTCTCAAGCAGCTGCTGGCTTCCAACTGCTGACCTTGCAGTTAGAGGCCCAACACATAACCCCATACGCTGCCAGGTCTCCTTGGGAGAGGCTCAGGGCCCAGTGATTGGCTCGGTGGCAGAGAAGGGTTTTTATCACGCAAGAGGTGGGGAGTGCTTGTGGGCTACGCTAAGCATCGGGGTCTTTGCGGGGAGCCTGGCATGTTGGCCGCCCATATCTCAGGCGGTGCATCAGGTGGGAGCCAGAGGGGAAGCTGCTGTGACCATCAGACACGTGGGGAGAGAAGGCGGTGAGCGGGAGAGTGGGCTAGTGAGGTAATGGCCAGGAGCCCCATAATTCTAAATGACCAGGGTCCCAGAGGCCCGTTCTCTGAGACAGGGGACAAGTTCAAAGAGAATTCAGTCTGGCACACAGGTCTGAGAACCCGTGGGTAGCCCAGGGGACAGCTGGCACACTTGGAGATCAGAGGGCAGAGACAGGGACAGTGTGGGTACATAGAGTACTGAGGGCAGGGGAAAGACAGAGGCGGAGAGATGAGATGGGCGGGTTGGGGACAGGAAAGGCTGGAAGGGGCGCAGCCAGACCTGCGCGGTCAAAGTGAGCCAGCAGCAGGGTCTCTCTCTCTCACTTCCCCTGGTGGTCTCCCCATGTCCCACGCCTTTCTGGTCCTCCGGCCAGACCCTCCCTGATGAGCCCCACCTCCCCCTGGAACCTGCCTTCACTCCGTGTAGCTTCAGGTAGAAGCAGTCGAGAGGCTTGAGGCCTTCGGGGGTCTTGACGAACTTGGGCTCACCCAGCATGCCGATGTACACTGTGACCTGGAAGTGGTTCTTCTTCTGACACACAAAGGCGTCGTCACCCACGGAGAAGTTGAAGCCCTTGTCAGCGTCCACGCGGTAGGTGGGCATGGGCCTGAGGAGCAAGCAGGGCAGGCCTGGACTGTCACGTCCCTGCCACTTGCCTGAGTCCCCAGGCCCTGCCCCTCAGAAAGGGAAACCGAGTCTCCGAGAAGATTCCAGCGTGGGTGGGTCAACTCCTCCTCCACAGGTCTCCTGAACTCTACAACCTAGCAGCACCGCTGGGGGAGACCCCGAGACCCACTGGCTCAGGGTCTGAGGCGTGAGCTTGCTGGGTCCCTAACCCCACTTGGCTCTTTCCCAGAGCCCTGCCTGAAGCCCCCTCCCTCCCGGGCAATGAGGTCTGGGGAGCCTCATGGCGCCTGACAGCTGGTTGCCATGGAAACGGTGGGACCAGGAGCCGGCTCTGCCGACCCAAGGTCCAAGCCCCTGCCCACCAGCTTACTCAAGCCCCCAGACACCTCCGTCCTGACTCCCTCCGTCTGCCCGGTCAGGGAGACAGACGGGCTCCCCTGGGTGACCTGCACTGAATACTAACACTTGGCCTCAGTTTACCCAGGTGCTACTTGGAAGAGTGTCCCAGGTCCCCCTGGGAGGGACCTCCAGGTGGCAAGACCTCTACTCTTGGCCTAAGGCTTGCCCATCGCACCCAAGTGCTCCTGCACCAGTCATGCCCTGGTGGGAACAGGATGTGGGCAGGAGGCTGGACAGGAAACGCACTTCTAAACTGGTAAGCCTGGCCACCATGTCGAGCCAGGGCTCAGAGTCCAGCTTCCTGGTCTGAAATGGCAGGCTGGCCTCAGGAGAGTGGGATAAGAGTAGGGAGGGGGCTAGACCCCACAGACCTGCCCTCAGCAAGCCCCTAGCCACTAGGGCAGCGGGAATACCCAGCCTTAGGGCCTCTGGTCAGGAATCTCCTCCAGCTCTGGGCACCCAACTCTACAAGGGCCCAAGGCCAGGGCCCTGCTCACACCCACCAAGGTCCACACCCACGGGCCTCCTGGGGGAGTGAGGGCAGTGGTCCCCACCCGCCCGCCTGCTGGGCCCCTGGCCTGGAGCCTGGGAGCTGAGCCCACACAGGTGTTAACAGAGCCAAGAAGGTCGGACAGCCTCAGCTAGGCCTCCCTTCTCCCTCCTCCCTCCTCCCTCCTCCTTCCAAGTGGAAGCTGATGGAAGGGCCCAGCTTACACCCTGCTTCCTGCTACCTTCCTGGAATGCAGGCGGAGGAGGTGCAGGAGGAGGAGCTGGAAAATACCCACCCACCCCCTTCTCCCACTGGCTGCCCCAGGAAGACTGCAGCCTACGCCAGGCTGCCCCGCCTGGCCTAGGAGCCCGAGCCTGTGTCTGTGAAATGGGGCCATCTTGTGCCGGGGCCTTTTCCCGCCCAGCCCTGTTCTTGGGTCAAGGAGGCCCAGCTGTCCCAGCACGGGCAGGCCAGAGGAGTGGGGTGGCCCCTGGGTGCACTCACAGTTCCTTGTAGTTGGCATCGTAGAGTGTCGCCCACTTGTTCTGCTGGTGCGGCTGCCACTTGATGGACTGATAACTGGGGTCCAGGTAGGAACCGCTGAGGCTGTCGCTGTCCTGCAGGAGACCTGCAGCGAGGGGACGCCCCTGTGGGCCCCAGCCTGGGCCACCTAGCCCCTGAGCCCTGGGCCCCGCCCCCCAACTCAGAGAGTTGGTGGACATGGCCAGCATGTACCTGGTGAGGGTGCGCCTGGGGGGTGCCAAGGCGGCGTCTGGACCCGGGCGATGCTGAGAGGCAAGGAGCCCTGGCCTGGGGAGAGCGGGCCCTGGGGTGGCCAGGGTGGGGATGGGGCTCTAGCAGGGTGCGGGGGCAGGGCCGCCAAGGTACCCGGCTCCTGCTTGATCATGCCATTCAGCATCTGGGCGTTGAGAGTGTTAGGGGGTGACCCGGAGTGCTTCCTCTTCTTGGAGGGGTGTGTAGGGAGCCTGGGGAGGGGGGACAGAGGTATGAGCCATGGGGGAGAGAACACTTCCTTGGCACTCCCTGGGACCTCAGACAGCCCCCTACACCCCCCAATACTAGGTGCTGCCACTTCCTGCTTCCTGGGAAGTCCAGGAGGGCAGGACCTATGCCTGCTTTGCCCCCTCATTCCCATCAGGCCCAGCACGAGGCCTGCCACTCAGGGAACTGGGCAGCTGCCATTGGCTGGAACTGGGGCCCTCTCACAGGTCTTAATGGGTGTGGGGGGTGGAGGGTCTGCGCCAAAGGGCTTCAGGGACTTTCCTGGTGGGTGGGGAGAAGCTGAGGGGCCTGCAGGACACACCACCACCACCACCACCACCACCACCTCTCTGGCTTCCACAAAGTCTTAACAGGGGAAATCTTCCCTGGAAGTAAATCCTTCTGGAAATCCCAATGCAGGAAGAGCTCATGAGACAACACGGTGGGTTGGATCAGCGCAAGGCCCCGGCCCAGGCCTAAACCTTCCCAGACACCCGAGGACTCCATAGACAGTGGGCAGTCAGGGGGTTCAAGGCTGGAGGGCAGATCTCAAGGTTTAGAGGCCCAGGTTCAAACCCTGGCTTTGCCCGTCCAGTCCTCCCCCACCTCCTCACCCCCATCGTCCGAGCCTTGGTTCCCTGATCTGCCCAGCAGGGATGGTAATGCCCTCCGGACGGTTTGCTGTGAGCAGTCATTCTGTGAACCCCACCCCTAGTATGGCTGGGCGCCTCCCTGTAAGCCCCCCCAACCCCATTCCCCTATCCCTGTCCCTCTCCTCCTGGAGCTGCCCTCCCCCCCACACGCCACCCAAGTCTTACTCAGCTCCATGTTGCTGCAGCAGCTGGTGTAACATCTGGGACTGCTCAGAGTGGTGGAGATCGCTGGGTGCCAGTCCCTGCCCCATGGCCGCATAGGGGGGGATGGGGGGCTCAGCCTTCATGTACAGGTCCCGCTGCAGGACGGGGTAGTGAGGCGGGGGCGGCGGGGGCCCCGGCGGCAGGTGGGCTGGAGGGGGTGGTGGGTGCTCCAGGCGGGACGGCACCCCCACATGACACAGCGCCTCAGGGGTTAGCGTGCGCAGGAGGTGGGGGTCTGTGGGAGGTGGGGTGCAGGCGGGCATCAGAGACATTCCTTATGGGGTTCCCAGCAGCACCCACTCCCCCCTAATAAGGGTCTCCAGAGTTCCATCGCCTCTTGAGCCAAGACTGGGGGCTTCCGGCCCACCGAGCCCGGCTGGGAGAAGACTGGCCCACTACGGGCAGAAAAACAAGACTGCCCTAGTCAGCGGGCAGCCCTTCTCGGTCCCAGCCAGCTCCCTCCGGACCCGAGCCTCTTGGGCCTCAGAAAGGAATCACTCAAGACCCCAGCCCAGGCCCCAGCCACCCTCCTCCCTCAGGCAGCCCCTCTATCAGGCTGGGGGGGGGGGGGGCGGAGGCCAGCTCCCTGGTTCCCCAGGAGGCATTCCATGGATGTTTTTGTTAAGATAAACAGAACTCTTGACCCCTCTCCGGGGCTCCGGGAGCCCGCCTGCCCACCCGTCATTCTGTTCTTAGCCACCTAGGGGCCGCTGCACCCCTGAGGACCCCCGTGGGTCTCTGCCTGTGCTAGCCTGCACCTGCGGCTTCCCGGCCGGCCAGCCACTTACCGCCATAGGGCGCGTCCATGGTGGCTGGGCTGGGCCGGCGGCAGCATCCCCCAGAGGCCCACTGGCAGTGCCCGTGGGGAACAATAGGCAGCCGGAGGAATATTTGCCCAGCGATAATTTCCCCTGTTGGCGGCCACAGGCCCCCTCCCTCGCCCCCGCCCGCCCGATAAGGCCGCCCCAACCACTTGCCCAAGCCCCGAGGGAGGGCGTGCCTGCTGGACTCACCATTCACCTGCTGCGGGGAGTAGGCCTCGGAGCCTGAGTCTGGGGGCGAGTCCGGCAGGGTTCTGCGGGCGGAGGGAGGGGGCATTGGGCAGGTGGCCCTGAGCTGGGCCTGGCTGAGGATGACCCCTTGCCACAGAAGCTCCCCCTCTGAAGCCCACTCTCAAGGGCATTTCTCTGCAGCCCCACCTTGGGGTGCCTGATTACACCTGGAGCTGAGCTGTGACTGGGGGCTGAGGTCCTACTAAGTTCTCCCTTAAACTTACTGGGATTTAGGGGCAGGGGCCCTGCCAATGGACAGGGACTCCGGAGGCCTGCTCAATGCGAGGGCCCTGTACCTGAGAGTTACCTGGGAGCTGCTTAGTGGAGGCAGGGGGATGGGAGATGGAGGTGGGGGGCAGGTGTGGCCTGGGCAGCCAGCCAGCTCCACTGAGGCCCGGCTTCTTTCCCCCATACAGGACTTGTTTTTAATCAGCGCTTTGAGCAAAAGAACAAACTGGCGAGGTCAACACGTCCTGGGTGAAGCCTGGGTCACTCCAAGACGAGGTGGGGAGGCCGCGGGGGGGAGCTGTGTGACACAGGGGGTCCTGCTCCCAAGCAGCTGAGCAGCCCACCTGACACAGCGTAGAGTCACAGGGGCACTATCACCCCCGACCGATGGGTGGGGAGGATCCTGGCATTGCCCCCTGACCCCGGGCCTATCCACTCGGCCTGACAATGTGCACCAAGTCCTCCTCCCCCTCTGGTCCCCACAGTGAAAGCCCAGAGCCCGTCACACTCCCTCCTTCCTCAGGTGGCTTCTAAGGGACAGCGCAGTAGGGGACCTGGTCTGTCTGGGGGCATCCCTACAATGAGCCTGGGTCCTTGAGGGGTGGGTCCCTCCTGGGGCTTCCCTGGAGCAAAAACCTTGGTGGGACCCAGGACAGGCCTCCACCCCACCCCACTCCCAGCCTCAGCTCTGCCATCAGGCCATGAAGAGCTCTTCGAAGGCCAGTCTCGGGGTACCCCAGGAGCTGGTTCCTGGGTCGGCTGAGAAGGTGACAGAGAACCACTTGAGGGGCTTACTGCATGTCATCTCTCTGCCCTCCGTCCTTCAGGGGTCTGCGGCTTGGGCACAGCCTCCCTTCTGCAGCTCTGACACCCTCAAAGCTAATGAGCTCAGGGAACACGAGCGATAACACACAGGACCCACAGAAGAAACTGATTTCCCAGGGGTCAGTCTCACTCGCTCACTCACTGTCATGGAATGGCCTCCCTATAGGACAGGGTAGACCTGTTCCCGTGAATTTCTGAGCCTCTTCATTCCTTATGGGAGTAGAAAGACTCTCTCCCACAGAGTGGCTGGTGGTTTCAAACTGCTGACCCTGCAGTTAGCAGTCCAATGTGTAACCCACAACGCCACCAGGGCCCCCTGAGGGGGTTACAGGGTTCGCAACATGAGCATAGTATGCATGTTGTTGGGGTGAATAGATGGTCTGTCCGTGGCCACCGCCCACCCAGCTCTTCCTCTGCTCTGAAAAGACCCCGTGACTGTAAAACCCACTCAAACTCCGGCAGACCCATCGGCGACACACAGCCATCTTTAGGGAAGCGGTTGCCAGGCTGCCCTGCTGCAGCACGCCAGGGGAGATACGAACTGCCACCCTTCCCATGGGAGCTGAGTGGGAGCCATTTGTACCACCCAGGGGCTTGCCTCTGCTTATGTTTCACCATGTCCTGGGGTGGGGGGAGTCATCCATGGGACCACTTCACAGGGGAAGAAACTGAGGCTCCAGCAGAGGAGGGGGCTGCAAGAAAGCTGGCCGGGAAATGGCGGGCGGATTAAGGCTGGCTGTCCAGATAGTGCTCATGGCCCTAATACTTTATTATTCTGCCCCCCTCCAAGACAGGGCCCCCTGGTCCCACTCCAGGTGGGAAACCCAGATGGTTCCTGGGGTCCCTCTGCAGAGCCCATGCTCCCTGCTGCCCCTGGGCCGCCTTGAAGTCTAGTGACCACCTAGAATTTTCGGTCAATGCTGAGCCCAGGCTCAGGGCCCTGGAGTGGGCTCCCAGGGGACATGTGGGGGAGAGGGGTCTTGGAGGCTGAGTCTGGCGGGGATGGGGTGTCTGGCTGCACCAGTCTGAGGTAAAGGAAACTTCCAGCTCACCTCTGGGCCACCGACCTGTGGGCACAGAGCATCAGCGAGATGCACAGGCGGGGCTGGTCCCTGGTGTGAACAGAATCGTGCGTTTCTGCATGTGCCCACTGTGTGTACGCAAACCCCCGAGGGTGTGTGGTCTCGGGCTCTGGGGTCTCTAGCACTTACCCTTCGCCCTCACCACTCCTTCATGGCTCCCCACTGTCCTCCCACAAAGCATAGGCATCACTCCTCACGAGCCCCGCCCCCATGACCTGGCCCCGGCACCCCACTCACCCAGGGGCATAGGGTGCCTTGGGCTCGGCCTTGATGGGGGGCCCGGGCCCCCCCAGAAAGGGCTTAGGAGCGGCGCCCATGCCGTTGTTGTTGTTGCAGTTGAGGGGGCCCCCGAAGCTCGGGGGCGGGAGGGGGCCATGGTGCCCAGGGGAGGGTCCACCCCCGGGGGGGCTCAGGTGGTGCAACCCGCTGGAGCCGGGCATCGCAGGTTGCCCATGGGGGTAGGAGGCGGCGCCGGGAGGAGCAGCGATGTCAGGGAAGCAGCTGCGAAGGAGAGAGCAGGCTGAGCCCAAGCCAGGGCAGCAGCAGGCCAGCCCTCCCGGGGACGGTGGTGCGGCACTCACAGGTCGGAGGCATCCTCCTTGCTGATGTACTCCTCCAGGATGCTGGTGTCGATGTTAGACGGCTCCAGGGCGCTGCTGATGTCATGGCCTACGGGGCAGGGGCGGCTGTGAGTGGGGAGCGGGCCATCCCATTGCCTGGAGACCCCCAGCCTCAGAGCCCAGCCCTCGGTGTCTCCCCAGCCTCGTCCTCCATGAGCCCTCCATGGGGGAGAGGATGGGCCCTCAGGGTCCATACCTGGTCCCTGCCCAAGGCCCCCCTGCAAAGAACACAGTGAGGAGTGGCTGTGGAAGGCCCCAGAGCAGAGATCTGGGCCGCACGGGCTGCCCCTCCACTGCCTCTCCCAGCAGCGTCACCCCACAAGCCCCTTCCTCCCATCTGTAAAACGGGGTGACTGTCCATGTCATAGGGGTACTAAGAACACGAGGTACCTGCTGGAGTCAATCACCCCACTTGGGCAGCCCATCACTGGGCACCAGAGAAAGCACTGGCCTGAGAGGTCACACCCAAAGCATGATGGCTGCCTGGGCCTGCCCTCTCCTGACCCTCCCAGCTGGCCGTGGCCCAGAGCACTCTGGACGGGAGGTGCTGGCCTTCCCCCTCCCGGGGTCACCTTGCGGGAGGGGGGGAGCCAGAGGGCGGGGTGATAAGGGGGCTGACGTGGGAGATGCGTCAACCCTGATAATGAAGGGAGGGCCCCCGGGAGGGCCCCCCCCCACCCACCCTGCTGACCAGGGCGGGCCAGCACGTCTGACCAGCCCCACGGAGCAGGAGGGGCACCTCCCACAGGCCCCAGGGCCTGACTCTCGGGGCCGAATCTGGAGCCCCTCCACTGGGGAGCAGCGGGAACAGAGCTCTGATAGATTCCCCGTACAAATCGTGACTCCACCTCTCCTGCAGGGGTGTGAGCTCAGGTCGGTCATACACCCTCTCTGAACCTCAGTTTCCTCATCCATACAAAGGGGTCCAGGCAAACTAATCCTTCATGGGACTGCTTTGAGCGGGGAGCGGGATAAGGTAGGTCAAGAGCCAGCCTATCCTGGGTGCTCAGCCCCCACCCTGAGCCCCGGGGTCTCTGGGCACCCTTGGTCTCAGCCCCTCCCTGGACACAGTTGGCATGTCAAGAATGCTGAGCCCCGCTTAGGTGATTACCCAGTCGATAAGCCCTCCTAGGAGTCACAAGCTGCCCCGGACAGGACAAGGCCCTCCTGATGAACCCCCACCCTCAGCTCATCCACCAAGCAGGTGGCTGTCCACAGCCCTGCATGGTCAGGGCAAGAGAAGGCGTTCCGGCTGGGTATGCGGCTGAGAGTATGCTCACGTCAAAGGATCCCCATCTCTGTTCAGGTCCTGGCCCTATTCTCCCTGGTCACCACCACCACCCAAGACCCAGCTGCCGCTGAGCCCACTCCAACCCACGGGTATCAGGACAGAACTGCGATTCAGAGGACTTTCAAATCTGGTGGCGTCATGGTTACGCCTGGGGCTGCTGACCGAGAGGCCAGCAGCTCAAAACCACCAGTCGCTCTAAGGGCGAAAAGCAGACTTTGCATGTTAATTCCCATAAAGCATTACCACCCCAGAAACCCCCAGGGGAAGTTCTACCCTCTCCTGTAGGGTTGCTGCCAGTTGGCATCGCCTCCGCGGCCCTTCAGGGAGTTTGCTGTTGAGCCCGTGTCTGACTCCTGGGGACCCCGTGCGACAGCAGTGCATGGTCTCAGGGGGGTTCTAGGTGGTCACCCTGACGGGAAACATGCAGAGGTGAAAACTTGATGGCAGCCAGTGAGAATGTTCCCGAAGGAGATTGCCAGGCCTTTCTTCCGCAGCATCCTGGGTAGACCCTAACCTCCAGCCCTTCAGTAACCAGCCGGACACATTAACAATTCACACCACTCAGGGTCTCTCCCTTCCTAGTTACCCAGAATCTACGGTGTCTCCGCGAGGGACGAGGGTCCTGCCTGGGATTGTGAAGGGGCATCGAAAAAGAGGAAGGCCCTGGACAAGACTGAGTGCCACGGGGACTGCACCGTAACAATGGTGGGGCTGGTGTTTCTGCTGTGCACGGGGTCCCTGGGGGTCGGCATAGGCTCCAGGCACCTGCCACTAACGGGGAAGGGCCCACACTCCGGAAGAGCACTTCGAGGAAGCTCCCTGCCTCCTGCCGTGTGTCCCTTGATTCCCGTCATGGGGACAGTGGCCACAGAGGACGTCTGGCTCTACCAGCACCTCTCAACTCCTCAGGGTGCCGGGAACCAGGGGGAGACCCGGGACCGTGGCTCACACTGTGTCTACCGTGCCTCGCCACTCTCCCCAGGGTGGTGCTGGTCCTGGTCCATCCATTCCTCCCACCCCCAAGGCCTGACCATCACCCGTTCTAGTGCTCAAGGAGGCCCTGGCCCGAGACACGTGGAGGAGGACCACCAGCCGGGGCTGACTGCGCAGTGGGGAGGTGTGGTGAATGGCCGGCTGCTGTGTCTTCCTGGTCACCCCGGCTGGGGTGAGGTGTTCCAGAGGGAGGATCATTGGAAGGGCACTGGAGACCCCCCGCCCCACCTCTCTGGGCATGGAAACCACTCGTTTTTGAGCCTGAACTTGGAATTTGCAGTGATTGATGGGCTGACGCAGTCCTGCAGTTTCTATTTATAACAAGCCCAGCCTCCTCCTCCACCTTCACGGCCAGGAGCACACTCCTAATCTCCCCTAAGCCTCCTGCCCCCCCCCCCCATGGGGCGGCCCAACAGAGACATCCTGGGAGCCCCTAACGAGAACCAGATGTGTCTGGGGGAGGAGGGACCCTCCCCTCCCGTGCCAGGGGCCGGGTGGACGGATGAGGGAGGAGGGTGGGGGTGCCGACAACTAGATCAGGGTGGGGATGGGCTGAGGGGTGGTGGAGAGGCTGGGGCCTGGGGGGGCCTCCTGAAGAACCCCGAGTCCATCCCCTCTCCACTCTGCACACAGCTGGCCTTGGGGTCACGTCCAGGAAGAAGTCCTCAGCTGCCCCATGGGCCCCCCTCGGAATTTTAAGGGAACATTCTGGAAGCACGAGGAAGGAGTGGGCTCACTGGAGACCGGTAGCCCTGAAGCTGGGGCAGCACACCAGGAACCCAGGCTGAGGAGGACCCCGGGGTCCACTTGTGGGGTCTCCCCCCCACCCCAATTGTTTCCAAGAACTTCCTGGAACAAGGTGGCTGCCCTAATTGGGGGTGCCTGCCTGACAGGAAGCTAAGCACAAGCGCTACTCACCTGGACCCGCCACAGACCCCCAAGGGCCCCAGAAAGTGACCTGCCCTGCAGGCACAGGCTGACTGGCCCTGCTCTGCAGCTCTGGGTAGAGGCGCCTAAAAACCCCAAAGCCAAACCCACTGGGTCGAGTGGATTCTGAACCACAGTACCCCTATGGGCAGAACAGGGCCACTCCAGAGCTCTCCCCGGGCTGTCCATCTTGACGGCCGCCGACAGCAGCATGTCTGTCCCAAGGAGGGGCAGCTGGGCTCCCGCTGCTGACCTTCCTGTTGAGGCCCAACACCCCACCCCCGCCTCCACCGGGGCCCCAGCGGCATCTGGCCAAGTGGTGAACCCCAAACCAGGCCAGCCACAGCCAAGCTGGCTCTGGCCCCAGACCACCCCAGGGCATCGTCTTCGGTCAAGGCAAAGGTGCCCCCTGGCTTTTCTACAGCTGCCTCACCAGAAGCAGGACACCAGGCCTTTCTTCAGAGGCACCTCTGCTGGTTGTGAACCGCTGACCCTCTGGATATGGCAGCCGAGTGCTTATTAGCAGGGCCCGCGACCCCTGTAGCACCCTGCCTGCACCCAGATGATGTGCAGGGCATGCTGAGTGAAGTGGCGGGTGGGTCAGTCTGCGGTTGGGGAGGGCCCACGACTACATGGAGGCCCCTCCAGGCACCACCGTGGCTGAACTTTGCATTCCAGGGGCTCCTCATTAATTAGAACTTTATTACCTGCTGCTAACAGGAGCCAGACGCTGCCCTTCTCCGGGTGGGCTGGGGTCTGGGCCATGGGAAGGAAGCCCCTCCCATCTCACCCCTCCCTTCCCCCCTTCCCAGCCACCCTCTGGGCGGAAGAGGAGAGCGGGCACCCAGGTCAGGTGCGGATGAGGACAGGCAGGGCCCAGGTGGCCTGTCCACCCTGAACCCCTCCTCGTGCTCATGCCCCCCGCCCCCACCCCACCAGCTGTGGTTACTGGCTGAGTCTCGGCCATTGTCCCAGGGGGACGGGGGAGGGTGGGGACACGGCACAGTGGGAGGCTTGTGCCCTGCCCACCCCCTCCCCTCTGTCCCGTCAATGGGGCACTTGTCAATTCATGCCCCAAACATGGCGGAAATCCCGTCGGCCACGTGGCACTGGGTAGGGCCCGAGAATGCTGGCCAAGCCTGGCGGGGCTGAACCCTGGGGCGGATGGCAGCTTCTGAGGACCCCAGTTGCCTGGAGTATCTAGCCTCAAGATCCGAGTCCAAGGGGTGCCCTAGCCCACAGGAGCTGGGGGCCTGAGTAGGAGTGACCATCTCAGTGCTCCACAATGTCCCAAGAGGTCCTCCTTGAGGTCAGAGAGCCCTGGCTACTAGTGGGACCCTGCTTTACCACCAGGCAGCGCCTGGCATTGGCCTGAACTTCTCCACCACGGGCCGAGAGGTCCCCGTCATGTCAGGGGTGGCTGGGAACCTAGGTCCTGGGCAAACTCTGGATCCCAAGTTCCAACCAACCTGTGCTGGAGCCTCTCTTCTTGTCCCTGCCTCCACACCTATGCGGGGGCTGGGCTACCTACCCTGTGCCCCTCTCGCTCATCTACCATCTCTCAGGGGCCCTGGAGCACAACCAGCACACCCCACCCCAGGCCCTGTTCCCAGCAGGCAAGCTTTCCGAGAGCTGCCTTTCCTCAGTCTCAGTCACAGGAGGATCCCCAGAGCCCTTAGCTCTTCCCCCCCTGATGGTGACAGCACCAACCTGCGTGCTCTGAAGGCAGGGCACAGAGGACTGTCCCCTCCTTTGTTTGGCATGCTCTCCAAAATCAGCAAACTCACTGCCATCGAGTCGATGCTGCTGACTCATGGCGACCTCAGGGTAGACCTGCCCCCGCTTCCCCGACCCCTGGTGGGTCTACAAGAGTAGAAAGCCCTGTCTTTTCCCCTCAGAGCAGCTGGTGGTTTCTAAGTGCTGACCTTGCGGTGAGCAGCCCGATGCTTAACCACTGTCTTATATTAATGTAGGAGCCCCGGTGGCATAGTGGTTACACATTGGGCATCAATCCACATGGTCGGCAGTTCAAAACCACCAGCAGCTCCTCGGGAGACAGACTGGGCTTTCTACTCCCGTCGACAGTTACTGTGTCTCGGAATCCCTCCGAGGGTGGCTACAAGTCAGCATTGACTTGCTGGCAGCGAGTCTGGTTTTTCTGGTTTATATTAATATGACCGACAGGCTGGCGGGCTGTCCCTGCTCCAGGCTTCCCCTTGTCACCAGGCAGTCTTTCTGCTCAGTCTTTGTTTGGCTGCAGTTCCTCCTCAGCCAGCCGGGGCCCAGAGGTCAGGAAGCCTGAGTCACAGCCACCAGGTTCCTAAATCGAAGGCACAGTCAATCCATTCCTCTGTCCTTGGAGACCGCTCACCTCTAGGGAACCCAGAGGCTTATGGGTAAGGGGTCCTGGTGGCATAGTGATCAAGCACCCAGTGACTAATAGGCTGGTCTGGAGTTTGACCGGCCCCCATGAAGCCGGTGCCCCAGGCAGTCCCCTGTCCTACAGGGGAGCTATGAATCGGGACTCGCTCAGCAACCAGACAGCAGGCTTGGGGCTCCACTCTCAGCCCTCACACAACTGACTGGTCCTTAAACCGACACTAGGCTGAACACACAGCCCCCACACCCTCATGCCAGGCCCGGCAGCACTTTGCCCGAAGCTGTGACCTGCTCTTCTGTGGCTGGGAGCGCCCCACTCAGACTCTGCAAGGCCAGGTCTCAGCTCCCACCCAGGGCCCCTGACCCGGACTCTCCAGGTTCAAGAAGTCTCGGAGGTTTGAGGCCACCAGCCGCTCCAAGGGACAAAGCTGTGGCAGGCACCTTCACAAAGATTCCACAACCCGCTAAGCCTTACGGGCTGTCCTACAGTATCCTGTAGGGTTACAGTGTGACAAATGGGCTCGCTCAGCGGCCTTGTTTGGTTTGTTTTGTTTTTAAATGGGATCCTGTCATCTTCTTCCTGCCTCTCCCGCAAGAGGCCCCTCCCACAAGTCTCACGCACAACCGTGGTCCAAGTACACGTGTGCCCGCACCAGGGCACACCCCACACTCACGGATCACTAACACACGATCACGTACCAGCATGCCCTCCGCCCTGACACAGCGCTTGACACACCCATGCACACGCACGCAGGAGTTCATTCACCAACTGTTTACGGTTTACTGAGCACCTACTATGTGCCAGGCACAGGGCTAATCCCTGGAGATAAAACCGTGAGCAAAGAGAGGAAAACTGGGCCTGAGTGGAGCTGGCAGGATCCCATTAAAAACAACAACAACATAATAATGATAATATTAATAATAAATAAAAAGAAAACCCAAACCACGGCCCCAGAGCCCATTCACCTCACTGTAACCCGAGAGGGTGTGGCAGAATGGCCCCATGAGGACCTGAAGGTTGTCCGAGGATCCCTAAGGAAGCTGACTTCCCCAGCTTTCTCCCTCACACCATGGGATTTTCCTTAGCCAGGGGAACCACGTGGTTATGCATCGGACTTCGAACTGCCAAGGTCAGCAGTTCAAAACCACCAGCCGCCA
This sequence comes from Tenrec ecaudatus, assembly GCF_050624435.1. NCBI lineage: Eukaryota > Metazoa > Chordata > Mammalia > Afrosoricida > Tenrecidae > Tenrec > Tenrec ecaudatus. The sequence continues at coordinate 12,393,136 of NC_134533.1, forward strand.
GAGCTACAAGCTTGCAAACTCACAGGGGCGATTCTGCCCTGTCCTGTAGGGAGCAGGACCACTGGGCCACCAGGGCTCCGGCTGACAAGAGAGATCAGAACAATCTAGTCAGGTCCTACGAGAAAACTCTGCAGAGAGAGTCGGCCGGAGGCGCCAGGAGGGAGGGGAAGGGTTGTGATTTTCAGTGGGATGGTCGTCACGGAAGGTGTGCCCAGCCCAGACAGGCAGGTGAACCACGCAGGTGTCTGGGGGCCAGTGTGGTAGGCAGTGTGCGTTGCTCGTGCAAAGGCCCCTTGGCTGACGAGCACACAGCCACCTGTCGGCACCCTCCCACGCCTGACCCCAACACAAGCCCAGGCCGCACACTTCCCCAAGGGAGCAGCTCCCTAGCAGTGGGTGTGGGCCATGAGCCCAGGACACTTCCTCTTCCTCCCTCCAGCCTCTGCCCACACCTGGCTGCTGTCAGCCCGTGCCCTCGCACCTCCCACCTCTCTTCCATCCCCAGTCCCCACCTCCCACCACCACCAGGCAGCCCCTGTCCCCAAGCTAGCAGGGCAGAGGGATAGGGTCCCTTGGGCCCCAGGAATCCTGGAGCCCAGACCCACGGTCCAGCATAGAAGACTGAGCCGATGACGAGGAGGGGAACCAGGATGGAGGCGGGAGGTCCTGGGTCACATCCCTGATGCAGCAGGGGGGTGAGGGGAGAGGGTAGGATGCCCTGAGGCCCCATCCTGCCCCAGCCCAGTGGGTGCTCTGGACTCAACTGCCCCACCCCACCCCCCAGGAGCGCCCCTTCTTCCTCATCCAAGTCATGACACTCCTGGGCTCACTGTTCACAACATCACACAACCTAGATAACGAGGGAGGCCTCGAACCAGGGGGCTGGGCTGGCGCCGCCCTCAGTGGTGAATCAAACTGGCGTACAATGACCCTGTAAGGCTCAGGCTGGCACCCTCAGTAGCCCCTCCTGTGAGAAGCCCAGGAGGCAGGATGCAAAAGTGCAGGCTGGGTGTGGCAGGCAAAGAACGGAGGCCCTGGTCCCCACATCCCTCTCCCTGGGGCATCAGGGCCATAAGGGCTTTACCTGTCAGGGAGCGGAGGGGAACCCACATCAAAGCTCCCCAGAGTGGAGCATCTCAGGTATGAAAGCAGACGCCACATCTTTCCCCGCAAAAAGCAGCTGGTGGGGTCAAGTTCCTCACTTTCCCATGAGCAGTCCTACCTACGCTTAGCCTAGGGGCTACCAGGGCTCCTGGGGGCTGTGCCAGCTCTGGGGGAAATCATTTGGGATGGAGCTGAAATTGACTTGACGGGGGAGCCCACAGGAGTCCCGAGGGCTGGGCACTATGAGTACAAGCTCATCCCCATTGTACAGAAGGGCAAACAGAGGCACAAAGAGGTGCCCAGGAGGTGGATGGTGGGCAGCGGCAGACCTCAGCAGCCCACCCCGAGGGGAGCAGGTAACCACGCCATCATCCAACGCCTGGCCCACCCAGAAGCTGCCCACACCCTGGGCTGGGGACCATCCTACAGGGGAGATGGGGCTTCCGCTCACCCCAGCACCGCAGGCTGGGCGGGAAACTGAGGCCAGAGGTGGGTGCTGCCCAGGGCACAGGAGGAAGAGATGCAAAAGGAAGACCCACTACCTGGGTGGGGCGCCCCCCCCCCATTCCTCAGGTTAATGATTTAGTTAATGATTTCAGCTGGGCCTTATCAGCGAGAGCAAAGTCCAAGAGCAGCAGCCAATCAGCAGTCCCCCTGGCCTGTTACCCAGAAGTCTCTGCTGCCAGCCCTCCCCCCCACCCTCCGGCCTTCTCCAGCCTGAAACCCCCTAGGTCCTAGGAGTTGCGGGAGTTGGGGGCCAAGCTCCGTGGAGGGCTATTCTGCCCACTGCGGCCCATTGGAAATTCCTCCTCAACAGCCTCCGTGGCTACGCCTGGGATCGCAGGCCAGGAGAAGCCCATGGAGTAGGTATCAGCCTATGACCTCCTGTGCCACCCGAGCCGGCTTCTCGAGGTCCTGGTCACACCTCCATTGGCCCTGCCACCCTCCCACCCCCCATGCAGCCTTCACTGGGTGCTGGTGACAGAGGGATGAGTCAGGCTCCCCCACTCCTTGGTCACCGAAGACATGGGGAGGGAGGGGTCAGGTGATCAGCTCAGTGGGCTGGGCCTGAGACAGGAATGTGGAGAGAAAAGGTTCTAGGGGGGACCCTAGGAGTCACTGGTCTACAAGGCCTCCACTCAGCCTCCTCTCCACCGACTTACTTCCCCGGGTCCCCACAGACAAGAGAGACAGACAGACAGGGAGACACTGGACAGGTGCACCCCCATACCACCATCACCGCCACGGGTCCTAGCCTTCCCTCCAGGGTCAGCATCCTCTCCCCTGAGGCCACCTCCTGCCCTCTAGATGGTGCTGGTCCGAGACAGCTTACCTACCTGTCCCTATTCTTTGCCCGCCCCCCACACCTTCCCGGACCCCTTTCCCTCTGCCAGGAGGCTGGTTGGGGTCTGAGCAATGACTGCGGATGAGTCTGGGCTGAGCCTTGCCCACAGAACCTCAGTCTTGGCCCCTGGAAAATGGGTCCAATGCCATGGCCAGAATCTCTTCTACTACAGGGCTCCCAAGCCAGGGTCCAGGTCCTCGCCCCACTGTGCTCTGTGTATATACCCCTGTTGGGGAGAATCTGCCAGCTCAAAAAAACACCTTGGGAGCCCCATTCGGGCCCCTATTTATCCTCAGGGAAAAGGAGGCCACAGAGAGGCAGCTACCAGCCCAGGCCACTCAGCAGGCCAGGGCCAAGTTGGACTCCAGGTCTCCTGCCGCCAGGCCTGGTGGGGTTCTGGATGTTGGAAGATGCCACCTGAACCCCCTCATCGGCTTTTCCAGTGCTCCACTTCCCACCAGTCTCGGCATTCAGGGTGTGTGTGTCACAGGCTGCTCATCCAAACTTCACATACCCCTGAATACTGACAGGAACAGCACAGCACACATCCCCCCGCCCACCCCTCCCCCAAATGGGTGCTGAGATCTGAACATACCCTGGGGACCGTCACTCCCCCTCCAGCCCTGGTCCACGGCCCTGTCTGGAGCGGGATTTGGGCAGCCTCTGCCACCTATCCATCGGTTACCTGCTGGAAGCCAGAGCATCCTGCCCGGTCCCCTCTGCAGGCCAGTGTCTGCCGCTCTGGGTGGCCGCCTCCCTCTAGGGGATTAACAGGCTGGTCACGGGGGCCAGGCTGTACCAGCCTCGAGGGGGCCGCCCTGTCCCGGCCTCCCACCCGAGACCCAAAGCGCTTTAGCCTGCCGGCCCAGGGCCCTAGGGCAGGGCATAGGAAGCCCCGTGGGTTAAGCGTTGGGCTGCTATCCACAAGGTCAGTGGTTCAAACGCATGGGCTACTCTTCCAGAGGAAGACGAGGCCATCTGCTCTGTGAAGGGTTGCAGTCTAGAAAACCCCAGCAGGCTGCTCCTCGGTCATGGAGGGTGGCAATGAGTTCCCTGCGTGGGTCCATGTGTCATCACCTCCCACAAAACCTTTCCTAGTTCCCCATCCAGAGCTGCACCCACGGCTCAGAAAGAGAGACGGAGGCCCAGTGGGAACCAGGTGGAGAACCGGAGCCCCGGCCACTGGGGAACCACAGGCGACCCTCCCCACAGGCCCAACCTCAAGCTTGAACCCACTTACCACCACACTCAGACCACAGGGACATTTAGGTAGCCGTTCCCAGCCCTCTGCACCCCACACCCCCACCCAACCATCGCCCACCCCAACTCCATGCCCTGGAGACCCCTGCCCTCAGCACCCCCCAATCCCAAGCCCCAGGCACCACTCCCCTCTTGTGGCTTCTGCCCGGAGCTGCCCCTGGGGGCCTCAGCCGGCTGCCCCACACCCGCCCTGCTCCCCACAGACATTCTTGAGTCTCCTCTTATCTCTCTGAGGGCGCAGCACAGCCTCCCGCCAGCCCACATGGCTGAGCCGTGGCGTCAGCCCCCCCCCCACACACACACACACTCCAACCTGGAGACAGGGCCAGACCCCAGCTGGGCCCACCCCTCTGCCCAGGAGGAGCATGGGGTATATAAGGAAGCTAGGGGGCTGGCCCAAGGGCCCACCAGAGCCGCCAGACTCAGGGCAGCCCAAACAGTGCTCTCCAACGAGGCTAGGGGCCCCTGTCCTCCACCCCAGGGCCCAAGGCCCCTCAAGGGCGCTTGAGGAATGAATAGTCCCTAGGGAGAAGGACTCCGGGGATGGGTGGGGGCTGCTTCTGGATCAACCCTCTCATCTCAGCCTGGTCTGGGTTTTGGAGCCCTGGTGTCAAAGGCCTGTGGCCTGGGCATGGCCTTCCCCAGGCAGACTAGCCAGCAGGAGTGCACTGAAGTTTCCGTCTCTGGGTCGGAAACAGAGAAAGTGAGGCAGGGGCAGGACTTCCTCACTCTCCTGCGGATTTCTAGGTTTGATACCTGGGTCCATTTCCCACTCTGGCCACCCCCAGGGCAGCGTATGTCTCTCCGGCCACGCCAGTGCACCCTGGGACAGGCTAATAGGAGGTTCTGAATACCCCCAGAAGCAGGTTTAGGGACTAGGACATGGGGTGGGGGTGGAAGGGCCGGGCTCAAGTTGATGAGAAGGGCCACTAAGGGGACCATAGGCCTCGGGCTAGATGTCCCAATGTTGGCGTGAGGGTGAGCAGGAGGAGGAGACTGTGTCGTCCGCATGTACCTATGCCTGTCCCACCCACACCCTGTCTCATCCCTTGCCATCCCTGGAGCGGGCAAGGGCTACTCAAGATGCAGAGGGAGTGGGGATCAGAAAGCTGTGGGGGCAGCTCACCAAGCCACTGTGAGGGGCTTAGGAGTGGGGGAGGGGGAGGGGAAAAGTTACACAGGAACCCAGGGCTGGGGAGAAGGAAATACTATGAGGTGGGGGGGTGGGCGAGGATCCCCACACTGGGGAGGGTCCTGGCAGGGTCAAGGTAAGGAAATGAGGTCATTCCTGGGGAACACAGTCACAAGGAGGCACAGCTCCCGGTACAGGAGCAGGGGAGGTGGTCCAGCGGAGCCCCACAGGGACCAGGGATGCAGTTCCAGACAGTGGGAGAGTCTTGGAGAATCCAGAGGGCTAGTGGCCTGGCCGGGGCTAACAGCCTCAAGAAAGTTCCTACCCAGGACATATCCAGGATGGCAAGGCTGGGGGTGCAGCCTGGAGAGGCATGCTGGGGTGGGGGTGGTCCCAGTCTCGGGTAGGGGAGCTGCTTCACCCCGAAGAGGGTCCTAGCGTGGGGTTAACCCAGCAAGGACCCCAAATCTTAGGAGGAGGAGGGAAGTGAGCAAGCAGGGGTCCAGCTTCCTTGGGAAGGGGTCCCAGACTTTGGGAGGCCAAATGGGGTTCTAAGGTGCCCAAGGGGAGATTCTATAAGGCATGTTAGGGTCTGGGACTGGAAGCGCCTTGGCCCACGGAGCACCGGAGGGGGGCCCAATCCCAGGAAGTACACACAAGTTCAGCAGGAGTCAGCATGCAGGCAGGACTGCAGACCCTGGAAGGTGTGATGGAGGTCTCACCCTGGAGAGGGGACCCTGCCCCCCAGTAGGCTGTGTTGGGGGGCGGGAGGTCCCCTCTGGAGAGGTACTTGGTGGGAGGCTCAAGGTCTCCAGGCCGGTGGCGGGCTGGCGCTGGATCCCAAGCCCAGAGAGAGCGCGTTCAGGGGTCCCTGCGAGGTGGAAGCCCCCGCTGAGGTCCCTCCCCCCCCCCGAGATCCGCGCGGGGGGGACGCCGCCCTCGCCGGCCCGCGATCGCTCACCTTCGAAGAAGCGCTGCAGCGCCTCCGTCTCGTCCACCACCTCCATGTCCGGCCTGCCCGCGCGCACTCCGGCCCCGGCCCCGCTACAGCCCGGCCCGGGGGCGCGGCATCGCCGGCGCGGCCCGCGCGACAGTCCCAGCTCCGCTCCGCTGCGCTCCCGCCCGGCCGCCGCTCGCTCGCCCCCAGCGCCGCCCTGGCCCGGCCCCCGCCCCGCCCCCGCCCGCCCGCCGGCCCCGGCGCCCCCTGCCGGCCGGCCCGCGCCGCAGCCCCGCCACCGGCGGGACGCGCGGGCTCCTCCAGGGGGCGCTCGGCGCGGGGCGCGGCGGGAGGGCGGGGCTAGGGTCCTCGCCCTCCCCTGGGGCAGCGGAAGCCAGGTTCAAAGGCAAATCTCCTAGACATCCCGATAACATCCTTTGCCATCTGCTCCCTAGCTCAGTCATAGCCATCTCCAACCGTTAATGACCATTTGGTATGCCTCAGTGGAGCCCTGGTGGCGTAGTGGTTACGCCTTGGGTTGCTAACGACGGCAAGGGCAGCAGTTCGAAACCACCAGCCGCTCAGCAGGAGGAGGAGGCTTTTCCACGCCTGTAAAGAGTTCCAGTCTCTGAAACTCACAGGGGGCAGTTCTACCCTGACCGTTACGGTCGCTGAGTAGGCATCAACTAAATGGCACTGAGTTTGGTTAGGTGCCGGCTGGTGCTACAGAAGCCCTTGAGTCACAAGGTCAGCAGTTCAAATCCACCAGCCTCTCAGAGGGAGAAAGAAGAGGTTTCCTAGTCTTGGAAACCCATAGAGCCAGTTCCACCCTGTCCTATAGGGTCAGTAGTAGTCAGAATTGTGCCTTCTATGGCACCACCCACACACTTACCTTGTCGAGGAGGTTGCCTGAGTTTTGCAAATGAGGAAACTGAGGCCCAGTATCCCTACAAAAATGTCATGACGGAAGTGGTCTTGTCCAATAGGGTTGCCACACGTGATTGCTGGGTCCTGAAAGCAGGGTTTTTAGACTGAGGAACCTTTGTAGACATTTACATGTAAATAGTTGTATGTGGCCGGTGGCTCCCAGCCGGCGAGCGTGTGAGTAGTTTTCAGTGACCGTGGCAGGAGCTGAGAGCCAAACTCTCCATCCTACTTTCCCTGGTGTGTCCAGATGACAACACACACACACACACACACACACACACACACCTTGCCTGCACCTCCTCACCGGTTCCCTCTCATCTCTCTCCTAGCTGGGCTCCCCCACCCCAAATACCCAAAGCCAAACGCACTCCATCGCGCATGGTGACCCTGCAGGACAGAGTAGACTGTCCCTTGAGTTCTGAGACTCTGTTTCCGTGAGTGGAAAGCTCCGTATTTCTCCCAGGGGAGCTGCTGCTGGTGACCTTGCTGGTCAATACGTCAGGTCACCAGTATACCACCAGGACTCACCCGGTGCCCAGTCATCCCAAACGTCTCCTTTGTAAAACGTCCACTTGATCCGATCACCCCTTTGCCAATCCAGTGGTTTCCTCCTTGCACCCCAACAAAACCCAAAGCTCTTGCCTTGGTCTCTGAGGTCTCGTGTGGTCTGGCCCACAGCGCCTCTCTCTCTCTCTATTGCTAAGCCACAACCACCACTGTTGTGGCCATTGTTAATTGTTGTTCCACCTATCTGCAGTGCTCCGTCCCTGTGGCTCTTACCCACTCATGCGTCACCTCCCTGAGGGACCAATCTGAAGGAGCCCCTCGACCGGGACCTTCTCCCCACCTGCCCCATCAAAACCCAGAAAAAAACTCCCTGTCATTGTGTAGTTTCTGAGCCAGAACACACCTACAGGACCGGAGAAAACTGCCCCTGTGGATTTCTGAAGATCGTAACTCGTTTGCTTCAAATGAACTCGGATGTCACTAAAGTATCCAAGTCCACTTCAGGTTTACCCTGAGGCCATAACTCCTGACTGGAGCAGAACGCCTCATTTTTCTCCCGTGGAGCAGGTGGCGTGTTCGAACTGCTGACCTTGTGGTTATGGTCACCCTATGCCACCAGCACTGCCGTCGGGGGACATTTAATCCCAAAACCTCACTGCCATCGAGCTGATTCCCACTCATCGCGAGCCTATAGGACAGGGTAGAACTACCCCATGGGGGTTTCCAAGATGGTAACTCTTTGGGGGAGTAGAAAGCCTCATCTTTCTCCAGTAGGGTGGCTACTGGTGTCAAACTGCTGACCCTGTGGTTAGGAGCCCAATGTGTAACCCACTGTGCCACGAGGGCTCCAGCTAGGTCTTTCTTGACACCTAAGGGGAGATTTTCATCTAGTTTTTTGCTTATTTTCCTCCATCCAGAATAAATGCCCTCGGAGGGCAAAAGACTTTTCTGTCTTGGACTGTCCCTTTAACACCAAGAATCCTCACCGGCATGTAGTGACCCGAACCATCTGGGCTCATAGCAAGCTTATCAGACAGAATTGCTTCTCAGGGTTTCAAAGCGTCTCAACCTTTTACAGAGCCTCGTTTTTCTCCCTCAGAGTGGCCAATGGGCTTACACCACCAACCATGGGAAGGCTTCAGCCACTGTGCCACCAGACACCCAGTAGGTGCTCAATAGATACATGCCGGATGAATGAATGGACAGGGGCATTTGGGGACTACGGAACCCTAGACCTGGATGTTTTGGGAGCCCAAAGCCTTGAATGCCCCTCAGACTTAGCAGAGCTGGAAAAATCGACCCCACCGACTGCATTCGTCTTTCACAGGTGACTGAGCGGAGACCAGAGCAAAACACCAACCTAGCCAGGCTGGAACCCACAGCTGTATGTGACCCCAGTCTCTAGAAGGAGGAAGTGGGTGAGCTGGGCTCTCCATGGGGCAGTGGGTAAGAGTTGGACCCCCGGAGACTGGCTGACTACTTCCATCCCCAGCCTCTCATCCCTACAACAGCCAACCATGGGGGAGGGCTGCTGAGGTCCAGATGTGGCCTGGTCAGCAGGCCCATAGTGGCCCGTCACGAGGGTCAATGCCACGACAGTTCTGGGGCTGGGGGAGGGGGCGCCCAGGCCGGCGGCCACCCCACAATGAGATGTTGTTCCTGCTGTGCTTAGCTATAGAGAATGGATTTTGCTGCCGTCCCCAGCTGTGAGCTGACCAGGCGCTCCCGCCTCAGGCTGGGGCTGCGAGGGGGAGAGGGGCCACACTGACGCCTATTCTTTCCTGCTGAAGCCCCCCAGAGGTTATCCCCCCTCCCATGCAGACTCCCTTAAGACAATTGTTATTCTCTGCTGGGCCCCCTCCCCCTCGGGGTCAGGCCTGCCTATGGACAGAGCGGCTGGCCGGCCACACTCAGTGATTTGTCAAGGACCAGCTGAGAAGCCAGTGTCCTTAGAAACTTCCACTCACCCAGCTCTCTCCTCCATCCCTTGCCTTCTGGGCTGGGCTGGGTTGAATTGTGTCCCCAACTCCACCCCTGCCCCAGAAGAAAGGCCAGAGAGCTAACTCAGGAGGGGGGCCCCATGTGTGGACAGGACCTTGTTGGGAAGCAGGGACTTTACAGGTGTGATCGAGTGAAGACGAGGCTGTGCTGGGCCCACTGAACCACCCACCACATCAGCCAGGCAGCTTGTCAGGGGGTGGGGGGTGGTTGGGGTGGGGGCGTCCTGCAGACCCACCCGTGGAGACACACCCGTGCTTGTCAGGGCTCAGTAGCTGTTTTTTCAGAAGGCGGTTACCAGGCCTTTCTTCTGAGGCACCTCAGGGTGAACTCGAACCACCGGCCTCTCAGCAGCAAGCGCGGTAACCATTTGCCCCGCCTTAAAATAAAAATACCACAGAGCCAAGTTGACCCAGTTGTCAGCAGCTACTTGATGCGGATTCAGTAGAACTGCCCTGTGGACTAGGACGGGCCCAGAGCAGAACTGCTCCACAGAGCAGTCCAAGGCTGTAATGTGCATGGGCGGAGGCAGTCCTGGTGGCTCAGCCACTGAAGCGAATGACTGCTAGCCGATGGGTTGGCGGTTCGAACCTATGGGTCTCTCCAAGGAAGACCAATGAGGCTGTCTGCTCTGCCAGAGCTGAGACAGAAGGCATCTTAAGCACCCCATGTGTGACGACAGCCCTAGGAAATGAACGGTGCCTAAAGGTCCCCCAATCGCAGTGCTGGTGGTTGTGGGTGTTTCACGCTGGCCTGCTAACGGCAAGGTCGGCTGTTCAAAACCATTCGATGATCCGAAGGAGTAAAGATGAGGCTTTCTACTCTCACGGAGAGTTCGTCTGGGAAACCTGCCAGGGCAGTGCTGCCCTGTCCTAGGGGGGCGGCTTTGCCTTGGAATGAGCTCGATGCGGTGAGTTTGGTTTTGGAAATATCGCTCATTTGAGGGCCCTCCTGCTTCGCTCAGCGTTTCCCCGGCCCCCATTTGCTCCCGGTGTTTTTATTTTTTTATTTCTTAGTTGTGAAAACACAGATGAGACATTTTTTTTGGGGGGGGGGGCGAGCTGATTAAGTCTCGGGGCAGAGCCTTGCCTTGTAGTTTGAGAAGGTGGATGGAGTCTCCTGGTCATCTGGGTCTGGCCACCTTCCCTGACTACGCTCGGCCACGGAGCAAAGGGTCAACTGTGTCCTCTGGGCTGAGGAATGAGCCGGCTGAAGTGTCTCAGTCTCTAGGGACCACCCAAGGGTGGGGGCTGCCAGGCCCCTCCTCCGTGGTGCTCTTGGGGGGATCTGAACTGCCAACCTTTAGGCTTGTTGTGGAACAGCCATGGTGAGGGCCTCCCAAGGACCCTGAAGTGCCAGGTGAGTGTTCAACAGAGGGTATTGCCTACCATCTGCTGACCCTGGAGGGGCAGACTGGCCACTAAGAGATGGCTGGTCAGAGGGCATCCAGAGGCTTAAGGGTTAATATGTCATGGGCTGGAAAGCCAGCCCCCTGAGAGGGTGGGCGTCCTGGCCTCCCACCTGCCTCCGAGGGAAAGCGAGGTGGTACAGGGGGGTCACTGATCATGAGCCTGGCAGCAGCCTTGTCCTGGTCTGGGGGTCGTATAGGGGGTCTGCCCTCCACATCCCGAGGAGAGTGGGGGTCAGTGGGGCTGTCCTGAGTGGGGATCCGCCCTTCCCAGCATGACCCCTTCCGGGCATCCCCAAACCTTGCTGGCCCTTAGGCTCTCTGCTCGTCGACTCATTAGGCAGAGAGAACCCCCAAAACCATTAGGTGAGCACCCAAGGCAGGTCAGCGGGAGGCCTGGGCTGGCTCCCAGATCCGTGTCAATCTCCTGATGACCTTGCACTGGTCTCTGACCTGTTTCTACTTCTGTGAGGCTGAGGATACTGTCATACAGCCCTGTGTCAAGCTGGGTCACGCTGGTCACTACAGGGATGGGGTGGGGCAGTCCAGGGTGGGCAGTGTGGGAATCGGCTGGGTCAGTGCCTGGGCCAGCCTCTGTGGGTCAACGTGGGCTTGACTGGAAGAACAGCACAGCACCACCTGCTGTGAAGGAGGGGCAGGCAGGCCCAGCTGCGTGGTGGACGCTGATCCCAAGTCCTGGAGCCTCTCCCAGTCCCCACGATGAGAACCAGGCTGGGATGGGGTCCCAGGGAGTGGCAGGGGCGGCGCATGGGCACGCCCCTCGGCAAAGCCGTCGCTGGTTGTGCTGGTCAGCACCACATGGACCCTTGGCCTAGCCCTCAGGGGAGGGTGGGTGGGCCATGGCTAGACCCAATTTGAAAATACAAGGCTGTAGCTGCTGTCTAGTGTGCTCTGATTCATAAAATCCCTGTGGGACAGGGCAGAACTGCTCTAGTTCCCAAGGCGTTACTGAAGCGGTCAGCCACCTTCTCCCTCATCGCAGTGGCTGGGGGTTTGAATCAACTCTCTTTAGGTTAGCATTGAACTAGGGCCTACACCTGCTGGGCTGGCCTGGAGCCAAGCCCACCCTTAGTGGTCCCTGCCCTGAAGACATGGGCAGCTTCCACACCCCATATTCCTTCCCAGGGGAGGAGAAGGGGGCAAATAAGTCCAAGGAGCATCCTGGGTAATACACTGGGCTGCTAAGGGCAAGGTCGGTGGTTTGAACCCACCAACAGAATGCTCCAGGAGAGAAAGATGGACAGAGATGTCTATCCCATTCATAGAGGTTTACGGCTTCAGAAGCCTACAGAGGGGCTCCGTGATTCGACTCAACTCCGTGGCAGTGGTTTTTCTCTTTCGAGGGGGTAATGGTGCTCCAACACCGTCCCCCTCGCCCATCTCCATGCCAGCAGGACCAACAGGCTGCAGTCCTTGAGCTCACAGGGCTTCCAGTGCCTACGAAAATGTGGGCCCCTTTGCACCCCGCTGCCCCAAGGCCCACTGACCCACCATGGGCATGTAACAAGAACCCCAGGGCAGTCGTGGGTGGGTAAATTGGGAGCAGGAGTTGAAGCTGGCACTGAGCCCCCGGCTGATCTCAGAACTCCTGCTGCCTCCACCAACACACGGTGGGCCCCGGGGGCGGGGCCAGCTGTTTTCCTCTCCAGCCTAGTTGTCCTGGGAGCAGATCCCGACCTTTCTGGTTCCGGTGGTCTCTGTCCCCCTGCCCCGCTCCCCCTCACTGGGAAGAGAGGTCACGGGAGGCCAGCAGTGTGCATCTACTCCCAGTTTATACACAGCTCTATACAGTCTACAGAAACCTCTATGTACAGATATATTTATAGAATACGCTATATTAATGTGTCTCTTCTTTTTACAGCAATATTAGTTTGGATCTTTCATACATTAAGTACAAAAAGGCTCGGGAGGATGGCACATGGAGAGGGAAGGGGGCGAGGCGGGGCCGGCTGCTCCCCTCCCAATTGCATATATGGAGGCCTTGGGGCCCTGGGAGGGCGAGCGGGCCAGCACACAGCAGGGCACACTTGTGGGGGGGCGGGCACCGGCCGGGGATCGGTTTGAGCCGAGTTGGGCTGGGGGGTGGCTCAGACCCCCCAAGTGGTGTGGGGAGGAGGGGGGAGGCGTGCAGCAGGTCTCCCTGCAAGGGCTGGGTAAGGTGGGGTGGGGGTGGGGGTGGGGGCCGACCCTGGGGCACCCAGGTCTGAGGCCAAGCCTGCCCCAGCCCCAAGCCTGGACTGCTGTGTGGCTGCAGCCTTGGGGGTGGGGGGGTCAGTCCCTGATGGCTCAGTCCTGGACATGGGTGGTCTTCACATCCACCCAAGAGGCCCCAGGAGCCACCCTGGCAGAGGACAAATTAAAAGGCCAGACCCCCAAGTATCCTGGCCGGGTACATGTTAGAACTTGGTTGAGATTAAGGTTTTGCCCGATTGGTTCAGTTCTATAAGCCATTGGCTTCGTCTTGCTTATGGGCTGGTCTGAGCATGCCTACATTGGGCTCTAAGTGGGGTCTGGTCTGGGAGGGGGCGGCGGGGGGGGCACAGAGTGGGAGGCCCAGCTCCCAGAACTCTGTCCCCATCTCTCAAGGTGGGAGGCCTGGTCCTAGCTGTGTGTGCGTGGTTTATGAGATGACCATGAGACCAAGCAGGTGTGTTTGTGTGTGTGTGGGGGGGGGGGGGCGGGGTGTTGGCGAGGGATGCTGGGAATGGGAGCAGAAGGGAGAAGGGGGGAGGCCATGGCTCAGAGGAGAGGTGGGCCCAGCAGGTACTTCCCGCCTCTGCACACAGGGCAGATCTCAGAGCAGCAGGCACCCCGGGGACACGGAGCCTGTCCCCAATCTGTGCCTGGCCCCTTCCCAGGGCCCTGTCGCCCAAGCTCCCGCTCTGTCTCCGTGCGGGCGGGGTGGGGAGCAGGCAGGGAGGCGGCGGCCCCTCCAGCAGTCCTTCTGCAGGATGGTGCACATGTGCACACGCCCCCGGCCCCCTGTCCCTGCAGAAGGGTCAGGGCTCTGATTCCCCAGACCCAGCAGGGAAGAGACCCCTCTAGTGAGAGCGATGCAGGCACAGCCCCTGCTACCCACCCCCGCCCCACTCCTGCCTGGCAGAGGGTCTCCACACCACACCTCACTCCTGGCCCTGCTCCCTGACCATGAGAGGGTGTGACTGGGGGAGCTCAGGAGCTTGGGGGCCGAGGGATGGGCAGCCAGATTGTCTGGGATTTGGGGTGGTGTTGGGTGGGGGGAGGGCGCTCCTCCCAGGGCCCTGACAATGCAGCTAGGGGTAAGCACAGAGCCCTCGAGTGTCAGGCACCCAGCTCCCTGGGGCGTAGAAGGCCAGCCAGGGAGCAGCAGGCAGACTGGGCGCCCAGGACCCATCCACAGAGGGGCAGCAGGAGGGGTGCCCACAGAGGGGACAGTCCCAAGCCCACCCTCCTCCGGGTCCCTCCAGGCCCAGGTCTGCCCCAGGGCCCTGTGCGGTGGCCCTGCCCCATGCACAGGGGGTGCTGAACACATGATTTGGTGGAGGGGAGTGGGTGGAGGGTAGAGGGCTTGGAGCCCAGGACATGTCCTGAACCCTGCCCAGCAGCTTCTGTAAACGCATCACTGTGGGCCTCCACAGGGGGCCACCCCTGGGGCTGGCCAGCAGGCTTCTGATCTGAGGGGAGGGGGGGTAGCCAGATGAGAGTATGGGGCAAGAGTTACTCCCCTTCGTCCTACCTGGGCCCTCGGAGGGCAGTCACAGGACCGTGTGGTGCATCGGCTTGGCCCCTGCCCATCTTGGAACCCGGGTGCCCCGGGAGCCCCATGGGGGCAGTCAGGCTGAGAGGACCCACCCTGGCAGGCTGTGCCAAGCTCCTCTTGCTCGTCCCCCCTTTTCCCTGACCCCCATTGGAGGACTGAGTGCCTCCCCACCTTGGCTCTGGGGGTCCTAGGTTGAGGTAGGGATACGGACCTCCCAGTGCTGGGGCAAAACCACCCCCACTGTGGGGGTGGGGGTCACCCGTGGGACCCCTTCCCCCCGTTCTGGCCTGGGCCTTGGGCGGCAGCTGCTGCTGGGCGCTAGTGGGCCGAGATGGCCAGGTCTTCTTGCTTGGCTGGGCTGGCCCCGTGGCCGGTGGGGGTGGCAGTCCGGGTCTTGTCTGGCGCCAGGCACTCCTGGCTGCTGAGGAGGCCGGTGGGCGTCAGGTCCGTGAGCTCGCCAGACGAGCTGAGTGGGAAGGAAGGGGAGAGGGAGATGCCGGAAGAGGGGTCGGCCGAGCCGGCGAAGCGCCGTGGGGGCTTGGGCACCAGGTTGGGCTCGAACTGGGCCCGGAGCAGGATCTCCTGCTGGCTGGGGGACTTGGGGCCCTCGGTGTAGTCGCTGGTGGGGCTCTCTGGCACCACCATGCAGTACAGGTCCTGGAAGGAGCCGCTCTTGCTGTCCAGGTTGAAGAGGCTGTCGATGAACTCGGCGAACTCCAGCACCTGCGGGCTGGGCGAGTCCCCCAGGCGCCCATTGTGCAGGCTCAGCTCCCCACGGGAGGCCGCCCTGACGCCCCCCTCCTCCTCTTCCTCCTCGCCACCGGGTCCCCGCGTGGTGGCACTGGGTGGCCGCTCGGGCGAGGCGGCCCCACTGCCCGGGGTGGCCTCCAGGGGCTGCGTGTCCTGCGAGTGCTTGGACAGGCTGTCGGCCGCCAGCAGCTCGGTGCGCGAGCTCAGGGATGGGTTCTCTTCGGGGATGGCCGGGTCGATGTAGAAGAGGTGGCCCTCGTCCCGCTCCAGCACGGCGTGCAGGCTGGGCGAGCCTCGGATGCTGCGGAAACCCGAGGAGCGGCGTGAGTCGAAGCTGTACAGCGACTCTGTGTCCGACAGGCTCTCCATGGTGGCCAGCGGCGCCCGCCGGGCCTGCAGCTCGGCCGCCAGCCGCTCCTGAGTGGACAGCAGCAGCAACTCCACGGGGTCCTGCCGGGCCACGGTGGCTGCCGCTGCTGGCACGGGGGACAGCAGCCGGCCCTCCGAGAAGCCCTCCAGACTCATCTCAGACTGAGACTTGCTCCTGCAGAGAGGTGGGTGGAGGGGTGTGAGGTGCAACAGGCCAGGTTGGCGGGGATGGGTAGGGTGGGAGGGATGGGGGTGTCGGAAACCAAGGCCTCAGCTTCCTGGGGGCTGGCGGGAGGAGGGCAGCTAATTCGGATATCAAGGGGTCTGAGGTGGGATATCCTTAGGTTAAGAGGCCTTAGGAGAAGCCAAGGTATAAAGTTCTGGGGTCACTGTTGTTGGGGGGCCCTGAGGTCCTAAGGCCTGGCTGGGAGCTCTGGGGTGCCAGGGCTGCTGCTGGGGGACCCAAACTGGTGCCCCCATCAAGGGACCCCAAACTGAGGCCCAGAAAAGGGATGTGACCAGTGGCTCTGTCCCTGGTTGCTCAGGGGGCAATGGACAGACAGACAGCCGGGGGAGAGGGGAAGGGACAAAAGTGGGGTGAGGGGAGCAGCCACAGGCAGAGCTGCCCTCACTGGAGTCCCTCCCAGACCCAGGGTGGGACCCTGTCACTTCCTCCCTCTTTCTGGGGCTCCTCCCCCCTCTCCCATGGGCTGCAGGGAGTGGGGGTGGGGTGGAGGGGGCTGCTAGCGGCCACCTCCTGCCCCTCCACGCAGTGGCCCTGAGTGAGTCACAGAATTGTGCTCCCTGGGGTTTTCCATGGCCTGTTTTGGTTTTTTCTCCCTTTGGAGGGGGTCACAAGGACTTTCTCCTTGGCCCCTCTGTGTGGACCCCAGCCTCCAGCCCCCGGTGAGCAGTCGAGCAAGGGCACAGGGATGAGGGCAGTGGCCTGGCACCTGGGCTCTCGGTCCAGCATGTAGGGACAAGAGGACGCCAGGAGGGGTGGGCTGGGCACTGGCGCCCCCTCTGGCCACCCTTAGGAGTGCAGGCAGAGGGGCGGTGGGGTGGTGGGGAGCAGGTCACTGGGGCAGCTGCTGTGACAGCGGCAGTGCCTCTCTTTGTGGTCCCCCTGACGTCTCAGGATACATACTGAGGTGGCCCCCAGTGTCCCGCCACTCCCACCCCGCTGCTGCCTCAGCAGTCCCTGGCCAGGCCCTCAGGGGCCGCTCACGTACCGGACACTGCTGTTGCGTCGGTCCACGGGCGGGAGGTCCAGGGCCAGGCCGGCTGGCAGGGGTGGCCCTGTGGGCAGCGGCTGCTGCTGGAAGATGAGCTCGGGCGTCAGGTCCACCTCCGTGGGGCTCACCATGACCTTGGCCGCGGACAGCAGGGCCGTCTTGCCCTTATTATAGTTCTCTAGGACCTGGGGATGGGAGGACAAGTGGGGGGCAGGTGGCCAGCTGGGAGGCAGTGGCCCAGGCCAAACAGAGCCCGTTGGACTCCCCCTGCCCCCCTGGAGGGAGCTGGGGGGAGCTTGTCCCCAGGCCCACACCCTGCCCTGTGTTCAGCCAGCACCTTCCTTCTCGCCAGCGCCCACAGCCAGGCTGCCTCGCCGGGAGACGCTTGCCCCGGGCCGAGTGCCTCAGGGTGGATCTCAGGGTTCCTGAAAATCCCCTGGCCTCCCCCAGCAGGGCACGTGGGTGGGGTGGGGGGCTGACCTTGTTGAGCCCCTCCATGACCACGTAGGGCAGGTGTTCGTGCAGCATGGCCGGCGAGATGATGACCTCGTTGAAGGCCTTGTTGTCGCCCCAGATGGCAAAGTACGTGGGCTCCTCCTGCTCGCAGCAGCTGCGGGCACGGGGTCAGAGAGGCAGGGGCTGGGGGTGCCTGGCTAAGGTCCAGATCGGCTCTGGGCCCCCGTGCCCCTGGCCAGCAGGGCTGTGGCTGCCCCCACCCCCACCCTGAGAGGGCCCTCTGGGCTGCCTCATAGAGCTTCATCCCAGGTTTCATCCCCGCCCCACCACCACCCCCGCTGGCCTGGCAGGGGGCTGTCCACACCCTTGGGGTCGAGGGTTCACGGCCACCCTCCGTCTCCACCCCCTCGGGAATTTCAGATGGCAGCGAGTGAGCGAGCACCCCCACCCTTGGCCCTGCTTCAGAAGAGATCCCAGTGGGGGCAGGGGATGGGGTAAGGGTGCGTGGCCCTGGGGCCGGCTCACAGGTGCCACCCACCAGCACTGCTCGGCAGGGTGGTTGTGGACCACGTGGATGATGCGGCCGGGTGGGTAGAGCGGGGTGCTGGCTGACAGGGCGATAGTCAGGTCACTGGGGTGTGTCCAGAGCCGTGTGCTGGCCAGGGTGGTCACCTCCGCCTCCTCGGGCAGCTCCGACTTGGGGATACACTTGGTAGCCCCCACGATGATTCGCCACTGTGGGGGTGGGGTGGGAGGAGCGGGGACAGGGATGAGAAGTCCCGGAATGGCTGGGGTGGGAGCGCGGATGGCGGATACGTGAGGACTGATGAGGACAGGGGTGGGCTCACCTTGGGCTTGGTGCTGCGCTGCAGGACGTCCAGGAGCTGTCTTCGGAAGCCCTCTAGCTGGGAGAGGCCGATCCTGGTGGGGGGTGGGGTGGGGGCAGCATCAGCCTGTCTGGCAGGCCACCCCCGGTCACAGACAGGTAGGAGGGGGTGGTCCTAGGCCCTTTACCTGAGTGTTCACCAGGCCAGAGGATGGGAGGGGCGCTGGGCACACAGCAGTGGGGCCACTGAGGAGGGGGGAGCTGGGGTGAGGGCCCAAGGAAGGAGAACTTCCCAGGAGAGGCCGTCAGGGCTGGGGGACTTGCCTGGGGACAAGGTCCTTTCCCAGGACGACAGCGGTCACGAACCCCTTGGAGTATTCCATGGCGTCCTCGCTGCCCAGGAAGGAAGCAGAGGGTGAGACCAGGGCGGGAGCTGCGCTGCCCCCAAGCTGGAGATGGGACTCTGCACCCGGGGGCTGGGGGTGGGGCTTTGGGGCAGCTCGCAGGGGCTACAGCTGGACTGCTCACTCCCCACCACGCCTTTTCAGCCATGACGGCTTTGCCAGGGGATGGGGGACCCGGGGTCCGCTGGCTACTATGGAGCTGCCCCTCCATGCGTCCTTCCACCCAGGTGGCCAGGCTCGGAGCCTCCCTCCCTCCCCAGCCCGGCGACTCACCTCAGCAAGCCCCCCGGCGGGGAGTAGGCAAAGCACTTGAGTGTCGGGTACTGCGGGCGCAGGAGGAAGGAGAGAATGGCGGCGGTGCCCGCGCCCAGGGAGTGGCCCACCACAATCAGGCCGTAGTGTTTGGTCCCTCGACCCTGGGGACAGAGAGAAGCCTGAGCCCACCACCTGCCAGGCCGATGGCAGGGGGCCCGTCAGTCTGGGGAGACAAGCCAGGCGGCTACTGGGCCAGGGTAAGAGCCCAGCTAGACACACACATGGCAGCCTAACTCACAAACTCCTACTCATCCTTGAAAACCTTGCTCCAGGCTTCCTCCCTGGGGAGGCCCTCTGTGATGTGATGGACCTGTGCCCGGGAGGGGCCGTTCATACCACGGCCGTGGTCGCATGAGATTAGTCAAGGCATGCCTGGGACCTGCCAGGCCCTGCACCCCAGCAATCAGACAGGGCCTGGTAATCGCTGCACAGGGCACAGGGCAGAGCCGGTGGCTCGGACGGCCCCAGGGCCATGTGCGCTGCTGTGACTGAGCTGTGTCACTCTGCTCTGATGGAGTTTTCTGCTCCCATAAAGAGTTACTGTCTTGGAAACCCACAGGGGCGGGTCTACCCTGTGCTATGGGGTCGCGATGGGTCGGATCCCACTCGGCCGACGGCAGGGAGAAAGAGAGACGGTCACTGTGGGAGCCCTGGTGAGTGGTTGCGCACTGGGCTATGGGCTGCAAGGTCAGCAGTTCTAAAGCAATGGCTGCTACCCGGGAGAAAGGTGCAGCTTTCTACTCCCGTAGCGAGTCACAGGCTTGGAAGCTCACGAGGCCAGTCCTACCCTGTGCTGTCGCGGGCAGTGAGAGTGTGTGAGGGATGCCGTGTTACAGTACAGAGAGCTCCTGACACAAGCCCAAGGCTCAACACGGGGGCTTGTTGCTCGTGTTGCCAAGATCCCGGTTTGGTTTGGCTTAAACGTTGGTGGATTAGGTGAGGGTTTACCAAGCAGGCCACCATTTTTGCATTCAGCGACTTTATCACACTTCCCCAGGGGTTTTCTCCCATCTCCCCCATGCAGGAGGCCCGGTGGCATCACCGGCTATATGTCAGGCTGTGGCCTGCAAAGTCAAGAGTTTGGACCCGTGGGAGACAGACAGGTCTTTCTGCTCTCATTAAAAAAATTTTTAAAAAGGATCATGGTTATGATCTGCTTTAATCATAGGAATGTGTAATAAATATAGCTATAAAACTCCTATGAAGGGAGCAGACAAATACGACTCCCAAGATTTTATAGCCAGTGGGCGCTGCTAGCCTGTCCTAGGGGGTCGCTGTGACTCAGGAAAACCATTGATGGCAGGGAGCGTAGTTGTTTGTTTTGTGAGCTTGCGGTCTTACACGGTCTTCTCTCCTGGCCTGTCCTCTACTCTCCTTCTACCCCGGACCCCGACCCCCTGCCCCTGGTAACCACCAAAGTCTATTCCTCTAGGTGGGACACCTTTTCCACGATGAACATGTATAAGTCTATAACGCTGGTCTTGTACGACCTTTGTCCTTTGTGACTGACTGACTTCCCTCCGAATAGCGTCCTCGACGTCTGTCCACGCCCGGCCTCAGGACACTGCACGCCCTGCAGTGACGGGGCTTGAGCCCCTGGCCTGAATCCTCCTGGTGCTGCCCGTGCCTGGCATTGGGCAGCGGCTCTGAAACAGGGCACAGGACTGAACAGGGTGACCGTGCGGGGCCGCACTGGGGAGGGTGAGAGGGTCCCCATTGGGGAGCAGAGAAGAGGGTTGGAGCCTGCTGCCTGGGGGTGGGGAAGGGGGTACAGGGGGAGGATGGACAGGGAAATAGCCTCACCAGGTCCCTCCCGAAGGCCTGAGACAGGACCATCTCCTGCTCCAGCTTCTTCTTGATGTACTCAGCCGAGAGGACCATGCCCTGGGGGGGTGGGGGTGGGGACAGCGTTGTGTTAACAGGGGCCCAGGCTCAGCCACTTGGCCCCTGTGACTTTGGTGCACAGATGGGGGGGGGTGCCGAGGGCTAGATGAAAGCTCCCTTGGGCCACCCCACAGGCTCCTCTGGGGGCATGTTCTGGGCAGGTAGGATGGGGGGGGCGAGGGGCCTGGGGACGGTGAACCCAGTGAGGGGCCTGAGGGGCCTGGTGTAGGTGCCCAGTTCCTGCTCATGGGTGGGGGGGAGGGGAGGGAGGCAGGGGCCCTGGGGTATAGCTGCCCAGTTCCTGCTGATGGGTGGGGGGGGAGGGAGGCAGGGGCCCTGTGGTGTAGGTGCCCAGTTCCTGCTGATGGGTGGGGGGGAGGGGAGGGAGGCAGGGGCCCTGGGGTGTAGGTGCCCAGTTCCTGCTGATGGGTGGAGGGGAGGGGAGGGAGGCAGGGGCCCTGGGGTGTAGATGCCCAGTTCATGCTGGTGGGTAGGGGAAAGGGAGGGAGGCAGGGGCCCTGGGTCGGCCCACTTGATCGTCATGGGTACCTTGTGGCCCAGCCAGGTCCCATGATGCCCCTCCACAGGAAGGCGCTCGGCATCACCTGTCAGGTCCGTCAGGGCGTCCTGGGGGCAGGGGTGAGAGGGAGTGGGTAAGGGCAGCCCGAGGTGCCCTGGTGGGGGGTGGGAGGTCCATGTGCAGCATACCTTGGGGGACAGGGTTCCCCGAATGCTGATCACCACCTTCTTCTTGTCGTGGTCCACTGCCACATAGAAGGGGGTCTCATAGACCTGGGAAGCAGGTGGCTTGTGAGTCCGGTGGCCCCCCCCCGGGAGGAGGGGCAGGGGCTCTGAGAAAGAGACCTTACAAAGCCCCTCCCTGACCAGAAAGGCTGGTTCCTAGCCTGGACACTCGGACCTTCCTGAAGCAGCCCCTGCCCCTGCCTGGACCACTCATCTCAGACCCCGGTGGTCACGCCCCCGGCAGCCCAGCGCCCCCTAACAAGGTATATGTCTCCTCCCCCATTCTTCCAAAAGCAGGGCACCAGGAAACCCACTCTTAGCCAAGTGACCCTGGCTATGTCCCTGGTGACCCCGTCACTTCGGTCCTCAGCCCTTCACTCGGCCGGGTGGGATGCACTCCTGACCCCTGAGATCGTGCAGGCGAGATGGAGGGAGGTCTGAGGCTGAGGCTGGCCCAGGGAAGGGGCGTGGGGGCCCCTCACCGCGTCATGGCAGGAGGTGTAGACGATGTCCACCGCCGTCATGTTCTCATCCAGGAAGTGGCGGCGGATGGCGATGGCGTTGCAACCGCAGCAGTTGTCCTCCTCAATGGTCACGCCCGGGGCGAACCGGGGCCTGGCCGGGCACAGGCAGCACCTGGATGGGGTGGGGGGACACAGCGCTCAGGGCTGGGCACAGGAGTGAGCAAACTCCCCTGCAGACCACGCTGACTACATCCCCTGGTGGTCACCTAACCCGTCCTAGGCCCCTGGCCCACCAGCCCTCTGGCAGGCAGCAGGGTGGCAGGTGGGTGCCCCTCTCCCTGGGGTGTTCCCCCCTTCACTTAGGTGGTGCCACTCTTTGACAGAGAGGCAATATGAGTCCACCCAGAGGTCCTAGAAAGAAAGGCCCGGTGATCCCCACGCACTGGTCTCAGAAGCCCCACAAACCTGCTCCTGACCTCCACCGGGGCAGCCTGACAGGACTGCACCTTTGCATGCCCACAGCCCAGGGTCTGACTGCCCTCCTGACCTTCCCTCCAGCCCCCTCAAGCCCTACTGGCACACTGCAAAGCCTGGAGCCACCCTGCCACGCCCATTCCCAATAGCAGCACACCAGCTCTCCCCCCATTTCAGGACCTGTTCCCTCCAGCTCGGGGGCTGGAGCACTCCCTTGCCTACGCCCCGATCCCGTGGCAGCCCAGCCGGAGCTCAGCACATCTGCACTCCAAGCCCGCCAAGCCCAGGGACTCCCTTCTGGTAAAAGCTGGGGGCCTCCCCACAGCTAGCCCTCCCCACCTAGCCCCCACCAGCCTGTCACCTCCAACTCCTGCTCCCTCCAGCACCCCGGCCCCCTTGCTCTGCCTCCCTGGGCTCACAGCACCCTCTCCCCACATTGGCTTGGCTGCCCTTCCCTCCCCGCAGCCTCTGTTCAGGTACCATATCACAGCGAGGCCTAGCCCGGCCATGTCATCTCACACCCGGATGCCTCCTGCCCCCAGGGCATACCCAACTTTACATTGACATCCATCTCCCCAGCACCCATCTCCGTGTTTGTCCTGTCTGTCCTTCCAGGACGTGGGTTCCTCACACGTATTTATAGCAACTGCCAGACACACCCACCCACCATCGTCAGACTGATTTCGACTGGCAGTGACCCCGCACAGCTGCACGGGAGCTGCCGGCCTCCCTCTTTCTCTCTTGGAGCCGTGGGTGGGTTTGAACCGCCGACCTTGTGGTTAGCAGCAGCCCATGGGCAGCCTCGCCTCCCCAAACCCACTGCCATTGGATCATTTCTGCCCTTAGTGACCTGATGGGACAGGGCAGAACTGCCTCTTTGGGTTTCTTGGACTTTACATCCTTGAGGGAGTAGGGCGCCTCCTCCTTGGGAGAGGCTGGCAGCTTCAAACTGCCGACCTTGACCTTCCTTAGCTAAGGCTCAGGGGAGCTAGCTAGCTGGGCAAGGAACCAGGGAGGGCTGCAGCTGTTCCTCTGGCCACCAGAGGGAGCCAGCGCCCACTAGATGGGGACAGCGGTGATGTCACGGGCCCCTGCGGCCAGCTGTGGTGTCATAAGAAGGATGGAGATGATGCTGGGTTTCGGGGAAGCTGAGAGCTTTGTCCTCCCTCGGAGCAGGACCTGCTGGGCTGTCACATACTTTCCACTGGAGAAACCTCAGGTGAACGAGCCCCTGGGGTCCGGTGGGGTAGAGTGTGCCTAGGGTGAGCACCGCCCCCCACACCCCTCCCACCTGCCAGTCAGGGGTCTGAGCTCCAACTCTCGGCTCAGCATGGCCAGGAGACATGAGGCCTGGCTGCGAGGCCCTGGAGAAGTGGGTGCTGGCAGCTTAGACGTGACATCAAGTGCCAAGGTGCAGAACAGACCCGGCACACCACACTATCCCCAGCCAGACCCACCGCCACCCTCTACTCGACTTCCACTGGCAGCAGCCCTAGGGTGCACAGAACTGCTCCTTACGTGTTTCTGAGGCCTAGAATCTCGCAGGGAGCAGATGGCCTCATCTACTTCTGGAGCATCGGTTGGCGGGTTCGAACTGCCGGCCGTTGAGGTTAGCAGTCCACATGTGACCCGGCACAGGTGCTCAAGGCTGGCTATCTGAGGTCTAGGCGCCAGTGAGCTGAGGGCAGGCTCTGCTATCAGGCGGCTGGAGATGGGGGACCTCTGGTAGGGTCAGAGGCTGTGTGTTCTCCTGCCCCCAGGAAAGCTGAACAGGGGGTGGGGCTCCCCAGACAGTAGGCTGGGGGAAGACCCTAGGAAGATGTGGGTGGGGCTGGTATCCCCGGGCTCCAGGGCCACTGAGGGTAGGCTGGGTGCCGAGAAGGCCCTTGGCCTCAAGTGACACCCTGGCCTGCCTCCATCCCATGACACCCGGTGTTCCAGGTATGTGCCATGTGGCTATCATGGGGTCTCGGGAGTGCCTGCCCTCCTCCAGCATGAAGGGGCCTGGGATCATGCCCTCTCAGTTTGCATAACACCTCCCTGTGGCCCGCCAGGGGCCTGAGTCTGATGGGCAGCCTAGCTTGCCTGTGCCCCACTGGAGCTGGAGTCCGGTGGGCAGGCAGGACAGCTACCCCTGAGGCTGCCCATGAAGCAGGTGGTGAGAGCCCAGGCCTCAGGATCCTGGGTCCCCCATTAGTCGGACTGGATGTGGTGTCCTCTCTGACTGGCTGCTTGAGGCGGGGTGGTGGTGGTGGTGTGTGTGTGTTGTGGGGAGAGGGGGGCGTGGGCAAGTTTGAGCACACTGGCCAGACTGTCCCAATCAGAGCTTGAAACCACTGTACTGGGGCTAAACCCCGTTCAGAGAATTGACCTTTCCTGCCCAGACGGACAGAACCAGACTCTCAAGGGGTCTGATGTGCACACCTGGGTGTCCTTGAATCACCTGGGGTGCTGGAAGGGGGATGTGCGGGTGTGGTGTGAAAGGCAGATTCCCCGAGGTGGGGGATAGGGAGTGGTGCGGCTGGAATGAGCTGTTTTGAAGCCCTAGCCCAGACAGAAGGTGGCTGCTTGCTGAGGTGCCGGTGCTGGGGAAGGGGCAGAGGCAGTGGGGACGGAAGTGGCCGCCAGCCCTGACAGGTGTCAGGAGCCCAGGAGCCGGCCTCCTTTCAGCCTGTGTGGGCCCAGCGCAGAGTCACAAAGCCCAGAGTCAGAGGCAGACGCTCCGGGGAGCTGTGTGTCTGACCTGCCCTTGGCCCCCGTGAGAACGAGGACAGGGCCTCTGACTGTGGGTGGGCCTCCAAAAGGCAGGTCCTTACCCACTGTGTCCTCTCCACAATGCCCCACGGAGCAGGTGGAGAAACTGGGCCTGGGCTGACTGACCCAAGGCCGCCAGTCCCCACGTCTGCAGTCTGGGGCGAGGCCCGGTGCCTCCTCCGAACCCCCAGGAGGCAGGTAGCAGGTACTCACGAGCAGGAGCGGGCCAGCTGGCAGAGGCCGCAGGCCGGCTTCCGCATCAGGTACATGGGCCAGCCGTAGGCGGCCAGGGCGAAGAGCATGTAGTAGCAGACCTCCTTGTACCGGAGCATCTCTTGCTGGAAGACAGGAGGGGGCGGGGCAGGCTTCCATGTGCTGTCCTCCCTGCTTGGGGCCCAGGGTGGGGGGTGGGGGCCGGGGCTGTAAGGACCAGGATGCTGCCCCTTCCAGGTGTGGCCCTGCCTGGGAGAGGGGCCCTCTGCTCCTCCAGCTGATAATTGCCTTTCCTTAATTATCTCCCTGCCAGCAGGGCAGGGCAGGAACCCTCTTGGGGGTGGGGTGGGAGCTGGCCTAGGGCTCTGCTGGATCCAATTCCTGGCCCACTTTCCTGGGAGGAGGGAGAGCCACTAGAGTGGTGACACTAGCCTGCGGGGGCCTGAAGGCCACCTGAACCACAGGGTCGGGCTGGAGGCTGCAGGGAGGGGGTGTTTAACCTTGCAAGGCTTGGGTGCTGGAGGTCTGGGGCAAGTGGCTCATTGGGTCCCAGCTCATCACTCTGGGGACCCAGGGGTGGTAGATGCAGCTGACTTGCGTGGTCAAGGCCCTGGGGCAGGTAGAGGCTGGGTCTACTGGAGATTGCCCTCTCTGAGGAGGGGAGGGGTCACTGGGACCTAGGGCATGGCAGGCCTCTCCTGTACTTACAGGGAATTAGTCACCGTGTAAAAGTTAAAGAGGGCGATGTAAAAGTTAAAGAGGGCGATTAGTCATCTGTGAAGGGAAAGCGGTAGTGCCTTAATTCAGGGCCGGAGGGTGGAAGGGATCCTTGTCTGCTCTTCAGGAAAAGGAAATTACCTCCTGGGGCCTGGGGTGGAGGAGGCCAGCCGCTGGGAGTGGGAGGGGAGGCAGAGGTGTCCAGGCTGGCCCTGGCCTTACGGGCCATGGTCACCCACCCCGAGGTGGTTCTTTTAGGGAGGTCAGCTCGATTCGCTGAGAGGCCAGTTCCGGTCACTCCCCGGCCAGCCACACACGGCCTGAGGTGGAGCTTCCCCCGGTGCCCCAGCCGGAAAAGAAGGTCCCCCACTCACCGCCCTTTGCTCATGGCAGCGGCCTGGCAGCGCCAGTGCAGCTCAGCCTGCAGACCCAGGAGAAGGGCAGGGGCGGGGTGGGTGGGGGGTGGAGGCAGGGACACCCCTACAGGGACCCCGGCTCACCGAGTTCTTCAGGTCGAGGTACTTGGTGTTCCTGGTCACCGGCATCCCCGACAGGAAGGCCAGGATGTCGTTGTTGGCCTGCAAGGCACCCCAGTGAGGGCAGGGTTGCTCCCCGGGCCCCAGAGGCCTGGGGTGCACATGGCTCCTGGCTCTGCCACCACTGTCTTGGTCCTGGGGAACAGGGGCGGGGGGTGGGGCTGAGACCCCCAGGAGGGAGGGGCAGCTGGGAAGGGCGGCAGGAGCGTCCCCACCCACCTCGTCCAGCACGGCATTTCGCTTGGCTCGTTGCCTCTGCCGAAGCAGCACCAGGCCGGCGATGATGTCCGAGGGCACGATGTCCAGGTCCCGGAAGAATTCCGCAAAGAGGTAGGCGATTTCCGAGTAGGCATCCTGGGAAATGCAGGGGTGGGCAGGCGATGGGGGAGCAGGAGAGGAAGACAGCAGGTGTTAAATCCCCCCTCCCCCGCCCGAGATGCCCCACAGGCCTGTCCTGGGCTTGGGAACCTCAGGCCCTGCCCCGCGGAGGGCGGGGGGTGGTCTCTTCTCTCGTCTGAGTCCCTACAGCACTCAGTCACTGTCCACTCTGTGCAGAAGCAGGCGTGAGCCATTTCTTGTTCTCTCTGCACCCCATCCCTCCTCCCCGCTGGAAAAAAAAAACACACCCAGACTCACTGCCATCTGGCTCTGAATTGATGCCGGCTCAGAAGGACTCTGTAGGGCAGGGGAGAACAGGCCTGGGAGTCTCCCAGCCTGTCACTCCATAGGAGTAGAAAGCCCATCTTTCTCCCAGACACTAGGAGTCAAGGCCTGGCTTTCTTATGTACAAACAGAGCCCTGACTGAGCTGCCTGCTGCCCACTACCCTCACCCCACTGAGTGTCCTCCACCCTCATGGCAGGCCACTCAGTGACCACAAGGCGTTGCCTGGGAAGGGCTGTGATCTCAGGGCCATTGGCCCTATGACTTCTCCCAGGACAGCCATGTGTCTGTGGCCCCAGGCGCCCTGGGCACCACCCTGCCTGTGAGGAAGCCATGGTGGGAAGCTGTTCAGGGCGGCTGGCTCCCTTGCTGGCCTTCACCCCAAGTGCCTGGAATTTGTGCTGCCTCCTCAAATGGCCACAGGGTCCAGGAGAGCCGGACCCAGCCCAGGCCTGTGGCCCAAGACCCGACGGATGTGGCCGGACCGACACTGAGGTCAGAAGCATGACCCAGCTAACCAGACGTGTCCAGGGCTGGACTCAGCTTCTGGCTGAACGTGGTGCTGGACTCTGCTAGAAACCAGGCTCTGGTCAGAATCTGGGGGTGGTGGTGGGGGAATGGGGAGAGCATTCTGCCTGTACACTGACCCCTGACCTTGTTCCCAGGTGCCCAGCCTGTATGTGAACTCCTGACTGTGTGCCTGGCCTGTACACTGACCCTGGCCTGTGCCCGAGTACCTCAGTGTGCCCCTGTAGACCTGGCACCCCAGTCTGCACCTTCAAGGGGGGTGCTCCACCCCTTCTCCCTGGCAGGCCTGGCCCAGCCTGGGGCTGTAACCCCTCCGAGAGCGTGGGGTGTCTTCACTCATTTTGGGGGGGGTGCTCTCTCACTTAACTACTCACTGTAAGGCTCCTGGTCTTCCTGGGTCTACCACTGGGGGGAGGGGGCGCATGCCCACTGGCTCTGGCACTAACTAACTAGCTGTGGGATGCTGAGCAAGGCAGGCCACCTCAGCCTGCTCTGTAAAATGAGGTGGGCTGGATGATCCCAGAACCCCCTC
Source organism: Tenrec ecaudatus (assembly GCF_050624435.1). Lineage (NCBI taxonomy): Eukaryota > Metazoa > Chordata > Mammalia > Afrosoricida > Tenrecidae > Tenrec > Tenrec ecaudatus. Next base: position 12,421,377 of record NC_134533.1, read on the forward strand.
CTCCCGCCCCCCATGCCAGCCTACAGCCCTCCACCTCAAGGATGAAGGACCCTGCTTACCCCTCTCCTTCACCCGTGCACGCGTGGGCTTGTGTACGCGTGTGTGCACACACACTGCTTCCCCTTCCCTCTGGCCTGCCCTGAATTCTGAGTGTTTCGGGATCCTATACGGATTCGAGGCCAGGCCTTCAGAGCTTCCATCCCCTTGGCAGAGCGGGTGGATGGCTGTCCTGCAATCTGGAGACCTTGGTCAGCCCTCCTCAGGCTCCGACACCTTCCCCACGGCACCCAGGGGCTCCACCAGGGGAGTGACCTGGGACTTACTGATTGGGAGTCCTTGGTCCGCGTGCAGCAGAGAAACACCTTGAGCCTGCGAGACCAGCTGGTGGCCTGGCCCTCCTCTAGGCGGTGCCTGCAATAGGGATATGGGGGGTTGGTAGTTGATAAGATGGGGGGCGCACAGGGCAGCCTGTACTTGGGGCTCCACCAAACGCAGAGGTGCTGGAGAGAGAAGGGGACCCAGGCTTAGCCACAGGCAGGTAGTCAGCGACCTGCTGTCGGTGGTCAGGGGCACTCCTGGGGCAGGGGGGGTGGGGGCTCCTGCTGATGGGGCCCGCCTCAGGCCTCAGACAGACCTGCTTCCCATCTGAGAGACTGGTGTCCTTAGACCTATGAGAAAGTTCCAGGCCAAGTGAGGTGCAGCGGTTCCCGATGTGAATGCACACTTTTACATAGGCCTCCCTCCTGGTCCCCATCTACTCTCACTCCAGCCCCAAGAGGTCTGGCTGCCCTGATGGGGGGAGAGGTTTCCCAGGAGGCTGGGGCCCCTTGACCCAGAGGCAGAATGGTGGGCCAGTGATCTTCCATGGTGCCCCCCACTGCCCTCAATGCTGGGTGCCCAGAAGTCTGTGGGCTGAGCATAAACAATGTAAACATCCAATTGAAGAGGTTCTCAGGGCCATGCCCTCTCGCTGGCTCCTGGGGAGTCTGATGCTGGGTGGTCAGCAGGGGCAGGCCAGGGTGGCCCTCAAATGCAGTCAGGCACTTAGCGTCCATCAGCAGGGACAGGCGGGACCTCCTTCTTGAGCCCTTTGGCCCCTCTTTGCAGCTCAGGCCAGCCTGCCTGCTCCCCCCGACAGGCTCCACACTCCTTTTAGATACCAGGGTGAGAGGGTAAGCCAGAGCCTCCCAGGGCCTCAGCAGGGCTTGGGCCAGAGCCCCGGGGCTCGCTCTCCTGAGATCAGAAGAACTGGAGGGTGCCCGACTACCACTCTGATCAGGATGGGGGTAGAAAGCAGGGCGGGAAACAAAAATGTGTAACAAAATTCAAAATTGGTAAAAACAACCAGATTTGAGGGTGGGGGGAGATAAAGATGGTTAGAACCCCTGAGGCTGTGACCCCTGAAGTTTGAAAGGGGACCCACACCCCCAAGGATCAACTTTCTGCCCGGAAGCAGGGAGGAGCATCCTCCTGGGTCCAAACCACCATGGGAGACCAGGAGGACAGCGTGTGCCCCCAAACCACACACGGGAGGCAGGCAGGCAGGCAGGAGGAACAGGAGAGAAGGCTGGAGGACAAGGGGAGCCAAAGAAGGAGGTGGGGAGTATGCTGTCACCCAGAGGGGTTGCAACCCTTGCTGGGAAATGAACAGGGATAAACTGTCGAATGAAAAACGAATTTGCTTTGAATGCAAATTACATTAAGTTGAACAACAAGAGTCCCAGGGAACTGAGGTTTCGGGAAGCTGCCAAGCCCTTAGGGGACCTGGGCAGCCTCACAGATCCTAAACCAGTGATGGTCAAAACCAAGGGGCAGACCCCTGGCTAAGCCGGGTTCTTGGACTCTTCAATCTTAACAGGGCTTTCACCCTGTCAAGGGGCATTTCCTGCTGTACTGCAGTACCCCTGCTACACACCAGGGGGCAGATGGCTCTAGGAGTTTGTGGAAGCTGGCTGGAGGGAGAAGGTTTGGACCACGTGAATTAGTTAGGCTACCAGGACCCAGAAAGGGGAACACCCGCCAAATCTGGACAGAAAGGCCAAGATGTCCGCCTGTCTGCCCTGGGACTGGCTGCAGCCTAAGGTCAAAGTTCCCGGGGAGTGGTGATGGGCGCTACTCCCGCCATCCCTTCAGATTTCACTGGGAGGAGGAGAAGGGACCAGGGGCTTGGTACTTCTAAACTCCCCAACATGAAAACTGCCTTCCAGCCTGCCTCCCCACTGGCACCCTAGTGCCCCCCACTCCCCCCTGCCGTGAGAACCCCTAGAGCAGCAAAGTGCTGGCCTGGACATGTCCTTGTTGGCTTCAGAGCAGAGAATGGCCTGAGAGGGGGTCCAGCTGCACCCCCACGCCCCGCCAGCCCCGTCCCCAGGCCCAGGCCAAAAGCCGTCTCAGAAAGTATTCTAATTAGACCACCAGAAACTACCAACCCCCACTGCAGCAGGCCACCCTGGCCCCAGAGGTAATTACCGAGAGACAAAAAGGGAAGGTTTTTTTGTTATTCCAACCACCCCTCCTCCCCCCCCACCCCCACCCGCCAGGGCCCACAGAGCCCATAAACCAGGTCAGAAGGGTGCATCCGCAGAAGGCGTACAGGGGGGTGGTGGCAGGCGCGGGGCTGCAGGCACGTGGGTTGGAGCTGCGAGGCCTGGTTGCCGGGACAGGGAGTGGCTGAATCCGGCCCATCAGCCGGGAGGTACTGACGTGGAAGGTCTGAGTGGAAAGTGAGTGACACACTGGCTGAAGGGCAGGCGGAGAGCAGCCCAGCCCGGGCTGGAGGGAGGGCCAGCTCCGCTCCTCACCCATGGGACGGACTTGGGGCTGGTGACTCGCCCTTTCCGGGACTCACAACCGCTCCGGGTTGGCAAAAGGGGTGTGTATCCTGGTGCAGCGGGGGTTCACTCTGTGGTGGTCTTGCCTTGCATGGGCATGAATGGGGGGCATGGGTTCAAGTGTCTGCCCAGGCGCCATGTGCCTGCTTGTCAGCAGAACAGGTTTCAGTGTCGATTCCAGAACCGGAAAGACCAGCAAGGAAGGCCTGGCGATCGACGTCTGGGAACCAGCCAATGAAAACACCAAGGATCCTCGTGGCCCCCAGAGGTCTCACCCCCAGCCCTCGGGGATGGTGCAGACAGGGGGCGCGTTTTACTCCACCGTGGGCGGGGCCCCGTGAATCAAGGGCCAGAGATCTGACAAGTTAACATCAGCGTGCACCGGGCCTCCAAGCACTCTGCCAGCCCTCAGGTTGCTCCTTTTATAAAACACGGAGCAAAAGGAAGCCCGCCTTCTCTGGGAAGCCTTCCCTGATTAACCTCTTCATCCCCTTATAGGCACCCTGGTGGCACAGCAGTTAACTGCTCGGCTGCTAACGGAAAGGTCCATGGTTCGAAAGCTGAGGCAGCCTCTTCCTGTGAAGGGGAGATTCTTGGAACCCCTCTTGGGATAGCTCTCCTGTGAGGGTTTGGGTTTGGTGATACTCTGCCCCACCCCCCACCTTGGCGGCCCCGTGCTCTGTGCTGGAGGCCTGTGCAGCCTCAGACAAAACACCCAACCTCTCTGTGGGCACGTGGCTGCAGCCCGCTCCGGGAGTTGCAGTAAGTTCCCGCGGGCAAAGCACAGAGTGGGGTGCGCTGCACGGGCTCTCAGCGCTGCCGGGGTTCCCTGACGCTGTCCTGGAGGACAAGGCTGAAGAGCGGGGCTGCCGTTTACGGGGTGACCAGGACACGGGGGCGGGGCACACCGTCCACTGACCGGAGGTTGTAGGTCCGCAGGTTGCGCTGCCTCCTCTTGGTGGCTCTCAGCTTGACGAAGGTGCGGCCCGTGGGGTCAAAGACGCAGAGGACGGTGATGCAGACGCTGAGGATGACCACCCAGTTGCAGACGACCATCCCTGTCGGGAGAGCACGGGAGAGGGCGAGGCGAGGGTGTTGGGGGTACCCCCACACCCTCCCTACCTCGAGCCCCCTCAATAGTAGCCCCTGGTGTTGTGCTTAAACGTGATGACGGAAGGGGACCAGAGGCCTCCCTGCCCCGACCTGTGCCTGGCTGAAGCCCAAGACCCAGGCTCACAAGCTGAGGATCCTAAGCTCTGGCCACACACCGCCCCCTAGCTCCCCTCGGCACAGGGAAGGCCGAGATGTGGGTGTCCCGGAGCTGCCCGTCCTGAGGAGAGGCCCCAGAGCAGGACACAGGCTGCAGGGCAACGGAGGGGCTCTGGTGGGCCACCCCAGGGCGGCGCGGACATACCGAGGGTGACGTTCTTGGCAGTGAGGTCGTTGCAGGAGGTGTAGTACTGGGTGAGCCAGACGATGCCCACGATGGCGTAGATGAACTCGATCACCAGGATGGCTGTAAGAGACGGGTGGCTGGGAGGGCTCGCGCTGGGGTACGGGTGGGGGCGCTCGAGGCGGCCCCGCTTGCTCCAGGGTCTGGTGGAGGGTCCCACACGCCCATACTGCCTTGAGCTAGCTGACCAGCCTGGTGTGCCCGAGCCGCCTAACACACCCTCAGCCCCACCACCTCCTGGGAAGGTAGCCCAGAGAGTGACCCTTATTCTACTCAGCTTTGGACCCAGCGGGGCCAGTCTGGTGTGACTTTGGGGTCTCATCTGTAAAATGGGGTGGCGGGGTGGTGTCGCAGGCTTGTGTGAGCAGGAGAGAGTGGACGTGGAAGCATGGAAGCTAGGATTGATTTCCTAGGGAGGGGTCTCTGGAACCTGAGGGAGTAGTGGGGAGGGGAAGGAAAAGGGGGAGGATTGAGAGGAGGAGGGAGGAGAGGGAGGGGGCAGGGGCTGTGTTGGCTACGAGGTCCGCACTCTGAGCCAGCTCACTGTGCCAGGGCCAAAGCCGCTGAAGGAGACCTGGTGCCCTGCAGGGGACAGGGCACCAGGTGAGAAGTCGCTGGCCATAGCCTCTGGGTGGCCATAGCAGCACAGGTCCTGGTGCCAGAGGCCTAGGTCCTAGGTTCACATTCCAGCTCCAAACCACCCAGTGGGCCTCGCTGTGCTACCTGAGGGAACAGGCTAACCTCTCTGGGCCCCGGTTTCCCCCGCTGTCGCTGTCAACTGAGTGAGAGCATCGCTCCCTGGCGAGAAGACTAGGCAGGAACCAGGGGAGGGCAGCGCAGATGTTTGCTCAGTGACCAGGAGTGGTCATGCTCAGCCCAAGCTGGGGCTGGAGCCCAGCAGAGGGAGGGCTGGGTCTCCTGGGAAAGGCGGGCTTGTCCTGGGCAGTATCATGGGACAGCTGAAGCCCCGCCCACTCCCCCACCCTTCAGCTGCGCATGTGCCACACCTGGGTCCCAGCAGACTCTCTCTGTACAGGTGGTCCTGCCTCCAGGGTTGGCAGGACCCGGGACAATACAGGAATAAAGGAGCACATTGCAACCAAACTTTATTTATAAAGACAGGGTGGGGCTGCGTGTGGGCAAGCGGGCGGGCGGTCCCCGAGGGTGCGGAGTGCAGGGGCGCACGCGCTGGGGCCCTTACCCAGGCGCACGTAGAGCACGTACTGCATGGAGTCGCGCGGCTCCGTGTAGAGGATGCCGCCGCGCATGCTCAGCCAGATGATGGCCATCTCGGCGATCATGCAGCTCAGCAGGATGCCCAGGTAGCCCCGGCCGTGGTCCACCAGGTTCAGGGAGCAGGCCTCGTGGGGGTTGTAGACCAGGCCGAAGAGCACCACAGACAGGATCACGAACCTGCAGGGGGACACCGTGTGCTACGGCGGGCACACGCCGGCCGTGCCTCCCCACCAGATTCTTCCCTGGCTCTGATGGCTGGGTGGCCAGGGCAGGAGCTCCAGGTGGCAGCAGCCTGCCTAGGTTGCCACTGCTGGGGGAGGAGACTAGGGACAGAGACTGGGGGCAGGAAGCCCCAGGCTTACCAGGTCGTGTGCAGGAGGAAGAGGAAGATGGCTGGCAGGACGAGGTCATCGCTGCCCACAGACCAGCGCCGCCGGAACACCACGATCCCAGGCATGGCTGGCGGCTCGGCGGAGGCTCAGCGGGCCTGGGGCTCACCTCCTGGAGGGGACAGAGGGGTCTGCAGCTGCGCGCCAGCTGCACAGCAGGGCCAGGCCCAGGGCCACCAGCACCACAAGTCCTAGGAGGCTCCAAACCCAACTCCCTGCCATCGGGTCAATGCTGACTGGCAGTGACCCTACAGGACAGGGCAGAACTGCCCCTGTGGGTTTCTGAGACTGTAACTCTTTGACTCCTCTTTCTCCTGGGGAGCGGCTGGTGGTTTGGAATGGCTGACCTTGTGGTTTTCAGCCCAACTCATAACCATGATACCACCAGGTCCCAGGGGTTTCTAGGCCCTAGGAAATGATGACCCATCTCTGGGCAGCACCCCTCCCACTCTCTCTACCCAGAGCCAACACCATGGACCTCAGCAGGCCAACCCAAGCCATCTGCCTTACCCTGGGGTCTCCTGCCCTCAAGGCTGGCACCAAGACCAGCTTCCAGCTGGAGTGACCCCAGTAACTTCCTGGCCCTGTTACAGACTCAGTGCCTCCTCTGTGGAGTCAGTGCCCCCGACCCCTAGGCCCCCAGTACCCCTGCACAAGACCTGGCCAATACACACGGTCCTCTTGGGGCAGGTGGGAGGTTGAAGCCCTACCTGCC